>NC_072379.2:95937500-96562500 GCF_028885625.2 Pongo pygmaeus | reverse complement strand
TGGGACATTACAGCAACTAAGTGACTGATAGCTAGACAGACAGATGATAAATAGACAGATAGATGATAGATATGATAAACGTTTGACTCAAACACGTAATGAATCAAATATCAATCACAGAAGACTGCATAGATATACTACGTTTTTAAAGCTCAAGAACTAAGCAAACATAACCATGTTATCTAGTAATATGTACATTGATGACAAAACTCTAAAATCCCCAAGTCAATGACAAACAGAAAATTCAGGATATTGGTTGCGTCTGGAAGACAAGCAGAGGGATGGCAAAGGGTAGCAGCACAGCTGTTAGTAATATTCTAATTCTGAAGTGAGATGATGGGCTCAGGGGTTCATTTTATTGCTATGCTTTATTACTTGCAGATATGTTACTTACGTTATCTAATATCAAATATTACATCATAAAATAATTAAAAAATGAATTGACTAGTAAAAATATATTGGGGTGATTTTTCAGGTCAATGCTCATTAAAGAGAAATAACCTCATAAAATACATGATTAGTAATACTGACTTAAAGAAATATTCATTTTTTATTATTTTATTAATAAGTTCAATATATTGCATATGAAATCATTTGGATTCATTAAATAGTAATTCATTGTTAAACATTACAATTACATGGCTATCACTGGTACCCTGGTGAATATCATTCCTCAATGAGTAATGGTAAAGTTAAAGTTAATATCTGCTAGTCTACTAGAACTGTAATCATTATTTTAACATAAAACTCTTGGTGCTTATTATAAATCATAGTTTTGAGTGACTGCTAACCTCTTTTTATCTCATTAATGTAATACACATGCCAATGTATGGCATCTAAGAACAAATGTTTTATTTTTAATTTTTAAAAATTTGTATTTTAATTATGCCCTTTTATGAGTTTAAAACTCAAACATCATTGGAAAGCCAAACACATGTTCTTTTTGTGTTCTTCTAGTAAATGTTTTATTCCCTAAGCATTAAAATTGTGTCAGTTTTTTTACACACTAGCTTCTTTCCTCTAGCTGCTTTAAGATAAGGATGTTGCCACTTTATGACTCTTTTTGAACTTAATCACCCTTTGAGAAAAATACTATTGTTCTCATTCCAATAATATAATAGCTGGAAAAAAGAAAAAGAGGTTATACCATATGCCAGGGAATTTAATAAAGATTAATATTTCATAATTTTCAGGCAAAGGTAGAAAGCCATCATAAAATACTCTGGGTCAATGGTTTTGCTCCTAGGAAATTTATGTGGCTGGTTTTATGATTTTAGTCAAATTAGAACAGGTCCACTACAAAAATTTTGTTGTTGTTTACTCATGTATTTTGTGTGCTTGTTTTATTTGTTTTCTTCTTGTTAGAGTTGCATGAATAAGGGAGATTCAAAAAAATGTTATTCAGTGCCATGATCTTCATATTCCTAATTGAGGATATTTTTAATATTTTATTATTTTCCATCTTTATCAGGATACAAATGTAATATATGTAGTTTACAAGTATCTGTTTTGATATTCTAGTCATATCAACAATATATTCTAATTGCAAGGAATTATGAAAATGTGGCATTGATGCATCTGGCAATAATGTTACTAAATCCTGTCAATGTCTTACAAAAATGACTTTTACAGTATAATTTTGTTCATTTTATTTACTCATTCATTATTTTATTTTTTATTGATACATAATGTACATATTTTGGGGTACATGCAACAATATATTTGTATGATTTGTAAAGATCAAATCAGTATAATTGGGATATCCATCACCTTAAATATTTGTCTTTTCTTTACACTAGAAATATCTATAATTATTTTCTTCTATTTTGAATTATACAATAGATTATTGTAAACTACTGTCACCCTACTGATCAAACACTAAGTCTTATTTCTTCTATGAAATGGTAGATTTATACCCATTAATTGCTCATTAATAAATATATATATATCTAAAAACACTGAATATATGTCAGAAACTAGTTTAATGACAGATTTTTTTCTTTTACCATCTAATGGGAGAAACAGATGGAATGTGTGATTAGTGCTATGGTTGGAGAGATACAAAATTCTGCAAGAACCCAATGAGACGTGCCTAATCCAGACAAGAGGGAGAAGAAGTATCAGGAATGGCTCTTAAAAGAAACAATCTCTAAACAAAGCCATGAGGGTTATGCAAAAGTGTGTGAGTACTGGGGATACAACATAACTGAGGAGGAATTTCTAGCAGTATGAATAGCATGAACAGCAGGACTAAAAGGCAGAGGTGAAGGACATCCATTGTTTTAAGATTGTGAAAGTGGTTCTGTGCATCTCAGCCACAAAGTATAAGACAGAGAATGATAATGTTAGGGGTTTGTGTGAAATTCAACTTGGATAGAGGTCCATTTGCAATGAATTCAGTATCAAAATAAGGTAAAAAAGAAGTGCTTGTTACCCGTGTCTGCTCATCCAGATCACGTTTGGTTTCTTATCAGTTAATCAAAACAAACTCAACATGGGTTTGAACAACTTTTTTCACAGCAATGTTCAGCCATTACCCAGGAATCTTTGTTGAACACAATGTCTAATCTAACCCCACCTATTCTTCTAAAAATATGTGAGTATAACAACATATAGCCTGACTTAGGTCTCAAAATTTATTGGAAATAAAGTTCTAGATTTCTTTAATTGGTAAAATATTTGAACTATGGTACATCCCAGAATACAGTAATTAAGTATGCATATTAATTATCTTCATATACCATATTTGATAGTTATTGAATATATTTATTAAAAATAACTATGGTAGTGATATGGACCGGAGGCAGGGAAATACTGGGTAGAAGAGGATGGTCCCCGGCTAAGGCTACACCCCCAAGCCTGGGACTATGGCCCAAAGTGAGAACATGTATTCTTGTTTTCCCATCCAAATGTTGCCTTTTCCAAAACCATCCTGGCCTGCCCTGCCCCCCATCCTGTACCCATAACCCCAGGCTCCACTGACAGAGGGGCAACAGAGCAGCAAAGTGGCTGAGCAGCAGAGAAGGAGAGAAGAAAAGCAGCAGCTGGACATCAGAGAGAGCAGCTTGACAGCGGGACTTCAGAGTTCAGCTGGGGCCAAATTCCAGGGGAAGACCACCTTCCCACTCCATCCCCTTTCCCACTCCCCATCTCACTGAGAGTCACTTCCACCACTCAGTAAACTCTTCTACATTCACCACTCTTCAGTTCATTTGTGTAGCCTGATTCTTCCTGAGTGCTGGACAAGAACTTGGTTACCAAGAGGATGGGTGTGAAAGGCTGTCACCCTGACCCTCCACTGAGCTGTTAAGCACTAAAGCTGTACATGGACAGCAAAGCTAAAAGAGCACAATGTAACACATGCCCTCTGGGGCTCTGGGGTCACAGGTACCCCCTTAGACGACATGGGGAAGCACAGAGCTGTACTCCTGCCAGTGCCCAGAGGCATGAGTCCCCACGCCTGCACCCACTCACCTGCATGCTTCCCATCCTGTGAGGGGTTGAGAGCTGAGGGCTGAGCAAATGATCCACCCCCTTCGCAAGTCCTGCATAGGGGTCAAGGGAATGATCCCGTTTCGGTAGTTTTGGCACATTCCAAAGAAATAGACAATATTTTATTATAGAGCCATTTGTTTTAGGAAATTTATAACCTTCCTAGTTCAGTTCCAAAGATCAAAATTGCATTCCAGCATTCATCTCAAACTAAGATATGTTGTTGGTAATTTAAGGTTCAATTAAAAATCCAGGAACAAATTCTGCCATCAGCTATTTGAATTACTGTAGTTCATTACGAATTTTATAATCATGAAAATAAAATATTTTTCTATCTAAGGTTAATCACAGGAGCATAATCAGAGAGCAACTTAGAAATACTTACTCTCAGTTCATTGTTTGTGAGGGTAAATGTTCCATTTGAAAAGGCATCCATAATCAAATGATACGTTATACTGTTATTGGGAGCAGTTCCATCCTTATCTGTACAAGTTAGAGAGACCAAAAGAGTTTCAACTGGGATGTTTTCAGGATGTTCAATTCTGAAATGAGTAGAGTATGAGAAAAATGTGGTATAACATGTTAATCTAGATTTATGCAGATGATAATATTTAATAGATGTTTAAAAATGTGCTCATATTTTAAATAATCACTTCCTGCCAATAAGAAAAGTACAGTGTTGAGGAAAAATTGTGTAAGATAAGAAATTATTTGGCATCCTTGCTGAGGCTAAGGGAATTGAATTGCTATTATGCTGGATGAATAAGCAGCAACTTTAGTATTATGCACACATATTATCATTGAACAAAATGGAAACTAGTATCTCAGATTAATAATTTTATATTTGTAAATCCTAGACCTCTATGTGATCTCTTGAAATTAAATGTTCCATGCTTTTTCTTTACTCAGATAATATATACTTGTCTCCCACTTAAAAATAAGAAAACTGAGAACTATTGACTATTAAATTTGATAGTTAGCAGGGACTGTTTATTCTTACCAATATTCCTATGTCCCTCTATATATCACAGTTTCCCTACAGCTACTGAAGTAGGCTATGTGAGATATGCTGGCAAATGAAATGCAAGTGGAAATGCATTATATCAGTTCTAGGTATGATGATTAAAATTTGGGGGTACCTTCCACATGCTGTCTTTCTCACTTCTCTTCATATGATTGGGAGCACAAGGCAACATACTGCAAAGCCAAACAATTGAGTAGTCTAGGATCCCTGAGTCACAGCATAGAGTGCTGCGCAATAGAGCCCACCAACCTGCAGTACTCTTTGCATAAGGGGCAAAGAAATGCTTATTGGGTTTAGCCAATGATATATACAAATGTTATTTTTTAAAACAGCAATCAGTGGTATCTTGACTAGTATACAAAATTATAATGGTATTTTTCTCTTTTTTAAAAGAATACATCTAATGTTAAGCATTTAAAATAACTGACAATTAAAATAATAAAGGAATAAAAGGTAAGTTGTCTAATTTGTTAACATGAAAAATGTTTTAGAAACAAAAAATTCTAATATCTTCCAATATGAATCTGTACACTATAAGCTGGAATAGAAAGTAAAAGCAAACAACTATTGGAGTGGCTACAGAATTCTTTGTTCTTTGGCCTTTTGGTTTTTAGCAGAACATCTCTGACAAAAAGTTTACAAACAAACTAAAAGTTGATTTTTGAGTATAATGGAGCAATGGCACCATTTTTGTTTGTGGATTTTGGACATTTTTTATTATAAAGTGATCAAATATATCCCTGCATTTGTATTCATAAAATATTGTTTTCAGTGGGAGAAAGTAATTCAAGGGTAGACCACCAAAAACCTTGTAAGCATCTTGTTTTTCATCAAACTGTCCATTTATCTTTGTATTTATATCTAATGGACTCATGGAGTCTCATTTTATGATTTATAATCTGTATTATTTATTTTGATGTTCAGATTGCTCTAGAATTGGAAGGGGGAAGAATTGAAGCTGATTTCTGGAATTTTTGTTTTTGACATACCTTCATCATTCTTCGAGCATGTTCTTGTATTCTTGCTCATTTTATATTTTAACTACTGTGGCCTCAAAAAGAGCCATTCCTCTGAAAAGCTTCTATAGGGAAAAATGGTATTTAGAACTCATTATCTGAGTAATAGCGGTACTTATGGCTATTCTGATAATATGCTCCTAAGTTCTTTCACTCTTTAAGTAGGGACACAAAATGTATGTATTTATATTTGTGTGTCTCTGCATATATGTACACATACAATTACATCAATGTTTATTTGTTAACTACACACACATGAACATATACATATATATATATGGAAAAATATAAGTTCATTCTGATACCTTCAATTTTAATTTATCCCCACATGGTTCATTACAGTTTTCTCATTTTCCACAATTGTTACTCACATCTCTGACAGGAGAAACCATCCTTCATTTATCTTTAGCTTTTTATCAGTCCCCCAGTATGTAATGAATCTCCCCCATCTCTCCTACCATCCCCTTCTCACTGCCAGTTCTGGCACCCTTCTCTCTGTCTTTGTATCTCTCTCTCTCTCCCCCCTTAACTTCTGACTTGCCATACTGAACCTTCTCTCCACAAGTGATCTTCCCTATCTCTCTCAGATTCTGGCTTTCTACCAGATCTTTTGGCTGATATGATAGATGGTTTGGGTTTAACCCAGCTCTTTTCATGTGTGAAAATGTACATCACCTCTTAAAAAGAGAAGACATCTTTCTTTTCTTCTTCTTCTTGTTTTATATTTATGTCGTTAGGGCTAGAAACTCCAAACTTTTGGCCATGTGGAAGGTAGTTAGAGTTACAAATGTCAAAATCCAGCAGATTGAATTCAAGTGCAGGTTCTGCCACAGAAATCAGCTGCATGAGCTTGGATAAATTAAAATATTTTCCAGGCATCATATGTTATGTGAGAATTAGGATAGTAAAAACCCAAAGGGGATATTATGTATGCAAAGTTATTATATATGTGATATATAATAAATATTCAATTTATGTTTATTACTGCTCTGGTTTCCATAGGAAAATTTACTTCTCAGAGAAAAAAAAATCATACGTTAAAATCCCAGGGAATGCTATTGTGAGTTTGAATTGTTTGGGAGCCTCCTGGAGCAACCAGATTATACAGACCATTTCCATACTTCCGAGAAGGAAGAAATAATCATTTCTACCTCATGAAAATATGCTAAATATGCTGCTAAATATTTTAAAGATGGTTTCATCTTAATAGAATGATAATCAGGTTTATTTTTCACTAGTAAAAAACACTGTTTAATATATTTTATAAAATCATTCACAATAAAAATATTATTGTACCTTCATTTATAGAAAATTCTTTTTGTGTCCCTATAAGTTCATAATGTACTGAGTCCCCTATGTCTCTATCAGTTGCTGTCAACTTGACCAGCTTTCTTCCAACAGACAGATTTTCATAAATATTTATAGGTGCATCTGGTATATATCTGTGGGACAAAAGGATTTTTTTTAATCAATCAGTATAAACAAATGTATTTTTTCATCTATGTCACACAGCAAATATTTTACATTTCATATAATATGTATTGTGTAACAGTTTCAAGTCTGGCCTTCTTAATGTTTCCTCGTTGTACATTATTAAATCTATTAGAGAATGTTTACATTTTATAAAATGAACTTAAAAGTTTCTTTTACCTGTATCCTTTTTCAAGTCCTTCTACTG
Source organism: Pongo pygmaeus (assembly GCF_028885625.2). NCBI lineage: Eukaryota > Metazoa > Chordata > Mammalia > Primates > Hominidae > Pongo > Pongo pygmaeus. The sequence goes on along the minus strand of NC_072379.2, from coordinate 96,555,290 downwards.
ATTGGTAAATTGTACTTTATTCCACATTACGAAATACTACAAACGTTTTTGCAATGATTTTCATTATCTTTGTGTTTGGGCATATGTCCATATCAGCAAGTGTTTTTTGCCCAAATTCCCTTAAATACCTACATTGACTTTGCAATATGAACATATCAATGTACATTTTCTACAATATTTTCATTATTAAAAATAAATACCAGAAAAATATGAAGCTTTGGATTATTCCATCAAAAAAATATTGGTTCTCTTCTGTAGTTTCAAGGCTGAAATAAAATGAATTGACTTCCAGTGCAGGTAAAAAGAGCAATAAAATACAACTCATCAAGGTTTATTTTCTAGATCATTTAAAATATTTTTAAAAAATTAACAGTGGAAACAATAGCCAAACACTGGTCTTTACCCTGCTATGAGAAAAATTTCTGTGGCTTAATCTTATCATTTAAATATTTAGATTACTCATTGCTTACGTAAGAAGAGGACTCTCATCATTGACATTCTGGATGTTGATACTGATGGTGCCAATGCATAACTCCAAAGACAGGTTTTGCCTATTTCTCACAGCAATCACTAAATGGAAATGCTAAAATAAATAAGAGAAGATATAATGTGGGTTTTTTTTAAGTGCTTAAAATATTTAATTTTGGCCAGGCGTGGTGGCTCATGCCTGTAATCCCAGCACTTTGGGAGGCCAAGGTGGGTGGATCACCTGTGGTCAGGAGTTCGAGACCAGCCTGACCAACATAGCGAAACCCTGTCTCTACAGAATTAGCCAAGCCTGGTGGCAGGTGCCTGTAATCCCAGTAACTCAGGAGGCTGAGGCAGGAGAATCACTTGAACCTGGAAGGCGGAGGTTGCAGTAAGCAGAGATCGCCCCATTGCACTCCAGCCTGGGCAACAAGAGTGAAATTCCATCTCGAAATAAATAAATAAATTTAAAAAGTAAATAAAATCAAAATGTCAATATGCACTTTCTAAATAAAGTTAATCCTGAACTTTGTATGAGAGAACAAAGAAACAAAACGAACAAAGGCAATTTGTTTAGGAGTGAATGGAAAACAGCAAAGTTGACTATATGAGAAATGATCCTATAATACCAGGGTGAAAAGTATTATTATAAGCAACTAGCCAAATGTCCTGGAAAAATAGTTGTTGCTTTTTTTTTCTTTAACTCTCACATAGTGAGATAAGTTCTGGCCAAAACATTTGCGGTTTAGAAAGTCAAGTTTTAGTTAAGATGATGTTAAAACAAACAAACAACAAAACACAACAACAACAACAAACAGCCTGATAAGTCTACTACTAGAAATGTTGAGAATTGCTTAAAGAAACTGGACAACATTTGAAATTTAAATAGTCTCATTTTCCAGGATGATTTGGTAGGAAAAAATGATTTGTTGTGTGTTTTCATCTCCTTATACCTCACTCTTCTTTCCAACTATTCCCAAATTTCAAATTTGATCAGGACATTGCAGGGAAAAAAGGCCACACCAGGTCTCCACAATCACATAAAGCCAAAGAGAGAGGCACTTTTTTAGATAATTCAAGACTAAAGAAGTGTACTTTTATTTAATTACCCAGAACATTGCCTCTGTTCCATGCTGTTGAATATGTAGACAATCCCTTCTCCAACTTTTATGTACACCCACAGAAACACACACAATGATTGAAATAATATTTAACTAAGGTCTAATGAAAAAGTACACATAATGAATCACATAAGCGTCGAAATTTATTTTCTTTTAAAATGAATTTCTGCTTGATCTGGGTGAATATGAAAATGCAATTACATAAATTTGATAACTTTTTATTTCAATTTAGATACGTTTTTAAAAATTCTTTTATTGAAGGGTATTTAAAGGTATTCATTGTTTTATATTCAGTTTTATATTTAGTCTCATCTTAGGATTTGTTTCATAGTCCAAAAGAGGTTCAGTGGTTTTAGAAATAACACCGTTATGCGAATCCAAAGCAAAGTAGGCAGTGGCATTAATTGAAGAATTTAATATTAAAAACTGCAACACACACATACACACACAAACATGGTTAATACATTATTGAGTAAGCATGAATTCTGAACTGACAGCTTTGATGCAACGATTTGGCAAGATGTAAACCAAAATAAATTTTGTGAAGACAGTGCCTATAAACTAAAATCTGAACTTACTTTCAGTTCCAGACTTCAAAAATAATCTCTATATTCTTTCACATTTTAGTTGTATTTTTTCAATGCATTTTATACTAAAATATTAGAGCATTTTTGGTGAATAGCTTTGAATAATTTCATAATTAGTTTACTTTCTAGTGTTGCATTTACAGATTTTTTCAATATAAAAAAAAGCTGTTCCCTCTTGAATACTCAGGAAGTACATCTAAAGGAGGCACATGCACTGAATTATTTGGAAGAAGCTGTTTGATTTCATCTCTAAATTGATTTTCTGTATGGCAAAAATAAAATATTGCCTTGGACAAAGCTATTATTTTTATGGGCATCAGTATGTTTCTCTCCATTGTTATCAAGACAAGTATTAAAGATTTTGAAAAGGATTTCATAAAGAAATTATATTATAGACATTTACATCCAGATTCCAGCTCAAAAAAAACCCCCAATAAAACCTGGGAGATCTGATACCCAATGCCATTTCCAAAAAATGCATAATAGCCATTTTGATGTTCATATTAACCATCTTTCATTTGCCTGTAAGTGAACAACCAAAGTTGGCTTATATTAGACTAAAATCCTCTTAAATATCCTTATGAAAATAATCTCTTTGTTTTCCCCATTATGGTTTTAGATTTGTTAAAAATCATCATTTTCCAAATGTTTGTTTTCTCTTTCCTAATGACTTTTACAATAAAATCCAGATATTACATTAATTTTTGGTAATGGAAACTATGCACATAAACACATAATTATAATTGATACTTTTGTAGACACCCATCCTCCACACATATGGACATATTCTAGTTTAAATGCACACATCCACGTACCCCAATATCCCAAGTCTATCCTCCCAACACGCACACTAACACATTCACACAAGTAGATGAGCTGAGCCTGGTATACCAGGAATTAAATTGTTCCTGTGTTGCAGTCTGTCCTCAGTCTGAAATTCACATGAGCAAAAAATGTAATCAAGTGTATTAATCAATACCTCATTATAATCAGGTAACCAGAAAAATTATATACAGACTAAGTTCTCCACAGAGCTCTCTCCCAAACTTTAGTTTCAACCATATTCCCAAGTGATATTTATGTATATCGTTATAGCAAGCATGAACAAACAGAAAAAAACTTAGTCTCTTCTATGGAGAATTTGACTCACTAAATTTAGGGCAGAGTATTCCAGTGCATTAATCAGATTTATGATATATTGCATCATCAAGAAAACAATTTTTTTCTTACAAATATAATTAGATTATAGGTCATATGTATACCAGAAAAATTTCTGAGAAAATATATAGTGATGAATTATCTTAAATTTCTTCTTTACCCCCACTTAAGCTGTAACCATTTTGTCATCTAAAATTTATTCTCTTCTCTTTATGAATTATTGCTAAAACCAGAATTAATATGAAGACCTAAAATATCCTTTACTCACATTGTATGTATAATAAAGAAAATATGCCTGATTGGGATGAATAAAAGGCAATGAACAATGAAAACATTCTATTCATGCTCGTAAATGTCATCAGATAAATGCCAATAGACGTAAGCTCTAGTTTTTCACAATGCTTTCAGACCATTTGAAATCTGTTGCTTTCATTTTGAAGCCAGAGCATTTTAATTCTATGTTACTACTTCCAAAGGTTTAAGTCTCCTCTCTCACTTCAGTGACTACCATACACATAAAGAACACTTTAACAGCCTGGCAAAATAATATTTTGTGCACTAAAAATTGAGCACTCTTTTGGGTTTTTTTTCTCATCCAAGTTGGGCAAAAATAAGTAGATGAAAATAAAAAAAAAACTTACTTCAACTTCCTGTCCTAGATCTGGATCTCTTGAAAGAATCATATATATATAAAAGTAGATGCAGGAATGTTTTCAGGAACAGACACTGAAACACCTATACAATTACACAATCATGAACAATAATTTAAATTCAAATGTCTTTCTTTCACTTCTTGCTTCATGCTGGTACCATAAATTACCATGCTGTATTTTCCTTAAAACGGTCTTCTTCATATTTCTTTCAGAGAAACAAAAAACCCCTACAAATACTTACTCCCATTAACATCAACATTTAAAAGAGCCATCATAATTCAGGCTGATATTCCTACATTTAAACTTGGGGCTACTGTATAGAATGGGATATAATTGCTTAAAGTCAATGGCCACTAAGATATGATCTCTACTTTTATTCTTTTATATTAGGATATTGAAGCTTTTTGTCTCCTTTCACAATCAGGTACAAAAAAACTAGAGCACAACCTGTGAAGACAGGAAGAAATGCACTTGAATTCCTGCTCCATCACTATTCTCACCTGTACAATGGGGATAAAGTACTTCTCCAATCTTAGAGTAGTTTTGGAGATTAAATAAAATACTATACATAACACATCTCTCAAATGCTCAACAAATGCTACTTGCCTTTTTCCAACTATAGCCCCTCATCCTCCTTCCAATGCTACCAACTATGATTGTGTAATTCCAAAATCAAATAACATAAATGCACATTTAGACTACTGACAGTTTCTTTACCTGTTACGTGATTCTACAAATACTTTCTTTTAAAAGAGAAAAGGCTTAATGTTTACTGTGCAGCTGAATCTTGGATATCAAATCCAGTGAATATTGTATCACAATCTAGACTGTACAGGACTAGACCTTTACAGGACTTTCTAAGGATGTTATAGAACAACTTTGGTGTGACTAGGACTTGCTTATTTTGAACCTTTGTTTCAAACTGAACATGTGTAGGCAGATTCTCTAATTTAGTGATTTGTTCTGGTTAATTATAGCAACTGGATAATTAAACCCAGTAAATGAATTGAATATGTGTGTGTCAAATCAGCAGCTTGAAAATCATGTCAATGTCTTTGGTAATTCTTGGTCACAGAGACCCACAGAGTTGCCCTACTTTAAATAGAAAGCGACTTCTTCTCGCTTCTCTTATGTCCCAAGGCCCACAGCCCAGATGATGAAAGAGAAAGACATCCCGATCTTGATACTGCTCTAGCAGTTTATGCTGGTTCAGCCAAGCTTGTGGTAGAAATTGGGTCAAAATGACTTCTTGAGATCACGTGTATCTTTTTAAAGTTTACTATAATTTTGGAAGACTGAAAGGAAATTACAAAGAACATCAACTAAATTGTTTCAAAGTGGTCCAAAAGATCATATCTTCACAAACACCAAACCCATTCCTTGGTACATTGCCAAGGCTCACCTAGGAGACTTTTCTTGGTTAGATTTAGTTTCTGTGAACAAATTTCTTTAATATAAACTTCTATTTTTAGATAAGTTTATTATTATGTATATCAGAAGATATGTTCTGATTCAAAGTAAGAAATCTGTGTGTTTTGCGTTTTGGAACTTTTGGGTTTCCAAAAAGGTGATGTTTCTGAAGATTGAGAAGAGATAATTCTTGTGGTAAGAAATAGAGCAGCAATGAACAGGCATCCAGGAAAAACAAAACAAAAAAGAGATTATTTTAATGAAGTTTGCCTTGTTCCACTTGCCCTCAACTTCTTTTTTATCTCATTGCCTCCCAGTTAGTTTGGTAGTTTCTCTTAACAGAAATACAGAAAGAAAATCAGTAAAACAAAGAAAGTAGAAGGAGTAAAGTCTTTATGGTAGATGAGCAAGTAAAGTCAGAAATAAATGGAGAGAAAAAAATGAAAAGACTAACTAAAAGAGCAGATATAATTGTTGAGATCCAGTGAACCCAGCCAAAATTAAATCAAGCCAATCTATGTTTTCTGAGATCCAATCATGTGCAAGATCTCCAGTATATTCAAATGTTTTAAAGATTGTGTTTTTAGGTCCTCATGAAAAACACAAATACACATAAGAGTGAGGTTAGGGAACAGTATATGAGGTTGTGATTGGTTTGACACAAAGTAGAATAGCATATTTTATCATTTTATACACAAAGACTTACTGATTCCAATAGACAATGCATGCTTTCTTTCATGAGGTAAGTAAAAGAATAAAATTTGATTTACAAAACTTCATTTATCAAACTTTTCAGGACTATGTCTATTGTAATCATACTGAAAGCTACCTCCATATATTACTTTAAATCTATTATAGTTTGTACAACTGAAAATTTATTTTAAGCATGTATTTTTGGAGGCAAGAAGAGCAGATGAAATAACTACATACTACTAGGAATAATGACACTTAAGAGGCTGAAATTTTATAAATACAGCTAGAATTTTTAATTTAAGAAACATTAAAAATGAATACTGGAGCATGTTTACTAAAATGTTAGAAAAGAATAATTATAATCATACAAAAATAAATAATGATTATATACAAATGGTATATGTGTTTATAATTATCTATTTATATGTGGTGTATATATTATTGTATACACCAAATTAAAGGAAATGTGTTTATAGTTTGTATCATGTATCTTTTCATGCTTATTATTTTTTGAAGATAATCTTTAATGGTTAGATAGCAATTCATCAAATGGACATAGTATCTTTTAATCAATTTCCTGTTCTTAGACATTTTGGTTATTTCAAACCTTATACTATTACAAACTTCGAACATAAATCTTGATTATATCTCCAATATTTCTGTAAAGATGAATTCAGGGAGAAATAGGTAGAGATTATAATCATTTTTAAAATAACTGTTCATGAAATAGTATTCTAGGTGGTTATTCTAAAATCCCACTTTATGAAGGTGATAATTTCTGTATACCCTAGCCAATGCTGAATTTTTTCCTATTATTTTAATATTTTGGCCAATTTAGTAGGTGAAAATTGTATTTTATTGTTTAGATTTTTATGTGTTTGATAACTTGTGAGGCTACATATCAATCCATATGTTACAGATACAGTCAGAATAATTTTGTCATTACTCCTAATCCCCTATCTACCACACACAGAAATAATTATAATTTGAATTCAAATTTGAATTACAGTAACTATTTTTTTTTCTTTTTAGGAACATGCTATGTCTCTCAATTTATTTGCTTTTATTTACTTCCCATTTATAAAACTAGAAAGCTTAAACTATAATTCCAAGTTTTATTTTTAAATTTTATTATTGTCTCATGAATTTTATCAATAAAATTGACTTGTATTATACCTGCTCCTGTTGAAAAACTTGGATCACAGGAAATAGGATCGTCTACATTCTCCACAAAAACTGTAAACGTATAGCTGCTGGTATTATTCCCATTATCTGTTGCCTCAATTTCCAAAGAGTAGATTTTGGAGTTACTTGGGTTGACAAGATTCAAAGGCTGAAGAAGAGTGATTGTTCCTGTGACTAATAAAAAGAAATAAAATGAAGAAAAATGACCAAACTAAGATAATCAGCCTATGCTAACTTATTTATATTGATGTTTTAATTCACTTAACAATATACTTTTTCATATATGAGAAAAGCAATATTTAGCAATTCTATGTCCATTGGAAATATTTTCTTAAAAGCTTCTGTTTGCTGGGCGCGGTGGCTCACGCCTGTAATCCCAGCACTTTGGGAGGCTGAGGCAGGCAGATCATGAGGTCAGGAGTTCGAGACCAGCCTGGCCAGCATGGTGAAACCCTATCTCTATTAAAAATACAAAAATTAGCTGGGCTTGGTGGCGCCTGCCTGTAGTCCCAGCTACTTGGGAGGCTGAGGCAGGAGAATTGCTTGAACCTGGGAGGTGGAGGTTGCAGTGAGCCGAGATCGCACCACTGCACTCCAGCCTGAGTGACAGAGCAAGACCCTATCTCAAAAAATAAAATAAAATAAAATAAAGCTTCTGTTTGCTTTATGGTTACATTGTAAATATAATTAAATATTAAAAACGGTTGCATCATATTTTCAAGTTTCTAAATTATTCATTTACTAAGCATAGATAGCATCCCTGCTTAAAAAATATCAAACACAAACCAGAATATTTTACTTTAATTACAACAATAAATGCTGTTTTTGAGCCTGAAAAATTAGTCAAACCATATTAAAATCTTAATCATTCATTGCTTCTACCGTCTATCTTAACTCAATCTTATTGTGTACAAAAATGAAAAATGAGCTCAGACGTCAAACTTATAAAAAATGTCAATAACAAAAGTGGCTCTTTATTTCTGGTACCATCACCTATCTTCCCTCCCGGAATTTCTCCTTTCTTGTTCAAAAATCTTCCACCTTGACCCTACCCTGAATGTCTTCATAATTTCCACAAGGCCTTGTGGAATCTCTTCTAAATCGTCTCTAGCTAGTACATCATTGTTTATTAATGGACTTCTTCTCCTACTGATATTTGCATCTTGAAGTTAAATGTATTAAGTTGCCAACAACTTTCAGGATTCAAATAAATTATCTCAAATATTGAATGATTAGTATGATGGCTTTGTAATATGCCACATTTGCTAAGCCAAACTGTATTTCTCAGAATTCTATTTTGTGTGTGTTTCAGTTTGGTGAGACACAGGGAAATTCTTGACCAACTTGGAGGGTAGAAGGGTAGCAGCATCCATTTTGTTTCTTACGCATGTTTTTGTTGATCTGCTGTGTTACTGTTGGTGTCAACCAGCTTCAGCTAAATCTGAAACTGCTTGACCCACTGCTGGATATTCTTTCAGCTTCTCTGACCCCTAGAACAAGTCTATATACTCAGCCCTGTGATGAAAGGCTCAGCTTCTGCAGAACACCCACACAAGCAAGGTCAGAAGCACAAAGAACTAACATGGGTTTCAATTCATTCTTCTGGGGCCCAGCATATGCTTGTGTGTTGCAGACTACCCTTAACCTCCCCTACTTTGTATGCATCTTCTCTTCCTGCCTTCCTGCCTTAGGGGTGAAATCTTCAGCATCAGACACAAAGCCTTACAGAGACTACTTAACTCACTGCTACAGTGTACTCTTTTCTTTCTTTTTTCTTTTTTCTATGAGATGAAGCCTCGTTCTGTCACCCAGGCTGGAGTGCAGTGGTGCAATCTCGGCTCACTGCAACCTCCACCTCCCCGGTTCATGTGATGCTCCTGTCTCAGCCTCCCTAGTAGCTGGGACTACAGGCACCCACCACCACGCCCAGCTAATTTTTGTATTTTTAGTACAGACGGGGTTTCATCATGTTGGCCAGGATGGTCTTGATCTCTTGACCTCGTGATCCACTCACTCGGCCTCCTAAGGTGCTGGGATTACAGGCATGAGCCACTGCGCCCAGCCTACTGTGTACTCTCAGTGGTTATTTTTCTCTGGTTGTACCCTGACTGATAAAACCAGCTAGTTTTATCAATCCATAAGAGACAACCCATAAGAGAGAAATATTTCAGAACAGCAATCCTGTTCACACAGGCAGAAATCTGTTCATAACAAATATCCAAAACCTAGTCATTCTGGAAAAGTCCCAATTTTCTCAAGTCAAATTGAAGAGAGAGATATGACATTTCATCCTATAATTTATAAGGATGCACAGAAGCATTTCTATTGAGTGCCTCTGAAAAATGATAGCCAGTTATAAAAGCAAGGTATTACATCACCCATTATTTCACAAGAATGTCATTTTCAGAAATAGGAAAACAGCAACTGTCAAACACCACATGTTTGGGGAATGTTTTATTCTTCAGATTTAATTTAATTTTGAAAGGGCAGTTTTACCAGCCTAAGATCTAATGGAAGTGCAGAGATTAGATAGTGAATGTTTAGCCAAAGTAGGCTAAAAGTATTTATTTAAAACGTACAGGGGTCCAAACCAAACATTTTCTGCTGAGTCTTAAAGGAATAAATGATACTGCTATCTTCATCTCGATCTGTTGCTTTTACTCCTGCTATAATTTCTCCAACAGATTTCTTCTCAGTCACATTAATAGAATCCAAAGGAAATGGCCTTAAGAAAAAATGGCGATAAAAAATTTTGAGGATACAAATTTAAGAATTCTTACACACATAATTGCCAAGTTATGATAACTTGTAAATAATCTTTTGGATTTATAATATCACCTTCCTCTTGTCAAGAATTTAACAAGTCCCAAAGCTATTCAAATATTGAACAAATCCATTTGTGGCATAAAGTTATTTAACTTTTTGCAAAAGCACTAACTTTTACTCACATAGTCTCTAGCACCATGCACGTCAAAGACATGACCTAAGAGAGATGGAAAATGAAAAACAAAATGGAACAGTGCACCTCCATTATTCCAGATATTCAATGCATGGAATAATTGGCAACTGAACATAAATGACTAAATATATTCGTTTTCATCTTATTATCTGATATGTTGAAACTCTGTCCAAAGTCATCACTTATTAGGGCAAGTTTCCAGACAGTTCTCGTAAATATATTGCTTAATCTCTTCCAAGTCGTACAGAAAAGTCCTTGATCAATTTCCAAAACATTTCTGAGGGTTACATTTAGTTCTTATTCAGCCTTTCATTCAGGCATCAGACATTTATTGATAACCTACCATGTGTCACTCCAGTTAATGTACATGACTAAGTCTTAGTACTTGTTCAGATCTCACTGCTACTGGGAAACACAAGGATAAACAGCTATAATACTAGGTAATAGATGCTGTCAATTTGCTGCAAATTTAAAAAAGAGAGAAGACTAATTCTGGGGATAGAAGAGAGGTTCAAGGAAGTCCTCAAAGGAATGTAAATTCAAAGGAAAAGTGAGTGATACCATCCCTTGAGCAACCTTCTTGATCACAGTAATCTAATGTGGTTTCTCCTCTACAGTGTTTTCTCCTTTGTGCCATAACATAATGTAAATTATAATATTTATATTCTGGACCACATTAAACCTTTCTCTTAATTGTTACTTAACATGCAGTATCGCTTGAGAGATGAAAAAGGTAGTTGAGGGCAATATTTCGATAATTTTTGCATTGTTTATAATATCTAGCATTAAATTCTACTAAAAAGTAAAATCAATAAGTTCATGCTTATTGAAGACATGAAGGCAGCAGAAAATTTTTCAAAAAATTGATGGCAACTCTACTACAAACACAGGAAAGTGATTCCTACAAATGAAGGATAAACTAAGCTCCAAATTACCTTAAGTTGTTCACATAATATAACTTAAAATGAATTTGGGGAATCAAACAATGAATTACTCTCCTTAGTCATCTGTAGAGATATAACTTAGTGATATACGGAAAGTAACTTGAAAATTATTTTTCTTTTTCTCTTTCATAATCTAAGAAGTATTTGATTCCTCTTAGATTGTAGCAATACATTTCATTACTACATTTTGAAGTATAGAAAAACATCTAACATTCATTGCGTTCATTATCTGCAAACAGTTTTGAATGCTACAACTGTACCTCCAGAGTATGAAAGTAAAATATTTTAAATTAAATACTTTAAGCTTAAGGTCTACCTTTCTCTTTATTTAAAATTAATGTAATTATTAAAAAGCAAGGTAGCAACTATGAATAATCTTCAGGAAAGGAAAAAAAAGATACACCAAGATCTTTTACCATATTACAATGTTGGTAACTTCTAAATTTGCTTTCCAGTATTTTCTAACACATAGTTTACTTTTTATCAGCATATACCTTAATCATTGATATATAGTCATATATTTTAACAACATCCAAAAAAATTTCTGAGTAGCTACATAATCTTTATTATCATTATTTATAACACAGTCGTCCTTGGTATCCATGGGTTTTATATTCATAGACTTAACCAACCATGGGGACAAAAATATTCCCTAAATACGGTATAACAACTACTTACATAGCATTTATACTATATTAGGTATTATAAGTAATATAGAGATGATTTAAAGTATACAAGAGGATGTGCATAGGTTATATGAAAATAAAACTACCAGCAGAGTGGCTCACACCTCTAATCCCAGCACTTTGGGAGGCTGAGGTGGGTGGATTGGAACATTTGAGGTCAGGAGTTCGAGACCAGCCTGGCCAACATGGTGAAACCCCATCTCTACTAAAATTACAAAAATTAGCTTGGTGTGGTGGCGCCCACCTGTAGTCCCAGCTACTCCACTCGGGAGGCTGAAGCAATCGCTTGAACGCAAGAGGTGGAGGTTGCAGTGAGCCGAGATCACGTCACTGCATCCCAGCCTGGGCGACAGAGTGAGACTCTGTCTCAAAAAAAAAAATTAAAAATAAATAAATAAATAAAAGAAAAGAAAAAGAAAATAAAACACCATTATAAAAGATTCTTGAGCATCCATAGCTTTTGGTATTCAGGGGAGTCCTGGAATGCATGCCCCACAGATACCAAGGGCCGACTGTATCTGTGAAAAGTTTATTTTAACCATTCTCCTATGTATATACTTTGAAATAAATATGCTTACTCAAATTGAGGCTTCTCATCATTTATGTTTCTAATCAAGATAATTAGTGTCCCTTGACAGAACAGACCTGTTGTATCTGTTGCTTTCAGTACAAGGTGGAAAACCTGGAAAAGAGTTTTTTAAAACTTTAAAAATACTATTTTATAATACATATATACTTTCACAATATGCATCCTGTTAGGTTTTTGTTTTGTTTTGTTTTCTCCAACTAAATATAGCTTCTTATTTTTCTTCTCATTAGTTAAAAGACATACAAGTGCTTTCTTACTTGTATTTACTTACCTTTCCTACTTAGTTAGATTCATTATAAGTTGCTTAATTTCATATGCCATTCAATTTCACTCAAAAGTCTGTGTAGCTTGGCTATATGCCTCAATCCAGAAAAAATCAAAACCCCTCCCAAATGAACAAATTCTAGATTTAATCTTAAACCAAAATATGATGCACTGAAAGTATTGACAAAGCAAGCTGTTTGATGCTAAACCCTAGAAACAGGAAGATGGGCTACTCTTTGGGATCCATGACACAAGGAATTTCCGAAGAATTGAGAATATCATCAAACATTGAATATTCTTCTCCTCAGCCTGTCATTCATCTCACCCCTTAGAAACTATTTACTCATATCAGGAAATGTCCTTTTGAAAACAGAAACAAAAACCAAACACCACGGAGGCAGTAAGTATCCACTAAAAACACTTTTTGAGCAGATATTCATTAAAACTCTGCAGCATATGACTCCATGCTGAGGAAAGGGCTGACAATGATTGTACCAAACCTCAGTCCCTTGGATAGGTAATTACGTGTCAGATGTCATATAATGAATTGATCAGTTATTCAGTGGAAAGGTGAAAGTGATCTTAAAGGACTTAGTAGAAGATAGGTTGAATGTCGGTCAAGGCAGGAGGTGAAGAGGCCCAGGAAGAGTCAGAGATATGGAGCTGAACTGTTTACATGCATGATGTCCATTTATCTTCCAGCTAACCTATCTCATATTGTAGTCCTAATACTCAAGCTGCTTAAAAGATATGTATCATTGGCCTCTCCACCATCCTCTAACATACAACACATCAAATTGAAATTTAAATAGAATTCATTGACTTTCTTCCACCATTTATGTTCTTTCAGGCAAGAAAGTTAAGATCTTCAACTATTAACTCTTCCCTCGAATTATCTTATCAGCAGCAAATTCTCTATTTTTACTCCAATCTCTTGCATTTTCCGCTTCTTACTATTTTCTCAATTACCTTATTGAAATAATAAATTTGAAGACGCTTCTGAAGATAGAAATTTTTTTACAATATTGTAAAACATTATTTTACAATCATAATAATACCAACCTTTATTTCTCGAACTACACACTTCATTTCTATGTGGACAGACTATCTCCAATAGCTGGTTTCTTTCTAGTCAGTTGTTCATACTTACATATCCTTCATTTTCCACTCAGAAAAATCATCGCTGAATGCTTTCCTTAAATTAAATTTCTCATGTAAATACCATACACTGTTCTTCTTTCTTACCATGTTAGTTTCAAATTCACCTGTAAGGTTTATGCCCAATCTTACATTGGCTGGCTAAGTGAGTTAACACTCTAAGTGGGGTAGGGTGTATGAATCATAATAGTTTCAATATGAAAACTTGACTGATTTAAGTTTCTTTCATTTCTTTGATGTTCAGAAAGATTTAAATTTTAATAATTTACTGATTTGGTTTTCCCAGATTAAAATGACACTTAATTTTTTTTCATAAACTTTTTTTGGTAGAACTAAAATGTTAAGACATAATCTCTATATTTGGAGTAACCATAAAGATTGGATGTAGGCTTTTGGTTAACCGCACAAATCCTCAGAAATGAATGACACAAAATATTAATCTTCCTTCAAAATAACAAGGTGTCTAATTTTTCATGAAGAGCTCAAAGTGATAAAAATTCTGTTTTATTCTGCATGGAAAAATAAATAAACATTTTAATTATATGATATCCAGTATCCAAATCCAGGGGATCTTCACCTCTTAATCTAACAACACCACTTATAGGATTCATTCCAAAAGAGTTTGCTCCTTTCTTTGGTCCAGATATCTGTGTCTCAATGGTGTACTAGAAAAATAAAATATGCATTACTCAAAACTGAATAAATGAGAAAGCATGGAAGATCATTAAGACATGATACTGGGGCAAATATATAGAAAGTTCCCTACTTTCACACTGACTAATTTCAGTTTTTCTTTATGATCTACTAGTATTAGAACCACTGACATCGTCTTTTTCAGAATAAAGGAAAAACCATATGGTTGTTTAGCCTATGAACATAACCAAAATATTTGCTCTTTTTTAAATAGAACTGCACAACGCTTTACAGTTTTCTAACATAAGTTTTTAAAAGCTTAATTTTTTTTTTTTTTTTAAACGGAGTCTCACTTTGTCACCCAGGCTGGAGTGCAGTGGTGTGATCTCAGCTCACTGCAAGCTCCACCTCCTGGGTTCCCGCCATTCTCCTGCCTCAGCCTCCCAAGTAGCTGGGACTCCAGGCGCCCACCATGACACCCAGCTAAGTTTTTGTATTTTTAGTAGAGATGGGGTTTCACCGTGTTAGCCAGGATGGTCTTGATCTCCTGACCTTGTGATCCGCCCTCCTCAGCCTCCCAAAGTGCTGGGATTACAGGCATGAGCCACTGTGCCCAGCCAAAAGCTTAATTTTTATTAAGTATTTGTTTAATATTAATTTAATTCTGCAAATTAATATAACACTGAAAGAGTGTACAGAATAAACTATCACTATCACTATCATTAAAAGTATACAAAATAAACTCATTATCAGTTTTAAGAAACAAAAGAATTATAATGGTATGAACCCATTTCAAGTGTTACCATTTCAAATATTAATGCAGTTTATAATTTAACTTATGCTCTTAATCTTCCTTTTTATTTATTTGCTGCCACTTCTTAGAATAGGTAAAAGTAGGTAAATATAGCCTCAAAAGTATCTGAAAACTATTTAGTTTGGAAGGAGGTAAAATTTCATTGAGGAAAAGTTTAATTACTTCTGTGTGCTTCTTTGTAATCTGATATGATTTCTAGCCTCTAAAAATAGAACTATTTCTCAAAACACTGAATTTTAAAACAATCACCTGTTTGGTTCCTATTATGTTTCTGAAAATGACAGAAGTGGTAATAATTACTTTCAGCTGGACCACAGCGTTTTAAAAAATTTATTGAAAAGACATCATGTAATAGGAAAGGTCTTGTGTTTCTAAACAATTTCATATTGGCTCATCCAAAACAAAATATTTTTGGAGTATCCCACAGGGATTTTGAATACTTTGACAATGGCACATCTATCACTGAAGGTTAATGGAAGGAAAAATTATCTCTTATAATTGCGAAAATCAAACACCAGGGGTATTAAGTGACTTCCCCAGTATTACAGCATCAGTTGGTGGTAAAGCCATACGTAGCCCAAGTCATCTGACAACCCCACTGCCATTTGGTGCTCCATTACTTTATACTGTGAGTTACTACATTAGAAGTAGTAAACCAGTTCAATACATGTTCAGAAAGAACAGCTGCAGAGCAAGCATGCTGACTTTTGTAGTCCATTGCATCGCTGAAGTCTCCGAAACAAACTTTATAGGTTCTTTTCATTTTGCCAAATCTCTAAGAGACTTTACAACCGTGAATCAATTAAGAGAAAAAGCGAGACTCTTAGGGTTAAATACTTAGTAATTAGGATACTGAAACATCAAAAAATATATAATCACATTCATATGTGTCATTGAAATAGCTAGGAAAGAGAAATAGTTCTGATTAGCTTCCAAAAGGCAAAGCGTCAGTTTTGCCTCAGCATTGACATCTTCCTCCCTGCCCCCACCTCAATTAGAAGTCATGTAATTTTCCTGTATGCCTCAAGAAAATAGCTTCTTCTAAAAATGCCATTTCCAACATTAACATGAATATTGCATCATGGTGGTTGTAAACTTCATACAATCTTTAATTATCAAATTATATTAACTGTCCTCGAAAATTTTTTGAAAAGATGGCACTTTACGTTGAAGTGATAAATGCATCTGGCACAATGATCCCCACCTACATTCAGCCTATCACCATTTGCGAAGTCCTCATCTGTGGCCGTCACTCTATAAATGGACTGAAATAATGGATAGTCCTCATCAATTTCTAAGGTAGCTGTGAAGCAGAAATCAACAAGTTGTATCAGAAAATTAAAGTATACTAGGCATTCACTATCTCTTTATATAATAAAAACAGAACAATATTAATTTTGGATTGGATTCTGAGTCTGGGATAATATTTTAATATTTTAAGATAGTAATTTATTTTTTCTCACTTTTGTGTTTTTCCCCCTGGCTTTGGATCATCCTTCCTGCCCTTACCCAGTGCCTATTCCTTACTTCTTGGCACTGTTTGAGGCAACTATAGCTTAATGAAAAAGAACATGATATATGTGCTGACAAACTGTCCTGTGGGAAGCCAGAATGGTAGCTTCATAAAATATTTCTGTACTACAATTTCTAGACCTGATTGGGTCATAAGGGGGAGGAACTCTGTTTCTTACAAAAGCACATGTGTGAACAGCTGATTAACATCCAGCTCTCACACACCTCCTAACATCTTCCCACAGCCTTGACCACAGGTGAAAAGCTCAATCTACAATGTAACATGGATGCAGTGACTTCAGGAAAGAAGTGGGTAAAATTGTTCCATATGGAGTAATAAGACATTTTAAAATTTCTTATTTCTTACACACAGAAATGTGTAGACCAAATTTATATGTTATTATAAACATAAATTTTAACAACTTGCTCAACTAAATTTAATTTTTTCAAATGTAGTTATATTTAAAGTTAATGACTAGGTGATTTTTGAGTAGCTAAAGATAATGGTGGTTACCTAGAACCATGTCTCCCAGTATTTTCTCCAAAAACAATACAGAAAAAAAGAAGAAATAATATTACACAAAAGCCATGCCCTCAGCATAAATTGAAGACAGAATATGACCAAACTTCATCATAACTTTAAGTAAATTTTAACATGTCATGTTTCCATCCCACCATGAGCCCTCATGGCAAGCCAAGAATGGCCCAGAAAACTACAGGTATGAGAAGAAGAGAAAGCTAACAACAAGCCTAAGATTGATGTGATGTAAAATTATTTCCAGAAAGAGTAAGTCTACTCAAAGTGTAAAAATACAAGCTGGGCACAGTGGCTCATACCTGTAATCCCAGAACTTTGGGAAGCCAAGGCAGGCAGATCACCTGAGGTCAGGAGTTGAAGACCAGCCTGACCAACACGGCAAAACCCTGTCTCTACTAAAAATACAAAAATTAGCTGGGCGTGGTGGCACACACCCATAATCTCAGCTACTTGGGAGGCTGAGGCAGGAGAATTGCTTGAACCCAGGAGGTGGAGGTTGCAGTGAGCCGAGATTGCGCCAAGAGTGAAATTCCGTCTTAAAACAACAACAACAACAACAAAAAAACACAAAAACAGAAAAGTCTATTATGTTAAAAGTATTATCCATGCTTAGTAATGTGGCAGATACATAAATGAATAAAAGCAATTTTATCATACACCAATTTATATTTTTCTTAAGGACAAATAAATAATAACAACAAAATTGATTTTAAGATAATAAGCATTTTAAACAAAATAATGAATTAGCTAAAACATATGTTGGAGGTATAAAAACATCTAAAAAGATTTTGACTCAAATAATCAGAACAGTGAACTTAAATTTAAAAAATTTCCAATAATTAGATAAATGTCAGATTTTGTGATACTTCATAAACATAGGCCTGAACTATTGGTTGCAAAGAGAATTATTAGAGGAATAATTAGAATAACTCAGTGCCCTTAAGCAAGTGTCTGTTCTGTTACTCTTCAACTTTCTACAATAATTGTTTCAAACCTTGCCTTTTTGACCAAAACCTCTTACACCTACCCTTCCCCTCTATCTCACTCTTCATAGAGGATCTCTCATCTTACTGCACAGAAAATAGAAACCATTAGATCAGTGGTAGCTCACTTTTTCTCATAGGATCTACAAACTCACTTACGGTAGTACCTTCTTTACTATAAAAGGCAAGAACTTGTTACTAAAGATAATCCCTGTTCATTGGGTGGTAACACACCGTATACTTTCTCAAGGACTTGTCTCTTTACCTCCCATCTTCAGTCACTCCCTCACTTCTGGGTACTCTCCATTAGCACTTAAACACGCTCAAGTCTCTTTCATTTTAAAAGAAACACCCTTGACCCTAAGCTTACCCTTACAATGTCCCTATCTCTCTCTTACCCTTCAGGGCCAGAGTTTGTACATTTCTTTACCCCCTGTTCAGTCCTTAGTTCACACTATTAGAGGTTCTTCCTCTACAAACAGAGGCTATTTCCAGTAAGTCATCAAAGGCCTCCATGCTGCCGGACCCACTGGACACTCAGTGTCCACCTTACTTAACCTCTCTTCAACATTTACACAGTTGACTCTTCCTTCTACTCTTGGCAGAAAGGGAGCATTGCACATCTATAGGAATCACTCCTAAACTTCTGAGTACCTTTGGAAAAACTGCCTGTGAAAATCAAAGTTGGCAAGTTTCTCAAACAGCCATTAAGTTCCCTGATCAGGCAAAGTCCTTATTACAACTTTCCAAATCTTAACTAACAATTTCTTAATAATCTGCAGTCCTCTCTAGCTACTGCCCTATTCTCTCATCCTCGAGTGTATTTTTTACCTTTTCATTGACTGGACAGAGTCAGCAGTGGGAATGGAAAACAGGAAGCAGAAGCAGGTGGTTGTAAGACTCAAGGGCCCTCAGTGACCCTTGAGGTTTGACAAAAGAAAGGGGCTAGGAACTCAGAAGAGCTCAGAAGAGATGACCTGGAGTCTAACCCCTTGACCAAGAGGGTAAGAAAAAACATGAAGAGACTTCAGCTGCTTATTCATATTCATAGGCAATATCATTATTGAAAGTGGCTGTGTATGCGTCCATGTTAGTTTTGAAAAATAACTGCACATGGTTATGAGACAACACTGCCTTTAGGAGTGAAAATTTAATAAATAATGACTTTATATCAACAAAATGGAGTAAACATTAGATTTCTGAATGTAATCAATGTTCCTGCTGTAGCTTTTAAGGAGATAAATGTAATATTTGAGCACAATGTAATAGAGATGTATTCACAAAAATCCTAGTTTATTTTATAATCAACTTAAAATGTTCTTAATATGGCTCATTTAATGAAATAATCGGTTTTTGTTAGTATGGTCCAAATTTAAAAATGGTAAGTTTTTATTCATTTATATTTTCAAAAGAAATTGATAGTTTACATTCATGATCTTTCAGAGCATGTTTTCAGAGTATTATATATTTTAACTGCAATGATAAAGAAAATTTCTTTCAAGCATACACTCAAATTGGGACTCCCAACTCACTAGTACTTTTCCAGAGATTCAGCTGCAAGTAAAATCTGAATAGAAAAATCTTAAAGCTTCAAGGCATTTCAGATTTATTAAACATAAAAAATCGAAATTGTAAATAGAGACATGTAAGTGTTTAGGAGATACATAGATGGGTAGACAAGATTGACAGATGATTGATTGACTGATTCCACCTGTGCTTTGTTCCCATTTCTCACCTACTTTCTTATTTGTCTTCAGCCTCCTCATCAAATGGATTCTCCATGTTGTAAAATTACTCATGTCTCCCTTTAAAAAGAAATATAGCAGACCCAACTCTTGCAATCCCATATGATTTTGCTTCTGCATTCTCTCCAACTTTATGTGCAAATAAAAAAAAAAAAAGATGTTTTCTGTTTTTACAATCTCACTAATCAATCTGCTCCATTCTGGCTCCCTTCCCTATAACACCCATAAAATAGTTCTCAAACTCATTAGTTGTCACTTTCCTGATATTGTTAACTCAATGCATTTTACTTGTTGTGGAATATAAGACTACTAACCACTGGCACTCTTGAAACACTATTCTCCTTTGTCATTCATGACATAATTCCCCTTTTTCTACCACCACTTTAGCAGCTCCTTCTTCGTCTCCTTGGCAGGCTGAGTTTCTTCCCCACGTCATTAAGTGTAGGAGTTCCTCAGGGTTGGCCCTCTGCCCTCCTTTCTTCTAATTCTCTACTCTCGGGTTAAGTAATCTCATCCAAATCCATGGTTTCAATTACAAAACATTAATAGCCCTGGGTAAGACCTCCAAGCCCAACTGCTTACACAAATCTATCCTTTGATATAACAAAGGCATATCAAAAAGGACCTTTGCAAAAGTGAACTCTTGATTTTTCTCTCCAAATTTGGTATATTTCTTTCTTTTTCTTTTTCTTTTTTTTTTTTTTTGAGATGGAGTCTCACTCTGTCACCCAGGCTGGAGCACAGTGGCACAATCTCAGTTCACTGCAACCTCCACCTCCCGGGTTCAAGCAATTCTCTGCGTCAGCCTCCCAAGTAGCTGGGATTACAGGCGCCCGCCACCACGCCCAGCTAAGTTTTGTATTTTTAGTAGAGATGAGGTTTCACCATCTTGGCCAGGTTGGTCTTGAACTCCTGCCCTGGTGATCCACCCGCCTTGGCCTCCCAAAGTGTTGGGATTACAGGTGTGAGCCACCGCGCCTGGCCAAATTTGGTATATTTCTAAGTTTTCCTATATTTCTTGAGGATTTCCACACCAGTTACAGAAATTAGAAAATCCATTCCCTTCTCTCTTTCATTCTACTAAATTCATCACCAGGTATATTATTTAAATGTCCTAAGATTATCCTTTTCTCATCTCTATCATCTTCCTAGGCCAAACTATACCATTCCTTGCCTAGATTACTGAAATGAACGTCTTCTTTTTCCTACTCTATGGGTCTTCAAACAAACACCCTTGAGCCAAATCTAGACTATTGCCTGGTTTTGTATGCTCTGTAAGCTAAGAATAGTTTTTGTACTTTAAATAAAAATAGGTTAAAAATAGTTTAAACAATCAAAAGAAGTCTAATATTTTGTGACACATGAAATTTATATAGAGTTCAAATTTCAGTATTTATAAAGTTTTAACAAGACATATATACTCATTTATTTATAGATCATATATTGTTGCATTCTTGCTACTGAGTTGAGTGATGGAAATATATGGTGCTCTCATCACCTCAAATACCATGAATTCCAGTTATAACAGCATTCTGAGTACCATATTCTTTTTAATTATCATAGCTACCCATCATGGCAAAACAAGAAAAGAAGAGAAAAGTAAACTGAATGACACACTTTTAAGGCATGATGCAGTGTAGATTATTTTGTTTTTAAGTTATGTGTCCAAAAACTGTTTTTATTATATAATGACACTATAACTTTGATATTAATAAAAGAGTACAATACATGTCTGAAAAACAAGACTAAGTACTCATCCCAGTATTCCCACTTGACAGAAAAACAATGATCAGAAAAAGTAGAAAATTTAAAATAAAATATTTCATGAAGACAGACTTTATTCACAAAAATAATTAATGATGAAACTGCAGTAAAAAAAGATTCTAAGCAGTTCATTAGTTAGCTAAGTAAGGAAAGAGATTTGCTGATGGTATTTAATGTCCCATGCAATAAAGAGAAACTCTAACCCCTCCCAAATGAAAATTCACTCCTCTCATTAGCAGAGCTGTAGTACAAAATTATACCCAATTGTTACTGTTATTATCTTTTAAAAATTTATCAATAAAAATTGTAGCTATTTATTTCCTCGCTTATAAATACTACCTAAATAATAGACTCAATTTATCTTTTGGCTTGCAAGGCCTAAAATATTTATTTTCCGGCTTTTACAATGCCTGCTGACACCT
Organism: Pongo pygmaeus; assembly: GCF_028885625.2. NCBI lineage: Eukaryota > Metazoa > Chordata > Mammalia > Primates > Hominidae > Pongo > Pongo pygmaeus. The sequence goes on along the minus strand of NC_072379.2, from coordinate 96,533,004 downwards.
AAACTAACTTTGTCCCCTTCTCAGCTTTCTCTATACTCAACAAGATGGATACGTTTGAAACATCTATCAGCTTAAAATACTTCATAGGATTCCCACTACCCTTAGAACCAAGAATGACATTCTTAAAATACTCTTCATTACTTTTCAATTATCATTTTGTACCATATTACTTAGTGCCCTATTTCAATTATACTAGACTTCCAATTATTCTTAGTCAACATGTTCCATGCTGCCTCAGGGAACCTATAGTTCCTTCTGCATGAAATGCTATTCTCCCTTCTCTTGCTTATTTACTATTATCAGAGTTTAGAACTAAAGTAAACTGCCAAAACTTTAGAGAAAACTTTTCTGATATCTCTGACTTGGTCAACCGCCCCACAATCCTACACAGTATTTGATTTTGTAATACAAATGTCTCTTATTTCTATGATCATATTATAATTAAAATTCACATTTATTTTTGTGCATTTTTGATTGATGGCTATCTTCCTTACTTTTTTGGAAAACTAAAATGCCATTTGAACCTTAAGCGTATTAAAACTAAATTATTCTTTGTAGCATTTTTACAAGTGAAGGTTTAACTCTGTGTATTAAGTTATGAAAACCTTTTATTCATTTTTTTCTCTCCTGCCTTGCTTCTCTTACGGCAAGTCTTTTGTAGAATCTCTATTGCTGTTTTTAATGTATTTGCTCTCCTACGTCATAATTGTGGCATGAAAATTTTTATAGGGTAAACATGTTTTTCAAATTATTCCTTGGAGAGGTTATGTTTTCTTATAAACATGAAGGTCTGCACATATTTTTGTATATTTATATAAACACACATTATATGCATAATTTAAAGAATCACTGAATCATCTCTCACTGAGGGAATATGCCTGGCCTCTTTCATTATACATAGCTTTTAGAAGTAAACTATAGGAAGATAACGCATCATACCTGTGCCTGAAGAAAATTTGGGATCAGCAGTACAGTTTGGAGATTCGGGAACATCAATAATATTAATGGTCAAAACATGTCTATAGAGCCTCCCAGTATCAACTATCAGAAGAAACCTTATTGGATCTGTTTCACAATTAAAAATTTTGGTAGCAGTGATTACACCAGAACCTATGAAAGAGATAAGCCACAATTATAATTACCATTGGTACTTAGAAACATAACTTTTGTATCTTAAAAGATTTTGGCATTATGGGTTTTAACCCCTTAAAAAAGAACTTAAATTGGAGATTATGTTGGCAACCCAAAGTCACACAATTAACAAGCATCATCTGAATCTTTAGTTGAAGGAAAGGAGAAAAAAAAAAAGGAAGTAGTTCTAAATATATTTTAGTTGCCTCACAAGGAAAATATTCAAAATATACAAATGATAGAAAATATTAAATATTGACTTATTTTCTTTTCAAAATGTTTCATGATTCAGACTTCTATTATTAGTAAACCATATATGTCTCTTGAAAGTTTTCATCGAAAATCATTTCCAAAGATCACAGGACCATCAGTGACAGAGATCATATTATCATCACAGTACATGCCTACTTTTTATTAACAGAGGAAAAACATTGTCATTTGTTTCTGTTCAGTCTCATTAATTATTATGAGTTTATTCCAAAGTCATAAAATAGATTTGACATCATTTTTTGCTGGCACCTAGATAAACTGTATTACTGAGAATTCTGTTGTCAAAAGTGGCATATTGCCTTAAAAGGGATACTTTTATATGGTACTTATTGTAACAATAATCAATTCCCTACTAGGCTAGACTAAGACCTGGGTGTAAAACAATTAGCTGATTTAAGTGAAGACAAGAAAAGAAAGTAAGGTTGTGCCCCATTATCCATACAGAATATACTTCAAGACCCCCAGTGGATTTGTAAAACCACAAGGGGTACAGAACCCTGTATATACTATGTTTTTTCCTATACATACATACCTATTATAAAGTTAAATTTATAAATTAGGCATGGTAAGAGATTAACAACAATAATAATAAAATACAACAATTATAACCATATACTCTAATAAACATCATGAGAATGTACTCTGTCTCTCTGAAAATATCTTATATTAATGAAAATAGGCCAGTCACAGTGGCTCATGCCTGTAATACCAAAACTTTGAAAGGCTGAGGTGGAAGGATTGCTTGAGACCAGGAGTTCAAGACCAGCCTGAGCAACATAGTAGGACTCCATCTATACACACACACACACACACACACACACACACACACACACAAACAAATAAAAAATTAGCTGGGCATGGTGGCATGTGCCTGTAGTTCCAGCTACTTGGGAGGCTGAGGAAAGAGGATTGCTTGACACCAGGAGTTTGAGGCTGCAGTGAGCTACAATTGCACCACTGTACTCCAGCCTGGGCGACAGAGTGAGATTCTGTCTAAAAAAAATAAATAACCAACGTGATTGTCTGTGAGTAACTGAAACTAGGAAAGTGAAACCATGGTAAGAGGGCAGTACTGTATAGATGAAGAAAATAAAAATACAGACACTAATACACTTTTTAAAATTTTTGTTATTATTAGCAATAACAGGTCCACTTAATCTGGGCATTCTTTAAAGAATTTATATCAAGTTTTAGCAAAGAAACATATGTAATCATTGAGATTCTTTTTTTTTTTTTGAGACGACATTTAGCTCTTGTTGCCCAGGCTGGAGTACAATGGTGCGATCTCAGCTCACCACAACCTCCCCGTCCTGAGTTCAAGTGATTCTCCTGCCTCAGTCTCCCCAGTAGCTGGGATTACACAGGCATGCACCACCATGCCCACCATGCCCGGCTAATTTTGTATTTTTAGTAGAGACGGGATTTATCCATGTTGGTCAGGCTGGTCTTGAACTCCCGACCTCAGGTGATCCACCCACCTCAGCCTCCCAAAGTGCTGGGATTACAGACGTGAGCCACTGAGCCTGGCGAGATTCTTTTAGAAAGTCCTGAGTCACAAAAGCTACTGATTAGAGGAAGAATAAAAATTTTCTTAATTTTGAGAAAGCCAGTAATATGCATAGGCAATACTTTATAAAACTATATATACTAACTTGTCTTAGCTAATGGATTTAATAGAGACAAAATGTGAGTCTCACTGGAACAAATACATTTCTTACACATTTTTGTAGAGTTTATTTTCAATCTTACAAAATAAGAATCAAGCAAAATAAAATCATAACAAAATGAATAACTCAATGCTGAATTTCTTCCAAACTGAAGTGCAGCTTATATATCCCTTCTTAATAGCACAAGAAACAATCTCAAAATGCAATGTTGGATCAAAGCTGGAGGAAACAATAGGTTCAACCACTGAATGGTTATTGATTATGACGTCTTCTATTAAATCTCCTCCAGCCAGATTAAAAGAACTAAAACTTGACTGAATAATCCTGTGGGCCTCCCTTCACTCCCAAGAAAGACTTTTCACCCCTTATATTTGGTGTCAAGAATACTAATTTACTGACAATGTATCAAACAACTTGCGGCACAGCATAAACAGCCGGATTCATCTAGGGGATAGAGGAATAGGCTAACAAAGGAAGAATTTTCTACAATGTGATTGATAGGATTTGTGTTCCCTCCCAAATCTCATGTCGAATTATAATCGCCAATGTTGATGGTGGGGCCTGGTGGGAGGTGATTGGATCATGGGGGCTGATTTTTCCTTTTGGTGCTGTTGTCATAATAGAGTTCTCAGGAGATCTGGTTGTTTAAAAGTGTGTGGCACCTCCCCCTCTCTCTTCCTCTTCTTCCTGCTCTGGCCAGGTAAGATGTGCCTGCTTCTCCTTCACCTTCCGCAGGGATTTTAAGTTTCCTGAGGCCTCCCCTGAAGCAAAGCAGATGCTGCTATGCTTCCTGTACAACCTGTGGAACCATGAGCCAATTAAACCTCTTTGATCTGTAAATTACCCAGTCTCAGGTCTTTATTCATGGAAATGTGAGAATGGACTAATGCAGTGATACTAACTGGAACCTGTCTCTCCAGTGCTATATAGCACTACGACTTTGTAGATGAGTCATCAGGAATAGCATCGGAAGGCTTTGGCATCTTAAAGAAGCCAAAGATAGACTTTGGTTAATTCAGAGGACATTGCTAGACTAGGTTTCAGAGGTTAACATAGACTTTCCATTGGAATAGACATGAACAAGCCTTTGGAATGAACTCAAGTAATAACAGTAGAATAATTATTCAGCCAACCCACAGAATTTTAAGAGATAAAACAGCGTTGTTTGAAGCCACTATGTTTTGAGGTGGTTTGTTACGCAGCACCAGAAAACAGATACAGGAGGCATGCAGATCTGGAGTTGGGTGAAGAATTAGAAATACAACTAAGAATTTATTTATTAGCATAGGGACATCCATGTGTATATTACATCAAGAGGACAAACAACTGAATCAGGCATAGTCCTTGTGCTCAAGGGATTCAATCAGGGAAATAAAATTTTTAAAGAAAAATGGTTTAAAAATACATAAGAGGAGCATATTCCCTGATGTTGAGAACAGGGTAGATGCTGAACTAAGGAAACTATTTCTGAACTAATACAGGAAAGATGTGAATGAGTTGGTCAGGAGAAGGAGAATAGAGGAGGCAGAAGACATGCTATGTGCAAAGGCTCAGGAGAGAAGAAAGTTTTGCACTGGGAAATGTATATTTGGACTAAAATATAGAACATACAATGGGGAATAGTATCTTTTCAGTCTACAAAGATAAACAAGAGCCACATTTTAAAAAGAATTGTGTGTCAGTTTAAAGAACTTGGATTTTACTTTGGGGGAAAATAGAAAGTTAGCAAAGAATTATAGGTGATATCACCTATATGTAGACAGCAAAAAACTGTGGGAATATGATCCTGTTTTCACATTAGTAAAATTACTTTCAGTGAAGAGAAAATTGTGAAGGAATTCTGAAAGGAAGGGATCAAGTGAGAATGTTGGTGCAAAAATCTAGAAGAGGGGTGCTATGGTTTGGATGTTGTTTGTTTGTTCCCACCAAATCTCATGTTGAAATTGATCCCCAGTGTGTTGGTGTTGGGAGGTGGGGCCTAGTGGGAGGTACTGGGGTCATTGGGGTAGATCTCTCATGCATGGCTTGGTGCCTTCTGTGTGTGAGCTGTCCCTCTCATGAGACTGGATTGGTTTTGAGGGAATGGATTAGTTTCCAGAGGGTGGGTTGTTATAAAGCCAGGATGCCACTCAGATTTTGTTCCTCTTCACACATGGCTGCCTACCCTTTGACTTTCTCTGTCATGATTTGATGCAGCATAAAAGCCCTCAGCAGACGCCAAGCAGATGATGGTGTCATACCTCTTGCACAGCCTCCATAAGCATGAGCCATACTAACCTCTTTTCTTTATGACTAGCCTAACCTCAGGTATTCCTTCACAGCAACACAAAATACACGAAGACAAGAGCTTATAAGGATGTGACATGAGATAGTAATCATGGACATGCGATAAACATACCAAGGATTTAAAATCTATAGAATTTGGTGAATGACTGGAAGCAGAAGCTGTGATAGAAGGAGTCAGTGAGGCATGCCTGTCACAGAGTTTTCTGAAGGGTAGATGGCAGCAAGGCTACCATACATGATGGTGTTTATGATGTCCTGCAAAATAGTAGATGACGATTGGGGGTGAGAGTATCTGAGGACTACATACCTTAGTGCTTGACTGCATCTGCTCCGGAGAGAGCTGTTTTACTTAATTTACACAGAGGTTATATTAGAAGCAGGTTTCTGGAGAAAATAATCTGTGCAGATTTGGATAATTCAATTTAAAATATTTGAGAATATGTCTATAAAGTAGGTACATTGGTCTGAAGTTAAGTCATATTTGTTTGAGCTCTGTGTGTTTGTGTATATATATATGTAATTGAGATCATCAGAATATATATTTTAATTGTAGTTAATGGATACATAGATGGGTTTGTAGTCAAGGGATAAATGCAAGGTAAACTGTGTAGAATATGGAGAGAAGAAAACCTAAGTAGACCTGAATAACACAAACATATACAGAATAAACAGAGGAAAAATTTAGGAGGAAGAAGAGGAGGGAAGGAAGAAGAGATATATGGGGAAAACTAGCAGAGTATATACTGCCATAAGTATTAAAAAAAAATGAGCATGTTTCAAAAACTAAAGAGTGGTTTTCACCTCTAAATTTTAAAGAGAGGTTATATATAAGATGAAGACTTAAATATGGCATTGTTTTTAACAATAAAAATATTGCTATGTATGATGGCATGTCTTGTTGAAGTGACCTGTCACAACTCTGTTCAAAAATAAATGGAAAGTGTAGGAGTAAGAAAAATATAGAGAACTCTAAAAATATTTAACCAGTTAGATGAAATGCCAGATGTTCTATAAAATGTCAAAAAAAGACAGTAAAAGAAAAGAAGACATAGGGCAAGAGTGAATTTTGTTAAGATAGGGAAGGCTTATAAGATTAGTTGAAAGTTATTGAAAATAATCGGGAGAGAAGAATAGAAAATATAGGAAAAGGGGATAATCAGTGTAGAAAGAAATATGAAGAGTGGGGATATGGAACTCAACCAAACTGAAAGGAATGAAAGTAGACAAAGGAAGGCATGAATCTTCTTTTGCAACAGAAGTGTAAAAAGAAGAAATTCATTGCAAAGAACTAACTATAGGAAATAGCCTAACGAATTTCCCTCTTGATTGCTTATAATTTTCCATTTCCCTCTTGATTGCTTATAATTTTCCTCAAATTTGTAAGCTGATTTTATCTGCTAAGAGAAAAAGGTTTCAGGTGAATAAGAGATATGAGATGAGACTGGAGAAATTCTATCATAACCAACTTGGCAAATTAAAGAGAGATCTAACTAGAGAAATATTGAAGAACTACCAAAAAGCATTTAGGGCCAAGCAAAATCTAGAGCGCATAAGCTGGCTCATGTCATTTTTTTCCCAACAATATTCATAAGCTTAGGCACATCAATAATTGGGTCTCAAATTGGAGTTTTCATGGGTAAAGATTACAGAAGAAGTATAGGACAAATTATCTGAAGATATTGTCCAGGAAGGGTTGAAAGATGGATTATACTGCCAGATTCAGAAGTAAAGAGAAGTGGTAATGACAGAGAGCAAAAGAATAAATCAATGGATTGTTGACTTCAGAGATGAAGCATCTATCCCTTGACTACAATTAAAATGTAGAGATGATAAAATGTATAGTAAGGATAACTGAATAAAAGAATTGAAAAAGCATTAGGAGTGGGATTCTAAAATTAAGAACACGAAGTAATATTGTTCTGGGTGCTGATGAAGTTCTGACTGCAGCCATGGGAGTGTATGGATGGAAGTAAATTTTCAAGTCACAGAGCTTTAAGTACAGAGATTTACACCAAATAAAGTAAAGGACTTCAGAGTTTGGAGGGTTGGATAGGCCAAAATGTGAATATCAAAGAAGCCTAAAAGATGGCGGCCGGATCTGAGACAGGGAGAAACACTGTGAGTGATACATTCAAGTCCCCAGGACTCAACGGAGACTGATTAGTACGGTTTGGTAAGGAGCCAAATATCTTGAGCTTCAATTGAGCAAGGGAGTTTCCAAAGAGGATCAGGGCAATGGTCAGGAATCAGCTCTGCGGAGTGAAAAGAATGCCGACTTCCCACTTCCTGACCCAGAGATATGAGATGTGTGGGAGAATGAGTAACATGAGTTTGAGGCACGCTGCGGTCATCCCATAGGACAGCAAATTTCAGTTAAAGCCAAGAGGTAGGGAAATGTCACAAAATAGGTTGAGAAAGTAAGGGATTTTATTTGTCTATTTATTTACCATATAAAAGTCATGACCATTTCACAGGACACCACTGAAAGGCATGAGAACGTAAGAAGCTTGAGAGGTTAGTTTAGGGGGCACATATTTTCTATGTAATCAGATTCAGATATTTCTATACTATTAGGTAAGTGTTATGTAAAGAGGATGGGAGGTTCATCTGGGAGTCAGGCCAAGGTTTGTAGTATCACTTCTAGCAGAGGACAAATAGGGGGAAAAAAAAAAAGCGCTCGGTCAGAATGGCAGGCAATCAGCCGTCTGAGACGATGGGCCTTATTGCAGTCTAACTATCAGAAATCAGCAACTCTCCTACTAAAGGAAGGTTTCCAGTATCTGACCCTAGTCAGAAGGAAACAGTTGTTCAGATTTTACTCAAAATTTGAGGTTTCGAGCACAGTCCTGTAGACTGAGAGAAAAGGGAGCAGGTGAATCAACAGAAGTTGGAATTGACTTCTGTGGAAAAGAGTGAGCTTGTTCTATGTGTGTGGAGTTGTGTTCAGCCACTGGTAAATCATTCAAGTGAGGTGACACTGGGTGGTGAGTAAGACATCAAATTCTTTTTGTTTTAAAAACCATTTTCTTAAATTTATAAAAATCACGTCCAGCAATATTTTGACATTTTCTGAGAATGCCACACAAATAAACACACACCCATTTTTACAAATATCTGAAATGTAAATAAAACAGCTATGCTACCTTATATCTCATTTCAGAATTAACACCTAATTAAAATTGTATTTAACTGTAGAAATCATACACTGAGTAAAAAACATCGTAGTAAGGAAATAGGTTGATCTATGTCAGAGGACATCAGAAACATCATTTGCCTTTGCAATTTAGCATTGGTTGGATTCTTAATTGTGAAAACAAATATGTTTTTGTTTTTTGTTTTTTGTTTTAAATGCGAGACACTGTTCCACTTTTTCATTGAACCTACTGACAGTCTACCATCCAGCCACCTGATTAGGCACAGGGTGATGTGAGGAGTACAATGTATTTTCTGCCTTCACGGACTAATGTATTAATAATTCTTGGGAAAAATTCCAGTCCACAGTCAGTTCTCGAGCACTGACAATATCACGGTTGGTAGTCAGCAAACCAGGATTTGTTTTGGAGAAAACTAATGGAGAACTTCACCATCTTTCGCTGTGTTCACAGATCAAACTCGGTTGATGCAACTATCCATCCTAAAGTGTCATCTCTCACTACCGTGGGCACAGCAATTCCCCACAAGCACTTTGGAAGAAAACAGGCAAAGTCAACCTAAAATTGGCTCTAGAATTTTGGCTAGGGGTTCTTTAAAAAAGGGGCACAATCTTAGCATTTAATTAGTTAATTTTTAATGTAATTTCAAACAATTAGTTTATGAGCCAAGGATGGTAAACAATGCAAGGTAAACAGAGCTACCATATCGTGATTTTATTTAGTGATACTGATCTAGTTTTTAAGCCACATGGATGTAAAACTTAATAAATGATATTATTTATGATGTTTATCTTCACTGTACCAAAACTAAAACATTTTAAAACAAAAAATATTAATTATTTTTCTTGAAATTAGTACAAACATATCTGTCTTCACTCTATTATCTTTTTTGCCTTAAAGGAACAATTTTTGGCCAACCTTTTCAGAGCTTGAATTTAGGACTATTAAGAAATAACTTTGAAATGTGATGATGCTTAAATTAATTTTTGAAATTCAGTGATGGGGTAGAACTAGGTCAGGAAATTGAAATTTTTCCAATGGTATGAGACCTAGGAGACACGGTGATTCACTTTATTATTTAAACCAAGGTTAATTTTTAGTTTTTAGCTCGCTTTATTTATTTAAGCCAAGGTTAATTTTTAGTTGTTATTGTTTAAATGCACTAGAAAGTTAAGTTTGCACAGGGATTGTTTTAAAATAAATAAAAGAGCTATGCTAACCCACAGATGAGCTTTGTTGATAGTATCCCTTTATTTTCATATAAAGTCTAATGTTTGAAATGTTATCATTGTTATAAAGCAAAATTATCTCTTCCTATTCTAATATTATTATCATATATTTCAGGCATGTGTTGGAAAACAAGTATAAGAGAGGATATAAGAAAATCCTATAGATAATGCATTTGCTTGATTGATTTACATAATGACTGTGTTTCATAATAACTGCTTATGGAATAATGGGAAGTTTTATAAAATGCTGGCCTTGCATATATCTTAGAATGCCAATTTAATAAAGTGTGTTTACATGCATTATATACATAGATAGATGATAGATAGATAATGGATATGTCCTCTTTCCTATTTTTCAAAGAATATCTTTTTTCCTAAAAAGAATGAGATAACTCTCCTGTCATTTTTATGAATAAAAATTTTATGTTTTCAGGAAATGACACTTGTGCCAATGTTGTGATATCACAAATATGGGGCAAGGCGGGAATGGGAAGCCCCCTGAGAAATTGTGTTGAATTTACGTGACTATCTGCAGCAAATTTTGACCAAGAAATCTAATGTACCACTTGGGTTCAACAAATAATTTTCTTTAAAGTCTAAACTTTAAATATGTTCTCACTCATATGTGGAAGCTAAAAAACAGTGATATCATGGAAGTAATAAGTAGAGCAGAGGATACTAGAGACTGGGAGGGATAGGAGGAAGGGAAGGAAGGATAGGGAGAGGCTTGGTAAAAGCTACAAAATTGCAGCTAGGTGGAAGGGATAAGTTCTGGTGTTAAGCACTGGTACTAAGCACTGTAGTGTGACTATAGTTAACAATAATATATAGTTTCAAATAGCTAGAAGTAGGATATTGATATTCCAGACACAAAGAAGTGATAAAGGTGTGAGATGATAGATTTGCTAATTATTCTGATCTGATCACTGCACATTATATGTGTGGAAACAACATTATGTACCCCATAAATATGTACAATTATTATCTGTCAATTTTAAAAGTAAAATTAAAAAGTAATAACTATAAAAAGATATAAATGTCACAATTACTTACTTGCATCGATGGCAAAATCTTATGTTTTATTCAGAAAACAGTAGACATCTCCCTTTCCAGCCACATCTTTATCATAAGCACGACTTAGTTGCGTTCCAGGGAGCATATTTTCAGGCAAATTCACTGGGTTAATTAAAATCTGAATTTCTGTTTTAATGTGTGAAAACACTGAAGAGATAACACACAAAGACTTCTTAATATCAAGAAAAATATAAAAATGAACAATTTTATCAATATCAATATTTTATCAATATTTCCATTTATTTGTCTTGATACATTTCAAGCTGAAACTGGAGTAAAAAGTTTCATCTAAAACTGAGTAAGTTTTTTTTCTTTAACATATCAATGTTGTTTTTCAGTGATGAACTGTGTAGAACAAACTCGCAGGAAAGTATAAGTTTAGATCCCAGCTTTAATATATCTTTAGTTTATTCCTTTGCTCAACATGAATTTAACAATTATCATGCAGAATGTTTATTTCACAAGCAAATTTTACTAATTTCTTCCTTCAGTTTATTGACCATTTCAGTGAAATCATTTCGCATGCTCACATAAGCTATATTTTTAAATATGAAGTTTGTTGTATTACAATTTAAAATGCTAATTGAAAAAAATCAAGGAAAAGACCTTTCTTCTTTAATTTGCGTAATATTTTCATTGCTTTTCTTTTTATTAGAAAGAAAAGATCTGTTTTTGGTTTAGTTGTGAGTCATTGTAAATTACATTATGCTGTACCTCTGTAGTGGAAAACAGAAATAGGCATATTCTGAAACTCATTCCCAGAATATGTAATATGACTAAAAGAAAATAATATATACAAGAAATATCTAAAACAATAACTTAAATGTTAAAAATATTAATAAACTGGTAATATTATTTTTATATGACTTTTTGTTATATAACAAATATTTTTACATAGCAAATTACTCTACAAAAAGAGGACTCTTACAAAAAAAAATACCAAAAGTAGAATCCTGTCTAAAATAATCCAAGATTAAGAGTTGAGTTTTTTGTTCATTATTTAATATCAATTTTTCTCTCTCTCTCTCACACACACACACATACACACACACACAAACAACAAGAATGAAAATGAGAAAGAAATATTCAATGAATTTAAAGGATCTCAGCAGGGATTCAAATTCCATAACTAACAAACTTAGTTTCCTTAAAAACAAATGAAATATCAAATTTATATAAACCTGTGCATATTAAAAAAGTCTTGAAGATGTTCATATTTAGACCAGCTCCCCATTTGCCCTTAGCAACGTCTACAAACAAGTGCACGCCTTTGGCTATTTATACAAATTCAGTCTTTACACAAATTAAGCCAATAAGTCACTACATTGTTACTCAATATTGAAGCCAATAATTTTATTGTATTTAATTGAGTGATTACGCACATAGGTCATATTTCAGCTTCTGTGTCTGTTTCCCGTTTGTACCTGGTAAGATTATCAGCAAGGCTAGGATCATTATATATCAACAATTTAAAACATAAGTCTTTAGAGTTGACGTGGAGTAACCTATGGATAATTTTTGGCAAGAAGTTCAGGTGATTTAATTTTTAATCCCTGTTTACCTAATAGAAGCTGTTCTGCAAGTAGAATAAAGAATTATTTTTAATATGACTGCATAAATATTTGCAAATCCTGAGATGATTCAGTATTATTTCTGAGTACGACTAGTTGTATACTCACCGCTCTACTGTTGGCTGAGTAACTCCAAAGTTAAGCAAGACCCACTCTTAGGTAATTTGTAACCTAGCAAAGACAATGGCTGGATAAAAATGGCTATACCACAACGGAGTAGGTAACATGTTTCGGTAAAATAACATGAAAATTCAGAAGAGGAAGGAAACACTTCCAAAAGAGGACGAAAGGGAGAAACCTTCAAAGAAGTGGTGGCTTTTCAAAAATGAGGCTTTGAGGCTTTGAAGCACCAAAGTCTTGATAACAAGCCTATTAGAAAAACCTAAAGTATAATAATAATAAATAAATTAATTAATTTAAAAAAGAAAAATACTTTTCAGCGTGTTTCTCTCAATATATATGCATTTCTATATTCATAAATTATTTAAATGTACCACAGCATGGTATATTTTATATGCTCATGAAATACACATAAAAACTAGAATAAATGCAAAAGAATGATATAAATGTGGAAAATATTGTACTACATTATGTTATACTTATCACATCATATTATATTGCAAATGATATAAATATACTACAGTAAATGTTTTTCTATTTCTAAAATGTTACAAACATTTTAGATAGTAATTACTATATTATTAAATAATTTTCATAATGAGATGACAAAGATAAATCAAATAGTTTTAAAACTCATTCATTAATTATACAATAAATGTTAAATATTAAACATACATATATTTGTATAATAAAGTACTTAATATTTATTTCATAATACTTGGAGTGGAAAAAATATGCTTTATTCTTGTTGAAAACATGATTTTACATTATATGATATTACATGTTCATAGCAAAGATCAAAGTTCAGTTTATGTTCATACTCAGTGGCTCTTAAAGATACAAAGGATCCCAAACATCCCTCACAAATATATGTATAACTAAATAGAAGTGCATCCTTTTATACTTAATAAATCATAAATTCATTTTTTGGTTTTATCTACCAACACTGAAAAGTATTGAATATAGCCAGCTGTAAAATATTCTTCATCCTTGATGTCAATCCGATTTTGTTTCAAATCAATTGGATAGTATTTCCTCTTACATTTTTACTAGTTTAAAACCTACTGACATTTTTTATGTGGAAGATTTTTACACCGATTAGAAAATTCTGTTTTCCAGTACAAGTAGGCAGATAAGTGTTTGCGTAGGTGACACAACTGCAGTGGTTTGAAGTCTAGAATGATGGAAACATTTTTAAGCCTCTCCATACTATGAGTTTCTTTCAGATGACAATTGCTTTCTTATTCAACAGTAAATGCCAGAATTATCTTTATGGGACTGATAAAGTACTTATGATTGTCTTTCAGGAAGCAATTGTATATTATAAAATATTTTAAATAAATTTCATAGTCTTTATTGTATTATTAAATTGTATTTGCTTAATAATAAATTAACAAAGTTGGAAAACTTGACCTTTTCTAACGGAAAAATATGTAGCTCATCCTTAAATTTGACAAGTCTATGAACACGATGCCCAGTGTCGGGTACAAAATATTTTAATTATTATGCTTTATCTCTTTATAAAACTGTATGATTCTTAGGGATCTGGGTTTTCTTTTGTTTCCCAAGTACAAATACTTCTGATTTTATTAAAGAAAGTATAGAACATTGAATTCTACATCTTTAAACACTATTATTTTAAGAATCAGTCGAATCAGTCTGGTCTCTTCATAGTGCCGGCATGTCCAATACTTCCCCGACTAAGTTTTTCTTCATTGGTGGTAAATCAAGTCTGCATTCTGAATTGTAATTTTCTTCTGGCTTTTTAATAAAATTAGCTGTCGCTGTTTTTGCTTTTGTTTGCATTGCCCTGCCGCTAAAATTTCTGAGTAATGATTCTAATCGTTCTTGTATTGTTTAGATTGCGGTGTTTGTTGTACTTTGTATATTCTTTATTTTTGACCCAGCGCGCGCGACCCATCACCACGCCGACAAAGTGGTTCCTCAAAGCAAAACACTGCGGCGGTTCCCGGTGACCAGCAGCCACCGCTTCCTGGAGCCTATAGGGGCCTCTCCAGCCGCCACCTCGGCCGTCCCTATGTCCCTCAGGACCTCTTCGATTCACCTCCTCCGCCGGCCTCCTCTCCGGTGCCCGGGACACTGTCGAGCCTCACCAGCTAGCAACGACCCATGTAGAGGCCTGGGAGGCTTCTCCTTGGAGAGACATTGTTCCAAGAATAGGCGCGTCCGACTTCGTTCCCGTCCGGCTCTGCACCATCTGATGGTGCCGTTGTAAGACTAGAGTGCGATCTGTGTTTGATGACTGCTTTCCACTTCTGGCTTAAATTTTCACATCTTTTCTGTAATAAACTTTCTTATGAATATTGCAAATGAATGTATTTCATATATGATGCTATTTCTATAAGTAATTCTTAAACTCTTTGTTTGCTTGCTTTAATTCTGGGCAAACAACCATTATATAAAAATTACCCTTCAATTTTCCCCCATGAATTATAAATTATATTTTCTTTCCAGTAGTCACTTTTTTATGAGACCACGTTTTGCTTAGCGAATGTTTCCTTTAGTAGTTCAAAGAAAGTGATTCTTTAAGTTTTTCATTATTAAAATAGAATATTGAGGATATCATAAGCTAAGACATGTTTAAAAACCTGAACTTTCATTCAACTATAGAACAAATTTTTCACTCTAAATGATTAATTCTAATCAGTTTCTTTATATGCCTAACATTTGTCTACATCTTACAAAAATGTGATAACAAGCAATACATTTTACTTTGTCTTTTATTTCACATCGTCTCTTTTAGCCAATTTCCACTGTAGGAAGAAAATTTATTACCTCAGTCAAATGTGAACTTCTGTCTTTTGCTATTTATTTATTGCTGAATTGGTAAAATTTTGTCAGATTCAAAATGTACACATAATTTATAACATTGCTAAAATATTGTATAATTTTGACTTCATGTTCTGGGTGCTAAATTTTAACATTTTGCCACCTGGGATATATTCATGCTACCACAAGCAAAAAATCTCCAGGGAAAATGTACACTAAAGTTAAAATTCATTATTAACAATAGTGCATGTAAATATTTACTGCAACGATTTCTTCTGAATAATTCTGAATGTTGTTTGGCTGATTTCTGGATAGATCAATTTTTAGCTCCTAACCCTAGAGATAAGCATGCCCAGTGTCATTTATTTGCCCCAACTGCCTCCGCGCAAACCTTTTTATCCTCATTCTGGCCTCATTGAATTTAAATTTCTTTTTTATTTAGGAAGAGAGATTTAGTTTAAACAAGATTATATAATACATAAATCCAGTTCAACTGCATTTATATGAAGTCTAAATGATTGCAATATGCTGAACATGAACAAGTGTGGGGGAATTTTCTTGTCTGTGCAGAACTCCCACCCTGCCTTCTACTTGTGAATGTTTGACATGAGAACGCCATAAGAATTCCAATACCTACTTAAATATTAAAGCTTAGTTTTTTTCTTGTATTTGAGATTTTAAAAAGAATAAATGTAAATAGAAGTTCTAATATTTCTTTCTAGCACCAAAATAGATCATTTAACATATTGCCTTGTGTATAAGAATCACATTTTGGAAAATGCTAACTGATTTAATGTTTATGAACTATTACACCAGTAAATATTTGCTAATGTATTCATTTATCAATGTATATATTCATATAATAAATGGAAGATGAAAAGTGGGAAATGAGGCATTGGTAGAGAAGGTAGCATGACCAAAAGTAGGATAGCAGGAAAATATTTGTTGTTTAATAAAATTCACAGACGGTTTTCATTATTCGTTTTTGAGAAAGGCTGCAACGTGACCACAAGTGCATTTCAGAAAGATTCGCGTGGAAGGACACTGAGGGTTGATTAGCAAGATGAGAAAATGGAGGAGCGAATAGTAGATTTATAACTTTCTATGTGAGAGGTAATGAGTACCAAAAACAAGATGTTGTCAGGAACATATAAAGATACTAAAACACTTTATACTTGCAAAACAATCTCTGGCTTGTGAAATATATATTTATATCATAAATAATCATATATACATATAAAGTACTTGCTTTATACAGTATTGCAGGACTATAAAAATGCCTGTGTAAGCTGAAATTGTGCAAATCAATATTAATAATCCATAGGAAAAATCATAGTTACGGTATTTTAAAAAAATTTCTCAAAACATAAAAATTTTTATTATAGCTTAGAAATTGATAGAGGTGAAAAAATAGTATAACAAATATTTAGTTGATACACTGTAAATGAGAATTAAAATGTTTTATTTCTTTGTTAAGAAGGACATTTCAAGAATAGTTTAAACAGTGCTTGCTGTACGCTATGGAGCAAGGATCTTTTCTGGGCCTTAGCAAATTATCCTATTCCTTTCTAGGTTTGGATCAGCATCCCACATTTTATTATTTGCACTTTCAGTGTTGTAAAATATCTTTGAGATTTCCTTTAATGTGAAGTTTTTTGACAATGTCATTTCCTCCAGGACATCATCATCCTTTTAAGCACAACCATTTACTTAATTTTGGTTAATGTCACCTTCACTAAGTTCTTCTGGCTGCATACCTGTTGTTTCTCAAATAGTGGCAGTGCCAATATTCCCACGATCAGGGATTTTTTTTTTACCTGTTAACTCCATTTATGTTAACTTAGAATCCTGAAAAGTTATTTTCACAGTGTGGCAAATGTTTCTGCAATACTTCATGAATATTACTCAGTTTACTTTCTGAATGTCCTCATGATTTCTAATGCTTGCTTTAAGTCATATTTATCCAAAGATGAGCTAAGGTTAATTGCTTGATCTTCAGTTGTAGTGTCAATGGCTTGTCTGAAAATTCATCTAAAGTTATAGGCTCTAAAAGTTGAAATTATTCCTTGGTCTGTCCACTAACTGACTTAATAAAGTTGCATTTGGTGATAAAATACAAATTTTTGCATCATAACCTTAAGAAATTCAGGGTGACCTGGAGTATTATCCAGCCATAATAGTTCATTAAAAGTTAAATTATTTTGGCAATAGTATCTGTCTACTGCTTAGAAAAAGAAGGGTGTATATGATTCAAGGAGTCACAGTGCTAGAAAAATATACTGAAGCGTACTCATCCTTCAACTGTGGCATCACAAACTACCAAAGAGTGATAGCTTTTATACTTCGATAAAAATAAATTCCACACAGTCTTATTAAACATATAATAAAATAAAATAATCTTCCATATGGCAGTGGAATAGAACTTAGCTTAGATTACCCAGGGCAAGTTCTCAGAAATGTTTGCATTTCAAGAATTCCATGGGATTTCCAGTGTGTAAAGTAGAAATGGTGGGATAAGCTCTCCTTCCTGGACAAAGATCAGGTAGACTTAATGTCTCTTATAAAACATTGGCATTCCCTAAGCTCAAAATTCCTCTTCTCTAACCCAACCCATGGCATGTGCAAGCATCACTTGGCCGTCTTTGCCTTACTTTTTAGGATTTGGGACTGAAGGAACCAGTGTGAATGCTGGCACTCTGGCTTCTGCAATTTCTGTGAATAATAATAATAATGTCCTGTGTATCTGACCCCAAAGTCTTATGTCTTGTACCAGTATACATGAACCAGTGGGAAGTCAACCTCTCAGCTTGCAAGTAAGGCAAAATCTCAGACCCTTCACATTTCTTGCCACAAGAAACTTATTATTTTTCTAGTCACCAAAACATATTTTGTGAATGCATAAACCAGCTCCAGGTCAAAACCTGTAGAAGTGAAATCATTTCAGATGTGTGCTATTCCTTAATGGCAGAATGCTACAAACTCCAGTCTTACACATTTTCAGGGAAGTGGTAAAGCATCACCCTTGCAATCAAAGGTACCAGATTTTTTTTAAAAAAAGCTATTTTATCTATGCACATAGTTTAACTTCCCTTAGAAATCTTTTTTTTCATTTGTAATATGTGGAAAGTTATAATAACTACCTCAGAGCTGTTATGAATATATGAGGTAATGCATAAAAGGAACTAGCACAATAGAGGATATATGAGAAACACTCAACAAATATTTTATATTGCTTTAGAGTTACTTAGGGTACCTCATTAAATAACTCAAAGTCTAGAATGGAATTTTGTAGACCCTCATATTGAACACCCCCATGGGATTGTGATTTGAATATTTTCGGAAGTAACCTATCCTATTCTGAGTTCTGTTCTCCATCAACACTAACAGTAAGATTCCTACGTAATGTTATAAAGCTTTCCCTGAAGAATTAAAGTATCTTTACATGTGTATATACAGGGACCTCTTATGAATGGCTGGTAACTGGAGATGGTTGCTGGCATGGTGCAATCCATCCTCTATATCCACCATCAAATAGTTGTAATTTACAAACCTGATTATGTCATTTTTATACTAAAACTTTCTTCCTACAGAAGAGAGAGTCCAAACCACTTAGCATGCAGTATTTGACATTTTACTCATTTCTTCTTTTCCACTCTGATGTACCATACATTCAGCGAATTCAATACTTTTTCATATTCTCTTCCATATTTCCATTACAAATACGATTCTATGCCCAGAAATGCATCTCTCTCATTACTTTCTTGTGAAACTTTACAAATTCTTTAGGAGCCAGATCAAATGTCACTTCCTTAGTGAGGGCATTCATGACTTCCCCGGGATACTTAGACATTCCCTCCCTCTACTATTACCCAAAAGTGTTCTGTGTACTCTCCTGTGGCATTTATTCTATGGAGTGTAACACTCTGTTTACATGAATTTTTTCATATTTGTCTAGCTTGTGTTTGTGTTTCCAGTGCTGAGGACAAGGAAAGGCTTGTTATATATCTAATTGGCCTTTGAATGAATGAATAAACAAGATTTTGTCTATCATATTCTGGATTAAGTTCTATCATGAGTTTTACTCCCTTTGAGTCTTAAGCATGTATATTCTCTTAGAATCTAATACTAAAATCCCAAGCTCTTTGTCAAGTATGTTCTACCAGACACACTGCTGTCCCAAGTTCTTGGAAATGACCATTCTCTCTGCCTGGAAAATTCTTCCCTTAGATGTTCATATGTCTTGGGTCATCACCTCCTTCTAATTTTTGCTCAATTATCATTTTCTCATTGAAATTTACTCGCATCATCTGACTTAAGTAGGAACTCCTCTTTTTTCCCATTCCTTTTTCCCTATCTTATTTTCTTCCATAGAATTTATCATCCTTTAACATACTACGCAATTGTTTTAATTATAATATCTATTGTCTATGTACACTCACTACTATGTCAACAGTTTTAGGGAAGGTTTCAGGGAAGAGTTGTAGTAGTTTTTTTTTTTCTTCAAGGACGCATTTTCAGTAACTGAAAGAATGTCAGTTTCAATCATTATTGGGAAGAATAACTGTAAGGGACAAACTATGGCAAAGATTTTACATCACATTCTTTCTGAATTCAGTCTCCTATAAAGCCTGGCTCAGAGAAAAGTGTAAGGATTTGATTTATGATATTGAAGTAAATTTTGGAATGCCTCTAACACAGATTTCATAGTTCTACCTAGGACCAGACAGACAGATTTAGAGATTTGTATGTTCATATAATAGGTGTGTTTGTTATGTATGTGAGATATATATAAGGGAACTTAAAAAAGTTTATGGAAAACTGGAATTAAAATACTAAAAATAAAAATATAAACTTTACTTGTCAACATAAGCTTCATCAAGTTCCAGATACTTTTGGGAGCAATAATACCAGCCATTTAGTCCATCTGTAAAGAACTGAGAATTTAACCATGTCAATGCAATCTTTTTTACATTATTAACTGAGGAAAAAAATGAGTGCCCTTTACAGATTTTTAAGAATAGGAAACAGAAAGAAGTCAGAGGAGCCAAGTCAGAACTGTAAGGTGGATGACTAATGATTTGTTATCGAAATTCTCACAAAATTGCTCTTGTTTGAAGAGAGGTATGAGAAGGAGCATTGTAGTGGTGAAGAAGGACTCCCTGGTGAAGTTTCCCGGGGAATTCTTCTGCTAAAGCTTCAGCTAACTTTCTCAAAACACTCTCATAACAAGCAGATGTTACCGTTCTGTGGCCCTCCAGGAAGTCAATAAGCAGAATGCCTTGAGCATCCCCCAAAAATTCTTGCATGACCTTTGCTGTTGACTGATCTGCTTTTGCTTTGACTGGACCACTGCCACCTCTTGGTAGCCATTGTTTTTTGTTGTTCTTTGTCTTCAGTTCACTGGTAAAGCTATATTTTATCTCCTATTACTACTCTTTGAAGAAATGCTTCTTGATTCCAATTTTTAAAAAATTTTCATTAAAAGCTCTGTTCTTGTCTGCAGCAGATTCAGGCACAACAGTTTTAGCACCTATTGAGTGAAAGGTTTGTTCAGTTTTAATTTTTCCACAAAATGTGTGGTAAACAAATTGAGATATCTATGATATTGGCTATTGTTTGTTCTATTAATCATCAGTCCTCTTCAGTTAGGTCATGGACAAGATTACTTTTTTTCTTACAAATTGGTGTGGATAGTCTGCCACTTTGGGCTTCATTTTCAACATCATCTCATCACTTCTTAAAATCAGTTACCCATTTGCAAACTGCTGATTTCTTTGGGGCATTGTCCCTATAAATTTTTGGAAAGCATCAATGATTTCACAATTCTTACACTAAAACTTCACCACATATTTGATGTTTTTGCTTTAATTTTGGTAGAATTCACACTGCTCTTATAGGGGCTCTTTTCAAACTGATGTATTATCTTTTTTGTGCCTTAAACTAGGTCCTCTTCAGATATATTATAGCAAATTAGCATGCAATTATTTTGAAGCAAAAATATTTTGAAATCCATGCATTGATTTGTCATAATATACACTTTCCGTGAACTTATTGAAGACCCCTCCTGTGTGTGTGTGTGTGTGTGTGTGTGTGTGTGTGTGTGTGTGTGTCAGAACTGTCAGACACTTTTGTAAGCGATGAAACCAGCCATTTAGTCCATCTCTAAAGAACTGAGAGTCCTAGGAATCTAACCATGTCAGTGCAGTCTTTTTCACATTATTAACTGAGGAAAAAATGAGTGCCCTTTACAGATTTTTAAGATTAGGAAACAGAAGCCAGGGCAGCCAAATCAGAACTGTATATGTGCACATATATATGTAAATTTGTACGCTTATACCAAGTATTGCAAGTATTAACATCTCTATTTGACATTATAAAAATGAAATATAAGTAAATAATATATCCAGTCAAACATTAAGTCATAAAACAGTATTTTTCCCTTTCATTGATTATTTGTTAGCTCCTTCTAAAATATAGCCTAGTTATAAAATAGCCATAGATTTTTAAAGCATCTTTGAATGTCAAGAGCTAAGATAAACAACAGAAGGGCATGCTAAAAACAGTCAATTAATTTGTATTTTCTGGTGAAGCAGGAAAGAACAGAGGAGAGAAGGGGAGGGAAAGGAGATGCCTGGCCCTATTACTCATCCTGAGTCACTGATTGCGTGCCTGAAAAAGTACAGACCTTTCATGGGGAACTCAAGCTCTTTTGAACCAAAGGCTTAAGTAACCCTTGGAGAAAATGGTAGTTTATGCTTTCTGAATTATTATATAATCTTATTACTGGGACAAATTCCCATTCATTATATGAATTATTTCGTATAAGATGTCAAACTAACAGATATAGAAAGTTTAATAAGAAACATTGTATTTCTCCCAGTTGATATGTTTATTTAGGACCACAGTATTTTAGCAGTGCTAGAAGACCATTCAGGTATTTGCTTGTTATTTGGTTGCTCAGTGGGTTTCAATAACTTTTGATTCTAAAATGCCCCCCAAACACTTCAAAGAACCGAAACTTTAAAAAATTGCTGCTAATTTATCTCTAATAAAAAAAGGTATCCAGTTTAAAAAGCACTGTTTTTGGTTTTGTTTTTCCCTAATAGAGTGTTTATGTTGACAGATGAGGAATGAAGGGGAAAATTGAGGGTAAATGATTTTTTTTCTCTTTTTGCTTTCTTAAAATGTTCTTTTCAAGGTTTAATAATGTATGCAGTTTGGAAAAGTAGTCAGGCCTTGAATTCTTAGTTATCAAGCAGTATATGGATCGTACCCAATCAATCTGTCGCAAAATGAAAATTGAACAAAGTTTTGCTGAAATTGAAGTAGACAGTTTTAAAGGATCAAAGTTAATTATATTAGTCCCTCAAATTCCCAAGGTTATGATAACAAAATAACTCATCAATACTCTTACAAATTAGGCCTGAACATATGAACACAATCTTTGTCAATTTGGTGTCTCTGTAATGAGTGATGAATCTAGTAGAACATGAGGCGAGGTGGCATTGTTTGGAGATGGAAAAAAGAATTATAACAGTCACTTCTAGCATTCTTATTTGCACATTAAAAAATCAAGACTACAAGGAAGGTGTGTTGGACATTTCACTCCATTCTTGGAGAACTCAATTTATATATATGGTTTGATGGGGAACAGAACAGGAAGACGGCTAGCCTCTTAGCAGCTCTATTATTTATAGCTTCTCCGAACCCCTCACTTGTCTTATTTTTAAAATGAGGATAATATCAATTTCCTCACAGGTTTTTAAATAATTTACTTATATATAAATATAAACCTATTTACATATTTTATACTATATGTTTATATTTTAAAATTATTCATATTTGTATATATACATGACATAGACAACAGGCATATGACACCCTTGGCTCAGAGCTATTCAAAATTTTAAACCCCATTGTCTTTCTCTGCATTGTGAGTGAAAACTGCCTCTTTATCTTCCTTTTTATCATCTTAATCTTGCTCTTTGGAGCTACCTTTAAAAAGCTTCATTGCAATTATTTTCATTGCTTCATGAATTTGAAAAGGAATATCACAGTTTTACTTAATTGTTCATTTGTTCTATTCTCTAGGTTAAATATTACTAAGCCTGTAATTCTTTTTTAGCTGATATAATCCCAGATGCCCTCCAAAATATATGCATGTTTTTCAAAGGCATATCTGCAAATTTCTTAAATGCAATGTCCCAAACTGTACTTGGTTATTTTGCAAATGGAAGTTGATTGGTTCAGAGTAGTATATAATCCTCTTGAGGTATACATTATACTTACATGATAACAGGGTAAGATTGCATTGATGTTTTATTTTCTACTAACTTTTGTTTGGATACTTCTATAAGAAAGACAAAATGGCTACTAATAATCATATTCAGAGATACTTAGGTTTGAGTCCTAGCTACATAGTCACAAAACCTAAAATGTATCTCATAATGTCTATTATATTATTTGAATAAATGTTGACTTTAAGTCTCATTGTTCTCTTTTGTAAAATAGGTATATAGGTTGTGCTAAGTATGGTGTCTGGCACATAGCACACACATTATGTGTGATATTAGCAGGAAATTATCATTTCTTAATTTCATTTTCAACATTATCATTATAAAATATTCTAAGAAGCCACGTCTTACAGCTAATTTGCCTTTTTCCTTCTTGAAAAGGAACTCATCTTGATAAGCATAGTTTTAAAATACTCCCTTTCTTTTTAGTCAAGGGAATTTTAACCAGTGAAGCCTTTTCCTTGAAGATGGGGAAATCCATAATACACAGGAGATACCTGTGATCAAACTCAATATTTTCTGCCTTGGCCATCATATATATTAAGATGGCATGCTCACTTTTCTCCAAATGGCATTAACTTTACGTAATCCTTGTTCCTGCAGATTCAAATCCAAGATAGCAGCTCACCCTACTTACTCCCTTTACCTTCTTAAGAATCCTCTAAGACAAAGTAAATATATAATAAAGGCTCTTATTTTAGTAAAATATAATTTATATCTATCTATATTTATTGCTATCTGAATTATCACATTTCCACATCACAAGTACTTCTTGTCTCTGACATAGTTTTGTGATCAAATCTTCGTCATATCCTATAGCTCACCTTTCAACTCGTCCTTTTAAATGGCTGACATATTTACATTAATACCATACAGCCTACCGTATATTTCTATTTTCCTTCTCCTTAAAACGTCACCAAAATTTTCCCCACCATCCTATAGCTTTTTATATATGTGGATATTTTCTTGATACCAAATATAATTATATTTGTTTTTTTTGTGAGAAAAATCTGCCCTTTCTTTTAAATATTACAGGCATGAGCTCAGTATGACTAGTGTTAGTTATTTTATAATTTCGTATTTTTCCAATGAGTATTTATAGAAATTTGTAGATGTCTGAAACATACTTTTTGTCAATTACTGCTGTGATTATTGGTAAGATGACCATCTACTCTATCCTGGCATAATTACCAAGTGTTCTTTCACTCTCAAAATGACCATTTTGAAGGGTAAATTATACAGTTTCTCTTATTGGAAATATAAGTCTGCTTAGAAATGTTACATCATATTGATAAAACTATTAAAAACTCAATATAAACTGAAGATGTTTTCAATCATATATGTAAGATTTCAAGGCTAATTGTCGACATTGTATTTATATTCTGATTTTAAAAAGAGTTCAACTACATATTAATTTTAGTACAAACATTCTAAGGCAAGCAGCCATCAGACCCATTTGCTAATATGTTAATGTGGAAGTGCATACATGTATATTGGTTGCACAATGACAATTCTCACAGTATACGAGGATGATTATTATGGTGTCTATGCATTTCAAGATGTATTTGAGGAAAATAGCCAAACATATACATATATTATGCTAATAAATATAGATGTGATCATATGATCAATGTTCATATTTAGCAACACAATGTGTTCTATAAGATATTTATTCTCATAAATCTGTATATTTTGGTTTTCCACTACTCCCAATAACATCTTCTGCTCAAGCAGTATAGAACGTTTAGATTTTTTTTTTAACTTCTTCCTGTTGTTCTAAACCACCTAGCTTATGTATACTGCACTTTCTGTGTCTTTTTCCTGTGGCAACTCCCACTTATCATTAAATACCATCCCCAGATGGAGTTAATTATTCCTTCCATTATCACTGCACTCCCTTCAAAAGCATTTTAATTGCCTGTTGATGTATTTCTTTCCTATCTCAAATTATGAGCACCTTGAAAGCAGAGAACATTCATTTTCATCATCATACTGTATGTCTTGCATACAATATGGAATTCAGTTAATAATGGAATAATATGTGAATGTAAGAATTACATGAATGAATGAGTGAATAAACGAAAGTGTGAGTGACTTACTAAATGTGTAATGGTTATGAAATTTAGAGTACAACCAAACGTGAAGAATGCAGCCTTTTTATTTCCTACTTATAAAAATAATTGAGTGTCAGCCAGGCGCGGTGGCTCACACCTGTAATCCCAGCACTTTGAGAGGCCGAGGCGGGCAGATCACCTGAGGTCAGGAGTTCGAGACCAGCCTGACCAACATGGAGAAACCCTGTCTCTATGAAAAACAGAAAATTAGCTGGGCATGGTGGCGCATGCCTGTAATCCCAGCTACTCAGGAGGCTGAGCCAGGAGAATCACTTGAACCCAGGGGTCAGAAGTTGCACTGAGCCAAGATCATGCCATTGCACTCCAGCCTGGGCAACAAGAGCGAAACTCCATCTCGACAATAATAATAATAATAATAATAGTAATAATAATAATTGGGTGTCAAATGGGACCATATTTGGGTATTACAGATTAGAAATCCATTTTCCTCCCAAGAAAAATGTGAGCAAAATGATAATAATTAAAATCAGAAGTTTTCACATAAAAATCCAAATTCCTAGCTTCCCTTGGAAAATCATAAGATTTGGCAATACATAGTATGCATTCCTAAATGACAATCATTGGCTTGAGTTAAGCAGTAGCTACTTCTTTGAGCACACAGTCCCCATCCCTATATTCTATATAGGATGTCTCATTTATTATTCGTGTATCAATTTGCCACCCAGGATTCAGTGAGTTCTATTAAAGCACTAACGTGGGATTGTTTTAAGTTAAACATCACCAATTTCAGTAAAAATGAGTGACAGACATTTTAGGGAGGAGAAAAGGAATGGTGAAATATGTAAAACTGAGGCATATTTAATGAAAATAATGTAAAAGTCCTTGTCTGAAACTTAAAGGAAGAAAAATAGTGCAATGTTTAAGAGCCTGAATTTTAGATTTGGAGAACTGATCTAGAATTTTGCTAGATTGGATAAACTGCTTAATTTCATAGAGGTTAAGTTCCCTCATTAGAGAAATAGAAGCAATAATAATTACAATAGTTTAGATCTACCCCTTAGATTTGTTGCAAGGATTAAATATAACCATATATATGTAGGCTTGGTTGAGCGTAAAGGTTTTAGACATGCCTAGACATGCTCAGACATTTATGATAGCCTAAGACAAGTCTTATCCTAAAACAAGTCAAAGACATATATAGAGAAGGGCTATAGGAAGAAGGTGAAGGAGAAGGGGGAAAATTTCTGAGAGACAAGCATCAATGCCTGGAGCCACATTTAACAACTTCATCCACATTTTGCAACAGTACTTAGTGTAAACTGGACATCCCAAGGGCCTATGCTGTCTTCCCTTCAAATGTGCATATTCTGTTTAGACACAGCGGTATCTTGCAGATGATTCATTGGGAGATGGTAGTTTTCATTGGAAGTGGTACAATAAAGAGGAGAGATAGTGATACCCAGAAGCTGCCTAGCAGACAAAAGGTAGTGCAGCAATAGCAAGTGTCTTCATGAGTGCCAGTGAGACACTTTCAGAAACATATCTGAGGGTTACTTTACTAGGCAGCTAATGTCCTTTGTGATAAGAAGAGGCAAAAGCCAGTAACATTTGTAAAATAGCTACTATGACTTTATCTGACAATTGCATTATATAGGTAACAAAATACAAAGTGTGGTATTTTAATATTTGAAGAATTTTCTATGTATTCAGAATCCTCTGTGTAGCAGAGGTAACTTTGCATTCACCAACACCCATATCCTATTCTTACTGATTCACAGCTACATCTGAGTCCTTTATGTGTGGTTAGTGAATGTGGAAGTGCTGTATACAATTCCAGGCCTGTCACCTAAAAACCTCCAGAATGAGCCTATTAACTCTCTGTGATGATAAGACACAGAACCATCTTCAGTGATCTTTGAGCCCTACTTACTGGGAGAGCCACACAATTTAAAGAACTTGGGTCCCTAAATGACAATGCTGAAAACTATCCATCAAACAGTAACATCTGCAATAGGCTTGAGTGAAAAAGAAACATCTGTTGTGTTAAGCCACTGGTATTTGGGGGTTACTTACCATAACAAATAAATGTGGTCACCCAAATATTCTGAAATACCATCTCTTCAGGTCATTTTAGTTATCTGAGTCTATGTAAATAAGAAAAAAATAACAACCAGAGCTAGCTGAAATCAGAAACCACAAACAGTCTTTGTTCACAAGTAAGTAGTTATTTGATCTGTCCCACAACCATCATTATTTCCATCTTTGCATTGTCTACCTGAGAACTATCAAAAGCACGTCTGTCCTACTCTGTTCCCCATCTGGAAGAAAGTAGACATGTTCAAACTTCCATGGCCATTTCTGCAGTATTGTTAAAAAATCAGTGCACACTCACAAACCTGTACTTTTCTTCCTAAAATAGGGTGTTGACCTCAAACAAAAACAGGTTTAGGCTACATCTACATGGGTGACCATGTGTGGCATAAAATAGATTTTCCAGCATGCGTTTATTTGGCAATGACTTAAAAGTGCAACCAGATGTTTTCATAGAGAACAGCTCTTTTAGCCACAAATGTTTCCAATTTAAATGCATTTGTTTTGACTCTATTTTGCTGCAGATGGAAAACATCCATTTTCTTTCTTTCCATTGGGGATAGACAGTGAACGTTGGCAAATCTCATAGAGAATGATTACCAATGTAGACAAAACTTCGGTGAGAGCTGAATCTCCAGGAGAAAATTTTTAAAAGACAAGTTTGCATTTTAAACAGATTGGCTCTTTTAAGACCATTTTCCCCCTCTAATTTGTACCATAAGTCTTAAACATCTGTATGTGTTTGATCCTAGGGAACTTACCTTACTTTTAAGTGATAAGTCAAACAGATCTATTCAGAATGACAGCATAGCTTCCGGGCGTGCCATTGATAGTTACTGCAAACAGATATTTCAGATTTTCTTATCAAAATGTGAATTATGTAGGTGTGCTTTACTAAATTTTCTTGCAATTGGCAGGTTGAAAAATTACAAGAATTGTAAATGTCTTTATAAAAATAACAGAAAAGCTTTTCTTATTTTTTCAAAAACAAACTAATGTGTACGTGACAGAGTATAAAATGATCTTGGCAAGAGTATGGATTTCTGTTTTAAGAAGCTGGGAGTTATATTTTAACTCATGAAATGTAATGTTTTCTTTAACCAAATTATCCTTAACATTTGTTGTTTTAGTTTAACTCTATGATTTCTGAGAAGCTTTTGAAAACAAGATATTTTAAAATTTTATTTCTTGTTTTAGACACTTAAATGAGTAAAAAAGGTCCAAATACTGTTTTGAGCAGTAAAAGTTTTATTTTTCCCCTGGAAGAGTAAAATCCCTGTCAGCCAGACTATAATACTTACACAGATGGAGCACTGTGATACACATATGCTATTTTAAATATATAGACCCTGTAAGATGGAGCTAGAAATGCTAAAATGAATATTAATTTTTGCAGTAGTAATTAGACTGATGCAAGAACAATTGTCTGTCTTTCTCCTATGTCTTCCCACTTGCAAGTATTTCAGTTAAGATGTCATTCTTAACTGACATCTTGTGGAAAGTATTTACATATATGTTTTCTCAGTTTTTCCTTCTAGATAATATTAACTTTTGTTAGATATCTTTTGATTACTTTATCTGTCATAGATATTCCAATGAATTTTCATTAAATTAAAGTTCATCTTTTAAAAAACCACTTCACCCACTCTTCAAACTACGTTAACAAGTTAAGTATTCACCTCCTACTACATAGTCACTTTGGCCTCATTATACAGGATATTGTTCTTACCAATGATTATCTGTTGAGGGAAATCTGGGTTTCTCCTAGATCCCAGTTAAAGAGAGGAACACTGTGAGATCTTGGCCCTGCTGCAAAACCTCTCCAGTCATTCTCCCAGTTTGTTATCACTGGGGAAATAACTTATTTTGCCAGACTGCAGAGCTGGACAGGGTTCTAAGAATGTAAAGTAGTCATAGACTGTTTAAATGATCCATTGGAATTGACTGTTGGCTGGCAGAAGTTATCAAAGTTATCTGGACAAGGAAAAAGCCATGGTTGTCCAATTTTCCCCTAATAGTACTATGTTGTTTAATTTGTAAATTATAATGATAAATAGCAAATATTTTCACTTTACTACTATCTCGATCTGAAATACTATATATGATGTGAGTTTCTAATGAGAGAATAAAAGAGAAGACTATCTCTGTATTCTACTTTGGCTACATAATTCATGCTACATTTAATTTTTAAAAATTCTACAGCTCTATATTTTTTTCTAAGTAGTTTACCATTTTAAAATTATAAAGCATTTTCAGTAGGAACATTTTATACTATCAAAAAACATAATTCTTTCTTTTTAAATTTGTTGATATTATATTATGCTTTTGTATGCATTTTTACATTATGCTTAAAAGCATAGTTTTTGTATTTTATTTAAATTAAATGTCTCAATATACTCTTGCCTCTTTTAAAATACTATTGAATGTTTTCTAACATGTAAAGAAAGACACTTTCTCCTGCATACACAGCTTGACATTTAGTTTGTCAACTTAATATGAGAAAAGTGTAAACAGAATATGGAAATAATCACCATAAAATTTTTATTGTTTTTAACTATTATTTCGAAATAAAATCAAATTTCTAAAATTATATTAAAAATTAAATATTTACAATTATTTTTCCAAGTATCAGAAGAATTAATGTTCAAGAATTAGCCCACAGAATTAACTTATTTGGTATGGCTTATAAATCAGTTTTCAGATGAATAACATGAATTTTCTCAAGTAATCACTCTTATTGCCATTCTTGTCTTAATGTGAAAATTTATTTTTTTGTCCACTGGTTTAAAGTCTTTAAATGTAGCTAATGTATTTGAAAATATCTTGAAAAATTGCCAGGCCAGTGAGATTCATAAATATCAAGTTACTGTCTTGTGAATTACATTTTTCTTAAAATGTTTGCTTTTACTATTTCACATGCACTTAAGAAGGGATGAATGTTAAACTTTTTGAACCTATGTATATAGCTTTCAGTTACTTTCATAAATTTATGTGTGCCATTTTAAAAATCAGAAATTCAAGAGAATCCAATCAATACTTTCTATTACTTTATAGTTACAGAATGCAGAGTATAGATAAATGCTACTTTAATGATTATCTGCTGCATAGACAATGAAAATCAATGTTTTGTGCTCTGTGAAAGTGAAAAGAACTTAGGAATTTCAAATAAGAGTAGATTTGTGACATAATTTTCCTAAATTTAGAAAGCTATTTTTAAAATATATGGTACAAAAAGTATAAGACGATGAATCTAGTAAACAATAATTTCCTTTCATAAATGATGTCAT
This sequence comes from Pongo pygmaeus, assembly GCF_028885625.2. NCBI lineage: Eukaryota > Metazoa > Chordata > Mammalia > Primates > Hominidae > Pongo > Pongo pygmaeus. The sequence continues at coordinate 96,501,967 of NC_072379.2, read as the reverse complement.
TGACTTATGGGAATTACTAGGCTCTACATCTGGTACTTAGTGACTAATACTGAGCAATCAAATCAGAAGATCTTAATTCAGTAAAACTGAGTAATCATAAGGATGTTAAGACTTCCTATAACAACTCAATCTAGCCTATGAAAAACATGGTTCTGTAAAATCAGAATACTTGTCTTTGAAATTTATTAATACATGTTTAGCACAATTTATTGAAATCTGTGGAAAACTAAAGTTCCCATTATTCTTATCACAAATAATTACTTAAAATTTAATGTATGAGGAGCCATGAACTAAAAAATATAAAGTAGTCCCTAAAATAAATGAGGTCTGAACAAAGACTCAAGAGGATAATCGAAGAGTAGAAACTTGGTAACAGCAGACTCTTTATGGCTAATCTTAGTCACTGATTTATATCTATATTTGTGTAAATTGAACTTTGGTGAAAACAGGATAAATTAATAAGGCAGTAAGGCTTCTAGCAGTGACCTTGGGATGTTCATTGTAATTATGCTCCTTTGTATCCCTTGTCTTGAAAGGGAAGCCACGGGAGCTTATATTCTTGAAATACAGATTTTGCCTAGTCTTTTTGAGCCTTCATTTAACTATATTTTATTCTCCACTCCTAACTATCCTATCACTTACTTCAAGAAACAAAAATGACAAACATTTCAAAAATACATTCTCAAGTTAATGTACATGACACTCTAGTCTTGTTTTGTTTCTACATTAATGAGAATTATTCACTCATAAATCTGTATCAGCTGTTGATGTGAAAATTACTAGAATTTTAAGACAAATAGAGTACCAGACAATGATACACAATTAAAATGCTTTATGATGAAAACCATAAAATCTTGACATTACACCTATAGATTAATTAGAAATAATGTAGGTAGTATTCTCTGTATATGCAAATAATTTATACTGAACATGAAAGCAAATGGTTAGAAATGAAAATTTAATCTGCAAATTGCTAAGGAGATTTGATTTCAAAATCAGAAAGCCTAGATGACCCTACTGCTTCCAAATCTGCTCTAGTATTTGCATACCAATTCTATGTATTTGGCAAGTTACGTGATTTCCCTAAGCTTTAGTTTCTTTTTCTGTAAAATGGATATAATAAAACTGTCTACCCCAAAGTATCAGGTGAACCAAATATGAATTTATGCAAAGTTCTTACTACAGAGTTAGGCAGATAGTAAACATTTAATAAAAGGCTGGCTAATCTTAATAAAAGTAATACATTGTACAACAATTTTAGTTATTTTATGTTTTGTACTATCTAGACATGTCAAAAATATAGATTACTATATTTGTTTTTAGATTCATGTGGTGTAATTAGATACTAAAGTACATATGCAGACTATTGTTTATCAACTGAATCTGTCACCATGTTCATGCATATGCTGGGTCTTTTGAAAGAGCAATTATAAGCAACAAAAATACAATTTCAATGCTTATGCTTGCATGTTTACAATCTTGTTAGTACTCTGTTAGCAATGAAAATTACAATATTGAATTTGTTAATATGCTGGAAAACCACCATCCCATGTATGTTATTAAAGTCATGTTTAATTGTTTCTCTAAGTGTAAAATAAAAAACTTTTTTCAGTCATAATTTACAGTTTAAAAAGCTTTAATTTGGTATCATGAAAATGAAAATATGGTGATATGTTTTTTAATGAGAAAAGGAGAGGAAGACATAAAATGTAACCAATATGTCTAAATGAATTGAAGTAAAATAACTTGACATTGTGTTTCAGGAATAACAATTGCATAGTAATTAAAGAAAAATAATATTGTTGGTATAATTTATCATCTAGTATGTGGAACTCATGTTTTGGCCATTAATTAATTAACTTATTTTGCAGAAAAATGATATATTAAACTAGTTTTCATTTGAATTTAATTTTGTTCTACTTGTAAATATGCTTGGGATTTATAGTTCTATATAGCTATAAACATTAAGAGTTTATTCTATTCTGACTATAAACCATTTCCAACCTAGTGGTATGTTCTGAGCCATTCCAAACTTAGTGGTGAAAAAGAACTATCATTTTATTTTGCTCATGGATTTTGCAAATCAGAAATTCATACAGGCCACAGTGGAAATTACTTGGTTCTGCAAAAGTATTGGCTTATAGCTAAAACTATCTGGAGGTTTCTTTACCCAGGTTCTAGCACTGAGATGAAACTAAGAATGGTTTAGCTGGGATTATCAACCAAAGTGCCTACAGGTGACCTCTCAATGTGGCTTGGGCTTTTCAGACATGAGTCTTCAGACTTCTTACATTATGACTTAGAAATCCAAGACCAAGTTATCTAGGAAACAAGGTGCCTGATCTTTTATAATGGACACACAAGTCACGCAATATTACTTCTGGTATACTCTATCAGTTACATTGTCATAGAGCACTCAGATTCAAGTGAAAGAGACCTAGACCTGATTTCTTGATGGGAGAAATGTCAAAGAATTTGCCACCGTTTTTGAAAACTACACTTGTATGCCTTCTGACTATAAATTGTTTATGCACATAACACACAGGCAAAATGAACTTACTCTCTTCCAAGACCCTCAAATGACTTGTAAGATCAAGTGCATGATACATAATTTCATTATTTAAATAGAACCAGATACAGTTGAGGCTCCTCAGATGCAATTTTTTTATTATTACAGTTCATCTAGATCAATCTGTCTCCTACCACTACCACATCTGACATTCAATGGTGGGATTACTTCAACAGACATTTTTTTTTTTTTCCTAGAGTGAAAAAGAAGGTACATAAAAGTTGCTTCTAGTTCATAACAATTCTGTAAACCAGCCAGCCCTACCTGCCATTATTTGACTAGGACCGAGGCCTGCTCCCTGAAAATGATTATCTGCAGCATGTGGCTCCACCTTGCCATTTGTATCATGTTCACATTTTAGTTTACTGCCCATAGACATTTGAGGCTATAAAGGCCTCTTTTTATTTAATATTGTTCACATCCCTTTCAATCTAGGCTGGATTCTACTAAAAACTCTGTCAGTGTTTTATGCATCAGTATAATTCAATTCATTAGGCAAAAGCCATATCTATAAATATCTTTCACTTATGCCTTTTGCTATCTGTCTTAAGTCCCATTACTGTGTGGGACTGCTGTATGACGAAACCCTTAAGGTTCCTAGAAATCCTATTTAATAGTATCTCTAAGACTTATTATCCTTAAAATCCTTGGGAGGTCTTATGTCTTCCTGAAGCATACATAAGAAAAATATTTTAACTCATTTTGGGATCTTAACACAGAGTTTTTCTCCCAAACATTGGCTTCATTTTTATCCCAAAGCCATGTTGTCTTGACAACATTCCGGATCTGATCTTGGTCTTGATGTCTTTCTTTGAGATTCCTCTGCTGGCTGGAAAGACAGTTCTGGTTTCCCTGTGTGTTTTCTCTAAATTCTACTTGAAAACGAATGGTTTGTTCTTTAGTTTATCTCTCTAATCTAAAATTTTATTATAAGAAGCTAGAAGTCAGGTGCTACCTTTTAACATCATGACTGGAATTCTTGCCCATAATAGTGACTCCATTAGGTACATTTCATTTTTTTTAATGTTACTACAGATGCAGTGATGTGAAATTTTCTTCTACTGCATGACCAAAGTCCCCTTTCCTCAAGCTTCCAGCAACATTTTCCTCACTTCCATTTAAGCCTTTATGGATAGGCTCCTCAAGGACCAGCAGACTTCTAAGTAATTGGTCCCCAAACTAGCATGATATAGGTTTTTTAATGAAACTCTCCTAAGATTTTTGTCCTATTCCCAATTATCTTCCTGTTTTCTGTTTTTGTATAGCAAACCCCCAAACCTTAATGACAAAAACAAACAAACAAAACAAACAAACAAAAAAACAAGCAATCTTCTCTTGCTCATGGTTCTGTGTCAAAACAGGTGCTGGAGAGGATGTGGAGAAACAGGAACACTTTTACACTGTTGGTGGGACTGTAAACTAGTTCAACCATTGTGGAAGTCAGTGTGGCGATTCCTCAGGGATCTAGAACTAGAAATACCATTTGACCCAGCCATCCCATTACTGGGTATATACCCAAAGGACTATAAATCACGCTGCTATAAAGACACATGCACACATATGTTTATTGTGGCACTATTCACCATAGCAAAGACTTGGAACCAACCCAAATGTCCAACAATGATAGACTGGATTAAGAAAATGTGGCACACATATGCCATGGAATACTATGCAGCCATAAAAAATGATGAGTTCATGTCCTTTGTAGGGACATGGATGAAACTGGAAACCATCATTCTCAGCAAACTATCACAAGGACAAAAAACCAAACACCGCATGTTCTCACTCATAGGTGGGAATTGAACAATGAGAACACATGGACACAGGAAGCGGAACATCACACTCTGGGGACATTTGTGGGGTGGGGGGAGGGGCGAGGGATAGCATTTGGAGATATACCTAATGCTAAATGACGGGTTAATGAGTGCAGCACACCAACATGGCACAGGTATACATATGTAACAAACCTGCACATTGTGCACATGTACCCTAAAACTTAAAGTATAATTATAAAAATAATAAAATAAAAAAGATTTTAAAGAGAGCATGGTAGAGAGAGCTTGCCTCTGCTTCATAATATTTGCAATCTCAGCAGGAAAAACCGGACTATCTGGGAGTAACTTAAATGGCTGGATTGAAATGATCTGGACCCTTTTTTGTTCATGTATCTTCTACCTGGGCTGGGAAGACTCAAAGCCTAGACTCATCCGGAATTGTTGAGCGGAACTGCTATACAAGGTTTCTCCATTTGGCCTGGCTTTCTCACAGCATGGGAATTTTGGGGTATTCAGACTTATATGATGACTCAGTTCTTTAAAAAGCAAGAGTTCCAACAAAAGGTAAAACCCACATAGCATTTCATTACCTAATTTGGAAAGCCACATAAGGTAACTTGCCACATTCTTGCATATGAAATAGTCACAAGCTTGAGCAGATTCAAAAGAAAAGACTAGAATCCACTTCTCAATGGGATAAGTGTCAAAAATTATGGCACTATGTTCTAAAACAACCATAATATATAAATAATACATATAAACAATAAGCAAATAATAGTGACTTCTTGTTTTTAGTATAGAAATAACTCCATGTACATATTCTTAAAATACATGCTTCACATATTTATTGTTGGAAAACTGATCTAGATTTTTATACAAATATCCAACTTAACATAAATATTTCTTTAGTTTATATTTGGTTTGAATATGCAACAGTCTACAGGAGTGAGCTGATCAAAATGTGAATATCTGGAATAATGTTATACACATTTGCAAATTTATCTGAAAGCAAATTAACTTTAAAAATCCAAAACAATACCAAATATATTGCCCTTTCTTTTTATTAGTCTTTCCAATTAATAAAAGTATAGTCTTCTCTTTCTGACTTATTTAACTATTCCAGTTTTTTATATTATATCCACTTTTTAAAAATTAGAAATTTATACAAGAAATTTTGGACAAAAGTATGTAAGTTGTTTCATATTAATCTTTTAATTAAGACAGCTTTCTGAAAGCATCAGACAGCTAGAATTTTCAGGGCCGAATACAGAAGAAGAGAAAAGAAACACAAACGGACCAGTATTTTTCTCTGCCCTTAAGATTATATCTAGACCAGCTCTGGTACCTCACACCTGTAATCCCAGCACTTTGGGAGGCACAGGCAGGAAGATCATTTGGGGCCAGGAGTTCAAGACTAGCCTGGGCAACATAGCAAGACCACTTATCTACAAAATATATATAAATTATATATATATGTATTATAACATATATATTATAATAATATAACATATATATATTATATTATAACTTATATATAGGTGTGGTGGCACACATTTGTAGTCCCAGCTACTTGGGAGGCTTAAAGGAGAGGATGGCTTGAGCACAGGAGTTCAAGCTTGCAGTTAGCTATGATCATGCCACCACATTCTAGCCTAGGCAGCAGAGCAAGACTCTATCCTGAAAAGTAAATAAATACATAAAGCCATTTTTTATTCTGAAAGCTGGAGGTGAGAAACTAAGTAGGCAAATGTTTTAGTAGAATCAAAAGATTTTGTTAAAGAAGAGGATACTAATAAATCCAACAGATTTTCAGATGAGACTCAGATGTACTAAATCACAGGAGTCACAGCACTGCATTATAGAAATTTACCAGGTTTTGGAAGGACCAAAGGCCATATTTGATAAATTTTGCCAAATAAGAAAATGTTATTGCAGAATAGAAAACATAAAAAGATTACAAAACTGAAAATTAAAAATACAAAAACTGGAAGGACAGCTTGAGCTCAGGAGTTTGAAGCTGCAATGAGCTATAATGGCACCACTGCAGTCCAGCCTGGATGACAGAGCAAGACATGGTCTCTTAAAAACAAACAAACAAATATAATACTATAATTGAAACTAAGAAATTAATATGTCAACAAAGTTGAAGAGAGACTTAGTAAACTGAGAGATGAGAATATATCCTACTAAATAAAGCTACAAAGGATGCAAAGTGTGGAAGTTACACAAAAAGGTATTAAGCAAACATATAGAAGAGTTTTTAAAAGTCTAGCATACATGTAATTGAGTTTAGATATGGAAAGTATAAAATTGAGAAAAAACAATATGTGAAGAGATGACGGCCAAGAATTTTCCAAAACTAACAAAAGATAACAAATTACAAATTCCAGAAGCACTACATATACCTAAGATAAATACGAAGGAAACCACATCTAGTGGCAAAATTTGCATTAGCTTAAAACTAAACATAAAGAGAAACTTTTATGACAATCAGAAAAAAATACATATTAGCACCAAAGGAAAAAAGTCAACAGCAAAAAAGTCAAATCAGTGACTTCTCAATAACAAAGGACATCACAGGAAAGGGGAATTGCTATATCTTCAAAATGCTGAAAAATATTTTTAAACTCAAAATCTATATCCATGAAGCTCATGCTAAAAAATTGTTAATAATTTTATAATTTTTATGTGGGCAATCTTTTTGCAGAAAACAAAAACCTCAACCATAAAATAGAAAAATATATAAAAGATGACCTTAACAAAAATTATGAATTTCTGTTAATCAAAAGCTATCATTAGATCAACAGACAAGCTATATAGATCAATAGAAAATGTTTGTAATACTTATACCTTAAAAAAGACTTTTATGAATACCCTAAAAATACTCCTAATAGTCAGTGATAGAAAAAACAAGCAACACAACTAAAAATGGTTAAAAGACTTGAATAGACACTTCATAAAAAAATATTTTTGGTTGGCCAAAAGCTCATGAAAATGTGCTAACATTATAAGCATCAGGTCAATGCAATTTCTATTAATTTCAATGTAATTTCTATTAAAATTACAATGAGATTTCATTTTACACACAATAAAAGGCTAAACAAAAAGACTGATATTGCCAAATGTGGAGAGGATGTGGAGCAGCTAGAGTTGAAGTGTAAATGCTACACCACCTTTGGAAAACTGGCAGTTTCCTATACATTAAATAGACACATGACTAAATAATTCATTTCTGGGTATTCACCCAATAAAAATATATGTTCACACAAAGACTTGTGCAAGACAGCCATAGCCGTCTTATTTATATTATATATAAAATGGAAACAACTCAAATGTCAATTAATAGAAAATAGATAAATTGTGATATATTCATTTAATGGAATAATATTAAGTGATTAACAAGGAACAAACTATTCATTTAAGCAACACTGAGGATGCATCTCAAAAACATTATATTGAGACAGAGAAGGTAAATACAAAAGAATATGTACTATATGATTTCACTTATATGAAGTTCATAAACAGGTGAAATTAGCCTAAATGGATAGAAATAAGAAAATTTCAGTATTCAGGCCTGAAGGAGGATTAGATTATTCTAATCTAAATAAAGATTAGAAACTTTATTTCTTCTCCGTCACTCCTCTTTTCCATTTTTAATCAAGTTAGAGATTTTAAAGTATTGCTAAAGTCGGCTGTCCTTTCACCATTCTGTTATCTAATAATAAAGTAGAGCAATAAACCAATTTTTTTTCAAATCCAATTTCAGAGTGATTGGACAAACTGATCTCACACTAGGAAACAGCTTGAAGTGATGTAAAGTTGGGTATGTAAAGTAGTTTGAACTTAAAAATTTTTTTGTTATATAAATGTATTTTAATGAATAAAAATATAGATAAATGTATAGTCTTTAATCATTACAGAAATTGAATAGGCAATTAATCCTCCCCTCACTCCTCGGCAAAGAAAACTGCAATTTACACATACTGACACAGAAGTGAAAGTAATGTTTTCCAACTTAGTTTAAAAATGTAGCTTTAATACCAAAACCTGACAAGGACAACACAAGTTCCAAGCCATTCCTCTCGTGAATATAACTTTTTAAAATTATAAGTGAAATATTAGCAATTCACTGATTGTGTGTGGGGGCTGAGAGGAGGTATAAAACTACAACTAAGCTGAGTTTATCCCAGGAATATAAGGTTTATTTAATATTTAAAGATCCTTCAATATAATTCACTGTATTAAAAGAACACAACAGAAAACTCATATTTTAGGTATTCAAAAATAATCTGGTAATATCTTTTTCATGACATAAAAGTCTTTGTAAACTAGAAATGTAAAGGAACTTCCTACAAATGATCTGTAGAAAATGTAAGATTAATGGTGAAATAGTGGAAACTTATTCTTTAAATTTAGGAAGGAGACAGTGCTATCTGATATCATTGCTTCTTATTTGAACATTACTAGAGACTTTTCCTAGTCAGTTAAAAAAAAGAGCGGTGGTCAAGTGACCGTTGTTTCTCTATAGTGTCAAAGCTTTTCTGCAGTATCACAGAAAAATATCCACAATTATCTGAAAATGACATTAAAACAATCTTTCCTTCCAACTACATAAGATTGAACTTTCTTAAAGTATTCAACCAAACAAATGTAGCAACAGATTGAATTAAGGAGCTGATGTAAAAATTTCAAATTTCTTCTGTTACTATAGATATTAAAGAGATTTGCAAAAATGTAAACAATGCCATTCGGCTATTTTTGTTTTGGAAAATATTGTTATTTTCCATAAAATATTTATGAAACATTTATGTTAACATATGATTTCATTATTATATTAAATAAACATTTTTAAATAGTTTCTATTTAATTTCTAATACATTAAATATAAATGAACATATATGTTCATTTAGTAATAATTTGTTGCTTTATACACTTACAATGTGTATATATTTATATCTGTATATTTTATTTCAATAAAGTGTGGTAAAATATAAAAAGATTTAATGTGGAAATTATGATTTTATGTCACAGAATAGAATTTTCTAGCTTTTTCCCATTAAAATATCACTTACTTTTAGATTATACTTAAAAATTTTTGATTACCATTTTCGAAAATGAATAGGGCCTTTACCTCTAAGACTAGAAACTGGATTTCTTCTTCATTATTCCTCTTTTCTATATTTAATCAGAGGTAGAGATTTAAAAGTATTGCTAAAGTTCTCATGATTTTTAATGAGGTAATTATTTGGCTACCCTTTAAACATTCTGTTATCTTAATAATAGAGTAATAAACCAATTTTTTTAAATCCAATTTCAGAGTGGTTGGACAAATGGATCTCACTTGAGATGATTACCAGCAGGGGAGATATTATTTCAATACAATCAAAGACTACCATTGGAACATATGGAAATATACCCTGCAATTCTTTTAGGTCCTAGTCCAAAGATGTCAAGCAAAATGAGCCAAAGTCTTGAAGAAAAAGAAAAGATGGATTGTGCATGAAGAACACATATTTATTTCCTACCATAAACTAGGAACTGTCCATATTTATATTAATATTGTCAATAACATTATGAAATAGATGGGAATTTTTCCTGCTGCAGTTAAATAGCAGAGAGTCTGTCACATAACTATTAATGATCCAGCCAGAGAGCAAATAAAAGTCTGCCTATTGCTAAGGCTGGTGGCCTTCTAGTTTATCATAAACGCATCATGGTCACAAGAAGTGTTTTAAAGATGGCAAATCCCTAATCATGACACAGTTATTATTCTGCCATCACTGGAATTATAAACTTAGAAAAGTAGTAACCAGGCTGACACGCCACCTGAAAAAAAATTCAATGTCAGTCAACACTGAGGATCCTTGGTGCCCCCAAAATGATCCATAGACTAAAATATATGAGAACTAGTATTCTAGAAGATATTTCCTTAGCCAAATTCTTGTCCTCTTTCATATAATCACATTTCAGTAAATTTATCCTTCAGATGATCTAATTCTCTCTGGATATATGTGACTTTTCACTTGGGTCTGCTGATTTGGACAAACTTATAAGGGTCATATAACATATTTCCTTTTTAGTTTGTAGCAACTTGGTCAGATTAAATATCTAGAGGTAGAAAATAAAAATAGAAAGGCTTTTCTTTTTCACTTTTTAAAAAATTTTTTATACTTTGAACATTTTCTCTCATGATCCAGTATTAACTTTCACTTAACAGCAATCTCAAAAGTATGCCTCTTAGTCAGTTCCCTAGGGAAAATGGTAAACCAATAAAAACAGAGACAGTATAATCATTTTTGGCACGAGAGCATAACTTATTTGAACAGATCAGGAAGCATCAATAAAATATAGTGACGCACAAGATAAATGGAAATGGATATACTGTAGAGTTATAGACTAACGAGTGTCTCTTCTCCTAATATACATGTCAATCTAGCGAGGCGATGGTCTAAAGCTCTCTGATGTCTATCAGGTCACGGGGTCATCCTGGGAAAACATAGTGCAGATTATGTAGAAATCTGCAAATAGAACAGTGCAAATAAAGAGAGAGATTTATGTCTTCATGTGTTTCAAGAGATAATGTTTCAATTGGAAAATTATAGTATTTGGGCTTTGTGGGGAATGTCACAGTTTCCAGATTTAAAAACTACCTTTGTTGAAACAGCCATTTATGAAATACCCAAATCCTTGATTTAAAAACAAAAAATAGAAAAACAGAAAGAAGAAAGGAAAGAAAACCCCAGATTTTGTACTGTATTTTTCAGAACATAAAGTAAGAGAAAAATTAACTACACCTTCTGAGATAATATCTGTGTGAAATGTTAAGCCTCAAACCAATTGATTTCTAGCAAAAGGATTAATAGTGGATATGTTAAATTTTCTCTCTATTGCAAATGCTTAAATGTGAAAACATTCATTAATCTTATCTTTGGTAAGTAGATGAATTAAATATATAGATTGATAAATAATGTTTGGCAGGCTCTAATTTTATTTGATTACCATATCATTACCCACAAGACAAATTATATGCTACCATTAAAATATCTGTAATCAAAAAACTTAATAAGTATAAAGTTTATTACATTTATCATACTTTTATAAGAAGAAAATCTAAGCCTGAAAACTTTTTAATTATGCATCTTTCCTGAGGCAATATATTATATATACGGTTTTTCAGTTCAAAATGTAAACCCACATCAGGGAACTCTTACTGACTTCACTTCTGAACCAGGCATTCCTCGGTACTAGGAAAGAAAGCTAAATAGGTTACCACGCCTGCCAGAAGAAAACTTACAGTGTCATAGGAAAATGAGGAAGCAAAAGTAATTTAAATTTACTATGGTAATTTAGGTGAGAGAGATTTGCATTGAAGAAATGTAGTTCATTAAGTTTTTAAAAAATTAGAAAACTCTTCCTTGAGGAAGTAATACAACAGCTGAGTCTAAATGTATTATACTGACTCATTGAATTAGAAATGAAGTCCCTTCTAGGGAAAGAAAACAGCATGAACAAAAGCAGAGAAGTATGAAATAGCATAGTGCGTGCGCTAATATGTGTGTGTGTGTGCGTGTGTGTGTGTGAGAGAGAGAGAGAGAGAGAGGGAGAGAGAGAGAGACAGTCCAAGTATGAAGGAAGAGGAAGGGAATAACAGATGATGCAGCTGAAATAGCAGATCATGATGATCTTAAGTGATTTTTGTTAATGGATGATACAATCAGACTTATGTTTTAGACTCACTCATTTGTGTGTATTGCAAAATTTTGAGAGGTACAAACTGATGCATGAATCACATGGGACTCTGCAGTTACTCAGGGATAGGTAATAAGAATCCAAGATAAAGCAATATATGTACAAATGGAACAAAATGGGACCTTTTTTTTTTCATCATATGCAAGTGATGAAAAGTGTAAGACTTGATACTTAATTAGATGTAACTAGTAAGAGCGAGGGGTAGCCTGGTTAGCTCCCCAATCCCTCTCTTAGGTGTTATATAGATGGAGGTATGACTAAATGAGATGGAAAATACAGGAAGAATACTAAGACTTGTGATTTAAAGGAGAGAACAGTGAATAATGATTTGAGTGTGGGTTACATGTGAGACATCCAAATGATATGCACTGGGTAATTTTATATATTTTTTCGAAAGGTCAAAATAGAGATAAGGTCAATAAATAAATATCTGGCATAAAAATAAGCACAGGATTGTTAATTAAAATTTAGATTAGAATTAAGATGGTCTAAGAAAAAAGAAAACTTTTTCTTAAAAAGCTAGTTTTTGAAAGGGAGTTCTAGAATGACAACACTGCAATGGAGAATGGGAAAAAATATACATATACATATACATATACATATATATATATATATATATATATATAAAGCAACCAAGAGAAAGGGTTCCAGAAAACTAAAATATAGAGTTCAGCCATTGATTTTACATCATGAAAGTTATTGGCTCATGTTCCTTTACCAGGATAGAGTGACTGGGCTTGAAAACAGTTAACAGTTGGTTAAAAAATTGGTAAGAGGTGAAGAACCTTGAAGAATGACTACTGGGCCTCTCTCAAAAGAACTCTTCTAAACAGGGAGGCAGGCAGAGAGAAAGAGGAATCCCCTACACCTTCCCTGTAGAGGAGGGGAAGAGAGAGAATTAGAATTACTTAGAATTTAAGAATGAAAAGAAGTTATTTAGAATAGGATTTAAGAATTGAACACAGAAACTGGCCTCCATGGGGAAGGCCCCTCAAATTCTGAGAAGAAAATATTACAGTAGAGTAACATAGATAACTTGGGCTGTGGGATGGGATTGAATCTGAGTCATATGTGACTGTGCATCTCAATTTTTTAAAGGAAAACAGGAGAGGAGATTAAAGAGAATAGATTTGATTTGGGAGCTTAAAGAAACCAGTGAAAAGTATGACAAAGTATGACTGTAGGGAAGAGTTTTCCTTTACCCTCTTAGGCTCTATGGCTGGGCAAGAGAAATAAACTGACAAAAAACAAAATAACAGGAAAGAAGTGTACACATTTATGTAATGTCTTTACTTGCATATGAAGGGCTGTATATATAAAAAATGAAGATCCCAAAAGTAGAGATGCCTGAGACAGCTTATATACCATTTTAACAAAGAGTGATAAGTTGTGGAGACATGAGAAAACAAATTAAAAGAGAGAGAGATTTAGGCTAGGAGCAGTAAATTGGGGGAAAAGTGACTGGGAAATATATAAGGAAAACTAATTGAAGATAAAGGTTATTTTAGTAGCTCTGTTTGTACAGATTCATCTTGGCACCAACTCCCCAACTCCAGTAATAAAACAAATATTCTTTCCTTGGTACAAGGAATTCTTTTTCAGAAATTCATGCCCTACTTTTTGGTAAAAAGGGAGAAGTAAGAAACCCTTTCCTGCATCTATCTTTTCTCAATTGCCTTCAGCTCAAAATAATAAATATACCAAAATGGCATATTTTGGGGTAACATATTCTGATTCCCTTCAGAGCTAAAAATAAAAAAGGTAAAGAAACATAGAGGCTATAGTGGAAGTGAACTTTTCAATTCTACATTTTTAATTAGAACTTTCAATCCCAATGTCAAATTCAGCATAATTTCAGCACACCTCCCCAGTCAAAGGATAATTTAAATAACTCAAAAATGTAAATAAAAGACAAGAACTATAAAGATGTTGGTAGAAAAAGAAAACACAAGGCAGTCCAGAGATTATGAGAACTCTTGAAATATCTAAAACAAATGGAATTATGAGAGAAATAGGAGAAAGAATACTACAGTCCTGAAATTAAGAGCAACAGGGCCTGTTAGAAGTTTCATGCTGAGAGTCAATAAACTTAAGATCCTTGAGTAAGGTTTTGACTACTAATCATAGTCATTAAATGGAACTTCATTTTGAACAGCTCAACCAGATAGGTCCAGTGGGTTTTACACTCAGCCTAGAAACCAAGAACTGCTATGAAAGCAAAATGAAACCTCTGCCCTGGGAGTTATGCAAATATGGGTGTTGCAGACTAGGAATCATTTGCAAACTCACCTTGAAGTAGCTCCAGAGTCTTGACCAACATACTCAGAGCTAAATAAAAGCAAAGATAGCTTTACCCAAGAGTGAAATACAATGAGTACAAAACTCTTCTTGGATTGCTAATGGTGGGGACCACAGCCTTCCAACTTGCTGCACATGTACACACACTGAATCCTAACCAACAGTAAGCACTGATGTAGAGCCCTCAAATGTGCTCCTCTACACAACATGCCTATTGGAGAAATTTACCTAAACCAAAGCAGAGGAAAATTATAGCAGCTACCTAGATAATTAACCCAGCCCTTCATTTTCAAATATAAATTAATAAGTACACAAGGATCATCAGATAAAGAAAAGGACAAACCTAAATGAAAGGAAGCAAGATAAACTGAACTGGAAAACAAAAATAATTCAACAAAGAAAAAAGAAACTTGTTTCAAATTTGTGATTAGTGTAACAATAGATAATGAAAATAATATTAACATATTAATATTAATTAAAGGTGTGCTATAAATTCTTAATATGTAATTAATATCTAATTTTATAAATAATAATAAAATGTAGTTTTCATAGGGATCCTTTTATACATACCATTTGGTAGAGATATAAATTTTGCTACAAGTTCAAAGTGAATTTTTTCTAATGCAAATGGTATTTAAGTATAGTTGAAGCCAAAATATTAATACCTGGCTTAGGAGAGATTAGATGTAGGCAGAGAAAGATCATTTATTCTAGGCTGGGCGCAGTGGCTCACACCTGTAATCTCAGCACTTTGGGAGGCTGAGGTGGGTGGATCACCTGAGGTCAGGAGTTCAAGCCCAGCCTGGCCAACATGATGAAACCCCATCTCTAATAAAAAATACAAAAATTAGCCAAGCGTGGTGGTAGGCAACTATAATCCCAGCTACTCAGGAGGCTGAGGCAGGAGAATTGCTTGAACCCAGGAGGCGGAGTTTGCAGTGAGCCACGATTGCACCACTGCACTCCAGCCTGGGCAATGAGAGCAAAACTCTGTCTAAAAAAAATAAATAAATAAAAAAAAGAAAGATCATTTATTTTAAAAGAAAATAAGAACTTTTATCAATATAAAAAAGTCATTCAGATGTGTCCATTTAAATATGAGACTTTTATTACAAGAAAATTTTAGAAGTGAGTAACAACTAATGAGATTAGAAAAACTTAATTTTATTTAAGTATAGATTTTGTGCCCACTTAAAAGAAAAGAAAATGTTTTTAACTTGTGTTTTTTAACAGTAGTTTTAGTTCTATGATACTTAAGCTCACTTGGAGTAGTAAAATATGAAGCAGGCTGGAATATAAAGATGCCACACTGTCCTGGGTGCTTTTTTTATTTTATTTTATTATTATTATTTTTTTTTGCAACCCAGAGCGGGCAACCAATGCTATATGTTTTGGCAATGCTATTTTTTGTTACATCTCATCAGGAGGCACATAACATAAGGTTGTTCCATTTTTAATGATGTTAAGATTGATCATGGGGCCTGGGAAAATTCCTGAGACCCAGGTGCAAGATATACCAATTAAATCTGAATGTCCAGAGTTGGTGGTCAGGCATAGTAATTTTTTAAAGATACTCAGGTGATGCCAATATGTGTGCAGCAAAGTTTGGAAAACAAAAGGTCAAAGTGACCCCAGCCTAATCTATTCATTTATATAAATCGCCATTAACGTTTAATTCATGGTTTCAGTGTAATGATTAATGCTTAGATTCATTATTCATTAGGGTTTATAAATGATGACTTATCAAAGTTCTATCTATTTCTGAACTCATTAGCTGGACTTCTATAAAGAAACTTTTGTCATCAACTATTTGGTTACCCTAAAATACAGTTTTTACAAGAAATCCAGATAAACTTGTTATATTCATGACTATCTTTTTATTCTAGAAATATACTGGATAACTGTACTCCATAAGTGACCCAAGGCCTCTTTTTGTATTGCCTACAAGCTGAAATTGCTTTTTATTTTAAAAAAAATTTTCAAAGGGTATTAATAAAAACAAGAAAAGACTATGCAACAGATAACAGTATGTAGACCTACAAAAGAAGTGGAGGAAGAGGAAAGGGAAGAAAAAAGAGAAGAAAGAAGAAGGCAGAAGGAAGAAGTAGAAGAAGAGACTGATGTGAATCCCAAAGCCTTAAATTCTTATTATGTGGTCTTTCACAGAAAACATTTGCCAGTGCCTGGTTTAGAATAAAGACTTTGTGTCCTTATAAATTCTCAATGGCAAAAATAACCAGTATGAGCGTTTCATAATAAACTCATAATTTTTAACATTGCAGCTATTATTTTTTCATGCTATAGCTCTCTTATATTTTAGTCCAGTAGGAACACTTTCACATAATTTTTAATTTTGTTTAGTTAGTTTAGTCTTGTGATGTTAACTGGACTCCAGCAATATTTGATAGCTTCCTTTGTTTCTGGCAGAAAAAGTTCCAGAAACATCTGACCCTTTTCCTGCTCCAGAGCTGGAACCAGCATTTCATCAAAGAGTCCTTCTTTCCTTTAGTGAGAAATTATATTTAGAGATGAAAATCTGGGTGATAATGGAATACTATGCAGCCATACAAAGGAATGAGATCATCTCCTTTGAGGGGATGTGGATGGAGCTGGAAGCCATTATCCTCAGCAAACTAATGCAGGAACAGAAAACCAAACACTGTATGTTCTCATTTATAAGTGGGAGCTGAACAATGAGAAAACAGGGAGGGAACAACACACACTGGAGCCTGTTGGGGCTTGGGGGAGTTGGGGAGGGAGAGCATCAGGATAAATAGCTAATGCCTGCGGGGTGTGATACCTAGGTGATGGGTTGATAGGTGCAGCAAACCACCACGGCACACATTTACCTATGTAACAAGCCTACACATCCTGAACATGTATCCTGGAACTTAAAATTAAGTTGAAAAGAAAACAAAATCTGGGTGATAGAGGCACTAATTGCTAATGAGTTGCTTTTGCTTATAGCCTACACTGTTATTGTTTCTATGCCTTTTCAACCAGTTAGATAATGCATATTTATTTTAGAGATATAAAATATTAAATGTCTCTGATATTTCCAAATTACATTTAAGCCACTTTATTTTATATTTCCTTTCTCTTACGCTGAAAGCTTAATTCCTAACAATAGAAACATAATTTCTTATTTGATTTATTCTATATTACAATAACAGCAACATTATTAATATACTCAGTTCAAATTACATAGCCTTGTTTTATAGGTGATTCTGTTTAAAGACACCTCATGTAAAATACAGTGTTGATTCATTAACACTGAACTTCTAGCCAACCGCAATGTAACTCATGCCTGAAGGAAGTCGATGTGACACATCTATTTTCTGTGTATGGCACATCACAGCCATCTTGCAGTCAGGAACATCTGCGTATGGCCATCTGTGTATGGCACATCACAGAACATCTTGCAGTCAGGAACGTAGACAGCATTGCAGCACTACGCTTGGGGACCATTTTAAAAGCAAAATCACCAACAACAAGCACAAGAATGTGAAAATGTGGCATTAAATAGACCACAAAAATGACACTGTTTATAGTATAACAACTGAAACAAGAAAGTAGAGTGTCTCCTTAGTCAGTGTCTACTGGGAATAAGCACCTTGGGCAATTCAATTTTTCTGCTACTCTTAATGTCTGCAATTAACTGCCTGAATGTCTGCAAAGGACTGTGAAAGTTTTGTAAATGTTGATTTGGAGGTTACAAATACATTTTAATGTGTAGGTGAATTCTCAAATATGGAATCTGTGAATAATGAGGATTGTCTCTGTGTGAAAGATTCATAGGTAACATATACAGAGAAAAAATATGATGCTGGAAGAGTGAAGAAAGGTAATATCAGACTGACTTCTCAAAATTAGAAGCTTTAGCCTGTAGGAATTTTGCCATGAGACAGGAGCATTCAAGGATTTTTAGGCTGAGGGGTGATAAAATGGTATTTCTGTTTTATAATAATCACTCTATGTATTGTGGGAAGGAGAGTGGTGAGGCAAAAGTTGGAGACTATCAGACCCCAGCGATGATCCCAGTAAGAAGTCATGAGGCCTCTACTAAGGAAGTGGCAATGGGCATGATGTGAAGGGGGTGGCCATGGCGAGTGCTTCAGTGTGAAGGACAAGAGAAGAGAAATCAAAGATGATCTTCTGGGTAATCAAGGTGCTGTGCGGTGGGACAAAATTTTAAAGAGTCAGAACCAGTTTCAACAGGGAAAAATGCAAAATTAAGTTTAGCCAGGTTGAGCTTTAGTTGCCTAGAGGTTATCTAGGTGCAAATTTCCAGAAAATATTTACATATAGAAATCAGTTTTTAGATAACATTTAAGTAATAAGTTGAGGGCTGAGAACTGAATTTAAACAAAACAAAACAAAAATAAAATTAAGAGGTTAAAGAAGGTAGAATATACGAAAAAAAAAAAATTCAAGCAGCCAGAATGCTAAGAAGGCAAGCAAAAGTAAAACATTTTCATGAAAACTAAGCAAGAGAAAGTTTCAACAAGGAAGAAGTGGATAATAATGTTAATTACGGCAAACAAGTAAAACAAGATAGGCTTGGTAAGACATAAAAGAAATTTGGCAATTAAAGACTTGGTGACTCTAGCAAGGAGGGTTTCACTATAATACAAGCCAGATTTCTTTTAGGTTGAGAGAGAAACGTGGTAAGAAAATCTAGACAACCTATTGGTGATCAAGCACTTAGATTCAAGTACGTCATTCAAATTTCAATTCTGCCACTTGAAAGCTGTGGTAGCCTTTGATAATTTGTTCAGTGTCTGTTTTTGTTTTGTCATCTGCAAAACCCATCCAATAATAGTACTTAATATATTTGAGTACTGTTTTGAGAAAGAAATGAGTGAATGCATGTGAAGTAATTAGAAAATTTTTAAAAGTTTTTAGCCCAAGTAGAACTAAGATGTGAAACATCATAATGTATGGTATAAAATTTATTTTAAAATGAAGATACTAAAGTTGAATATGTACAAGGAATATTATAAAGGCTCTTTGAAGGCGTATTTCAAAGGTAAAAATAAACATTGGTTTGTGAAACTGAATTATATAACGTAATTAAACATAAATTAACATAAAAATTAGTAAGATAAATTTCTAGAATTGATGACCTGAGGCAAAACAAGCACTTAATAACATAAAAAGATAGACTGTGATAACATATTTTTCGGATAAACACACTGTCAAAAGAAATACAACAATCCAAAGAGTATGTTGGCATACACACACACACACACACACACACTTTATTTTCTGGAGAAGAAGGAAGGCATATAATCTCTATAAATATCTTTTTGCAGTAGTCTCACTACATATGTATTAAAATAGCCAAAACTTGGAGCACTGGCAACACCAAATGCTGGTTAGTATGTGGAACAAGAGGAACTCTAATTAATTGGTGGTGGGAATGCCAAATGGTAAAACCACTTTGAAAGACAGTTTGGTGGTTTCTTAGAAAATTAAACATCCTCTTACCATATATGATTCAGCAATCATACTCCTTGATATTTACTCAAAGGTGTTGAAAACTTACATCTGCCCAAAAATCTGCACATAGATATTTATAGCAGTTTTGTTAATAGTAGGCAAAACTTGGAAACAAACAAGATGTCCTTTAGTAAGTGAATGGATAAATAAACTGTGGTACATCTAGACAATGGAATATTAATTAGTGCTAAAAAGAAATGAGTTACCAAGACATGAAAAGGCAGGGGAACTTAAATGCCTATTACTAAGTGAAAGAAGCCAACCTAAGAAAATTACATACTGTATTATTTCAACATATGACATGGAAAAAAAGAAACTCTACAGACAGTGAAAAGAGCAGTGGTTGCAGGGGTTGAGTGGACAAAGAGGGATGAATAGGCAGAACACAAAGGATTTTGAGGGTAGTTAAAATACTCTATATAATAATATAATGGTGGATATATGTCATTTTACATTTGTCTAAACCCACAGAATATATAACACCAACTATGAACTCTGGTGTAAAATGTAAACTATGGACTTTGGGGAATTAGGATGTGTCAATATGGCTTTATGAATTATAACAAATGTACCACTCTGTGGCAGGACGTGCATGTGTGACAGAAAAAAGTATATGGGGAATCTCTACTTTTCTCTCAATTTAACTAGAACCTAAAACTGTTCTTAAAAAGGTTGCAATAAAATAAATTTTTTTAAAAAAGTGTAGTCCTTGTTTACCATTAAGCAAAAACAGACAGCAGAAAGTTTAATTGGGTTATATACTTCATTTTCACAAAACCAATGTTTATTTTTAACTTTGAAATCATGTTGTCTTCAAAGAGCCTTTATAATATTTCTTGTATACATTCAACTTTAGCATTACCATTTTAAGAGGCATTCTATACCATACATTCTGATGTTTCACATCTTAGTTTTACTTAGGCTTAAAATGTTTTCAAAAGTTCCAAATTTTAAAAAAAATAGTAGGATAGATTGTACCTTTATTTGATTCCTACTTTAATAAAAATGTTAGGTTTCATTTATTTATCCTTTAACATCATGAAGTGTTGAAATTTTTTTTTTAATGGTGTGGTTTTTCTGGATGCTACATTACCGTGAAACTGCAATGTTTTAAGTGTGAAGCATTAGAGTTTCAAGTTTGATTTGGCCTGAATGTTTTCCTTTGGCAAACCTTCAACTTCAAAAACATACATGCTTATTTGTGGTTTCTTATGGTTTTGAGACTCTTTGGGGGAAAGAGATTGGCTTAATATGGTTAAAACTATCTATGTGGGGTGCTGGCAGGTACAAGGGGAAACACAGAAGAAACTGACTAAACAAAGGATTTTCCAAAGATATCCCATCCCAGGAGGAAAAAAAAATAATTATTTTAACCATGTTAAAATACCCATATTAGGTACAGTTCATACTTGACAAAATTGTGCTTAATGTTTATTTTAGCTAGATTTGCCTTGGTATTAATCCAAGCTATTCCGTTTTCTATTTTTGGAACTTACTGTTAGAATTGTCTTTACATTAAAAAATGTCTCCTCTCTCCTAAGTAATCCACAGTTGTCCCACCAAACTTTAAGCTCAATTTTCCCAAATACATAATTATCAGCTTTCTCCTACCATTCCACATCCTCCTACATAAGTATATTTTTTATCATTATGGGAGTTCGGAATCTTTTTTTATTGTTTCACTATAATAATTCAACAAAAATGGTGGGGCAGCTGATACATATTGTACATTTTCTGTAGGTATTGGTGACAGACATGAAGAAAATTCATTCAAAGATTCCACTATGGAACATTCAATCTAGGAAAGAGTCAAATAAAAAAAAATTTTTTTGGAAATATAATTATAATTAAATTCTTGTAATGAGGCATGGTGAGAGTGATTCATAAGCAGACCTACCTCGTCTAAAATGAGAAAGCAAAGCTAAATTCTGGAAGTAAAAAGGGAAACTGCAGGTGAGAAGACCTTTTAAAACAGTAGGTGCAAAGACCACAAGGAATAATGACCTCAAGTCATTCTGAAGCTATACCAAAGTCAGTAAGGCTGGAGTTAAAGAATGGTTGACAGGTGGAGGAAGTGGGATGATATGTTCAAGTAAATACAGAGATAAAGGTAAGGATTATATCATGCAAAACTTAATACCTATCAAGATAATTATTGTGCTTTTTGGGCACTGCTCCAAATTTACTATCATTTAAACTCATTTAATCTTCACAATAACCTCATAATGTGTATATATTTTTTTCTCCATTGTATAGAAGAAGAAACTTGGCACAGAGTTAAAAACTTGCCTAAAATTGCACAGTTGGTAAGCAGGAGAACTAGGATTTGAAGGGGCTCCAGAGGATGTTTTCTTAGCCAGAGTGCTACAGTCTCACTAGCTAGACAGCTGGGCAATGCTAAGGACTTAGCCTTAGTTTATTTTACATATACATTGTTCTAAAGCTATTTTTAGAAATGGCATGAAAAGCTACCGAAAACTTTCAAGAAGAGAAGCAAGTAATATGATTTTTTTTTTACTTAAAAAATCACCCTGATGGTTTATTCATGAGAAGAATCAAGGAGCTGAATGTGTCTATCAGTTACTAGGTGTGCAATAATGGTGGTTTAGACTCGGATGATGGCACCAGAGATGTAGAAAAGTGGGCAGATCTGAGAGCTATTAAGGATTTAGAATTAAAAATGATTGGTGATTGCTTAGATTTGGGGCAGGGTGATATCATGAAAATCTTTTAGGTTACCCTCAGAAACAACTTTCATTCCTACATTATAGAAAATACAGCCCCTTTGCCCAAAAAAGTAAATATACTAACACATGCATATATACATGGCTATTGTTTTCATACTTCATGAGACTAAGAACAACATAAAGCACAAGCAATAGACACACAGGGTTCATGGATCT
This sequence comes from Pongo pygmaeus, assembly GCF_028885625.2. Classification (NCBI taxonomy): domain Eukaryota; kingdom Metazoa; phylum Chordata; class Mammalia; order Primates; family Hominidae; genus Pongo; species Pongo pygmaeus. Next base: position 96,479,171 of record NC_072379.2, on the reverse strand, counting down.
CAACTTAAGAAGTGCTGCCCTATATATCCTCCACACTGTAGATTACCTGTATCACAAAAGCATCACAGGGTGGTTACAAATTTCTTGAGATGACAGCAGAGTTAAATTTCAATGCTTAGAGAACACAGCTAGATCACCAAAAATTTGTCCAAATAGTGAAAGCAGAGTTGAAGGGAAGTTAAGTATGGATCCAATTCAATAGCAGAAAACACCTAGTCTGCCAAGTAAACTACAGAACCAAAATCCAAACAGTATATTCCATATTTAAACCAGCAAGCAAAACTTAGAAATCAAATACCATGATTCCAGAGTTTGTGTGACTGCTGTGGTAGATACTCAAGAAAGGGCATAGCTGGGTGTTCCAAAGTTTTTCTTGACTATTCTTCTAGGTAACATATTTAGCCTAGTGCCATAAATTTATGATCAGTTTACAAAATTCCTTTAAAGAGTTACTAAAAATCTGACTCTCTTTTCTATTTCTACTGTAACTGTCCTATTTCACTAGACTATAAGTCCCACGTTAGCAGGGATATTTGCCTAGTTTGTTCACCTCCACGTTGTCAGCATTTAGAAGAGAGCTCACATCACAGTAGTGCCTCAATAACTATTTGTTTAAAAATTAGTAAGTTTCCCACCTTCTTTGTCTTGTGTATAAGCAAATAAAATAGCATCCTGCTCAATCTCACCTTAACTATACATCCTGAAAGTGTCCAAAATATACAATATGAATAAATACGTTTTTGTCTTACCCTTCCAGCTGTGATGGACTAAATTATAGGAGACAAATCCTCCTTCTGAGAATAATTATAAAAACTAAATGAAATAGAAATATATCAGCTCTTAGGAAACATTAGAAAAGCTACAATGGCAGATAGGACTTGAGGAGTTATGCTGTAGAGACAGAAAACCACAATTATGGTAAGCACAACATTTTTCATTAATTTTCAACTCAAAGGATTACACATATGTAACAAGTGCTAGTACAGGCTTATCAATGGCTTCATACTTTTGGAAGGCTGAAGATAGGCAGAAAATAGAGATGAGCAGTACAAGGTAGCCAGAAAATGAAGGTCTGACATCACAGAGAAACCAGAACTGTAAAGACGTGAGCATGACACTCTCTACAACTTTTCCGAATGTACTTCCTGATCCCTATGCTGCATATGGTCAGTGATTAGAAAGCCAAGACTGAAGCAGCAAAGGTAAGAAAGAAAAGAAAAAGAAAAAGAAAAAATACGAACTTTAGCAGCAACATAGTGCTAGTGAGACAAAAACTGGAGCTTAGGGCATTGTAAGACAGAAGATACCTAGAACACAACCCAGACCTTCAGCCAAGACTTCTGAAGGACCTCATCATAGGGGCAAAAGCAGACAGGATCAGTCATCCCAAGTGCTGAAATACAACTTCAACTCATTTGTTGGTAATCTGCTCCTACTCTTAACAGAATGCAGAGACCAATCAAATCTTTCCTGAAATAAGATAGCAGCACCCATAGAATAATGTTATAAACAATAGTCATTAAGTCAATATAAATACAGACATATCTGGAGGATCAATTAACCAGAAAACAATAAAAAGAACTGAAAATAAAAGTCATTGGAAGACTGACTATGTATTACAGTTTTCAAATATAAATTTTAGATGAACAAATCTGTTCAAGAAAATATACTCTTAGAAAAACTAGAGAATTTCATCTGAAAACTTGAGGTTTTAAAAAAGAAACAAGTAGAAATACTAGAATGGTAAAACATAATAATTTCAAAAAAGCACTCAGTGGATGAGGCTTACAGTCAAATAGATACTGCAAAAAGAGGGTTACTAAATTGGAAAACAGGTTGGTAGAAATAGTTAAAACTGAAGAAAGGCGAGAAAAAAGATAGAAAACAAATACAGGTGTGTAAAAGACATTTGGATCATGGTAAAAAGTTCTGACATATAGTTAACTGGAATTCCAGAAAAACAAGAGAGATATAGTTGGGCAGAGGAAATATTTGAAGATTCTGGCCAAAAAAATATTTCAAAAACTTAATTAGGTTATCAAACCACAGAGTCAAGAAATTCTGCAAATATCCAACAGGGTAAGTGTAAGAAAGCCATACCCAGCTACATCTTAATAAAACCCTGAAAATCAAAGACAAAGTAAAAAGTCTCAAAAGTAGCCACCATCTCCAATGGGTCAATAATTAGGCTGACTACTGACATTTCAATAGAAACAATAAAAGACAAAACAAAATTGACATTTTAAAATGTTAAAAGAAAATAACTAGTGACTTGGATATTATCTAGATGATATCATACAAAGTGTGAAGGGGAGCTATGGGTGGCTATGAGCTCTTGGCACCAGCACTGAGGTTCTTCTTATGTGAAGTGGGTGGCAGCAGAGGCTGGACTTGGTGGGGAGAGATTGTCTTTGCCCTCACAGCACTGTTTATTCCCCAGTGCTTCTGCCCTAATGCACTGCCCACAAAGGGATCACCTGGGGTTGGGTTCTGGCCTGAGACAAGAAGGCACAGGCAGTCCCCATCCAGTTGCTTATTGAGAGCAGACATTCTCACCCTGTCCTCTTTTGCATAAACATCCCTTAAATCACTTCCTGGAAGATTCTCTCTTGTCCACCAGCTTCCACAGGAAGGGAGATACTGTCCTTATTGGCTAAGTTTCTATAGAGGAATTACTCTGGCTGGAGAAGTCTAGAGGATCAATACCTACAGACTGCCTCTTCAAGCAGGAATGATAGGAATTCCAGATTCAAACAGAATGGTCCTTGAATACCTATTATTATCTTGTCAGGTTCATGTATTGCTACAATAAGCCTCCCTGTACAATTCAACCATTCATCTTTATTTCATCTGCCTACATTGGTCAGGCAATCCCAGTATCACTAGTACCAGCACCAGGACAAGTTTAACATTGCGTCCTCTACTGATTCTAGCTGGAAATCTCTCTTTATTGCCCACCCCTGTGCATCAGTGTCATGACCATTGAAAAAGACTAAATGTCATCTACCTCTGCTTTCAGTATTACCTACTTTCCAAATGAGAAGCCCATCAGTCCCCTCAAGGAACACCAACTAAAAGCTTATGTCAGAAGTATCCCACAGTGTGGTGAGAGAGGTGGCGGGGAATGGTTTATTGGTTACAGGAATTAGGGATCCAGCAGCCTTGGCCTATCTGCCTTTCGTGTAGGATATTGTAGCAAAGTGTTTCAGATTTTAATGGATAAAAACAGCTGTTTATGTTGTTGGGGATCAGCTCTTTGATGTGTAACAAGCATTCAGGGATGAAAATTTGGCTAAAACTCAAGTGCTTCAAGGATGGAGACATCATCTTAATTGGCCAACCTGTCTGTGGAGTTATGCTATAGTCAATGTTGAGGTAGCACTGAAATATTAATAGATGCTTTATCAGCAGGAATGGTGGTGTTCTGTGAGAATTCATCTAGTTTGAATACATAAACTGCCAAGTAAAGCTGACAAATGTTGAAATCTGTAGATTTGATAAGCATTTTGATCCAGTTTATAATTCTTGTAGTAAAAGGTACATAACAGCTGTGTATAATGGTGATTTATCACATAGTTACACTTAACAATCTACATCCAGCAGCTTCTCTCATCATCCTAAGGAAATCAGGTAGAAATCTCTGTAATGTTGCTGTATCTAATATGAATATTAGTAGTATATTACCTGAAAAAATGATCCACATATAGCATTTGCAATGGGAAATGAATTTTGTTCAAATATGACCTCCTTAAATGATACTGACACTCTTCTGATCAGCACAGAATGGTCAGTCCTAGTGAGCTATTCTTAGCTTACATATCAGCACTTAATTAAAAATTTTTATCAGACTAAAGCTCCTTGTTTTTCAAGGAACATAACAGGGAGATGATAAGAACACTTGGGGGGGTTTCAGAAATGTGGTACTCTTATGCCCCTATGCTTATAAAGCCATGCCAGCTGCCACCAGGAAGCCAGAGCTCCTTCAATATTTTCTCAGGACTCTCAAAGGAATAGAAGCTCCTGCTATCACCAAAGTGGTATCTTGGGACCACTCAGGCAGCTGAAGCAGCAGAGGATTCTTAAGGTAATGGTCAGCTTTGGTTTTTGTTTGTTTGTTTTTGAGATGGAGTCTTGTTCTGTTGCCCAGTCTGAAGAGCAGTGGTGTGATCTCAGCTCACTGCAACCTCTGTCCCCCCCGGGTTCAACTGATTCTCCTGCCTCAGCCACAGAGTGACTGGGACTACAAGCGCCCATCACCACGCCCAGCTTTTCTCTTTTTTTTTTTTTTTGTATTTTTAGTAGAGACAGCGTTTTGCCACGTTGGCCTCAAACTCCTGACCTCAAGTGATCTGCCTGCCTCGGCCTCCCAAAGTACTAGGATTACAGGCATGAGCCACCGTGCTGGGCCTAGCTTTGAATCTTCAAAATGAAACTCTACATGCCTCTGTTATCAAGATGGAAATTCTATGCCATCCACCATGGTTTGATCACAAGATCCTACCTAAAGTATAATTTTAAAAGAAAAATATGGCATTACACCCACTGCTATTTGGACCAATTACTAAACAGAATATACAAAATTTTGTGTTAAATTTTTTCACTAGAAACTAGACTGGGGAACATTTTTAACCTAAAGTATATGTTTAATTGCTGGTATAACAAGTGCTATTTTAAGATGTTATAGAAGATTCAGGAAAACCCACTAGAGGAAGATGCTTCTGGGTTATTTTGTTTTGAGATAAGACTTGGAAAATGCGAAATGCCTTCTTAATCGAGGTTTTCCTTGATGGAAGTCCTCAGCCTGAAACACATGTTGATAGAGTCTATTAGGATGAATTTAAGTCAGGAGTTCAACTATATAAAGTGAGTCAGAAACCTTCAGCTTCAGCAGTGAGTATGTTTTTTGTGTATGTATGAAGAGAGTAAAAGAAGGCTAAGTTTATTTTTGATTAACTCTGTCACAAAATAGGTTGCAGTTTTCATTTGAGCTTTTTTGAGCAAATATCATTACACTATGTAAAAACTATTTTTTTAGAATCTCTAATATTATACAATGCTATTTCAAAGGAATATGATGAAATATCCATATATAATATGAAGAACAACTTTGTTGTTCATACCTGCATATAAATCTTCTCTTTTGACTTCAGTAGGGGAATGGAATGATCGTTTACTTCCAGTGGGGGAATAGCAAGTATTTTAGCAATAGGATTTATCTTTTATATTTAGCAGTAAAGTATTTGGGGTTTCATGGAAATGTTCCAGAAAATGTTCCTGCAGTGTGGGCAGATCAGCTTTAAAATAGGCCATTTGTAACTTTTTTTTAAATGCATGTAAAAATTTATTGCAGATGTTTTTATATGTTCAAAAACAGTTAACCATCTCATACCCTGTGTTATTTTAAAAAATACCTTTGTGATTAAAGAAAAAAATGAAGGCAAAGTAAAAATGTTTTCAGGCAAAAAGAAAACAAAAAAACAACGAAAGAAAGAAAAAAAAATACAGGCTAGGTGCAGTGGCTAATTTCGATAATCCCAGTAATTTAGGAGGCCAAAGCAGGAGGATTGCTAGAAGTCCAGAGTTCAAGACCAGCCTGAGCAACATAGTGAGACCACATCTCTACAAAAAATAAAAATAATAAAACAAGGAAACTTATTTTAAGCTCTTCAGGTAGAGGAAAAATCACCTGTGATGGACGCATACAAATTCAGGGACAAATGACAAACATTAAAAAAAGGGGAAAATAGGCAAATCTGAATATTAATTATGTAAAACAATAATAATCTGAGTGTCAATATATCTGACAAAAAACAAAAAAGACAAGAGAGAAGTAAAAGGAAAACTAAGTGATCTAAAGCCCTTGCATTGTCTTGGAAATGATGAAAATACCAATAGACATCACACTGTAGTAAGTTAGGGATATATATTGCTATCTCCAAGGTAACCATCAAAACAAAAATTGAAAGAATGTATTAAGAATAGCTATCACAGGGGAAAGACACAGGATAATTAAAAGAAAACCAATTCTTAATCCAAGATGAAGAATGAAAGAAAGAAAACAAATACAAGAAAAAAGTGATGCCAGGAGACAAAAAAGTGAAATAGTAGTTATAAGAGTAACTTGAAATTGAATTGTAAGTAAATAGTAAGTAGTTCAATGAAAAGGCAAAATTGTCAGATTCCACTAATCAATCAGCAATAGATCAACCAATTAACTTAAAGAACGTGGAAAGAAAGAAATAACAAACTATAAAAAGTATTTATTTAAATAACAAATAAATATGTAATAGCAAAAGCAACTAGCCATATTTACCTTTCCAAAAGATGAAAAAATTGGTCATTTCTAGGGAGGCTAAATTTAAAAAAGAGAGAAGGCACAAGTTAGTATCAGGAATAGGAATGTGGACATCTCTAAGCTCCTTTTGATATTTAGAATATAATAAATATTTCATAAACAATATCATGCTAACAAATTTTAAAAATATAAATTCAATGAATAAATTCCTGAGACCAAAAAAAACAAAATTTACCCAAATTATACAAGAAGAAATATGAATTCCAAATTGTATACCTTAAATAAAAACTTTTTCACAAAGAAAATTCCAGACCTAGATGCCTTTTTTGAACTTTTGCAAATATTAAAAAAATAAATAACATAAATATCGCATAAACTTTTTCAAGAAATGTAAAAAAAAATGGAAAAACTTTCCAACATGCTTTATAAAATCAGCATAAGAGTGATACAGAAGACTGACAAAAACATCACAGGAAAGGAAAATTATAGGTTAAACTTTCTCATAACAATTGTCACAGAAGTTCAAAACAAATATTCACTAACTGAATCCAATATATCTACTCATATAACTGAGTATATGTTATATACTCAGCTATATATGTATATAGCCATACAGATATATACATTGCTGAGAAAAATTAATTACCCAGTATGTATACCAGTAATAGATATGCTTAATAATCAGTAGAACATCCATATTTGTTTCCTGGCCAATGAAGTAAGGACTATTATGAGAGGGAACAAAATGTGGCATCCCCTGGAACCACTCTACCCCTACTGCAGCCAACATTGTGTCTAAAATAAAAAGCAATGACAAATCTCTGGATTGTGCAGGCCAGGATTTTAGAATGTACCCAATTCCCACATGAGCTATAGGGCATTGTGAGGAGGGAGTTCTAGTTTCAATTACTAGTGCCAGATTTGGCAGGGAGTGCAAGACTAGCTGCTCTAAATTCCATTCTGTGTTTTAATCTAAAAAGAAGTTCAGGAAATAAACCGCAAGATTCATGTGAATTGTCCCTGGGATTTTAAAACTCACCCTCTACTCTGTGGTCTCAAGTTGGCCCTAACTTGGTTAATTACATAAATACTGATAATATTCTGCTTCACCTAAATGTCAGCTTCACCGAGAGAAACATAGTAGTTTTTATTAATGAGCAACTGAAAGGAATATAGGCCTAATGTATAGGACTTTCGTTTACTCATTAATAAAAACTATGTATATTTACAAAAGAAATATACATCTTCTTGGATTAAAATAAGACTGACAGAAATTATCCAAACCCATGTATAAGAAGGTAAATAAACAGGGCTTTGATACAAATCTGTATCTGCACCTAACAATCAGGTTTCTTCAAATAGAAAATATGGTGGCTTATAAAACTTGCTTTGATATGAAAGGAGTAGCTAATAAAAGGAAAAGAAAAATAATTAAAAGAAGACAGGCTGATTCAACTGGAAGAAAAGAGAAATGCAATTTGAAAAAAAGGTTGACATCCAAAGTTTACACTAGAAATATAAACTAGAAAATGATATGCTGAAGAGAATAGTCAATGTTTCTAGAGCTAATTACTCTCTTAAAGAGATAAATAAAGGAGAAACATGTATTAGCTGTTACCAGATTTTATTTTTCTGAAAGAATAGATTGGAATATTTTCCCCCCAAAACTAAGACACAGGAAATGATGGGGAAGTGTCTCTTAAGTCTTCATAGTCAATTTGTACCTTGAAACCCTAACTCTCCCCCCTCAACCCCCCACCCCCTGAGATGGTATTAAGAGGTAAGGTTCTGGGAGGTGATTAAGTCATGAGGGTAGAGTTCCCATGATGGATTCATGCCCTTATTGAAAGAGGAAGAGGATCTGGTTCAAGATGGCTGACTAGAAACAGCTAGTGCAAGCCATGTTAGATTAGCATGGAAGTGAGGAGGCTTGGCAGCTTTGTGTGCTCTCAATAGCAAAATCCAGCATCACTTGTGCAGGAGGGAAATGCCAATGGGCCACCTTCCCCACAGCCACCAGTCTCCATTGCCCCAGCTGAGGGGTCCTGCCCTGTCCACAGAACAGCTAACCTCCCCCTACATGAATATTCCAGCTGCAGCCCATAACACTTCTGAAACTCCAGTCCCCACAGGCCTGTGATATTCCCTCAGGCTCTTACCACCTAAGTGTTCTGCCTGCCCCTGCCTGAGAGTTTGGATGGTGATCCAGGGACCAACCCATTTCACTCATCACAGCCAGCACCTGAACACTGGGCTAGCCCAACCCTGTTCCAGTGCCTTCATGACTCATACACACTATCGAGTGGGCCATCTAGGGGCCAACGAACTGAGGAACTACCTACCCCATTCCAACTCAGCTATTAGCTGAACACTTCCTTAAGGGCAGAGCCTGAGGTGGGGCTGACCCAACCAATTGACACCATCACAACCAACACCCACCCACACAGACCTAACAGTGGAGCTCCCACTTTTAAACAAAGTGGCAATGCTATAATGTTGGAGAACAGGTGAGAAGCAAAGCCAAAATACCCTTCTGAACATACTCTACAGTCACACTCCCTAGGTGAGCAATAAAACTATCTGTATTGGGCTCAGTGACAAGGTTCTGCCCTGAAAGCAATATCACAGAGAGTCACAAAACCAGGTATTTCCCATGGCTCTCAAGCACATCATGGTCTGGAGATAGCCTACAGTGTATGCCTGAACTAGAAGTCACCATCCCTGGAACAGGGGTGAGATAGGGAAACAGATCACATTCCTGCTTCTCTAGGATGGGGAGCCAGTACAAGCCCCTCACCCTCCCACAGACACCTCAGTGTCTTTCAACAGGAGCTCCCTGCAGCCACCCTCATCAGGGTTGGTGCTTGTGCTCACCATTGGGGTATTCGAGGGCAATTCAGGGACTACCCAGCTCTACCCAGCTGTGTCTTCCCACCCATACAGAATAGGAAGCTCAGGGCACTGGGTACTCCACTGTCTAACCCATCACCTGAAACAACAGAGAGCACCTCACAGTAAACAAAAATCCATAGCTGGCTCTTGCCCAAAAGTGCCTTCTCCTGGCCTGTAGGTTAAACCACACAGCCCAATATAAAACCTGCCAACAGAAGTGGCAACATACTCTATAGTCACACTCTCTAGCGAGGAAAAGATGGGAAGGAGAAATAAATATAAGGAAATATAAGGAGAAATATATAAGGAAAGAAAAAAACTCCTATCTCTACTAAAATAATTACAAAAATTAGAAGTGCCAGCCACTCCAGAGAAGAAGGAACCAGCAAAAACACTCTGGCATTATGAAAAATCTGAATGTTGTGAAACTACCAAAGAATCACACCAGCATTCCAGCAGTGGACCTTAACCACAATGAAAACTCAGAAGTGACAGGTAAAGAATTCAAAGCATGGATTGCAAGGAAGCTCAATGAAAGCCAAGACAAGGTTTTAAATCAACACAAAGAAACTAATAAAGCAATTCAGGAAATGAAGAGATAGATATCTTTTAAAAAATCAGTCAGAACATCTGAAATTGAAAAACTTACTTAAGGAATTTTAAAATAAAATTGAAAGCTTTATCAAAAGACTAGATGTTTCAGAAGAAAGAATTTCAGAGCTTGAAGTCCTCCAAACTAACCCAATTAGAGAAAAACAAATCCGAATTTTAAAAAACAAATTATTTGAGAAATATGGAATTATATGAAGCAACCAAAACTATGAATTATTGGCATTCCTGAGAAGGAGAAAAAGTTTAAAACCCGGAAAACGTATTTCAGGGAATAATTCAAGAAAATTTTTCTAATCTTGCTAGAGAGGTAGACATCCAGAGGACATTTGTGAGATATTATATAAGATGAATATCACCAATATCTGTAGTCACCAGACTATCCAAAGTCAATGTGAAAGAAAAAAACCTTAAAGGCAGCCAGAGAAAAGGGAACCCCATCAGGCTAACAGCAGGTTTCTTAGCAGAAACCATATAAACCAGAAGAGATTAGGGAGCCTATTTTCAGCATTCTTAAGGAAAAGAAATTACACCCAAGAATTTCATATCCTGCCAAACTAAGCTAAAGGAGAAATAAAATATTTTCCAGATAAGAAATTGCTAAGGGAACTTGTTACCACCAGACCAGTTTTATAAGAGACGCTTAAGGGAGTTATTAACAAAAGAACAATAGTTGCTACCACAAAAACACACTTAAATACATAGCCCACAGACCCTATAAAGCAACTATACAATTGGCACTACTAAGCAACTAACAACATCACAACAGGATCAAAACCCCACATGCCAATATTAAGTTTGAATGTAAATGATCTAAATGACTCACTTAAAAGACACAAAGTGGCAAGTTGGATTAAAAAAACAAGACCCAGCCAAAGTAAAGGATTGGAGAAAGATCTATCACACAAACAGAAAACAAAAAAAGAGCAGGAGTCGCTATTCTTATATCAAATAAAACAGACTTTAAACCAACAACAGTTAAAAAAGGACGAAGGGCATTACATAATGATAAATGGTTCAATTCAACAAGAAGATTTAACTATGTATGTAACCAATATTGGAGTACTCACATTCAAAAACAAGTAATTCTAGACCTAGGAAAAGCCACAGAGTAGTAGTTGGGGACTTTAATAGCCCACTGACAGTGTTAGGCAGATCATTGAAAAGGAAAACTGACAAAGAAATTTCGAACTTAAATTTGACACTTGACCAATTGGACCTAATAGAATACTCCACCCAACAACCATAGAATATACATTTTTCTCATCTGTGCATGAAATTTACTGTAAATAACCCATGTTCTCACTTATAAGTGGAAACTGAACATTGGATACATATGGACATGAAGATGGGAATAGTGGGGGACACTGCTGAAAAATTACCTATTGGGTACTATGCTCACTACCTGACTGACAGATTCAATCATATCCAAAATGACAACACTGCACGATATATCCTTCTAACAAACCTGTACATGTACACCCTCAATCTAAAATAAAAGTTGAAAAAAAAATCTGCATAGTTAGAGCAATTAGGAAACTATCTCTTTATAGACACATCTAGGCCACTTGATTAGATAAAATAATTCACTGACTTGAAATGGGAAGACCAAAAATATTGGAGTAAAAAATTCAAAATATTACAAGATGATTTTCAAGTTGATATGATAAATATACACGCAGCTACAGACATTGCCTGTGCCTAAAATATGTGTGAAATTAGTTTTCCAAGGGAAGGTCTAGAAAAGAGAAACATGTTGAAGTACAGAGGTTAGAAAGGGAAAGACAGGGACAGTTTGATTCCAGGCCTTGGTGACGTTCTTATGAGGGATACATCCTGAATGTGATTCTTCCAAATTAGAAACTTTAAGATGGAGAAGATTACCTGAACAGGGGTTCATCTGGGAAGTCCCTGAACCAATTTTCACTATTTACCCTATGGAACACAACACGAGACAACATAAAGAAGATTATGAAGGTGGGTGCGGGTCAGCTATTAGGAGAGAAAAAGAAAATTAATGAAAGAAACCATTCTGTCCCAGAAATCAATTTGAGCCCAAATGTACTAAAGATGTAAAGGAAACAGGCCAGGCACAGTGGCTCATGCATGTAATCCCGGCACTTTGGGAGGCTGAGGCAAAAGAATCACTTGGGCCCAGGAGTTTGTGACTATCCTGGGCAACATAGTGAGACCCTGTATTTTAAAAAAAAAAAAAAAGTGTAAAGAAAACGATGGACACATTGATTCAGCTGGGCCTCCCTAAAAGAGTTAAAGAATATAGAGGAATGAAATACTAGAGGTATGAGAGGCATTAGCCACTACTGCGAAAAATGATGGAGCAGATAGAATGTTGCTCAAGGCTATAAAGCCACATAAGCCTTTCAAAAGCTGAAGAAATATACAGACACTGTGGAATGACTAAATCTAGCTAATTAACATGTATTAACTCACAAAGTTATCATTTTTGTAGTACGAAAACTTAACATCCACTGTCTTAGAATTTTTTGTACGTGACAAATACAATTGTATCTGTCAATTAAAATAAATAAAATTAAGAAATGCAAAAATAAATAAATAAATAAAATGTCAGTGTAGAAGAAAAAATCCTGAAGAAATACAGTGACTCGGGAAGGACACATTCTGATCTGACATACTGACTTGACATCTTCTGACATTCAGAGCTTACTCCTCGTTCTGACTTGAGCCATGGGGCCCAAGTTCCAAGCATCAGTGGCAGCCTCTGTTCAGAAATCTCCTGAGGACAAATACATATCTGAAACAAATGTGGAAATGAAAGAAAAACCTTGCCTAAGAGGTAGATATCAGCTGAATGCCTGTGGAAGACATGTCATCCCTAGAGGCTGTACTCAGCACATTAAGGGGCATATTAAGTAGGAGAGTTCACATGTGCTGGATGGGTACACCTTGTGTAGGCTGGGCCAAAATGCCATTCTCTGAGAAAAGAGAAACGATGAATCAATGATGTTTCCTGCAACAGAGAAATGCACAATGTCAAATTTATCATTTGAAAGGAGGGTATTCTAATTACATCTTGAGTCTCAAGTAATGAACTCTGGACAACTAGTGCAGACAAAATGGTAGCTATTGAGGCAAAAAAAAAAAAAAAAAAAAAGAACTTTCCCTTCTGCTCTTCTTATTGAGACACTACTAAGTCTCTATTTTATGTTTTGGAATCACTCTGGAGTCCCAGATTTGCCAGGAGTAATTGCTTCAGGGGCTTTTTATTTAAAAGGTTGGACTTTTTAATTTTATTTATTAATTTGATGGATGAGGAGCTAGTGCTGTGATCATCTTATTTATCCCACTAACTTTTGAGCTCCTTTAAAAGGCAGCAACACATGAGACTAATTAGGACTCTGAAGTACTAGAAAAATTACAGTGATTTTCATGGAGAAAAGCCCAGGATGCAGATGCTTAAAGTGCTCACATCTAACCAGCCATTGAGAATGTCTTTGGCTGAGGCTGAGCAGAATAAAAAATTAGGGAGATAAGTTTTAGATTTTAATTTATTTGAAGTTTACATGGTAAAAAGAATTTAATTTTGTTCTTCAGTCATTTCTACCCTTTGAACTAGCAACTGGAAACTTGGCCAAAATCAGCCACATAGAGCTCCAGAAAAATTGGCCAAAAATAATTATTACTCTTACATGTTTGTGATAGAGAAAGTTTGGTAAAACATTCATAACCAAAAATAGGACATTAGATGGAAGAATAATATCCAAGAATTGGTGAATGCATACATATGTATTTGTAGGTTTACATAACTGTACACATAATGTTTTTATAAAGAAGATAGAGTTGGGGCATAGAGAATGATACCCCAAATTATGGTACTCCGGCATGCTAGGCACCTTGAATTTTAAAAAACTGGAATGACTTAAAAGATGCTTCAGAACCCATAACTTTCTAAACTTCTTTTGTTCCTCCCCCCTATTCTCCCCACCATTAGCGCCGGGAGGAACTCTCCTAATTCCCTTATTCAACTAAAGAAACTTCTCTCCAAAAGAAATGAAACTGTCTTTAACACACCCCCTTCCCCCAGTGATCTCATTAAATAACCAGGAAAGATTAACCACTGGAGAAAAGACTAAGAGAAAAGATTAAAAGTCGCCCTGCTCAGACAGACTTTTCATCTGTTCTCCTGAGGGCAGCACTGAGAGATTACCTAGGTGGCCGTCTGCGTCATAAGAACCTTTGTTCATGGTGAAATTCCACCCCTCAACTTCTCTAAATTTGCCTCCACCTCACCCAGAGCTCAGAGAAACTCTTTTCCAAGTCAACTGTCTGTTCCTTGGGCTCTTGCATTTTCCCTGAAAGTTGTTTGTTGCTACTCATAATTACCTACATCCCCCATTTCCCCCCTTCCCTGTAAGAGAGTATCTAACCTTCAAACATCTGGCCCTTCTTTGAGTCTCATATTTGTAGGACTCCCACATCTACGTGCATTTAAATAAATGTGTATGGATTTTTCTCCTATTACTCTATTGCAAGTTCAGTCTAGTGAATGTTCAGAGAGGACAGAGGGGAGCTTTCTCTCTGCCCCTACAATACACAGATACATGCACGCATACATACACACATACATAGAATCGATGACTCTTAGTGATTACATCATAATTTATCAATAAAGGTTGCCTCAAGGTGAGAAATATTAGTGATAGGTATTGTGATTGTTTTTGCTTTCTGATGATTTGAGTTATATGAAAATATGATCAAGAATTGAGGCAGAGGTAAGTACTGTTTTGGGAGGACCGGATTTTTTTCCTGCTCTGAAATAAAAGAGCTCCAGAATTAATTCTTTTATTTCTTTTCTTACCTGCCTCCTTTTGATATATTTCAATAAACTATATATGTATTATCTTCTAAAAGATTACCTACCATACATATTGATTTTTCAGTGTTTCCCTAACACAAATTTGGAAAAAGAAAAATAGCTGATTGAAAATGAACGTAATAAAACAATACTGACAATAATGGGTAAGATTTTAATAACATTAACTTACTAAATGCCAGATGCTGTTCTACAGGCTTTACAAATCCTAACTATTTAATCCTCATCATACCAATATGAAGTTTTACTCTATTATATGAGATTAAGTGCCTTGCCCAAGGCCACGCAGCTGTTTCTGAGAAAATGATTATTAGGGTCGGGACATCATTGTTGCTTTGCACAGAACTTGATCAAAGACGTTTCAATTTTCAGAACCTGGCTGGGCATTTCTGAAATGTTTTTCTATGTTTCTTCACTTTTTAGTATATTGTCACCAAAAAAAAAAAAAAAAGGAAAATCATCTAGAGTGATTTCAATTTGCACCTGATCTAACAAATTACTAGTTCTGGGATCTTAGCAAGCTTATGAATTTGATATTCATTCCTTCAATAAAAACTTAAGTGCAAGAAGGTATTCCCGGCACTGAGGGTATGGTTGTGAAAAGACAGAGCAAGATATCTTTTCCAGGGATTGCATTCTAGTGAGGGAGATCTATAATAATCAAACAAACATATAATACAAAGTAATATCATTTTAGGTGCTTAATATTCCTTAGCCTCAATTTTCTTTTCTATGAATTAAGAAATATACTCCTGACTTCAGGGCTGTTGCTGAGATCTAATAAAATAATATGTGGAAAGCATTTAATACAGTAAAAATTGCAGCTCTACTCTGGCTACTATAGAAATATTTAACTTTTGTTTGAATCTTTCTTTGTGTATCTTTTTTTTCTTCTAAAATAACGCATGCATACTTTTCATTTAAACAAATATAAGCGACTTTCTTAGGTTAAACAATAGGACCTCAGTTTATCCTCGAACATCTAGGCCTCCCTGCGTTCCCAGTGTTAGCAATAATCTATTCTCTGTTTAAATTTTTGCTTTTATTAGTAGCTTCAAGGAATTTAAGATAAATATTTGCATAAGAAAGAGTTTTTATTGAAATGATCCCAAATCAACATATGCTTTGTCATTTGTAATATTCCCATTAGGGAGTAGAATGAATAATAAATGGCCAGCCAGATGTAGGACTTATTTAAGTACTTAACAGCGAGTTTATATTTGAAGCATTTAGCCTTAACCATACTTCAGCTGTGTTTTTGCCTTAAGACACATTTTTTAACTCCATGAATACAGAGATTCAGACATCTCCTCTGACTCTCTCTCTCTCTGGGCTCAAACAGAATTCAGTAGTAGGAGTGTACATAATTAAAACATGGTAAAAAAAAAAAACTCAATTAAATTTTGTTTTAATCTGCTATGAAAAATGGCATTGCTCACGGGGAACTACCTGTAGGTCAATGGTCGGTTTACTATAAATATGAAAACATAGTCAATTGTAAGATATGCCTTGAGGTACTTTATCCTGGTCAGAATTCTACAAAGTACTATAAGCTTATATATTATACATAGTAGACAATTTACTGTACATTTTTAAAAACAGACATACTAAAGGTTTTCTTTATTAATTTAACAGCTCTTTTATGACACTTAGCATGTGTCAGCCCGTTTTAAGCAATTTACAAATATTAATTCATTTAATACATTGCAAAAATCTAATGAGGATGGTTCTAATATAGACCGTGTTTTACAGATAAGGAAACAGAAGCCAGAAAAAAAAAGTAAATTTCTCAAGATTGTAGAGCTAGTAAGTGGCTGCAAGTTGGATTCAGCACTAGCACATGGGCTTCCGAATCCAAGTTCTCAACCATAGCCCTCTGCTGCCTCTTATTTGAAAAGCGTGTGGGCAAAGTAACTTATGGGTAGTAAAAGAGACTTCAAAGCTGCTTTTGTTTAATATTATAAATTCCTGAACTTTTGCTTTCCCTCACTAAAAATATTACTGTTTTCAATAATAAGTAATACTATTCTAAGATAATTCTTGTATTTTTCAATAACTATAATTTGGTCTACTTAGTTACTGAACTCTTAGTTACTGAACTTAGTTCTTAGTTAATGAGTGCAAAAGAAAATGAATTGTAATTCTCTAGGAAGTAAAGACGTAGCCACACTAAGTAAAATGTCCATATATGTTTCATCAGGTGTTTTTACATTCTTAGCAAAAGGTAAAATATAAAAGTTTGATATGTAACACTAAAAACAAAATACATTTTGTGAGACTTGGCAAATAATATTAAATAGTATACAAATAATATTCACTTAGTTTGCAAAGAACTTTCGAAAAGAAGATTATATATACTTGGATATTGACCTTTAAGGTTCAGGCCTTTCTAAAAAAATTGTGTGGCTCATGATAGTTTCCTAGTAGACTTTATTGATGATGTGTAACTATCAGCAATAACATTACGAAAACGACGCTAGAGAGTTTTGTAACCCTGACTCACATACTAACTAAAATCTTTGAATAAAAGGAAACAAAAATGTTATGGAAAAGAAAGGCATATATCAGGTAACTAATAAAGAAAAAAGTATTATTGAATAAATTACATTTCACACTAACTCTGGATAATTTTGCCATTTGAAACAGGAATGAAATTGCTATTAACTGTTAATCCCTTTGCATTCTGAGCATAGTAATCTAGATAAACCATTAATCATATGCCGCTATTTGCCCCCATTGGACCATCATGTTCTCCTGTATCATCATCACATGTGATTGTATGGCAAATGCACCTGACAGCGATAACTTAAGCATACCCTTAGAATGACCCTGTATGGCAGACACACCTGGATGTGTGTTCCCAGTTCTGAGCTAGGGAATCCAGGAATGACCAACCCAGAGATTTGCTCTATGAGGAGCATCTGAGCCTCTGTCCTGTACCATGGAGCACGGGCTAGGCCACATGGAGAATCAAGGTCACAAGTTTTGGGTTGACTGAATGGTGCCAGGTGGAAGTTGTTAGGGAGAGGGTGCTAAGTGAAAATGCTATATAAACTGCATGCTTTTTGCAAGCAGTTGCAATTCTTCTGCCCCTGCCTGCCACCATCAAGCCATGCGATTCTCCTGTCCAGTCTGCCACCAATGGACTCTGAGATGTAAGCCCCTCTAAAACCCCTCATTTGCTGGCTCTGGGTCTCTTTGGCTTCTTGAACCTGGTGCTATCCCCATTGGCATCGATACAGGTTGGCCACAACGGTGATTGACCCTTAACCCAGATCAGCTGCTTGTCAAAACACAAAGTCTTCAGACTTGACCAATAAAATTAGATGGCTCTAAGTATGGTGGTTCACACCCATATCCTCAGTATGTTGGGAGGCAGAGGCAGAAGGATTGCTTGAGGCCAGGAGTGTAAGGCCAGCCTGGGCAACAAAGCAAGACCTCATCTCTAAAAATAAAAAAATTTTAATAAAAAAATAAATAGCCAAACATAGTGGTGCACACCTGTTTCCCAGCTACTCAGGAGGCTGAGGTGGGAGGATCATTTGAACTCAGGAGTTCAAGGTTACAGTGAGCTATGATTGTGCCATTGCACTCCAGCCTAGGCAACAGAGAAAGACTATCTCTAAAATTAAAAAAAAAAAAACCAAAACAAAAAAACTAAATAGCTCTATATAGGTACCTAGAAGTTTCATCTTGAGTTCCTTTTAATGTCTATCAAAATTCATCATTATTAAACAGTAGTTGATGAATCTGTATCCCATCCTCTTTTCTAAATTTTTCCCTGAGTTAATCTAGAGTCTGCATGATCAGAGAACAGCTTATTGGACATCATTAGGTGCACAAGTTTCCTGAAGTGTTTCTTATGCAACGGTATTAGTTTAGGTTTTAAAATATTGTCAGAAATAGGTCCATGAAACATCACTGCAAGGATTTTGAGAAGTACATTGCTTATTACTTTAAACTGCCTTTATTGGAACACTTAGAACAAATTCATTTCTGGTCTTGGCATCAAAAAGAGCTTTGCCTGTTCTGAATAATTTTTGACACAAACTTTGTGGCTACCTACATTTCCCTCTTTGATTTGTTAAAAAGCTTAAAAAATAGCTGCCTCTGTTTATCAAGCTAGTATGGTTTGGGGCAGAGTTTTGTGTAGTACCTTCATCTTTGCTCACTGGTGTGCTCCTATCATTGTTTTCTTTTGGAATCGTGTTATCCACTTCCCATTTATGTTATTGTGCCAGTCCTGGGGCTCACACTTATCTATGATTGTCTTCCCAGCTCCTCTCAGTTGGTTTCCACTGTGTTCAGCCAATGAGAGGCACTTTGGGAAGGCTGGAGTCCAGAGGCTGGGAGAGGCCAGGGTACCTTTCCCTCTTTCTTTCTCTTTCCAGAGATGCAGTCAGCAACTACATATCTGCTGACGCCCTGGTTCCTGACAAAGAGCCCTGCAGTGGTTCTAGCTCCTATGGGAGGATTCAGTCCTTAGGTTCCATTAACACAGCCTTATCACCTTCTTTCAGCTGCAGGATGGCAGCTGTCTCCTGCTGTTGCTAATTTCTGTGTACCTCATCATCCCCCATTTGCCCTCTTCCTCAGTTTATTGCCTGTGTAAACACTGTTTTCTATTAAATTTACTTTATTAAACATGTTTAGACCAGTTTCTGTTTTCCTGGTTAGACCCTGACGGTTATATTGCGAAATGTCATATATTTCCATATAAGGTATCTTAAATCCTTTTGGAAGACAGCCAGAAGTCTGGATAGATAGGGAGAGGGGGCAGAGGAAGATAGAAAAAGGAGACAGAGATAAAGATGAAGGAAAGTGTGAGACACTATGTAAATATTCTAAGTTCATAATGTTTGTAAATAGATTTCTAGGGCATAATTGCTTTCAAACTTGCATTTCACAGACTCTCTTTGCACTCCATTCAGATTTTTAAATTCATTTTTGCTTTCTTAATGTTTTTTATAAGATTTTTGTGATAGAATGTTAAGGAATCTAATTTGTGAAAATAAATGATTAGCTATTTTTTCATGACTGTGAAAGTAGCAGTAATCTTTTAAAACTTTCCATTTTTCATTTGGATTTATTTTAAGCATTCTTCAGTCTTGCCTAAAATAACATTTCTTACTTACATACTCTTACACTTTAAGTCACGTTGAAAATTATGTGCAAAATCTGATTTTTTTTGAGAAAGACACACTTGTTTTCCTTTTAATGTCATTAATATTAATTACTCCTAGAAGGCCCTGATATTAACATGTGGGAAGTATAATAGCGATATTATAAATCTGGTTAACCTTACAACAACCTAACAGCTGTCTTATTCCATATGTGCTCCAGATATTTTTCTAGGATCTTTTAATGGGACATACTTGTATTATTATGTATACACACAATTTTAATATGTTTGTTACGAGGTTTTTTTTTTTTTTTTCTTCTTTTATTATTATTTATTATTATTAAACTTTTCATTTTTTGGAACATTCCTCCTTGATATACCATATGTCAAGAAAAAGACTTGTAATATGTGAGCTATAGCTCTTCAGTAGCAGTCATATGTTCATGGGAGACCTTGGGTTTCCTTTTGTTAAACATTTCTGTGACATTTACACCACAAGCTAAGCTCTCAACAAGCAGCCCTGATTTTTTTCCTCCACACAAATCTTTATTTAATGAATATATTGGCAAAGGCAGCCACTCACCACTATGCCCAATATTAATTATCCACATAAAATCAGTAATTATTACTAATTAAAATTTAAATTCTTGAACAAAAACTTTCTCCTCCATCAAAAGCAGGGATAAAATTTCACACTTGGTAATTAGTATTTCTGTTAATAATGATGGTCTTTATTACAACATTTATTATTTTTTCAAAATTCATTAATTTTTCTGATCCTAATTTACTTATGACATATACTCCACTCTCTTCCAGTAAGATTTTTGGTAGAATAAAATTAAGTGTGAAAAAAATGGGGAAAAACATTATATTATGAAGTTAAGGAATGAATTTAAGACCACATATATATGAGTTGCCTACCTCTAGATCAACTAATTATCAACATTAAGTGATAAATATGGTTATATATCTCCTGACAAGATGAAAGAATCCAAACAAATATTGTCATTCACAGACAAAAATATGACAATTCATGTGTAAAGATCCTTTTTTCCCCAGAATTCAATTACAGATTTACTCTCCATGGCATTTGACAATTGAGAAGACAAATATTTTTAACTACAAAGTTATCTAAAAATTTATTTTAATTAGTTCAGTTACACCTGTTTTAGCTAAAAACTTCCAGAAGATGCAGAGTTACTGTTTACATGGTTAATTCTTAAAACATCCTTCTATGCAGAAGATATGATATTAAATCAATGTATAAGACTAAGACATAAGGTCTGGACACTGCTACTTTTTTTTTAATGCTATTAATATTGGACTAGAACATGGCAAATGTATTCAAGTAGATAGTAGACATGCCCATTAGGCTTTCCTGAAACTTTTGTCTTGAAAGAGCCTTTGGCAGGAGCTGCATGGCCGTCAAGACATGATTGGATCCCCTAAGTATATTTCACTCAGTTATGTCGCTTAATTGAAAGTCATATGCTCTATTTAGCAGAAGCAAGGAAGACAAGTCCTCATTCTACTTTAAATTTTTAAGAATTCGATATTTGTCTCAAAGACAATTCAGAATTGATATAGGCATCAGGCACTAGCAGTTAGATCTAGGTTCATACACAGAAAAAAAGCTCTGAATCTTCTTAAGTACTTTCAGAAAATGTCAAAAGTGTGGACTTTAAAGCACAGAAGATAGGACAGTATGAAAACAAAAAATAAGGAAAGTACTAGTTCTGTATAACTAATAGAATGTCTAATATATATTTCTTATATAAAGAATTATACCTGGAAATGGTGAAGTAAGCTGTAAAACTGAAAGAAAGATTTGACGCTATTATTTAAATCTACTGGTTTAAATGTTGAAGAACATATATGGAATGCAATCATTTTTGATTAATCAGAATTCATATTGAGATGCCTTTCTAGGCATGTCAGTCATCAAGCCCAATCTCAATATAAATCTACTACCAAAACAATAGTGATGCTTTGTTTTTGTCTTTTCATAGATAAGAAATATTTTTCCAATTCACTTGGAAGCTAACAAGTGGTTATACAATAAGTAGTATGAAGATATGAGAAAATGGCTATTTCACAATATTTAAAAGTTGAAGTTATATATAAATGTAACTGATGTGGGAATACACAGCATGAAAGATAACTAGCAAAGATTAAAAGAAAGTATTAAAATTTGTGAAGATAGAAAAAGAATAAGAAAATCAGAAATAATGTTTGAAGAATCATCTTGATAAATTGTCTTTTATTGGCTATCCTGGGAGACTTGTTCTGGGGATTTGGGATATCATAGAAAGACAGAAGATGATAACTGGCTTGTGATGTTTCCAAAATTAATTTTGGTTTATACTCAAGGCTTTACATGATAGCCACCAAAAAGTACGTTGTTTATTAAGCCCTGCTTCTAAGTGGTTTGAAGGACTAAGAAAATGCAGAACAATTCATTAAACTGTATTAAACTCCTTCTGAAACTGCATTTATTTATTTGTAGTTTTTCTCTCACAAGACTCTATTTTGTGAAGTAATACCTACCAAGAATGAAATAATTCAAAGTATGTAGGCAGACTATTAAGAAAAGCTAAGTCCTTTGTGTTTGTTTGATGCCACAATTTAAATAGGAGAATTCCTTTAACAGCTTCAGGGGTTGCTATTGTTTGGATGTGGTTTGTCTCCACTAAAACTCAAGTTGAAATTTGATCCCAAATGTGGCAGTGTTGAGAAGTAGGGCCTAGCCGGTAGTGTTTGGGTCATGGGAGCAGATCCCTCATGAATAGATGAATATCCTTCAGTGGGGGTGAGTTCTCACTCTCATGGGAAAGGATTAGTTCCTGTGAGAAGGTGTTGTCAAAGACTCTAGCTTCCTTGGTTTCTCTCTCTGGCCCTCTTTCTTGCCATGTGATCTGTTTGCACATATCTGCTCCCCTTTTGCACTCACAGTAGATGGGGGCAATATGAGGCCTCACCAGATGCAGCTACCCAATTATAAACTTTCCAGCCACCAGAATCATGAGCCAAATAAACCTCTTTTCTTAATAAGTTACCCAGCCTCAAGTATTTTGTTATAGCAACACTGAATGGACTGAGACAGTAGTGGTGACAGTAAATTTTAAAGACTTCTTTTTGAGACTTCTGGCTTTTTTCCCACTTAAACTTAATTGCCTTGCAGTCAGCTTCCAATTATGCCCACCCGATCCTAGTGATTACAAAGTGCCCTACCACTTCACCAATATCTGTCGTCACTAATGATTTTAGTTGGAAAAATAATAACTATGAAATGCATGGTTGGAACAAGGAAAATATTTTACTATTTTGAATTAGTAGTATTACTTTAATTCATCTGTTTTGTATTTCTAGTCTATGTAAAGTAGGACCACAGCTAAAATGCAATACCAGCCACAAACTCTTATTCAAAGATTGTACTCTCCCAAAAGACAAAGGTAAGGTAAATCAGTAACTTTAATCACAACATTATCTATGAAGAGATTGACAAAGAAATATAAGATAGCTGAATTTACCCACAGAAGTACAAAATAGCTGTTAGTTCACATGTATGTTAGTAGTTCACATGTATGTATGTTAGTAGTTCACATTTCGAATGCCTAACAAAACGTAACTATACTCCTAAAGTAAATGTTAAAATTAGTTAAAGCTAAAATGTGTGTCTTTAAGCCAAAGTTGAAAGTGTCAGAAAGTGCTATAGGAACTTAAAGGCAAACTCGATGACTTCCTTTCTCTGAAAGGACTGAAAAATGATTTCTTTGTACTTAGATTCACAGAAGTATATTCTCTAGTTTAAGGCAAATTAATTTAAATTAACATTTGATCTTACTTTATGATTTGGTTTAAAATATATTTGTGTATTTTAAATTAACTTATTTGTAAACGAAATTTTTGTCCAACTGTGGTAATGTTCTCTTCTGCTCTGAAAAGGAAGGAAGGAAGGAAATTTGAAGTTATGCTAATGAAACAACTTGAAAATACAATATATTTTATCATACAACAGCATTATATTTGTGCAGGGGAAAATTGTGGCTAAAATATTCCAAAGGTAAACATTAAAGAAAAAAAAAAGTTAATTTGTTTCTGCAATTCAACTAGGACAGTCAGAGCAGCAAGCTAATTGGAGTAAGGAGGCAAGTTGCATTGAGGTAACAGTTTTCAAATTTAAAATATATACCTTTCCCCTCTTAAGGAATACTTATTTGTTTGCTAACTTCCTCACTACTAGTATTTATCATTTTTTTTCCCATGGATTTTTTTTTTTCTTCTTTAGTCCCTTCTAAAAAGGGAACAGGAACTCCATTCTGGAACTGACTTCCTACACTAGGAGCCAAGAATCTACCCTACGAACTTTCTGGAGGAACTCTCAGTTGCTGAAACATAAGTTAAAATATAGCAAATAGAGTTATCAGTTGTTACAAAAATATTATATAGGTGTTTATATGGCTATACTACAACATTAGCACCACTTCCTAGATCACAGTAATGGAATAGATTGAACATTATTTCAATAACCATCGTAGTCTTAAAGCCAAAATAACTTAATTTTAAAAGTCCTATTTTATAACAGATAAAAGTGCAGTACTGTTGCATTCACACATTATTGAAAGCTACATTTGATTTTATGTCATTCTTTAGAGAGAATTTTACTTTTAGATTTATTTTTTGGAAAAAAAATAAAACAGCTGCTTTTAGTTTAAATAGTTTACTCTTGCTGAATGCAATGGCAGTCTAGAAACACTTTTCTTGTCAACGTTTATCTCCACTTGTTAAAGTTTAGATAAGAGACTGCCAGATTTTCTGCTTCAAAAGCGATAAGAACAAATGTAGCTATAGATTCTGCTCATTTATCATTAGTATGTATGGTTTCACAGAACAAAGTAAAAATGCATCTAGCTCTGCTTAGAAAGAAGATACATTTGATTTAGACCAAAAGGAAACATCAGGTATTTAATTTCAAAAGATAGTGGTACAGGTTTTGTAGAAGAGGAGAGAATAATTCATAAATAATACAATAATGGAATTTTAAGTATAAAGTTATTGGTTTGAAGTTCACTAGACTCAGATATTTTTAAGGGTTTGTGGGGGAAGACAATGTCTTAAAATAGTCACTTATCATTATTCTAATGCATAGGGTTGAAACACAGTGCTTTTTCTATTCAAGAAGATTTGCAAATACTTTTTATACCTACATAGTATCATTTCTAATTCAGCAATTAACATTTACATGCACTTAAATATTGTACAAAATAACTATTAGGAATTATAGGACAGATAGTATAGTCTAGGCATGCTAAACACAGCAAGATAAAAGATAAAAAAGAATGCACAGGGGGATGATATACAAAGATACAAGTAATCCAAATGTAGTATGATAGGCATTATGGGTGAAAAATGGGTGAGCAATTTATGGACAAGGCACGATTCATGGAGGGAAAAAGACTGGATCTAGGACTTGAGGAAGAATAATCAAGATGATTTCAAGTAGAGAATGAGAAAGGGAGAAGACATTCTGCATAAGGGGCATAAGTAAAGGCACTGAATCATAAAAGGATATCAGGAGTTTGGGAACAGAAATATTGTTTAAATTGGTCATACATCATCAGTTGTTGAAATGGTGTTGTAGGAAACAATGGAGGAGATACAGATTTGAGCCAGGACAATGAAGGAAATTTAACTGAAGCTTTGGCAAAATTGTATAATACATTTCTGTCATGGCAAATGGGTCACTATGGCTAAAATATGTGATATCTTTGACTAACAAAAGAAAGCAAGAGTCAGATGAAATGACTGGAGAGATACATATGTAAAAAATTGAGAAGGGTCTTGCAGAGTGTGCTAAAATGTTGTATTTTAGCTGCAGTCAACGGGGGTCCACTGAAGCATTTAAGCTGGGGAATGGCATGATGAGTTCTGTCATTTGGGATGACTGTGGTGATGCTGCATAGCATGAGAATGTGAAGGAAGTGAATTGCATAAGACCGGGTCATGTTAATTTTGCCTTCCCATCATTCTTCCTTCCCCTTCTAGTGAAAGGATCTTTTCCTTTCTTTTTTTGGCTGGTTCTGGGAACAAAAGGCATCTTATTATGCCTTGGCTAGGTTAATTATCTGGGCTAATTATAGTATTCTTTATCCCCGGCTACAGTGAAAGAATCAGAGATAGGTATGTATCCCTAGTGGGGTTTACCCTGGGATATTTTTTTCAGATGTTTCTGCTGAGGAAGAATGTAGTTTCATTTTAAGTGCAGAGCCACTTGCAACTTTAGAACCAGCCTCGTGGGAATAGCTGGCCTGAAAATTACAGATTAGAACTGAACAGAGGAAAGGAGAAAGGAGACTCCTGATAGACTCTATCCCCATAGTCAGTCTTCTCTGGAACTAGCTCTATCTCATTTCCAAATTGTATTTATGTGATTATAGTGGTTTGAAAGTGGCCCCAGTTCTTCACCTCCCTTTATCTGCGCCCTTTGCAATGTGAATTTTCAGCTCCTCCCATCAAAAAAATTGATTCTATTCTCCACTTCTCAAAGCCAAGATAACCTTGTAACTTGCTTTGGCCAATAGAATGAGGAGGAAGTGATCATGTACCAGCTCTGAGCCTGAGTTTCAAGAGGCCTATGGCAATCTGTCCTTTTGAAACCCTGCCATTGCTGTAAGAACAAACCTACACTGGCTCACTGGAGGTTGGAAGACCTTGTGAAGGAGAGCTGAGTCATCCTGGTCAGATGGCAGCCGACTTGCCAGCCTACCTCAATTACGCTAGCCCAACCAAAAGTATTCACACCCAATCCAGCTTAGCAGTTGTGCTCACCTAACCCATAGGCTTATAGGGCAAAATCAATGTTTAGTGTTTATATTCCACTGAGATGTAATGGCTATTTCTGACATTGTTTATTGTGACATTATATAATTGACAGTATATGACTGTGACAATATATAATTGATGCAATAAGCCAATAAATTTACCCTTTTTAGAACAAATAAGCTGGATTTGAGATTATGAAACAACTAAATGAATCCAAACATAACCAGTTAACGAGGCATTTCAATCATCTAGATGAGAGTTCATAGCCTGAAATACCATGGAATGCACAATTATTTAGCATTATAAACAAATTAGAGAACCTAAAGTTGCTCTAAAAGAGTATTTTAAAAAACAAATGTGATGGTGATGCACAAAACTTGTTATACGGTTGGATGTAGTCTGGGAGTAAGGGGACATTGTTAAAAATGATGCTAAGATTTCAATTTAGAAAAATTAGGAGTTTGATAACTAAAATGGGGAATAAAGAAGCAGAGCAGGGGACTGAGAAAACATGACCTAAGTGACAAACACAGAAGTTAGGGAAAGAGTGGAATTCAACTGTGTTAGCATTTAATGATTTCCATGGTTATGGTAAGATCAAGTATGATCGAGTCTAGAATGAAGGCATTGGTTTTGATAATTAGAAAAGAGTGGTTGAATTTTCCATTGCAACTTCAGTGAAAACATAAAGTGGAATGTATGAGAAAATACAAATTGCACCAATTATTAACCACTATTATTTATATTGTATATATCTGTTTTTAAGTATATATGTCTATATTTACTTTGAAAGGAAGGCATACATGTGTATTTACTCATTGATGCACTCAACATTTACGTATTGCCTGCTTTTTGTCATGTTGATTGCCAGGGATATGGATAGTGTCTCTGCTCATATTCCTGTGAAGGAGATATTATGTAGACATATATATGAAATATATGTAAAAATAAGATGATAGAAGAAAACATTTAATAACATAAAATATCACAGAGAGAGAAATCATCGACTCTAAGGCTTCCTAAAAGACAACATATGAATTGGGTTTTGAAGCATGAATCTAAACTCTCCATTTGGATAAGCAAATATGTGACCATCTAGTCAAAGGAAACTATTGCATAAATGGTCATAGATTGTAAAATTGTACTGGGTATGATAATGACATTTCAACAACTTGATTCTGATGAAGCACAAAGTGTGCTGGGAAAGCTGTGATCATTGAGATTGGTGATGAAGGCAGAGGCCAAATCTGCCTTTGTCTCAGTCTCAATGACCACAGAGAGATTTGTGCATTCCTAAGGTTGAGATCTGTACTATAGGGAAGGCCGAGAGTTGAAGACACCTAATGCAAGGGGGCTGCAGAGTCAGATTTTTGTTTGGAAAGGTAATTCAGAGGATAGTAGAGAATTGAAAAGAAGTAGGGAATGAGAAAAAGATGGTCAAGATAAAAGTCTTTCTAAATATCAGTGACTATTCCTACAAAATGCCATCAAGATTTTTTGCATATCAATGTATTAACTATGTATGTCTTTACTTAATGCTTTATTTTATATCAACGTGCTTTAAAATTCAAACTTATTCAGAACAAAGCTAATTTCACTATCTTAAAACAGAATAACTATTTTTATGATTTATTCTTACATGACATTTAAAATAATCTTCTGTACTACTACTGCCAAGTAAATGACTTGGAAAACAGTGCCCTCTGTCATCGATGGTAAGAAAAAGGAGAAGATAGAGTTGAGAGACACAAAGAGAGAGTCACCAAGGCCTGATAATTGATTGGGTGATGGTGGTAATACTAACTTTACATTTAGACACTTCATATGTGCTGAACACAATTGTAAGCACTTCAATATGCTTACAATGAGAACAGAGTGAGTTGTCTCATTTTTTTATGGAATTATCTACAATTTACGAATGGGAAATGCAGCGTAGAGTCTAGCAGAATGGTTCTCAGGTTTCTCATCCCACTGGTTTTCTCTAAAGACTTATCTGGATAAAATCAAGATTCCATATCATTGTGAATAAGCTAGCATTTATTGGGTGCTATATCTTATTAGATATTATAACGGGATTTTGATGGTGTTTGGTGATACTAAGTCCAGGAACAAAAAAAGAACCATAGTCTCCCCTGCTAATAAAAACTAACCTTGGCCTGGTGCGGTGGCTCACACCTATAATCCCAGCACTTTGGGAGGCTGAGGTAGGTGGATCACAAGGTCAAGAGATCGAGACCATCCTGGCTAACACGGTGAAACCCTGTCTCTACTGAAAATACAAAAATTAGCCAGGCATGGTGGCAGGCACCTGTAGTCCCAGCTACTCAGGAGGCTGAGGCAGGAGAATCGCTTGAACCCAGGAGGCAGAGGTGGCAGTAAGCAGATATCACGCCATTGCACTCCAGCCTGGGTGACAGAGAGAGACTCAGTCTCAAAAACAAACAAACAAAACTAACCTTTTGTCTCCCACTACCACATTAATATCCCTGTGGAATTATTATTAAAGAATGGTAGCAAACTTAGGTAAAGTGCCAATTGATTAAGATCTGAGGTTGTATTATTCCATATCCTAAAGAACTCTGGTGAAATTGAGTTGGAATGTACAGTGTGGACATTCTACCTTCTGCTCATTGATCCGTATTGCTTTGTTTTCTTTTTCCAATTATTTGGTAAATATATATTAAAGACTGACTCTGTGACAAGTACTCTGGTTACAAGATCAAAGAAACACCTGTTGACCTTCATGGAATTTATATCCTATTGACGAAAGAGATAATTCACAAGTTAATTAGATATTCCATATGTTAGATGGCCATAAGTGGCTTGGGCAAATACATAAAGCAGTGACAAATGATAGGGAAAGCCAAAAGGCTCCGAATGCAGTTTATAATGGGATGGACAAGGAAAGGTCTCATTGAGAGCTTTGCAATTTTGGCAAAGATCTGAAGGAAGTAAGCCACAAGATAACCCAGGTAGAAGTATTCTATACAGAGGAAACAGCAACAGAAAAAAAATCCCATATGTTTAAACAGGTATGGGGAAGATACTGTCACCTGAGTAAGGTAAAGAGAGCTAGAAGGCTCTGCAGGGTCTTAACCTCTCAGCTACAAAGAGGAAGTAGGAGAGAAAGAACCCAATAATAGCAACTACTTTTTAAGCCATAGTGACTCCATTGCCTAGTTATTGTGGTTTATAGTAAATTCGAACTCTGATCAAGTGGAATAGCAACTAGTTCCTCCTTGAAGAAAAGCTAGAAATGAGTTTAACAGGAGCAGGTGTAGCATGAAAAAAGGGCAAAAATTGTTCTCTCCAGTGGCAGTCTTAGATGAAAGATAGGTGAATCGGGGATCTTCCTTCAGATAACTCCAGTTCATGCCAGATTGCATTTAAAAGATTGCTTTTCCAAACTGGCTTCCCTGTGTTATCATCATGTATGCATCCACATCATTTCATTTATTGCTGAAATAAAGCCAATTCTGTGCTTAAATTCAACAGCTGTTTTATAGTATATTATGGAATAACTGAAGATAGGAAGTTTAAACACCATAATAATGCAACTAACAATCACGTTTCCAGAGTTCTCTCACTTAAATGTAATCTTATTTTAATATAGTAATTGAGTTTCAGTTTATAGAAATTCATACCTTATTTGAAAAGAATTTTATAACAGCATAAATATGCATATAGCCAGTAAAGTTGCTCATAAGATGAGAACAACTTCCAAATATAGCATACTGTTGAAATGAACTTACTTCTTTCACTTGAAAGATTATTTCTAACATAAGAAGAAGGTGCTTATAAAAAAATAAATCAAAAGTAGCTCAAACATCAGCAAAATCCAATAAAAGAGACATTTGAATGACTTTTCAGTATTGGATTTACCAGAGCTAGAAAATTATAAACAGAGAAGACATAGATGTCATGAAGTTACACAAGACGCTGATGCCTTAAAAAGAGGCCAGGGGACATGTCCCTAGGTCTTTTTCTTGTGCCCAATGAAACACTATGCATTGGACCTAAGTTCATAGTAAACTCTGGCAATATCTGTTGGATTATTTAAATGGTCCTAGAGTGGAAAGAAATCTGTCCTGTATTTTCACCTTTTCATGACAATCCTAGAGTAAAACTGGCTACAGTAATAGAGAAGGTTTGGGACATAATTGGTATCATCCATCCATACAAAAATACTCATCCCTCAAAGATGCAGATTTAGATTATTAAAGCTGATCTATATTCTCGTGGTAGACTTGGTAATTTCTTATTCAGTGGTCAAGGTAGGAATCTAACCTCAAGTTAAGTCTTCTGTGGTATTTATTTAGCTCTAATTTCTTGAGCACCGACTATTTGCTACCCAAGGAGCTAGACTGGGTAGAAGATAAATAGAAGCTAAAAATACAAATTTTACTTTCTGAAAGTCTGTGCTAAAACCATAATTGCACTATATTATGATATGATATATAATATGGTAAAGGCATGTCTAAATTGATATAGCAGCTCGTAGAAGGAAGTGACTATTCTCTCTGAGGAAGTTTAGGAGGGCTTCCCAGAGGCGTTGACAGTTTAGTTGTATGGAAAATACGAATATAAGTTTACCATGTATAGAAGGAAGATATAGTACCATTTGAGAAAGAGATATGCAAAGTTGTGACATCTAATGTTCGGTGAATGAAAATTAGTTCTGCATGATTATAGATAGAGGGGTTGGAGACAAAGGAGTTTAAATGGCTTTGAAACACTGTTGAGTATTTCAGACCAGATCCTCTAGAGAATTGCAAGCCATTGGAGGTTTTTAACTAAATTATTAAATTTTTAGGAAGATGAATTGTGAAACAATATAAAACAAATATTATTTATTATGAACACCTAAATGAATAACACTAAATGGTTTAATAGAAAAATAAAGGCTATGTTTTTATACAGACATGGTCAAATACTGTCACATCCATTTATCACCTTTAGTTTTTAGCCTCTTGAAGTCAGTTTTCTCTTCCCTTTATGAAATGATCACAATATATCTAACTTGCATGACAGCTAGTTCACACAACATTGGGCACAAAGGAGGTGTTCAATAAATATTGCATTACCAATGGGTTTTATTCACACAATTTTTATAAAGATAAAAAACATATACATTTAAAAGTCCTAGTATAAATCCTGGCACATATTAAGCATGATGTTTCATTTCCCTTTCTTTTTAAATTTTTGACTGAAATAATTGGATTTTGATTCTCATAAAAATAAGTAAAGGCAAAGAAAAATTACTCAGTTTGAAAATGCCATAAGGAAATCCAGGGGATTAAGCAGTGTGATTGAACTAAAAAAATGACAATAATAAGGTTATGTGATATCCACTCACATAAAAAGCAATAGCTTTCCAGTGGAATGCTGATCTATATAAATATATACACCTAAAGTATAGAATAATTTCAGTTATAGAGGACGGAAATGGTCTGTGAATGTGATCATGGAAAGACATATATGATACAGTGTTGAGAGTATTAAAAAAATTACAGAACAATATCTGTAGGCTGATTACATTTTTGGAAAGAAAGCATAAATTATTATATGCATAGAATAGCATTTAAATGATATATGCCAAACTGTTAACATCATCTCTGTGATGATGTGCTGTTTTCAATTTTACCCTGTACTGTTCTGCATTTCTTACATTTTTTATATTCATAGGCATTTATTACATTTATACTATAAATACAAAATGGTTAACACACACGTACATATACACCTCTCACCAAGCTCTTTATTTTTTGCTAAGCGAATACACAAAAGATAGCACTAAAGAACAAAACACCAGCTCCTTTGACCAAGGGACCCAGCACACAAAAATGCAAAGGGAAAGTGGTAGCTTTGCCTTAATGAAGATAAAGCTGACAGTGAGAAAGTCCAGGGGAGGGTAATTGAAGAGATGTGCAGACATATGCCTCCACTCACTTATGGTTACTGACTACCAACGCTGCTGCTGTGCGTGGATGGCAGAGGCAATCTGTGAGGCTTGAAATTAAGTAAATAAAGATAAATTTCCCCTTTTATTACACATGGAATTAGAAGCAAAAAGGATGAGGGACCGTGGTGATAAATAGTGTAAAGCTAAACCTTAGCATATGGCACCTACAGCCACACAGGATATGTTTTTAAGAGACTCCAACTACAGTTAGAAACAAAAGTCTGAACCATTTTTAAATGACAAATTGAAGGTATAAGATTATGAAACTGATTAATATGGAGTCACAAAAAGACTCGTTCTAAATTGCACAAGAAAATTTGGCAATGTTAAGGGGAAAAATGCTATTTTTCATGTCCATGAAAACTCAGATTTTCTCTTTTAAACACTTTATGAGCATTTTGTATTTGTATATATTATATTTTCTGCTTAATTTCAAGGCTGAGAGAGAACATTTGGAAAAATACAAACTAAAATTACCTGCTAATCCAATACATCATGTTTAGTTTTTCTCCCTCAATTAAATCTTGTTTTTCCAAGATCAACCACAAAACCCTACCTGCCAAATCCTGCAGGCCCTATTTTGTTCTGTATTAAGTGTGTGTGCATATACTATAGGGTGATGAAATTTTGTTAAATGTGGCAAGAATAATTTAAAATCACTCTTTTCTCCATCTTATGGCTACCGATGTCACCTTTTTTGTTCCTTGCTATCCAGAAATACTAATTTTCACTTTTATTTTTACTATGTTTTATATTTACACACAGACATATACACACATCACACATATACATCATCACAAGCATTTTCACAAGTAACCCTCAACAATGTGACATATTTTAATAGCAGCAAAATATATATGAGTTTATACTATATATTAAGCCATCCTAAAGTCAGATATTTAGGTTGTTTCAGGGTTTGAGTATTATAGAAATGCAATGATAAACATATTAGCACACTTTTTTCTCTGTATACGTAATTCTATCCTTAGACTAGATGAGTTAGCCTCCTCAGCCTTGCTCTCAAGAATCAATAATAGTACTTATGACAATAAATAAGTATCTGATGCCACTCATCATAAACCAAACCACAGTCATCTGTGAGTGACAGGTTAACTCTAAATCAACACCTCTTCATTTGGAGTTTCTGCCTGTCTGAATTTTAATTTTGACCTCATACATGAAACTACTATTTGTTTTCACATTCCATAGAATCTGAATGCTTATTGTGTGCTGTTACTGATTGACCATCATGTAGCAGTCTTAGTGTGCCTTCATTTCAATCTTCTGAAGTGTAATTGTTTCAGTCAAGGTAGTTCTAGGTTATGCCATGGTGATAAACAACACGAATATCCTAGTGTTTTTCAAGACAAAGGCTTATTTCTTTCACACCATTTTCCATTGCAGGTGGAGAGGACATGAAAAAACAAAAAGTCATCTTCAGAGCTAAACACATGAAAATTGTAGCTCTTCTTACAAGTCAGAGCAGGAGAAAGTACCCCTATTATCCTATATCAAAAAACCAAAATACAGGAAGTCAGAAAACAAACTGCTAATGATGCTTCAATGACACTTAAAATTCTCATACGTTGTTAAGAGCTTAAATTCATGAAAATTCTCACATGTTGTTGATGAGAGCATAAATTCATGCACCACCATTTTGAAGGCAATCTGGTTATATGTTAAAGAGCTTCGGAAATAATTATCTCCCTTACTTTAATCCAGTCATTCTTTTTCTGGAGCTTTCAATAAATAAAGCCAGACCTATCTCTCTGGCTGATCTGTTTCAATGACATAGCTGAATATTTTTTTTCTTGCAAAGTAGGGAAAAAGTATTTTAAATTGTATGATTTAAATGCTGTCATATGGAATATATGAAATTCATTTGGGGGCCCAGAGGACCCTCCAATTAACAGACAGTTACTTGTGATAGGTTGTGTTATGATTCACACATGTTCCTTGCTCTTCTCTCAGGGAGAATTACATTCTGGCTCACTGACTCAGGACTGGCCCTGTGACTCACTCTCATCAATGAACTCTACACAGAAGTGACGCGTGTTGCCTCTGGGGAGCAGCTGTAAGTCCCTTCTGCAATGTTGACTGGCAGTGGTCCAGATTGAGGCTGTTCCCTCAATCTGAGTAAGCAGAGCTTCCTACTAAACTCCTAACCATAGCCTACAAAGCTCTCCATTTATGATCTGGACCCTGTCTATCTCCAAACCTACTTCTAAGCCTCCTCTTCCATCACTCTCCAAACTCATCCAAACATGCAGACCTTCTTGTTGCCCTAGAGTTCTCCAAGCATGCACCACTTCATGCCCCTTATGCTTGCCCTTCCTCCCCATGGAGTATGGTGTTTTGTTTTCTCCTTCTTGTGTTTTCTGTCTCCACTCAAATATGATCTCATGAAGAGAAAGGTCTTCTTTGATCATAGATCTTATACCTCAGACTCTTCCTTGGATTGCTTTATCTCCCTACTTTTTTTTCTATTTTTTAAAACTGTTGTTTTTATTATTTTTAAGTTGTTTATTTATTGCCTAAGTCACCCACTACTGTGTTCTCAATGCTTAGGCAAGTACCTGACACGTAACATCTGTTTAATAAATATGTCAAGTTAAATTAACAAATGTAGTTTAGAGCAGGGCCGAATTTCACATTCTTGAATAAACGGTTTGTTCTATTGCTACAAGGAATTTTCATAA
This sequence comes from Pongo pygmaeus, assembly GCF_028885625.2. Taxonomy (NCBI): domain Eukaryota; kingdom Metazoa; phylum Chordata; class Mammalia; order Primates; family Hominidae; genus Pongo; species Pongo pygmaeus. Next base: position 96,443,918 of record NC_072379.2, on the reverse strand, counting down.
ATAGCAACAAGCAGAAGTAATTTAACTCCTTGAAATATATACTTAAAAATAAAGGAGGCAGAACACAGATACAATAATATTAGCATATCTTTCAAAATAGATATGTTAGCTATTTCATCCTAAGATTATGAAACAATGAAAATAAAACATATCATGGTGGAGCAAGATGGAAAAATCTGTGGTGAAGAGTATAAATTGGATGCACATCACTTAATAATGATCACCATGCCTAGTTCCTAACTTTCAATTAACTTGTTGGTAAAATGAAGATAGATGAATATATTAGTCTGTTCTCACACTGCTATAAAGAACTGCCCAAGTCTGGATAATTTATAAAAGAAAGAGGTTTAATTGACTCACAGTTCTGCATGGCTGGGAGGCCTCAGGAAAATTACAATCATGGCAGAAGAGAAAGCAAACACATCCTTCTTCACATGATTTCAGGAAAGAGAAGAATGAGAGCCAAGCAAAGGGGGAAGGAAGCCCCTTACCAAACCTTAAGATCTTGTGAGAACTCACTATCACGAGTCTAGCATGGGGGAAACTGCCCCCATGATTCAATTATCTCCACCTGGTCCCACCCTTGACATGTGGGGATTATTACAACTCAAGATGAGATTTAGGTGGGGACACAGAGCCAAACCATATCAACAGATTATTATGAGATTAAAAATCTATATTCATGGCCAGGCAAGGTGGCTCACACCAGTAATCCCAGCACTTTGGGAGGCCGAAGCGGGCAGATCACCTAAGGTCAGGAGTTCAAGAACAGCCTGGCTAACATGGTGAAACTTCGTCTCTACTAACAATACAAAAATCAGGGGGGTATAGTGGTGGGCACCTGTAATCCCAGCTACTCGGGAGGCTGAGGCAGGAGAATCCCTTGAACTTGGGAGACGGAGTTTGCAGTGAGCCAAGATTATGCCACTGCACTCCAGCCTGGATGACAATGTGAGACTCCATCTCAAAAAAAATATATATATATATACATATATATATATATATTCACTTTTTATATAGTGTCTGCACATAGAACATATTCAGTAAGTATTGGTTCATTTCTTTATCTTGGCTTATTTATATTATCATTAATTTTAATATATTTTAAATTTTGAACATATAACACGTCATTACTTAAAAGTAGATTACCTAATTATAAATATTTTCCAAATAGAAAGTCTAATGATGAAAAAGCATTACATTATACACTTTAACTTAAAAATTTAACCATTGTAAATTAAAATTATCTTTTCTCATGAATATATGAAATTCATATAAATTCCTATAGATTATTAGGCTTTAGTGAGATTTAAAAAATGTATCGCTTATTTTATTATAGGAATATAAGTATGTTTAATTTAAGTTGAAATGGTTGCTAGAAAATGTATAAAAAATCACTCTACTTCCTTTCCCATATAAAACCCAACTCTCATAATTATCTAGCGTATCATCAAATCACATGAGTGTTGCTTGAAATAGTCATGACCAGATGTTAAGTACAGTTTTGTCTTCATAATTTTAACAAGATACTGTTTAGTTTTTTTCTTGTCTTTTAAAGCTCACTGATTACACAATACATTCTCTCTCCACAAAGTATATAACGTTTGTTCCAACAAAAGTATACAAAATAAAAAAGTAAAATATATTAAAAATGAAATTTTAGGACTGCGATCTGATGAAAACAGTAGAAAATGAAGGTAAGAGGAGAAATTTGGAGATAAAAATTTTTTTCAGTAAACATTCTTATACTCACTCTGAATCACTAGAAATGATATCTCTAATTGTCCCTTTATGTAGCCTGATCCTGTAACTCAAATAAAGTTCTATTGTCATTAAGTGGGCTAAATAATTGTATCAATACTCCATCTAAGGAGGTATAATACTACTACTTTACCTTTCTACCCTCACCATTTATGTTCTGCTACACAAGGAAAAGAAAACTATATGTCACATTTTCCTCCTTAAAATTATGAAGAATTCTGAATCTTTGGAAAGAATGGAAAAGAAAGTTTAAAGTTTTTCTTTATAAAAGTAAATATCCTTTAGCATAGAGTTAGCTGGTACTCCCCCAAATCCATTCTCTACTAATGTTAGTAATAGAATTCCAAATATTTAGCTGGGCACGTGAAGCCTAAGTCACCCTTTCAGCTAGGTTTGGACATGTAACTAAGTTCATGGCCAAGGGAACATAAGCAGGAGAGCCATGCCTGGGCTCTTGGGATATGTTCTTAAGGAAAGGCTGCACTTCCTTCTTTTCTCTCTCTGGTTGCTTGGAACACAGACTTGATAATGGGTCCGTAAGCACCCATTTTGTACATGAAATGGAGCTGAGTATTGGGAATAATTCAGTAACAGACAGAATCTGAGTCCCCAGTGACTCCTGAAACTACTGTGTCAACTCAGGACTTCTACCTCTAGTTTGCTTTTATATGAAGGAAAAATAAAATTATTATCTTGTATTTTTGTCAATTTAGCAAAACCTAATTCTAACTGCTAAAACCACATTCATGAGACTTTCTTTCATATTAATAGCATACTTAACATATATTGCAAACAACAACTCATAAAGGCATAGATAGAATCCCTTAATATCACACAAATGATGTTAAATATTTAAGTGGAGGGAAATTATAGTGATTCAAACTACTGCTGATTAACTAAAAATCTAAAATTAAGATCAAACAAACCCAAGGTCATAACTATTTTAAGAGCTATTTATGTGTTCCTTATTCTAAATTTCATTTCATGGGAGAGAAAGCAAAAATATCAATTCATGGTTCAGTGGTGTGCACACTAGCAACACTTGATGTAGAAGCTGAAGCTCCCAGGAAGAGAGAACAACTTGAGAACAATGTCTAAGGGGTTTTATGTGCAACAATGTCAAGCTCTAAGTGGGCTAAGCTCAGTTACAGAGCTGGAATCCTATTGCTTCAGGGAAAGTAGGTTCTCTAAGGTTATCCACTTAAAAACAGATGGAACAGATCTAGAGCAGTGTTTCATGCCCAGACAATGGGGCTGGTAGGAACTAAACTAGAAAGGCAGGACCCAGCCAGCCACTTGGTTGGGATAAAGGCCAAGAGGAAGATAAAACTGAAGTCAAACTCAAAACCTAAGTAGGATTTAGCAAAGAATAGAGATGATAGGTAGAACTATATAAGAAAGAACACCAAGACAAATATTGACAAAACACCAAAACAGAACACTATGACAAACACCATTGAGGCCAATAAAACAAAGGGACAAATAAAAACAAACAGCAAAACAAAACATTTGAGTATTCTTTCAAAGAAGGACCATGCAATCTCTTTGCTTAAAGCAGAACTAACAAAGGGAAGAGGTGAGGGTGAGTTCTGAGGTCACTAAAAACCTGCGGTCTGCATCATGGCAGGTGGAAAGCCACAGAAGGACTGTAGTGTTGGCTGCCTTTTCCACATGTGCCTTTTAAAGAGATCACTCTGACAGAACAGGGGAGAGGGCTTGAGGAAAAACTAGTTTGGATTCAGCTTTTTAGAACACTGAGACAGTGGAGGGAAATAATGACAGTCTCTACCAGAGTGAATGAGGCCAACAGGAAGAGGAATGGTAACTTTGAGGGCATAATTAGAAGCACTTAATGAGGGCAAGATCAGAAGCACTTAGAGAGCTGAGCTGTGGGGCAGTGGCAGAACAATGGGATGAGCCAGGGCTCTGGCTTTGGTGGTTTTGCAGATGGTACTGCCAGAACTGGGATAGAAACTTGAAAATTTTGGAGAAAACCTAGTTTTAGGAGGAAACGACATGATCTGTGTTTGTAAGATGTCATTTGAAGTACCTATTGGATACATCCAGGTGGATAGATGCACAAGAGTTTGTCTTTTTGAGAATACCTCAGAAGAGCATCCAGATACACTAAACTCCAGGCATGACGCTATAAGAGGGTTCCAAAAAATTTAGCTAAAATTTGGGCCACATTGCTATGATGTTACTCAAAACATGAAAGTCAATAATACAACTGTACATCATCGACGACATGCAGAAGTGATCAGGATATCTCATTTGCCAGCCCTCTCTCTTCCCCCAAACAGTACTGTTTCATATAGGAGACTGTGGAGTTTCCACAGGGATCATTAGACTAAAGAGGGCTTTTGTTATATTTTTAGATATGTGAACATCTTGAGAATACTCATAATATTACAAGGTACACAGAGTTTGAAGATTCAAATTAATGAATTAAGGTGGCTGTGAAATATACAAATCACGAGCATGATATTGAGAACAATAAGAACTATTTACTAAGGCTGTAATCAAAGTGTACAATCTGTATTTGGGAAACATCAAGTTAGAGTCTCAAACTGGTCTATTTAAGAACTCATCTCACAGGTTGCACAGCCACAGAACACCCCTAGTTCTATAGAAGTAAGTGAAAGCAATTTTAAATCAGCAAACAAAGACAGTTGTCTAAAGCTGCTTAAAAAATAAAAATAAAATCACCTCTCTAGGCCAGGAACTCTTGCGGGTTTCTGAATTGGCAGGGTCATTTCCCCAGAGGTTGAAAAGAACGGACCTGCACTCATTCCATTTTATGCTACTGCTTGCTCGCTTGTGCTCTTGTTTGATTTGCATTTCAGCTCCATTTCGGCCAACAAATGTAGCCCCAGGTTCTCCTAGGAAGAACTTCTTCCCAGCCAGGCACGGAGTCAAATTACAAACTGAATTGGGGAAGGAGACCAAGTGGAGATCCACCTTGGCTTGCTCCTTATGTAGGAGTTTACTAGGGCTGCACCTGGGATTGGCTTTCTCTGCCAGGCCTTTTCTATTATCTCTTTCAGCTGTAAGGTAGGTTGAGTCTCTCCTTTTCTCTGACAGTGTTTTACGTTTTTTAACTATTCATGCTTTTAAACTCTTTTAAAAGTATTGCAGATCCTTTAGGATTTTGATTAAATTTTAATATACATGAATATGATTAAAAATACGTAAATAATAAAACTAAGGTTTTGAATGTAAAACAGAGTAGATCTTGTTCCCAGGACTGGCTCTGCCTCCAGCTATGTGACCCTGGGCAAGTCATTATACTTTTCTGTTGGGGTGTGTATGTGTGTGTGTGTGTGTGTGTAAAATGAAGAGCTGATTTTTAACAGGCCTTGGCAGTTGTCAAAGTCTATGTAATATAGACTTGTAATGTAATGCAAAACGACCCTATGAAAAAGATGGTAGATTTTCTTTGGAGGTGTTTCTCTCTTTCATAAAACACCTTCTGGTATCAGCAATAAAGGTCAGGGACCATTACTGCTTTTCTTTGTTTCAGAATAAGTTTTGAACTTTTTCCCAACGAAGTCCCTTAGAATTCTTAGCAATACACATTTCTCTGCAGTTCTATTTCTGTCTCACAAGCCTGTTGCTTTTCTTTTTCAATGGCTACATTCCCTTCCCCCATTAAAGATAAATACATCTCCTCTGCTAAACTGGCTTTTCCCTGCTAACTTTCAACTTCATGGTAAGAAGCAACTCGCATCTTAGCCAGGTGTATTTAGAGATGAGGAGGCCATGTTCCTTTAGTTGACATCTCAAAGAGCTTTGGGCAAGGCCTGTCTGAAAAGCAGTTTGACCTCTGAATAACTTCTTGCTCATATCCTACCCAGATGATAGCAGTGTTTTCTTGTTTAAATAAGTGTTTTCCCTCCCTCCTACTTTCCTGGAAAATAATTAAATCAAATGTCCACAACACAGTATAAAACAAAGGCCCAGGTGGAATTAATATTGAAAATCCACCCCTTAATGTATTCTAATTATGAATTATTTGAACACTTCCTTTTCTCTAAAACAGATGTAGTTTTAGAACCTGCCTATATAAAGTTGTAATGGTGATTAAATGAGATAAAACAGAGCCTGGAAAACAGTAAGCACTGAATAAGCATTATCTATTGTTATTTAATCATCTTCAAATGTAATTAAAAACTTACAATGAAACATTTGTCAATTTCATGCTAACTAGAGAAATCTTTGTAATTTCATGTGTAAAATTTGCTAGTGTTTTCACCATTTGAGAAACTATGTTATTCCCTTGATAATATATGCACAGACCTCTTGAATCTATTAAGTGTGATAAGATTCTTGGGAAAGGAAGGAAGAAGGGGCAAGACTTAAAAGATTAGGAATCTGGAAAAATTCAACAAAGAAAGAGGAAAGATAAAAGAAACACTAAATATAATTCAATAATTATGTCATAATGGAAGTGTTCATAAAATAGAAAAAAATAATATTCCAATAGGCAGGATTTAAGAGTACCACAATATTGAAAGATTAAGGAAGGATGAACTGAAAAGCACAGTAAAATCTTGCTATATACTCCAGAAGCTATTTGCACTTCTCAGTTAACACTTTCAGATTCTTGGTTTATGCCTGTTTCCCAAAATTGCTTGTATTTATAAGAAGGGTAGGGGTCAAGGTTTATTTATTCACCATGGTATCCCCAGCACCCAGTACTACCATAGTAAATGCTCAATAAACATGTGCTGATTTAAAACAGAAGTGTATGACAGAAGCCAGTGGAAACCACCTCCCCAACACTACTGCCAAAGGAATTTGGAGATGCTATTACTAAAAGAGTAAACAAAAGAGATTATAATGCAATCATATTTTTGAATTGAAAGAAAAGAAGACAAAAACTGTGAACATAATTTCTGGCACATTCATTTTAAAAATATTTATCATGTAGTACCTAGCCTAGCCTATGTTCTCCTGGAGCTTAGAATCTAGTAGCAGAGACAATATTCATATCTGTGTATGCAAATGACAATTTAATTAATTGAAGTAAGTGTCCCGAAATAGAAGTGTGTCATCCTGTGCAATGTGTAACTGGATCAGGAAGGTGGGTGGGGGGACGATTGGTGATATTTAAGCTGAATGATGAAGTAGGCATTAGTCAGGCAAAAGCTGGTGGGTGGGGGGATAATTCCAGGCAGAAAGAACAGCAGATGCAAAGGTTTTGAGGCAGGAAAGAGCTTCCTGGCCTACTCCCAGAACCGAAAGATACCAGTGTAGCTAGAATATAGTGGACAAAAGGAAAAGAGGTGAGTGAGGAGTTGAACCATCAGGGATAGTTCATCTGTTGGTCCACTGATAGGAAATCATTGAGAAAATTCAAACAGGAGAATAATACAGAGTTACATTTTAAAATGTGTATTCTAGCTGGATGTGGTGGTGCATGCCTAGAGTCCCATCTGCTTGGGAAGCTGAGGTGAGAGGATTGCTTGAACCCAGGAGTTCAAGATGGTATTGAGCCATGGTGGCACCACTGCACTCCAGCCTGGGCCACAGAAGAGACCCTGTCTCAAAAAAAAAAAAAAAAAAAAAAAAAAGGATAGAAGGTGGAGAGTAAATGTGGAGAAACACATTTTTGAGATTACTATAGTAATGAACACAGTTTTGATATTACTATAGTAATGAAAGTGGAAGAAAATTGTGCCTTGGGCTGAAGTGGAGCCATTGGAGATAGAGATATGTGAGTGATTTAAGATGTATTTAGAAGGTAAAACTGATGTCTGGATGATGGGCTGAATGGAGAAAGAAGGACACAAATAGGTTAAAAATGACTTTCTGGATCCTAGCTTGAGCAAGCGTGATGGATGTTCCTTTTATTGAGAAGATTGAAGGGCAAGGAGAGGTTAGGATTCAGTTTTAGAAATGTTCAGTTTAGATGCTGAGAGCACATCCAAGCAGTGACGTTAAGTGCACAGATGAGCCTTCGCTTTTATCTCCACCTGCTTCAGTGCTTTCCCATTGAGCTGCTTTGCTGAGATCCAGCCAACCTCCCCTGTAAAGTCATGGTGGTGGAAAGATGCTAAAGCATTTGAAGCTGAGAAGGGGGTTGTAATATTTTAGAGAGCAATTTTAATAAGTACTAGAGCCCTAATGTACAGCTTGGTGACTATAGTTAAGAAGATGTTGTAGACTTGAAATTTGTTGAGAGTAAAAATGAAGTGTTCTCATCTCACACATACACGGTAACTGTGAGGTGATAAATATATTAATTAATTTGACTGTGGTAATCATTTTGCAATGTGTACATATATCTAACATCGTGTTTTACACCTTAAATATATACAATTTTTATTTGTCAATCATACCTCAATAAGGCTGATAAAAAAGACATTACTGAAGAAGTTTAGAAGTAAAAAGAAGAACAAGAATAAAAATGGGACATTGTGAATGTGAAAGAACTGCATTCTCTGTGCTTGTTAATTTTGGGATGACTCATTGTATTTGGTTTGTAAGTGGATTTTGGAAATACAAGTGATTGTAATTAAGAGGAAAGAGGCTAATAAGAAGAATAATGCTTTGGATCTTTTTGTTCACCTCACCTCTAAGGACATGTAAATGCCTTCAGAAAACTTCTCCTAGCTCCCCTCAACTTCTTTTTTAATCATTTTTTTTCCTTTTTCTTATTTCATTTTTATTTTCTTTCATAATCTTTACATGTCCGTCTTTTCCTTGGTGCCCTGTTTCTAGAGCTGGAAATTTAGGCAGATAAGGGGTTGTTGTAAACACTAGAAAGATTTTTAAAAACAGGCAATTTTTTTAGCTTTAGTACTGTTAAAATAGGACTACCTTCATAGTTTTGTGTAATCAATTTTGGTTCTGTATTATTGATAGGAAAGTTCCTATAGATGGTACGTATATGTCAAGAAAAATATGCATCAGCTCCTCCTGTCTGAATTTTACTCAAATTAAGTAGAAAAGAGTAAATCATGTAAAAAAGAAGTTTGATCTGGGAAAATTTTCTGTGAGATGCTTTTGTAGAGAAAAAATATTGTACATTATAAAGACATAGAAATCTCAAACCATGTAGTAATAACTGCCTCTCATTTAGAAAGTAAATTGGAAAATCAAGTTTTTCTGGACTGCATTTATCAGAACTCTAGTGTCTTAAGATGAAATGAAATATTGGCTCTGTAATTGTAAGGGGGTTCTGTAATACAGTAAATCTGAAGAATGTCCTCTACCATACTCCCTCATGGAGCTTCAAGACACACATGAGCATCTAAAGGCTCTTAACTATCCCACAGCAAAGTGGCCTGTATAAAGCATCCCAGCATCTCCATAGCTTACTTAAGCCTTGAACATTTTATTCTTTTCAGTATAGCTTTTAAGGATCCTGCAAAAGACCAGTCTGGTTAAAGCTTATGAAAGTCATTAAAGAAATATTTCCTTCTTTAGAAAATGTTTGTAGTTAGAGATTTTATTCTTCTTGTTCATTCACATATTCTGCAACCTTCACTATTAGGAAGTACTGCCTGGTACCTAAACTATCTGATTGAAATGTCAATCTTATTTTTCACAAATTCTTACTTTTTTAACCAAAAGGACCTAAGCATTTCCTCTCAGAAAGACTTTTTGGACAACTGAAGAAACATATTTAATCATATTTGCACCTTCTCTTCTCTAATCTAGATATCTTTAATCACTTATTTCATAAAGTCAATTTTCCACGTATTACATTATTCATTATTTTTAATAGGATATAAATTCTTTGTTTTATGGCACAACAACAAATTTTGAGCTATTAGTACATTTAGGTTTTAATTCATCTAAAAAGTCAGAAACTTGAAAACCACACGCTTTTGTAAAGCTTCAAAAATACATGAAAAATAATTAATATGAAAATCCAGCTGCCTTTGGTTTACCTCATTTCCTTGCAACAAGCTACCCATGTTCATTTCTCTCAGTTAAGAAAACTCATCAAATGAAAACCTTTTGTTCCTTAAGTAATGATACAGTGAAACTTCTCAATGCACAACGGATTGGATATTTGCACGTATGTAATGAGTGGACTATTGTGGACTCAGGATACTTTTGCAATAATTTATCCTCTAACTTTATTCTCCAATGTTATGACATCAACCTTTCATAGAAGAATCTTTTTCCAGATGGGAAAAAGTATTCACTAGCATAATCTAAACTCTATTAGTTTGATAAAATAATATCTTTATCCATAAGCAAACTAAAATTTAATTTTTTATTTCTATTTTTAATAACCACATTGAAAATATAAATGTATAAGCTCTCTAAAGTTAATAATTTCTCTTTTCCAGCTGCATTGTCTATTGTATAAATACAATAAAATCTTTTAAAATAGCCCCACTTACCAATTCAAATCTAAATAATGCAACTAAATATAAAATCTTAAAATTCTTAATCTTCATTGAGAGTTGCATAATTTTTACAAAAATCCCAAATGTCTTGTTAACATTGATAAGGCTTCAAGAAGAGGGTGAATTATAGAATATTAATAATTATAAATATATATTGGATACCATAATGTGTGAAGCACTGTACAAAATAGTGTGCAAATATTACTAATATGACAATGCTAAATGTCTTCAAGGAGCTCAAACTCACTGGAGGTGATTGCACATTGAAACAAAGCAGAATAGCTGGGCGTGGTAGCTCATGCCTGTAATCTCAGCACTTTGGGAGGACAAGGTGGGTAGATCACAAGGTCAGGAGTTCAAGACCAGCCTGGCCAAGATGGTGAAACACCGTCTCTACTAAAAATGCAAAAATTAGCCGGGCATGGCGGCATGCATCTGTAATCCCAGCTACTCGGGTGGTTGAGACAAGGAATTGCCTAAACCCGGGAGGTGGAGGTTGCAGTGAGCCGAGATCATGCCACTGCACTCCAGCCTGGGCAACAGAGCGAGACTCCATCTCAAAAAAAAAAAAAAAATTAAAAAAACAAAGCAGAATAAAACGAAACTAATCTAATTCAGTCATACACACACTATTGTAACAAATGAGAAGAAAGCATCAACAATTCGCAATTGTCAAATCATGGAAACAACCCAAATGCCCATCAATGAGAAGATGAAGAAACTGTGGTGTGTGTATGTATATAGATGGAATACTGTATCTATACATATGGTATACATATATATCATGTATACATATATATGGTGAGATATATATATGTGTGTGTGTGTGTATATATACACATATATAGATATATATATGAATGATGGAATACTACACGGCCATAAAAAGGAATGAATGAACAGCATTTGCAGTGACCTGGATGAAATTGGAGACTATTATTCTAAGTGAAGTAGCTCAGGAACAGAAAACCAAACATCGTATGTTCTCACCAATATGTGGATGCTAAGCTATGAGGACGCAAAGGCATAAGAATGATGCAATGGACTTTGGGGACTTGGGGGGAAGAGTGGGAGGGTGGCGAGGGGTAAAAGACTGCAAATATGGTGCAGTGTATACTGCTCGGGTGATAAGTGCACCAAAATTTTGCAAATCACTACTAAAGAACTTACTCATTTAACCAAATACCACCTGTACCCCAATAACTTGTGGGAAAAAATAATAAATAATAAAATAATAAAACATTCAAATATATATATATATATATAAAAGAAAGCGTAAGCAGCCACTGCGGCAGGCTGAGGAAATGATGATTTTTTGGATAGGGATGTTGAGGATGGAATCACATAGGAAACTCAGTGACATATGAAGGTTTTTAAATGTTGAAGAAAAGTATGATGTTCACAGGGACTGTTTGAACACAGACATGAAGTTTAAATATGAAGACATGTTCAAAAATGATGAAAATAAAATCATGTTAAGTAGTATTTGAGTGGGATGAGGGTCTGAAGTTGGCTTGGAGTTAAATTGTATGTCAGATTGATAAGTTTTTTGTTTTCATTGGTGCTTTTTTGATGTTGTTATTATTTACTTTTAAAATCCATAAATAAACATATAACCTATAATCCCATACTTCTTTTAAATTATGTAAAATCAATTAAGCTTCTTTCCTTTGCCAGGTATTTTCTGTCTTGCTTAGCTGTGCTTTAGGCAATAATACATTCTTCATAATACTATAAACTCTTTGCCAATTACTAGAAGTATTCCTTTCATCGTACTTTTAATTCTCGGCTTTTAAAAATAACGCATGCAATCGCGATATTTGTAAATATAAGGGACAAAAGAGAACTATAGAGTGCCAAGAATAAAACTTTTAATGTGAATTATACATGAGAGGCTTGTAATTTGGTGAAGGTGATATAGAAAACTTTTTAAGGATTGTATAGGTTAAGGATGGCGCCTGTGTAGGAGAATAATAAAATAGAATGGCAATTGAACTCTGGGATTAAAACACAGAGGAAATGCAGACCAAGATGATTCTATTCAGGACACTGACAAACGGTAACTATTTAGAGCATCACAATTTATAAGAGTAAATAAATAAGAAACCAACAAAAATATTTTCTAAGTATTTATCAGACCCCAGGTATTTAAACAGTTCACTCCCTAACTTTTACTGAGGACTCTGTTCAAATATCTCTTAAAGAGGCTTTGCTGGTCTATTCTATTTAAATAGCAGAATATAAGTTTAGAATGGAATGGAATTCTAGAAAAGAGAGAAAAAAAGGTCAAAATTTAGAGAAATTAGTTCTTCCAATTTGAATTAAATTAATCCATTGGATTCTTATTTATTCTTAACTGAATGCACACTTTAAAGAGATACGCAAACTGATTGATTAAATAATTTAAAATCACTTTTGTATTATACAGTGGCATGAGAAAGGAAATTAGGTGACAATTCATGGGAATATTTTGTATATATTGGCAAATAACAACACAGCACCATTCTAGCAAATATGAAGAATAAACAAATAGTTACATTTTACAGTGGGAGAAACTAAAGTGCATAGAGATTAACGGTTTACTGAAGACCATCTATATTGCTGTGGATATTAGTTGGAATAAAATAATAATTTTGTCTTAGTTCTATAAACAAGTTTTATTACAGTTTTTGCAAGAACGTGTATGTAATTTTTGTCAGTGAAGTCAACGTTGTTGCTATTTTCTGCATTTAAGCCCTAAGACAGGTATAAATATGTACATGTAAATAATTATAACAGAGAAAATAAGCGTTTTGATAAAATATTTTATTAATAATAATAATATAATCATGGTTATAAAAATAACAACTTTATTAACTACAGAAAGTTTATAATACAAGTCATAACCACAGTGTTCTCTTTTTTGGGTAAGCATACAGCTATACCACTCAATAGGCAGCTTATTAATTTCCTATTTACATACAAGACAAACAGTCATAGCATCCACAGTATTTCATTTTCAGTTTCCTAAAGACAGAAACTTTCTGTGCAAATGGAAATGAACCTACTTAAAAATTACACTGTCAAGATATATATGGTCCAAAAAATTTTAACTTTTTTTGTATTAGTAAATTCTTAGCTCCAACCTTAGTTGAATGTCGAGATAACTTCTTTTTGGACTTTATCATGACAAGTGATTTATTTTAAAATTATGTATTTTAAAAACAAAGGCCATGTACTTTTACCAAAATTAGTTTTATTTTTTAAATGAATTTGCCTATATATATGGGATGTAATTAATTATAATAGTATTTTTTGAATCTCAATAAATCAATTTAAGGCTTTTTAGTATAAGAGCTTATTAAAATTCTTTACCTCTTGATCTCTATATTGCAAAACCAGTATTTCTTTAAAAAAAGTTTAAAAAAAACAATGAAATGCCTGACAGCAATTTCCCACTTCTTGACAGTGTTCTTTTCAAGAGAATGTTGTGGCTATAACATTCACTTTGTACAGTACCATTGGTACCAACAAGAAATATTCACAGGAATAAGTGAAATACAATTTTGCTATCACATGCCATTATTGTTAATTTACTTGCCTTCCAGTGTCTCACACTTCCCATAATTTGAAACACTTAGATAGCAAGCAAAAGCCTGTTAATACTAGAAATTGACTCAATAGATTTTACTGAGGACCTGCCCACAGCATATAGGTAAAAGTCATTACACATTTTACAATACAATTAAAGAAGTATACAAAAGGATTATCATTCCTTCTGCACGGCAGAGGCATTATGAAAAATACTTTAGTTTTACACTTCAATTCCTGGTAGACATGAGAAAATGTCTACAATTATAACAGTACATAACCATTATTCAAACAGCCAAACCAAAAATCGCATTGAAACCTTCTGATTTAAAAGATCCTTTTGTCAATGACACAAAATAAAGTGGATTGTTGGATTTTTAAAAACGTTTAATAATTTATTCAGCAAAGAACACCTGGTAAATAGTGTCTTCCACCAGCAAATAATGACATGACTCTACCCTGTTCTACCACCTAAAATAACATGGACCTCATTCATCTAACTTTCATTGTCAATTCCACCCATGTCCCTCTATCACGAAAGGAGCCTCCCAAAGAGAGAATTACTTTGTACAGTTTGTTTGATGATTTATTGGTGGTATTGTTTTTAGCCTTTAATAAAATGAAAAATACTAGGCTCAAAATGTCTAAATACTTAGCTGTATCTTGTATCTAGCTAATCTTTATCTGTATTTCCAGGAAATATAGAGGAAGAGTCATAAAAGAAGTATTTTCAAAATGTGAGTATTTAAAATTATGACAATTTTTATAAAAGTTTTACAAATATCATTAATATGCAACAATAAAATTTCACTGGTTCAGCCAGAAGAAACTATGAAATATACTTTATATTTTGGCAATATGCTCTTGAAATTTCTAGGAGTTCTTATTAAAATGGTGTATTATATAAGGAAAAGAGAAACACAATCAGATAATATGATAGAGACTAGCAACTAGTTGGATGTCTTTTTGCTTCCACTTTAAGTTTTTTGATGCCAGCACATATCTTATTATGAAAAAAAAATTGTATAAGCATTTCTGGACTTGCCGCCCTATATTCTGTGGACTAAGCTCTCCATAAACTTAAAACCATTTTAGTCCAGATTGAACAGTATTCTAAAGAGCTGGTAAGGAATCATTTGGGGATTTGGCCTTAATAAAAATCACTCAAGAAAACTAAGTCAGAGAAATGGGAATACTGGATTCACACCATTCAAAAAATTATTTTTAAAGATGTTTTGTACAGGAAGATTTCTGCAAAAATTCAAAGCCTATCCTATTACTTTTTGTTATTCTATTTCTCAACAAATACATGATCTTTAGCTAAGCATGACAAATACAATGATAAATATGATAATTTGGCTGTTATACAGAACATAAAATTTAAATGTCTGTTACATATGGCATTAGGAGTGAACTTTGTAAAATGAAATAAGAAAAAATAAACATATCTTGATAAAATATCTGATTCAACAGATTCCACTCTACTTCAAAAAAAATAAACGAATACAGAGTTGAGACAAACTAGTTTCTTTCCTTTTACAAGTTGTCTTTTACTTCAAAAAAGCTTTATTAGGCTAAAATCTTCCAGGTTGACAAAAGTATTTTTATTTTTTTCTCCAATATATACTTTAATGCATGACTTGATGAACGGTATTTATAAAACTTTGGAGACATGGAAATTTTCCTCTTAAATTTTTTAAAATTTAAAGGCAGTGAGCTATAAGCCAATCACAGCAGCAAGTCTTAGATTTAACCTATTTAAATACATTTTTAATGACCAAAACACTTTTAAACTTCTTCAATTAGATACTAATCTGAGCACTTAAGAAATGCTTTAGGAAAATAGATCTACAAATACCTTGTGTAAATAAGTGGCCTTAAGTTTGGAGGAAACAAATTACACAAATAGAACTATTGCCCTCTTTCCTTTAAGAATTAGAAACTACATGAAATAACTAGGATAATGAATACATATAAACACCTAGATTAGGTGTTATTTAACCCTGGGTGATGGCCACACCTGAAATGCCAACCAAAGAAGATCATCTGCAGATTATGTATGGAGAATTAGCTAGTCATTTTGATCTTGCATCATTTTTTAATATTTCTACTTGTCTTTAGAGATTTCTGTTTTTTTGAGGTAAAACTATAGGTACATACTTCTAAAATATTTAGGGGTTACATTAGGTACACCATAATTTAAACTGTAGTGCATGCACATGTGTACCTAGGCATGTGTACATGGGTATGTGGTTTTGTAAAAAGTGTGTTTGTGTACCAGTATTGCAGGATACATGGTGAAGAGAAATGAATGAACTATAACATATAGCATAGGAAATGTAATATAATTTAATATAGGGCTACAATTTAGGGACACAAGGTGTAAATTGTTTTGGTGAGGTTAAAATAACATTTAATTTGTGGTTTACTCATTATTAAGAAACCAACATCAGAAAGCAGCTTAGACAGATTAATTGATTTTTTTCCCATGAAATCTTTATCATCCAGCAATTATACCTGTGTGTTTTTTTAATCCATTCAAGTATCTTCAGGAGATATGTTATTACACTTGCATGTACCTTAATTCACTTCAACATTGACAAAATAACACTGACAAACAAAACAACAGAAAACACCCATAAACATTAATGAGAATTTCAACAAACATGACTCTCCAGTAGTTGTCTTAGGATTGTTGTAAGTGACATTTTAAATTCCACATTCTCTGAAATCTTCATGTAAAAGACAGTTGTATTGGTGGGTGCTTCAGACACTCTTATTTCAGCTATGACTGTGGTACCTTATATGTTAAAATAATTTTGTGAATCCATTTTGCATAATACGCTACTCGGACAAAAATACCAGGACGATTTGGAATGGCACATCCACGACCAGGAACAATGACACCAAGAACCATTCTCATTTTATGTTGCTCACAAACAAGTGGGCCACCATAATCCCCCTAGGAGTAAGACATACAAAAACAAAGTATTATTAGGAATTAAAAAAAAGTTCATTAACATAATCATACATAGATTTGCATCTCAGAGATATATACAGAAAAAGAGAATAACTGCAACTGAAATACGAAGATATAAAAATTAGTGTACTAGACCATTTGTTGACTTTCTACTGAATTAGCCAAGACTGAGATAAGTACAAAGTTTAAAGTGTTCTATTATGTGTAATATTCTCCTAAAAATGACTTGCCTTTTCCAAAATAGTCAACCATCCTTTTAAGTGTGCTTTGCCTTTGTTGGATGCAGACTAACATATAACCATTTGTACCTATTTAATAAGGTAGATTTGATATTTATTTTGATCTTCTTATGTTCAATACAGAAAATTTGGAACATGTAGAAAAATACAAGTAAAAAACAAAATAACTTGTAATCATATAGTTTTAACAATTAAACTGCATTACATTTTCTCTTATTTCTAAAGCTTTTTTTTTTTTGCCTCTCCCAATCCTGACCTAGATGATCTTAACAAGTTAAATAAAAAACTTGTTGTCAACAAAATAATTCTGTTAGTTGAAATTGCTTTTCTAGGCAAGGAATATTCCTCCACTTACTGCTGGTATTAGCAGTTAATATAGTTATAGTTATATTTTATACCCTCCTTTCTGTAGCGTGTCCTGTGATTTCATGGCATTTCTTATATGGTAAGTCTGTTGCATCATCAGATAGCGATAGATGAAAGATGAACAGATAGCTTTATTTGTGTTGTGTATATATACATACATATATTCATTTATGGTTTTATTTATTCATATAAATATAATTATATAAAAAATATATAAGTAAATATAAATAAACAATGCACATAGTGTTATATATAACAACTACCACTGTGCTGCACCACTTTCATGAACCATGTAGCCTCCTAAGAAAGCAGTGGCTGGCTTTTGGTATCCTTATATGCAGAAGAGTGTTTGGAACTACCTTAATTTTCCCTCAACAGCGATGGGGGAAACCACTGCAAAATTAACTTATGTGATTCAAATGGAAAGAAGAGAGCCATTGGCATTCTATGATGGGGAAAACCAAGTTAGGGGTAAAGTAGAATATCAAACAGTAAAGAAATATAGTTTATTCCAAGAGACTACATAAACTGTGTCAGTTGAGGAAAGAAAACTGATTTTTAAACAAATGTACTAGTGATCACTGACACAAACTCCTCAAAGTAATTCACTCTGGAGACTTTCACTAAATATGATGTTACTGCTATTATACAAACATTTGGGAGATATCTCCTTCAAATTTATTTCAGTGGCTAAATTACCTTGATTTAAATGTCAGTGACATATATATTTTTAAAAACATTCTGGAGGATAAATACATTTTTGAGAAGTGGCGGAATCTACTTGAGGTCAAGTCTTATCAATAAAGTTAAAAACATATAGTATACAGATATGAATAATTCAAGCTGAAGAGGGAAGTGAAAAATATATAGGTGATAATCCAAATTAAAGGCTATTCTTCAAAAGCAGTTGTCAAATTGGTTTTACTAATGACAATAATTAGATGATCTGTAAGGTTGGGTCTAGTTAGAAACTTCTGTGTTTCCCAGATGCTTATTGCTTTTTCTTTTTAAAGTATAGTCATTTCTTTCTCCTAGTAAATGTTCCCTTGTTATAATGAACAATGGTTTCATTGTTCATGATTTACTAGAAAGGCAACAAATTTGAAACTGGTTATAAACATATAATCTGTTTCTAACCATATCATTTTTAAGCAGTTCTAAAAACTCACTTAGTAAACAGTAAACATTTTCTCTTCTTTTCAGAAATAAAATCTCAGAGCAAGGTGTATAACACTTGCATTTCAATACATATTTATGTTCCATACTTACAGCATGCATTTTCCTACATATCAAAGGACATTTCACTATCATTGAACTCATTTCATCCTTTGCCACACACAGCATTCCACAATCCCACAGCCCTGAAGCTTGGAGAACATGTCTCTCACATTCAAAATATAACTAAACTAACAGTTTAACAGCTTGTCTATGTAAAATAGGGGTAGGAACATTGCCAAGCCAAAATAACAGTTGCCTAACAAATGAAATGTCCAAGCTCGTAAAGTCACAAACTTTGACCTTTAGGCTTTTTAAAATAGAATCTGTTTAAACACATACACGGAGCGAGAGAGCAAAAGAGAGACCAGCTTACCCAAAAAGAGACTTAAAAGTTTAAAGCCAGGCATCTCTGAATGATATAATTAGTGGAGTTCACTTCAAGATAATTTGGGAAGATGAGATAAATTTAGAAAAACATTAGAAAAATGCAAACTATTGATCTAACTGATTTGGATACTTCTCATTTGAATAGCTTTCCCTTGGAGTTTCGGCTCTGCACACTTACTATTTTTTGAGTGACAAATGTCATCATAGTTTGCTGCTAATAAAACATTGATTATCTCACTGCTTAGTTAAAAGAAATGCAGAATATTACAGAGTTAATTTTCCCAATTCCTCTTTCCTAAAATAGGTTGGTATACAATATTTTTGATTTGAGAAAAATAAACAGAAAAAAATAAACATGAAACACTAAGCTATTAATCACATACTCCTTATTAAAGAACTTCCTTTTTACCTCACATGGTCCTGATCCAATCTTTTCAGCCCCAGCACATATTTCAGACTCATTCAGAGTCACCTTCCCTCGATGATGCTGGCTGCATTTCTCATTTCCCATTATATAGAGATGTGCCACTCGTAACAGACCATCATAGTTGATCACTAGATTGATGCAAAAAACATACAATAAGGTGAAAAAAGTAAGAAAAAAGACAAATGTGTTCTTTTTAAAATAAAATAAATATGGCCTCATCTTTTGAAAACTAGCTTACATCCAGTGTAGCCCCAGCCATAAACACTACAACTGGTCTTTTCAGGAATTGTGCATCCATAATTAGGTAAATCAATCGTACTAACAAAATCATCCAGGACAGCAGGCCTGAAACACAAAATACAATGGTAAGTAGTCTCAACTGGATTCAACACAAAATTAACATATTAAATGTAGTGTTCATGTTTAATATGGCATTCACAGAGAATGAAGTCCTGTTTCTTAAAAAAAAAAAAGTGGGAATGTCCAAATGTAATGATGACATTTGGAATAGGTAGTAAAAAAATGAGTCATGTATTTGCCAATATTTAAGAATAAATGGTCAATGCCATTTTTTAAAAGAATTATTTTACATTTGAAAGTTATCAAATAACTGCTAAGTTTCCGTTTTAAAACAGACTGATCAGACTGTTGGCCCAATATTAGTTATTCATTTTTTACAGTTTTGCAAATACCTCTCTCTATATACACACAGAGACCCATACGCACATGTACATACGTATATATATAGCATGTAACATGTTTATAATGCATCTGTATGACAGAGAAAGAACTGCCACACAGCTGAAGAAAGTGCTCCAACAATTCTTGTCCAGGTGAAAAATACAAATTCTTCTAAAGTAACTAACCTGGCAAGCTTCATTAAAACCAGATCTGATCCTTCAGGGCCGTATACCAGCTGGGAAACATTGAGAACCTGTTTGCATTTCTCATCTCCTCTTCCGTGGACATCATGAATTCCAAGCCAAGCTTCATAATCTTTCAAGTCTCTGTTTTGAAGGAAAAAAATTTAAATGTAAAAGATAGTAATTCCAAATTCTGTAGTATTATTCCTATCTATTGTTATTTTAGACTATTAAGGCACATAACCTAAATTTAAAATTTGATTCATAGTATAATAAAGAACAACACATTTGTTATGGGAGATTCTGAATACTACAAACATACATAAGCAGAAAGAGGCTTTAAATTGCTGAGATTCTAAATGACTATTTTAGAAACTTGCTTATGCTTGCTAGAGTAAGTCACTTGTGAAAAATGCTCAGGTAAAGCACGTTACATGAATTATAATTTTTTTCTGTGAATTTTGCTTTGTTTATGTCAGCTGTGTATATATTTGGTTTGGTAACAGGTTGAAGTTTTCTACAAACAAAATCAAAGTGACTTTGCTGAGAAGCAGGAAGGAAGTTTACAAATGCTGCCTCTTTATCTTTTCCTTAGGCTAATTTTCATTGAAAATTATGCCTAGGATGATCCTAAGGCTGACTCTACAGGTGAAAGAAGTAGTGAGGATTGAAAAAAGCCGATTGATAATTTAGGAAAAAAAAAAGAATTATATCTAGAAATACAGGGTACAAGTAGAAAGCTGGGATATAAAACATTTACATAATTCTAGCAAAATTTTCCCCAACTGAGGGTAACACTAATTGTGAAAAGAGGTGAACTGAAGTAGTGTCTTGTAAATATCAGTGAAGTCAAAGTAAGTTTTGTAAGCCAAATTCTAAAAACAAAATAATTTGTTCACCCCATTTGTGAATCTCTATAAAATGAATACATATTATAACCTTAAGAGCAAAGTGGAAGACATATACATTTTAAAGGCTCAAAATAACACTAGTTTTAAAAACACTTTACCGAGAAGGGAAACACTGTCGTGCAGTAAGAACCCAACTTTCCTTTATCAATGATCCTCCGCAGATATGTTTATTTCTGTGAAAAAGAGGAAAGAGAAACAAGTAACATCTGTGTAGAAAGAGTGACTGCCAATTAATGCAAAGCCCGTGGCTCCATTTGTTAAAAATAAATGCACTGCAGAGGAAAATATAGAAATTAACCCAACTGGAATAAAATGAGAAGTTCTTTTATCTGAAGGGTGATATTTGGTGATTGTAGCATTAGCTTTTTTTTCATAATGTGACTACAAATTTATGAAATCAATTTTACTTTTGTATAGTCTAAAGTTATTACACATCAATAGCCATCCCGAACACACACATTCGTGTGTAGGTACATCTATCCTTGTGAGGAACGTATGTGCTACAAATATAGGATAATTATAATTTTTTTAAAATGTGAATCTATTTTAAATTCAGTGTTTGCTTATTAAAAATGCAAAGTTGAGTTCTTATTTGAACCCTGAAAACCATCTAGTGGTAGTAATTTTATTTGTGCACTACTTCCTTCTTCTACTACCATTATGTAGTTTTGATATATTCACTTAAAATGTAACTGAATCTGAATAAATTACTTTTTCCAGTATAAGATCAGGAATATAATATTTCATCTCTAAAGTAAAACAATTTTGCAAGGCAAATCGTTTAGGAAATTGTAAAATATTTGTAGAGTATGATGAGTACTAGTACATTTTTTTGATGATATCCAAAATCTGTAAATCCATTTTTTTTGGCAGAGACATGGAAAAAGCACAACTTTTCATAATTTACATTTCCAAAGAGTACAGATGTTCAGTGCTTCAGAGGGTAATACTAGAAGTTTCCCAGACTGAGACTACAGTTATTTATGGCCTTTACCACACAGGAGGATAAGAAAATATATTGACTTTTAATTTCTATCCTTCTCAGTATGAGTTTTGGAAGAATAACTAAGCAGCTGTTGTTGCTAAGAACTTGGATTTAAAAAGGAAGAAAACTAAAAATTTACAGTACTCTAATCTGATGGAAAAATAGCTTCACCTGCTTCTCCAACAACGGAGATGACCAAAGCAGTATCCTTGTGAATTCTCTTACTGGAAAAAATAACTTAGAATTATTAATATATGTCTTCTTTTATCCTCTGGGGTTATAAGAGAAGCAAAGAATCACCAATTAACTCAAATGTGGATTATTGAAAGATTTCTCCTTCCTTCCTTTCTTCTTCTTCTTTTTTTTTTTTTTTTTGAGACAGAGTGTCGCTCAGTAGCTGGGATTACAGGCATGTGCCACCATGCCTGGCTAATTTTTGTAATTTTAGTAGAGATGGGGTTATACCATGTTGGCCAGGCTGCTCTTGAACTCCTGACCTCAAGTGAGACACCTGCCTCAGCCTCCCAAACTGCTGGGATTACAGGTGTGAGCCACCAAACCCAGCCTCTTGAAAGATTTTCTATAATTAAGAAAATTAAACACTCCAACAGAATTCTAAAGTCTTTACTAAATCCTCATACTGCACACTCAGCTTTAATATTCTGGTTAGTTTCACAATTCTTGTTTAGTACTACACACCTAGGACAGCTATACTACAATTATTGGCATAAGTATTTATAAAATCTGATGAGCCATTCCTTGAGAAAAGGGTATACTAAAAAAGAACTTTAGGCCATCTCCGACAACATTGTGGTCATCTAAAGTCACATATATCAAATTATATAAACTCTTGCTTTCCAATAATTGGTTTATTCATAAAAGGACTTCTGTTTCAAGTTGTCTCTATTCTAATGTCACTGTGATTTAATAATAGTAACAGATATACCTTCTTTTTCTCTACTCTAGGAGGCTAGCGGTGAGGGAACAGGAGGGTATTCTAAAAGAGGGGATATTTAGGCTGAAATTTGAAGGAGAAAGAATTTTCAGGCATAAAACATGGAGGAAGAAAGCCACAATGTGTTGTGGGAACAACAGCATAAAGGCTTAAAGGAAGAAACGTGAGGTATCTAGAAAACAAGAGACAATATGGTTCAAATTCAGATGTATCTTGGGGTGTGTTGCGTGAAGTTCTGATAGAGATAGCCAAAGACATAAATATTTTAGCATTCCAATTAACATACAGAATAATATATGTAGTATATGAAAGTTGTAAAATCAGATTTTAACATATTTTCAGTATTTAATTCTTATGACATAATTATTAAGCATAATTTTCTCTAACAATATGATTTGCAAAGTGATTTTATGTAGAACATGTCATTGATTCTTAAGAGCATTGAGAAATAGACATGTCAAGAATTTTGTATCCCCACTGATTATTATAATATCAAGACTATTTAACTATTGGCCTTTTTGTAATGATAAAATGCTCTAGAATTTAAAATTGCCATTTTTCATTTGATTGACAAGGAAAAAGTCAGAAATTAAAAACAAATATAAATGTTTTGACATGATCATGCATAAACATATTAGAAAATAAACCCATAATATCCTAGATTGGAAATTTAATAACAAGTATCATAACTACTATGGTAATATTAAGGCTTCAATAGGTCCTCCGTATTTTGCTTAATCAGAACCAAAGTGTCTCTTAGAATCAGGGACAATGCCAACACAAATGGGACCTTTGTGAAGATTTAAAAAGGCACTACCTCTGGAGGCACAAATTATAGTCCAGAGCTTACAGTCTGGCAAGCAGAATGTGATCAGGCTCCTCTTTTACTGCCTCACCCAGGTGCCCTGTGGAGGGTACAGACTTCAGGACCATATGTGTCCATATTTCTGGGAATAGGACTCTTGTACATATTCTGGATATGCGTGACTTGCATCTATTAATAATTACCTGTATCTCAAACTAACCATCCATCCTACATTTGTTCGTGTTGGAATCCCATTTACAACTCGCAATTGTTTCGTTTTGGCACAAGATATTACAGGATCTGAAACAGGACCAAAGATACCATTTTAAAATAAGAATTTGAAATAATCAGTGCCTCTTAGTTTTCTTAAATGCAATGATAATTAGACAAATGTAACTATTCTTATTGTGTCCAAAGAACAGTTTGGAGAAAGAGTAGTTTTATATGACCGCAGCATTATATTAAGCACTTAACACTTGCCATCTTCATCTAAGAAGTTGAGTAACTCAGAAAAACAAATCAACTCAAAGCAGACAGGATTGCCATGAGAGTGACAATGGTTTTGCTCACAATACACTAAGACCAAGCTCCTCAGGTCTAATCCCTCACCACCCTTAAGATAATATAAACCAAAGTTATTTATAATGGTTATTTCTAAAGGTCAGTAGAAATCAATAGATTCAGTGAAAAAAACAAAACCAAGCTTTACTTGGATATTACTTCTGAATTTGCACAGTTAGATTGTAGATTTATTCACTATGTCTTACCAACATTTGATTTATTGAAATCATATCCAAATGATATAATTATTATATTCAAATCATTATGTCCAAAGACATAATACAAAATTCATTGGAGTAAATGTTTTTCTGACCCTCCTCTGTGCTCCTCGCCTTATCCTCTCTACTTCTGCCCATGGTCTAGAATAGATTTCCATTTGCTTCCTGAGCCTGGAGCACAGCAGGTGGTATTTTAAATCAAAAACACTTGAGTAACTTCCTTCAGCTCAAGAGATATGTGAAAATAAAATACAAGTGGCCCCCAACAGATTCTTAAACTGAGGATTAACTGAATATCTCAGACTGTGTCATCTTGTGCCCACTTGACTGTAGGGCATGCAGAGAAGTTTACAAATAGAGTAGAATAGAGGCACTGAATAACTTTCCAACTTTCGGGTTTCATTCTTCCTGACTTCAGCATCCTAATTTTATTAAATCATGGTATATATAAAGGTGGTCCATTATACGCATTGTGCCCCAAATTAAAAGTAAATATAAACACTCTTTTCAAAATCACATATACCATCTTATAGGTTTTTTGCAAGAGAATTGAATTTTTATATTCACTATGCAGTTGCCTTTGAAACTCCTTTACACCTATGCATAGAAAAATGTATTTTAAAAAGTAAAAATAAATAGATTAATTTATTTTTATAATGGAAGCTAATATAGATAATTTTCTTTGAAAGAAATAATGACACTTCTGACACACAGAGAGAGACTCAGAATATACTTTATATTGTGAAATATTACTTACGGTCTAAATTGACTATTGTAGGTGTGGTATCACCTTCACCTGTAAAAATAAATGTATAGATAAATACATAATTCATATATGCATATATCTGTTCTATAAAACCAAATATATATTAAAATCCAAGTATCAATGAATTCAGTAATTTACTAAAATTCTTTTTTTGTTGTTGTTTTGTTTTGTTTTGAGACAGAGTCTCATTCTATCACCCAGGCTGGAGTCCAGTGGTGCTATCTCAGCTCACTGCAACCTCCCCCTCTCAGGTTCAAGCGATTCTCCTGACTCAGCCTCCCAAGTAGCTGGGACCACAGGCACACACCATCACACCCAGCTACTTTTCGTATATTTAGTAGAGACGGGATTTCGCCATGTTGGCCGGGCTGGTCTCAAACTCCTGACCTCAAATGATCCACCTGCCTCAGCCTCCCAGAGTGCTAGGGTTATAGGCATGAGCCACCACACCTGGCCAATTTACTAAAATTCTTGACATTTTATTCAGAGATAAAATGTAAACTCTTTTGAGTAATTATACATCACGTTTACTGGATAATATTGTAAGTATATGCCCTCTGGTACTAGGTGATATGAGCAGAGCCCTATTTTATGACTGTGGAGGCTCTCAGGTGTGTGTTTTGATTATCATTGGCCATTTGAATTACATTGCCATCATCAAGGAGCTGCCTCGATCCACCAAGATGTCCAACATCCTACACCATGAACATTCCATTGAATACTCATGTTCATTATTGTCTGCTTGGACTCTTCATATTGATAGGCCATTTGCTTCTGTAATTTGAATCATTTAATTTTTTTTCTGAAAACTTTTAGTTTTATATGGTTAAGGATAATTGCAACTACACAAACTTCATAAATCTCTGCAAGGATTCTAGAAGATAGATATCAATGTCACTAACGGAAAAAGAGGAATAATACAATATAATCATGCTTTGTTGTTTGAATATTTCAAGGGTTGATTTTTCCAGATGCTAGTAAAAAATATGAAAAAAAGAGAACACTGAAAACTACAAATTAATTCTAATTAAAACCTGTAGCTTACTACTTTTTCATCTCTACTGGGGCTTAATTGCCACAAATAGGAGAAAATCTTGGAAGATGCGAGGATTTTGAAATACTTATGCTGTAATGAATGAGACACAAGACATTTCCTGGAGCTTAATGTGTGACTATTCAGAATTGATGGCATAGAGTTCAGTCAGGCACTGTTTAGACCCAGATGGTTGTTAATCCCTGGAAATGCGCTGAGCTCAAATAAGCCAGCAACAAACCAATAATGTATATGGATTCCTTTGTAATAGATGCCAATGTGATTGTTATTTATGAGGATAGTTGTGAGAATTAATATATACTTATTTAAGTTCATTTTTCAGATCTAGATATTTTAAATGAATAGGTTAATGGTAAACATATAAAATTCATCATTTCTCTTTCCCTGTAGCTTATCCTAGAGGAGAGTTTGACAGTCAGCTGAGGTCAGTGTTTTAGTTCATAAGTATGAGTTAAGATTGAGGCGGACTATGGTAACAAAACATCAAGGATATTGGTTTTCCACGTAAGTCAAATACTTGAAAATGTTAAATAAGAAGATATTTATTTCTTATTTTGTGAGGAGAAAGACTGGTTATTTGTTCTATCTTTACTTGTATATTAAGTCTCTTATTTCTAAGCATTAAGCTAATAGGTCAACAAAATGCTTAGTTAACTCTTGTATCTTACAATATATTTAGTTTTAAAAATTTGTAGATATGGCCTTGCGTGGTGGCTCGCGCCTGCCTGTAATCCCAGCACTTTGGGAGGCCGAGGCGGATGGATCACAAGGTCAGGAGTTCAAGACCAGTCTGGCCAACACAGTGAAACCCTGAATCTACTAAAAATACAAAAAATCAGCCAGGTGTGGTGGCAGGCACCTGTAATCCCAGCTCCTTGGGAGGCTGAGGCAGGAGAATCGCTTAAATCTTGGAGGTGGAGGTTGCAGTGAGCCAAGACTGCTCCACTGCACTGCAGCCTGGGCAACAGTGTGATACTCTGTCTCAAAAAAAAAAAAATGTAGATACTATACATTTTAGGTTTTAATAATTAATAGTAATGTATATGTTTTGTTTTCTCTAATTCAATATTTCTCACACTTTAGCATAAACTGAAATACATTTTAAAATTAAATTTCTGGGGATTCTGGGTTGGTGGCTGGATGCATCCATTTAACAAGCATCCTAGGTTCTTCTGTTGCAAGCCTGGAGTAAAACTTGAAAAACTACTTTCTAGGCCTTTTCCATTTCACTGCCAAATACTATTCTCACTTTTCTTCCTTTCCTTTCACCACTGTCTATACTACACTATCTATACCACACTACTTTCCGACTCATGTCTAAAAAATATATGTGATACAATACTTATTTTTTATTGGTTCAACTTAAATTTGAAGAAAGAAAACATGTCGATGATAAAAGTTTTACCTACTGAAGAGTAGGGGGGTGTGTGTGTGTGTGTGTGTGTGTGTGTGTGTGTGTGTGTGTGTGTGTATGGCCTCAGAACCAAACATGGACTTTTTCTGAAAACATAAAGAAAACTTTCTCCCACTCTTCTTAAAGTTTTAACTCAATTTCAAAAGTTTACGAATATCATGTATTTCTCCATGAAGAAATCTATGTTCACATTCTCATTTTATATATTGTTAATATATACATATTATATGATTATATTGCTTTGTAATTGTTTCCATAAATGTCTCCCTTCTATACTATGAACTACTTAAAATTAAGAAGCAGTGTTTGTATTTTTATAAACGTAGTATGTTATATATGGCTTTGCACACAATAGCAGCTCAATTAACAATAATGAATGAATAAATAAAAACAGAGATGGAAGTTAAGGTTTTGTCTGTTTACTATGCAACAGACACTGTTCACAACAGTCCCATATAATAGGTACTTTTATTATAAAATATTGCAAATACAAATATGAGTCCTAGGTGGGTTTGGTAACTTGCCCAAGGTACTTAAAAGTGATGGGTCCGGCATTCTTAGGAAGTCTGGATTGAAGTTCTTAACCACTATGCTCTTGGTAGCTAATTAAGATTTTTCTAAAATAGTATACTAACTGTGTCTGTGTATACTCAATCATATAGGCACCTTTACATTTTTATGTTTGCATATTTGATAAACTTAAAAATATGTAAAATATTATTTTGTAAGCATGTTAGAAAAAAAGAATAAAAACTTTTACATGTTTTGTAAGAGAATTTTACAGTGTGAAAATGATTTATACAGTCTTTGCAGTTATATAAATAATAAGAACTCAAATCTTCTAAAGACAAATATTATCACCCTTTCACCAGGGAGAAAATGTAAATAAATTCTGGCTATAAATATTAGTTAGAAAAATGACAGTGTAAAAATCTTTATTGAAATTAATGTGTGGTATACATTGAAATAAAATGATTTATCTGCAAAAGCATTTAATCAAATACTAGTAACCCCATCAAGTCTTTCAACAGCACATTACTTTTAGTTTAAAAATATTAGTTAAAAAAATTTTTTTGAAAACTTGTAAATTATTAGAGTACTGGCTCTCTTGGTTTGTGATTATAAATGAAATCACAGTGCCTTGAGATACTATAGGGCATTACACTCTTAACCATGCATATGTGCTAGATAGAGCTGCTGTGATTTTTAAAAATCTGGAACTCTGTAGAGGAAGCAAAATAACCTGTTTTAGAAGGCAGATAATTGCCTTTTTCCTTCTTCCTACACGATTGTATATTCTATGAGCCTCCATTAGTCTTAAACATAGAGACTTAACAAAAACATAGTGCTATAAAACTAGTACTTAGAAAAATAATAATCTTTTAATAATTTTTAAATATTTTTGTATGGCATTCTCTGAAAAGGTAGGTGTGTTTCTTTTAACATTGGGCCTATGCCAACCTTAATAAGGGAAAAGTGAAGAACATTAGGAAAACAAATTAATTTGAAAGGCTATGATCATGGCTGATAAAATGAAAATAAACTTATTAGAAATGCCATTTATTTGCAAACATATAATATATTTAGTTATTTATTCTTATAGAGAATTTCCCAACCTATTAAAACTAGATGGAGCAGCTCCAAGTCTTAATTACAGGTAGACTTCATTAACATCATATTTTAAAAGTTTGCCTTTAATGCTAGAATTTCATAAAACATGACTGCTGTTTCCATTTAAGGTGAAATTTACCTCTTTAATTTGACATAAATTCTAGAAAAACATAGACTTGTGTTTGTATTTCATTTTTTAAAAGCAACATTATTATTTCTTCAATTTAATCTCTTTTGAGAGTAGATATTTTTGCTGCTGTTCTCAAGGTACTTGCTACTACTGGCTTGTCTCACTAGAAAAACATTCTTAAAACAAAGTTCTTATTGAACTTATAGAAGTATTTCCTTTCTAAAGAGAAGGTGGTTTAACATTGTGGTAAAGGATGTTTGTTGTAAACATAGAGTTACAGATACATAGTATAGTAAAATGGTCTCTTTCTACTGACACAGTTTTATAAAAAGGCTTTTTCACTCAATAACATATTTAAGACATACTTACATCTCAATACATATTACTCTACGTCAGTGGTTACCAGTGGAAACGACTTTGCCCTCCAGGGGACATTGGCAATGTCTAGAGATAGTTTTGATTGTCACGACTTGGAGCAGGTGTCATGCTACTGGCATCTAGTGGATAGAGTCCAGGAATACTACTAAACATGCTACAATGCACAGAACAGCATCTACCCCAAAATGTGGGTGTGCGGAGGCTCAAAAATCTTGATCTATGTCAACATTATTACTGCTTTTGATACATTTTATCAAACTAACTTCCAAGCAGGATTTTGAATTCACACTGTAAGTAGCATAGAATTGAGACAGTCTGATTACCCAGGTCCTCACTAATACTGGATATTTACAATCATTTTATTTGCCAACCTGACAGGTAGAAGTGATTTCTCATGTCTTAAATATTTTTTTTCCTACTAATATGTTTTAATGCCTTTTCATTTATTTATTAGCTATATTTTTGAAGATTTATTTTCTACTTTTTTTTCCTGAGTTCTCACATCTTTTTCTTATTGATATCTAGGGACTTTTTAATATGAATTATACCAGACATGTATTTTATATGAACTATGTCAAACATGTATTATATTTTTTTATATAACTTCTACTTTATACACTAATATCTTTTTAACAAAGCCATCTGGGAATCAGATAACTGGGTGGAAAACTCCAGGCTCTTCTTTAGTCTTAAGTTAAAGAACTGAGAAGGAAATAGAAGTACCACTAGTTCAGATCTGCTCACGGCTCTTTTAGTGGGCTGGGAACTTTGCTGAGAGCTCTGCTATATTCAGAAGCCGAACAGGTAGCATTGGTGTTGGGGAGGGGGAGATCTTTCTAGCCCAGTCATATTAGAACTGTGGCCAATTAATGCTTTCGGAATCCCAATGGAAATCTTCTGAGGGAAGAGAATCTCCTTTAAAATGTTAAAATTTCTTCTTATCTATACGAGAGATGGAGAGAGAGAAAGAGAGACCATGTGGTATGTCTGTGTGTGTGTTGTGTACATTTGTGTGTGTTGCTCTCTGGAGAGCTTCCTCATTTGGGAATAAATGCCAGACCACCTATATTATTTACAACTTTTAGATGAAATGTAGTACATTTAAAATATTTCACAAGACACCAATCCCTAACTGTACTTACAACGAGAAATAGGGCAATAATCCCAAGGAATGAGTGGATTTCCCGTGTAGCACCAGGGTCCATGAGCATCATCATCTGGATTTCGGCAGTAATTCTCATTCAGCTTACTTGCATCTGGTTCCCAGAAGATATGACTGCGGAAACAACAGGGTTTGCACATCACAAGATGCTCATTCCATCCAAGAGACACAAAATATTACAAAAAGATATAATCTCAGCACATTACTTTCACTGTAGATATAGCATAACCTTTTACTTGGGATGAATTTTAGCTATTTTGTTTGAGGTCTGTTTGGTTGCTACTGTTGTTCCTACACTTTAGAAGCAGATTCTCTAACTTGAAAATATGGAAGAGGGCTCCATAATTGGGATATTAGATTTTGTGATTTTGCCTCTATTTGATAATCCCAGTGGCATGGTAACGATACTTCTGTGCATAGAAATAAGAGAAACATTGTCTAAAGCAAGCAGATGGCAAAGATTAAAACTATAAAATACATAAAAAATACAAGCTATTATACAAGTATTTTTTTACATTTTAGATACAAATGAAGCATCACTAGCAATATCACTAGGACAGAGTACAAGAGGATATACTGAAATTAATAATGTGTTAATTAAATAATTAAAATTCTAAATTTTACTGGTCATAGTTACAAAATATTATTTTCTGACAGATAACCAAGCAATACTTTATTTCTAATTTACATCTTAACTAAATTTATTACAAAAGAAAAGCAAAGATTGTAAATTTGCTGTAAATTATTTTATAAGGCCATTTTCATTCACGTAACATCAATATTTACATTTACCTCAATAACATGAATGAAGTCAATTCTACATGGCCACCTTGACTGATCATAAAAGTAATTAAAACTATGCATCTTACTGAACTTGTTTCTAGTTATTAATTGCTACCATGCTTGAATATAATTAATGTGTCATTTAAAATAAAATTTTAAAAAGCTTGGACATGGAAACTTGGACTATATTTCCAGACCAAGGTTCATTTTTCTGGACCAAGAATAACAGTAAACACATATAGTACTCATTACATGCCACATCGTGTTGTAGGTTCTTTATAGATATAACCTTAGACCAATCTTATGAGATAGTCTTTAAGGTTATGCCATATTACATTTGTGGAAATTGAAATCCAGAGAGGAAAACTAATTGGTGTAATGTCACATGACTTGCAAACACTAGACCTGGGGTTTGAACCCATGGCTGTTTCAAGAGTCAGTGCTCAAAACCGCCATGCTCTATCTCCTACTTACAAAGTTTGTCCTTAAGCCAAAATGGTACCATGTGACTTAATCTTTGATCAATTTCTTACAAATTGTTTCCAAAAGTCAAACCTAAACTTGATGAATTAAGTATTATTAGAGACCCATTGATAGTTTCTAAATAAATATATCACATATTTTCAGTGGCATGCTGGTAAAAGTTTACCAACTGGTACTTTGAGTTGTGTGTGTGCTAAGGATGAAGATGAGGAATCCTCGTCTGTAGCTGTTGCTGATTTCTGTAGTGTAAATACTTCTACCATGAAAATTCCAAACTTCTAATGTAAAATCACTGAAGACAACGCTTTTGAAAGACGATGAGAACAATTATCTCTCACAAGTCCATAAGAGCAATCCACCCCACCCACCACTGCATGTTTCTAAAAATGCTTTAAAAAACAGCAGTGCTGAAAGTAGCATTTATTTTAATCATGCCAATTCTTACTTAAAATTATTTAATAAATCCTTTTAATCCTCAGGATAAAATTTAGATTTCTCAACTGAGCTTACAAGACTCTCTATATGGTGTTGCCACTTTATGAATTCCTTCTCTGTGGACATTGAACAAGTTACATTCTTTCTGTCTTACCAAAATTATTTCCTATATTCAAATAATCTAATGCTTTGGCCTTTGCACATGCAATTTCTTGTGTCTACTGTCCTCTTCCTCCTCTACTTCCCTTGCCCAATTCCTACTCATCATGTACATCCCAGCTAATTTCTCTCCTTTAAGAACCCTTCCTGACCACTTATGTCTGAGTAGGCACTTCTTTGCATTCCTATAGCATAAAATATGCTATCTTTCATAGTTTTCATATGGCATTCCCTGTTTGCTTTCATCCCACACTAGAGTGGGAGATCTATAAGGACAGAACTCTGCTGCTCTTTGAAGTCCTAGAACTCCAGTGTCGATACAGTAGCCACTGGCCACATACGGCTACTGAGAAATTGATCCAGTCCAAATTGACATGTGCTGTAAGTGTAAACAGACACCAGATTTTGAATATGGAGCATAAGAATATAATGTAAAAGATATTTTTAATCATTTTGTATTAAATACATATTGAAATGAAAAACTGTAGATATATTGGATTAAATAAAATATATTAAAATTAATTTTGCCTGTTTATTTTTACCTCTTTAAAAGTGGCTACTAGGAATTTAACAGAACATATGTCGCTTACATTTGTGAGCTGCATTGTCTTTATATTGGAGAGCATTATTTTAGAACTATCCTTTTGCGTGAAGTAAATGAATTGAAACAATATAATCCACTGGAAGAGAATAAGGAACTTAAAGTTAAGACTGAAGCAAAGTCACTCCATCTCTATGAGCCCTTAAATACCTATTCACATATGAATCCCTATAGGATTATGGTAGTTAAATGGCATAACTCATGTAAAGCAGCCATGTTATATGCACTTGATCAAATGACTGTAACTTGTTTTTTCTTTTATTCTAGTGCATATACTCTGGGATGTTTATGAAAAAACCTACTTTAGGTCACAATTATGTGTCATACTTCTTTTGCAATTTTGTAAACACTAGCACTATTGCTAGGGCTGAATGGGTGCTACCTTCTCTGTCTTTGAGTATATCTATGGTAAAAATCTGTAATTCTCTAAAATTTGTAGATTTTTTCAACTACATATACATTCCTGTAATTATTGGAAAATTTTATGTATCAAAGCTACATAAGGAAACCTGTCATTACACATTTTTCATAGTTAAGATTTAGTATTTTAGAAATTTAAATTATATGAGTGATTATTCATTGATTTTTTCATAAACTATCAATTATTAAATATGAAAACAATAATCCCATAAAATGCACTATTTCAAACACCAGATTTGCCACTTACTTATACACTGTCTTATTAAGTTATGTAACTATTGTGTCAATGTGACCATATCCTCCTTGGAGGCTGGAACCAAAACATTATCCACTTTTTGTTGATGTTCCCCATGGTACTAGTTACAGTACAGAACACATAGTAAATGCTCAATAAATATCCACTAACTTGAATTGCATATTTAAAAGTTTGCTACATAAACAATGTTATGATGAGTTGTAAAGAAAAACCAATCTAATGCTTTTTTAGCTTACCATGATATATAAAAGAATAGAAAGAAATAACAATGTACATATCTAAATACACAGTCCGTTGGTATCACTACATTCTATATATTGAAAGGAAGAAATTTACACACCGATGTAAGTCTTCCATGTTCTTGTCCCACATTGAACATGTTAGTCCAGATCTTGTTTGGGATAAGTTGCCCATATAATTTTTGCCATTCCCACGATAACAATCTAGACATAAAATATACAGAAATAAGTCCAATGAATATTAAGGCAGATAAAACAAAAAGATTATGGAATCATGAAATCAACATAAAAATTAAAGTACTTGAAAGGGCTGGGCGCGCTGGCTCACGCCTGTAATCCCAGCACTTTGGGAGGCCAAGGCGGGCAGATCACGAGGTCAGTAGATCAAGAGCATTCTGGCTAACACGGTGAAACCTTGTCTCTACTTTAAAAATACAAAAAATTAGCCAGGGCATGGATGGCAGGCGCCTGTAGTCCCAGCTACTCGGGAGGCTGAAGCAGAATAGCGTGAACCCAGGAAGCGGAGCTTGCAGTGAGCCGAGATGGCGCCACTGCACTCCAGCCTGGGCGACAGTGCGAGACTCCGTCTCAAAACAAAAAGAAAAAAAATTAAAGTACTTGAAATCTGTACAAATCAAAAATACGCAAATATCTCAGATTAAAATATCTTTATTTTAAGCCCAATATCTTCATCAAAATAAGGGCTTATGCAAATTCAAATATAACAAATAATAATTTAAAAACAAAATAATTTAAATGAGTGGCCCTTTGGAACAACAAAGAAATAAGAATTTTTAGAATAACACATGTATTTCCCAACATTTTCTTCTGAAAAATTTCATTCCATAGAAAAGTAATATAACGAACATTCATCTCTTAGCCACATTCCTTATGTTTTGATTTTTGTCTTTTATGACATTGAAATTCTGAGTCACCCAAGTCAGCTGTTTTACAAATGCTCTTTAAGTTCATTTTGTTTGATTTATTTTCTCATAAATAAAACCAAGTTAAAGATATTTGACAGGAATATTGCATCAGTGATGCTTTGTCCTTTTTAGAGCATAACATCTTGTGACACACGATGTCACTTCGTTCCATCACTGGTGATGTGTTTGATCACTTGGTTAAGTGGTGCAAAGGAAAAACTCCTCTTTGTATTTAACAAAAAAATCGGTTGGGGCCTTTGAGTCTGAGTAAATATCCTAATGCCAAACAAATTTTCACAAAATAGCTTAGGCATACGTTAATAAATTTTGCATGAACCACTTATTGTCATGCTGATGGTAAAATAGTTATTTTGCTATTTCTAACATATCTTTGATTTGTTAGTTAGCATTCTTCTGTAGATAAATATTTTTCCTTTTCCCTTACCCCATTCATTTAGGTATTAGTAGTAGAAGTGCTAGCAAAAGCTGTAGAAGTAGTAAATTAAATGTGGACCAGTGGATTTTCTTTTTATTTAATATGATATATAATCTATTCCTGTTATTCATTTTGATGCTCAAATTGTTCCAAATTTGGCCAATGGAAGTCACTTTAAACTGACTCCTGTGTCTCTTACTATGCTCTATGAGGTTTTCTGTTTCTCTTTTTTTAATTGAGCAATTTGTGTTCTCCTGCCTCAGCCTCCTGAGTAGCTGGGACTACAGGCATGCGTCACCACACCTGGCTAATTTTTTATTTTAGTAGAGATGGGGTTTCACCATGTTGGCCAGACTGGTCTCAAACTCCTGACCTCAAGTGATCCACCCGCCTTGGACTTCCAAAGTGCTGGGATTACAGGCATGAGCCACCACGCCCGGCCATATTGATCATATTTTTAATCAAAAGAAATGTAGTCAGAAATCAAGTTCTTCAAAAAATGTAAGTTGGTCAGGCACAGTGGCTCACACCTGTAATCCCAGCACTTTGGGAGAATGAGGCAGGTAGATCACTTGAGGTCAGGAGTTCAAGACCAGCCTGGTCAACATGGTGAAACCCCATTTCAACCAAAAATATAAAATATTAGCTGGGTGTGGTGGCATGTGCCTATAATCCCAGCTACTCAGGAGGCTGAGGCAGGAGAATTGCTTGAACCCCAGAGGCGGAGGTTGCAATGAGCCGAGATCATGCCACTGCAATCCAGCCTGGGTGACAGAGTGAGATTCTGTCTCAAAAAAAAAAAAAAATGAAAATTTAAAAAGTATATATATATATATATATATATGTTACATTCCAAATTTATAAAGGATTATTCTACTTGACTGTGTTCCAACAAAATTTTATTTATGGACACTAAATTTGAATTTCATAAAATTTTACATGGCATAAAAAAATAAAATAAAATAAAATATTATATACTTTTAAATAATACCAAACATTTTTAAAGTGACTTTTTATATTTAACATTCTTAATTTTTACATGAATGAAAAATGTACATTTGAATATGAAAGGTCATCTACAAATTTACATCAACAGTAACATTTTATGTTGGGAAAAATAACTAATGGGTACTAGCCTTAGTACCCGGGTGATGAAATTGTCTGTACAACAAACCCCCATAACACAAGTTTACCTATGTAACAAACCTACACACATATTCCAAAAAAGTAAAGAATGGAAAATACATAAGAGCCATAAACAAGAAACTAATGAAATTGTCTACTTGCAACGGTGAGTAGAAAATAGAAATGGAGTGCAATGGAAGCAAGAGAAAAGGACACTTCTCTGAATTTACCCTTTCATATAGTATTGACTATTATCCAATGTTAAGGTTTTAAATATTCAAAAACTAATATCCAGAAAGATGAAAATAAAGACAGAAATATGCCTATGTATATATCAAACGTATACCAGTAATACAGAGAAGGAAAAAAATCCAGATGATTTTTGGATACAATTTTCTGACTGTATATACTCTCATTAGAATAGATTTTAAGACTGAAATAACTGTAAATACATTTTATGATATTGATATAAACATTTAAATTATATTGTTTACTGCCTTAAGTATATAATATATAGTATATATAATATGTAGTGTTTTATCAACATTTTAAAGAAATTCTGTAATTTCAGTTTTCATTTGTCTTTAATAGTGTTTTTTAATATCCAGTTGGAAGAATATTTATATATACGTTAATTCAGATGTTGCAAGATTTGAAAAATGTTTCTACTCATCTAACTATATGTAGAACTTATATTTTCTGTTTTATGGAGAAGGATAAGAGCAACATCTTTCATATATATATATATACACACACATACATATACACACACATATATATATACACATATATATGTGTGTGTATAGATTTATATCTATAGAAAAATATCTAGATCTAAGATAAATCTATCTACTTAAAACATTAGATAGATCTATCTACTTAGATCTAGGTATTTTTCTATAGATATAAACATAAACATTTTTCTATAGATATATAAAACAACACTTACTATTAGCTCAGCAGTGTCAAACAACAACTTAACTGACAGTTAAAATTCCACAGCTGAATGTTGATTTGGCTAACAGTGTTTTTCTTGAGTAGAAGGTGTACAGCTTCTTCGTTTTTAAATTGTCCCACAGAGTCTAGCAGATTGTTGCATATATCAGGTGCAATGGTGCAATATATTGTTAAAGAATAGTAATATAATGTGTTGTTAAAGAATGAATGAAAGGAAAAACGGATGAAAGAATGAAAAGGTCAATGTAAAGAGAGTCAGATTGAATCCCAATGTGCCAATTTGAGAATTTAGGCAAGTTACTTAAATTCCATAAAAGTAATATTTTCACCTATGAATGAATTATCTGATAAGCAATACCATGTTTACCCTCCAGAATCCAAAATTTTCATATTCTATTACCTGATCCTTTTTAAGTGATGTATATGTATATAAAATATCTTAATACACACCAAAGGTTTATCAAATAATTGTTTTCCTTTATCACTCACAAATTATTAACAAATGTTCAAGTAAATGAGACAGGAACACAGAAGACTCAGCTAGTACCAAACTTCCCTTAATCATTGGCTTCAACTTTATTTCCAACTGATCCTTAAAAGAACAGTGAAATTGACTGAAAAGGGACTCATCCTCTCTTCCCTCTACAACTCTATTTTCAGAGTTGCTTGTGAAGAATGACACTGTGGAAAAAGTTAAAGGATAGAACAAGTATGCCTATGGCAGTAAGTCTATGAGATGGAGCTTTAAATTTGGCTTGGGATTTCAAGGATGATTTAGGGCTAACCATGATCATCACCATCACAATTAAGTCTATGTGAAATAGATCATTTAAAAAGGATAACTCTCAATTTACTATACATCAGTAATTCCCAGGACTCAACTTTATTATTAATATTTAACAAATTATTTGTTTGAAAAATCTACCTTTTAAAAAAGTTATTTTACGTTCATGGGTACATAGGTAGGTTTGTTATATGTAAATTGTGTGTCACTGGGGTTGGGTGCATAGATTATTTTGCATGCATATGCATGCGTGTGTCTTTATGGTAGAATGATGTATATTCCTTTGGGTATACACCCAGTAATGGGATTGCTGTGTTGAATGGTAGTTGTGTTTTAAGTTTTTTGAGAAATCTCCATGTGGCTGAATCAATTTACATTCCCACTAGCAGGATATAAGCATTTTCTTTTCTCAGCAACCTCACCTTCATCTATTACTTTTTGACTTAAAAATCTATTTCAATCTGATTTTACTACCACTCCCTGAGGCAGTTATCTTCAGTGGCATCTATGTTTCCAAATGCAATAGTGATTTCCCTTAAACCCCACCATTATCCAGCAGCTACACTGCTAACAACCAGGGTCAAGTCACTCCCATCTGTAGTCTGAATTACTGAAACAATCACTTCATTGGTTCTCCTGTTTTAACCCTTGTCAAGAATTCTAGCTATTTTCCGAAATACAGCCAGAGTGATCCAGTTAAAACTTAAGTCAGATTGTGTAATTTCTCCTTTCAGAGAAGAGTCCTAAGAGTCCTTTCTCTTTCAGAGCAAAAGGGCAAACAATTCCTGAAAGGCTGATGCAATTTTAGCCCAATTCCCTCTCTAATCTCATCTCCTACTACTCTTCATCTTACTTATTTTGTACTAGCTATAGTGATGTGCTTATTTATTTAACTTTCCCAGAACTCCCTCATCTCACACCATTTGCATTTGCAGTTTTCTTTATCTAGAATACTCTTACACATATATGTGCATGGCACATGCTGCTCCCTCACTGCCCTTGGGTCCTTCTTATATGTTAACACAGCAAGTAAGATCTTCCCTGAACATTAAAATATAAAAGAGCAGCACCCCTCTTTTCTAACTCTGTGACATTTTTCTCTCTACTACTTATGACAAACTACTGTAATATTCCCATTCTCATTTTTATTTTGCTTATTTTCTATCAGTTGGATATTAGCTCCAGGGGGTCAGATAGCTTAGTTTTGTTTACTGGTATATCTCCAAGGCTTAGAACTGTGGCTGTCAGTAGCATACACTCAGCTAAATAAATAAACGTTGAGTGAATAAACATATAAGAAAAATCCAACTTCAAACTTGGTGATTTTGTTTGCAAGCCAGCGAAACAAGTGCAGCAAGAAGTAGATCTTATGCTGTAAAATGTGTCCTCCCTTTAGCCATTTCCCCTGAATTTAATCATGCCCACCCTGCAGAATGTCAGTTATTACCTTGTCCATGTGACATATCACAGTTTGGAATTTGGGAGCAGTAGCCAACTCGGATGTTTGGATCAGTGGTAAAACACCAGGGTGATTCAGACCCATCTGGATTTCGGCAGTAATTTTCTCGTAGGTCCCTATTGAGAATAAGCATGTTAATGTAAATTGCCGGAGTTCTTACGTTGGTGAAGTCAGCACTATTACATTTCTAGAATTCTAGAATGTATGCATGTTTATAAATAGAGTTCTAAGTTTTTGGACTTAGAATAGCTATAACAATTTAATACTCAGTATACATAACTGACACTACCCAAATTACTGAAATAAATGCTGTCATATGTTAATATTTTTTTCCTTCCACAGGCCTAGAGTTTCACCCAAACATTACTGCTTCATAAAAGAGAGAAACGGTAACACTGCATTCTTCTCACTCAGTCTCAAGAATGAGACTCTCAATTGGTACCATTTCAAAACATTGGCCTGTTATTTATTACATGTTCATGGCCCACATATTGTGTAGAAACAACATATATCTCTCTTTGTGGAAGAAAGGTTATTATCAATAGTCATTAACTACTCTCATGTAAAATGGAAGTTCAATCTATTCAAATATGTGCCACAAAAAATATGATAGCTAGTTTTACTTGAGTTCTGCATTTCTTTGATTTATTTAATTTGATGCATTGATTTATTTTAATTACAAAGCAATTATTTATTGATTTAGAGAGGCTACCTAAAATCTTTATATATATTTCTGTAAAATTAAGGCCCAGTTATACTATAGAAAAACGAACTATAGAACAAATTTTCAATGTAGTACATGTATCTTCTTCATTTTACCAGTATTTTAATTAGAAATTTAGAGTTCCTAATAAGAAAAAAAATCTATGCTAATATTCTCTGTATGTAGAAGACTTTTAATGGTTTTCTATCAATATAAATAAGGTTCACATTAAATAAAATGTGGATTTCATGATAAATAGAATGTATTAAATATGCTAATTTTAAACAAGTAGGTGCTTTTATTTCATAGATTCCTTGTTAATAACTAAATTAATATTCAATCTTTTGGAAACCACAGTATTTGTATCACTTACGTCCAATTAGAAGTACTGTTATACAATTATATTAATATCCAAATGGACCATTCGAAACTGAGGATATTTTATTTTATTTTTTATTTTTTTTGAAACGGAGTCTCGTTCTGTCGCCCAAGCTGGAGTGCAGTGGCGCGATCTCCACTCACTGCAAGCTCCACCTCCCGGGTTCACGCCATTCTCCTGCCTCAGCCTCCCGAGTAGCTGGGATTACAGGTGCCCGCCACCATGCCCAGCTAATTTTTTTTTTTTTAGTAGAGACAGGGTTTCACCGTGTTAGCCAGGATGTTCTCGATCTCCTGACCTCGTGATCTGCCCACCTCGGCCTCCCAAAGTGCTGGAATTACAGGCATGAGCCACTGCACCCGGCCGAAATGAGAAATTTTTAAGGAAGAAGCTTGTGTTGGGTTAGAAAGTCAACAAGTATTAGTCATATCTAATCAAAGTTAAGTCCTGACACAAACTGTTATTTAAGGATATGAGAACATCAGCCGCCAATGGTTAAAGCCACTGTATAGTTAAGTGTTAATAACCCATATCCAAACCTTTAGCCTTCTTATAAAATTATTAACTGGAATAGATGAGATAAGCAATTTATACTTACATTTAAAAAAAATCTATGTCAGTATAAAATATGTGTGTTAAATTTTACATGAACTTTGCATACACTTTGGCTTTATTTTCTATTATTTGGTAGAGATGGAGTCACCCTTTGTTGCCCAGGCTGGTCTTGAACTCCTGACCTTAAGCCATCCTCCCGTTTCATCCCCCTAAAGTTCTGGATTGTTCATTTAGACAAGCTAACTAAATGAAGATCGAGGGTTATCAAAGTCTTAGTTTGGACTGACTTTAACATCTGTATTAGAAGCATCTCAATCAATAATCTAGATTAAGCAAGAATGAAAGTCAAGATTTGCCCAAATATTTTTACTAGGTCCTTACTTTTCACTTGAAGAAAGGATGGTTTACAATTACTAAAGTAAATTGATGATTTTATGATTCATGTGGATTCATCACAGGCAGTATTGTTCAGTTACAGTGTTCCAAAGATTGCCATTTGTAAGGTCTCAGTACTGGGGCAAGTAATATTTCATATTTAATGTTTAATAGAGACACGTGACCAGTACACCCCTCACTACTAGATCACAAATAGTAAATGGTAAATCAATGTCCTGAGAAAAACGTTGAATCAGATTTTATCAGTTTTATAACACCGCACAAGCTTTGTTTCTTAATACTTATGTTTGGTTATTTAAACCAAATAAAATTAAGAAAAGATGACTTAAATTCTACCAAGATATAACAGGTAACTTTTGATACTTAAGTTTCACTTGTGAAGTCTATGAATTAAATGTTTATAACCATTCTGTTTTTCTTACAGATGAATTTTACTAGGTATCTTCACATACACAATTTCTTATTGGGTATTACTAGTCATTAGAAGTTAACAAAAATGTGAATGGCAGTGACACTATCTCCTTTGTTCCTTATAATGAATATTTTCTCTGTTTCTTTGTTTTTTCTACTTTTATATGTATTTCTCAGGTGTGAAACACATGGGTCATGAATAGAGAGTGAATTGCTGTGATGGAAATGAGGGAAATAAACCCAGCATGACAGCTATCAATTTTGTTCTTGTAAACTAATGGGAAAAAATCTTAGAGTAATATTTACTATTTAAACAAATAAACTACGGAACTAGCTAAAACTTGTGCATGCACACACACACACACACACACACACACAACACAAATCTCCCCTCTCCTATGGTGGATGGGCCAACTAGTGCTCATAGCTCTTCATTCAAAATTGTTAGGCTGTCTTATTAAAAGCCAATTACATAAAGCCAATATATGTTAT
Organism: Pongo pygmaeus; assembly: GCF_028885625.2. Lineage (NCBI taxonomy): Eukaryota > Metazoa > Chordata > Mammalia > Primates > Hominidae > Pongo > Pongo pygmaeus. Next base: position 96,400,789 of record NC_072379.2, on the reverse strand, counting down.
TTATAGGTGCTGTTTCAGAAAAGCCACTATGAATGATGTGTGTTCTTAATTTCATAAGCAATCACTTTATGTTCCTCATAACAAGGTGGACAGTTTAAAACCACATGGCATTGTGTCTGCGCCTGTCTGCAAAAGTCAAGTGGTGTGAAAAGTACCCATAGAGAATGCACAAAACAACTATGTAATTGATACTCAAGGGCAGTTTCTTTGGCTTGAGTCATCTACAAAATTGATTTGCTTCCTCACTTTTCAAAGCAAATCCAGAAACAACTGAACACATTCATTTAAGTTTTGAAAAATTATTTTATTCACAGATCTTTAAGGCTAATAACTTCAGTGGCAGGCCTTTTCTTTCCATTCTTTCAAAAGGAAAAATGTGTAATCCTCCCAAAGCTAACAGGAAAATTTAAGAAGGCAGTATTTTGAAACACGTCTGGCTATCATGACTATTGATTGATTTATTAAACAGACCCACAAGACCAAAACTGTGATCAGAAATCCACCTAGGGATGTGTTTCCCAAAGAATAGTGAATCTACCCTCTGGATCTGAACCACCTAGAGTGCTTAATGAAATGCATATTTGAGGACCAAATCCCAGATTGAGAGAATCAAAATCTCTGAGTGGAGGTGTAATCTGCCTTTTAACTCCTGATTATCACTGAACATGCTAAAGTTTGATCACTAACACAAAATTAGTAAAAAGTAACCACTCTACTTCATTTTCCCCAGGGCCTACTGAAATGTATAACATTTGTCTACTCACTTGCACTTGAAATTTTCAGGAGTCATGTGATGCTCGTGAGGATACTGAGAATCCCAACGCTGACATGGAATTCCATTCCAAATGGTATTGACAGTGCCCCTGTAGCCTTCTCCTTGACCTTGGATGCATTCAGTTGTTTCCAAAGGAACATCAGTGTCATTCATAGTATTGTCAGCTATTGGCAAAAAACAACAACAAAAAAAACTTACATAAAATCTTTGAAGATGTCATTTGCCTCTTAGAGTTCATTGGCATTTGTATTAGCAGATATTTTTTCTGTTACTTATAAGCTTTTATAATAATTGAGTGGAATAAGAAATTTAACTTAACATTATTACTACCTTCATTCCAATTTTCCTTTCATTCAAATCCTAAATTAGTTTTTTCTTGAAAAGTCACTTAAATGCATTTTACCTCCACATGTATAATTTATATATGCTGAATATATAGTGTTTCTGAAATGACTATACAATTATTTCTAAAATCAGCTTGCTTATAAGTACATACAAAGTAGTAATGAAATTAACCATAATTTTCCTCCAATATAATACATATATTCTGGCCAGGTATGGTGGCTTATGCCTGTAATCCCAGCACTTTGGGAAGCTGAGGTGGGTGGATCACCTGAGGTCAGGAGTTTAAGACCAGCCTGGCCAACATGGTGAAACCCCGTCTCTACTAAAAATACAAAAAAAAAAAAAATTAGCCAGGAGTGGTGGCAGGTGCCTGTAATCCCAGCTACTTGGGAGGCTGAGCCAGGAAAATGGCTTGAACTCGGGAAGCAGAGGTTGCAGTGAGCCAAGATCATGCCATTGCACTACAGCCTGGGCAAGAAGAGCGGAAGTCTGTCTCAAAAAATAAATTAAATAAATAAATAAATTCTAAGCTGACATGTTAAATATATTTTTAGTCATCTTGTTGACAATAAAGAAAAAAATCAGTTATTCCTAGGAAGATCTATCTCCTACATTTTTTCCTAGTCCAACTTCAATGCTTACTATACTTCATGAAGATTATGAAACCCTCAGTCACTAAGAAAAAAAGTATAAAATTAAATTTTTACCACTATTTGGTCTCTCTCTCTGTGTGTAATGTTTAGTCAATCAAAATGTAACTGAAAACATTCCAGAGCAACTAAAATTCATATATCTTTTTAAAACATACATGAAAATGTTTATGGTTTGATAAAAGTGTAAACTTCCCAGCTACCTTTACAATCTAAATAGCTATTCAAGATGCCTCTGGATGAAACTCAAGTTGACAGCCTCTAGGACAGTTTAAGATTTGAGTAAATTTCATTGATTTATCCATTTTGGAATTGGATGTACCACTGTACAAAGGACAGGCCAGAATTAGACATGCTTTCAGTGACTAGGGATGCCTATGAAAGTTTTCTATAGTTAATAGTGTGAATATTTTTAATAGCTTTGAAATTTCATCTAAACATTTCTCTCATACAAACCGTTGCTACCTTGTGTAGTTAGTTGAATGCTTTATTTCATTGCATTCTATGAGCTAACCTAGGCAAACTAAACAATAGCCTATGTTTAGAGTTATTCTATGAAGCTTTGTGAAAAAAGGGAAAACATTACCTTAATGACTACCCTAATTACTGAAATAAGTTATACTATGCAAATTTTCAGTAAATTCCTTTTAAATAACTTTATTGCAGCCCATTTAAAAAGTGTTTCAATGTTTTGTATATCTGCTTCAGAGAATAGAAATATGACTCAGAAATATCCAAACTTAAAAAAAAATTCAAATGAAGATGAAAATTGTTCAGTAATTGACCCATAAAGTGGTAACTGAGAGCTGATAGCCTAGAGAATTCATCTATATTGATATTGATGATATATATTGATTTTAGGAAGAACAAAAATTATTGGAGTTGGGGAAATGGCTTGTATAGAAAAAGTTGATGCTGATTATGCAAGTCTTTTATAATTTCAATACTATCCAAAGGTCTTTGGTGAAATACAAAATAAGATGGATTTCATAGGTCCTAAGGAACTATATTTCATCAATATAAATGCCATTAATTTACTCTATTTCTGACTATTTGAATTAACTGTTAAATTATATGAGGAGACTGAATGTGTGGCGAAAGTTTTAAAAGGTGATAACTCTAAAACAGGTAAAAGGTCAAGTTTGTACTGCTATATTTCATATCTAGTTATAAAATTGATGGGAAAGGAGACAAAAATAAATGTCCTTGGGCATCTATCAATTCATTAGCTTAACATGCTAAAAGAAAATTTTGGGGCACAAGCTCTTCAGGAGCAAACTTGTGACCTCAGTCAGTACTAAGTCCTGGCGATGGAAAGTCCTGGCAATGGAAGGGAGTTCAAAGTTAGAAGAGCCAGTGTAAACACACTTCCACTAATCTCATAGACTTCATTGTCTGCCTCAAGTACCTCAACTCTTTTACTTTCCTACTCAATTGTATGTGATTTGTTTTGCTTGTTTACTACTGAGCCATTCTTCTTAAGCACTACTCTTACTCTGTGCACATAACTCACAGATCCAGTCTTGATGAGTCCAGGTGTCAATCAGTGCCATCTTTGGCTGGATATGGGCCCATCCATTGCATCTCACTAAGAAACTAGTTCAAGGCTCAGTCCATGAAAAATTGACACACCACTCCTTGGACACAAGTATGATTTGCCAGATACCAATCAAGACAATAAATAAAAGGAATATAATATTTAGACATGATTAAGGATTTTAACATTATTTGTTGAAATTTCTGAATATGGAAGCAGCTTCAAAAGGCTGTTTCCTCTACTATGTGACAGTAACTTCCTACTGTAAGGATATGCCTGGGTAGGGGTGAGAGAGTAAAATTGTCTGCCTACATTGTCAATGTAAGATTAAATATCAACTATCATTTCTAGAGCATGTTATTAGTCAAGGGTGATTCAAATTTCAAAGTATTTTTTCCAAAAATAATGTTTTAAAGTTACACTCTTACAGAAATGACCCACGATAGTTACAATCTGAGGAAATACTTAGAGCCTTAAACTCAGACACAAGCGGAAATATACCTTATAAAAATGGAGATAGTAAGGTAGACATAGGTTATCACAACTCATTAAAAAATCAATATCTGGCAGGTGCAATGAGCAACTATAAGCAATCACATGATAATCAGGAAATATTAAGAGGAATGATAAAAGGTAAATACTGATAAAGGCTAAACATATTCCTAATTTGAGAGCAAATTTTGAAATTTTAAGAACCTCTGTGAAATGAAAGATCTATATTACCAAAACCCCAAGTCAAAGAAAAGGCTACTTGCTTAAAAATATTCAGGAAAATAGTTCACTGCTGATTTATCCACTAAAACTTCAATGTCAATTCAGACATGCATTGTTAGTGCTAATTGTCTACTTCAACTGGAGGTTTCCAACAAGATTTAATTGAAGACTTTTTCACTTTTAAAAATAGCAATGATATAAATCTCATCATTTGAACTATTATGTTGAATAGGTTTTTTTCTAAACTTTCATTAGCATATTTTAAAGCATTTACTATAAACGTGAAAAGTCATTGAACATTCATTTTTTAAAAAGTATGTTATATCGTTAAATAAAAACCCAAATGCTGGCTTTGGATTAAACAATTTAAACTATTTAATATATTTTAATTTGGAGATGGAAAACACAACCTTTTAGAATTTTTTAAATTATAGAATACAAAGAATTACTGTAATTAATATAAATATAATATTTTACCAAATAAATATAACTTTTTCATTAGGCTTTATTAAGATGTAAAGAATCTAAATAATAACATTTTTTCATCTTTTTAAAAATAAATACCCATAACTTAAAATGTGTATAACTCTAATAACTTAATAGTTTTATTTTTCTTGTGTTTTAATTCATTGGAAATATTTGTCATTATTTTAAACACAAACTAGAGTATTTAGTTAGTATTTTTCTTCAACTCCAAATTACCCTCTGAAATCAGTGCATTGTATTTATTCCCTTTGACATTCAACTGCTAGAAGTCACCCCGTAAATAAAAACTACATAATTCTGGTGGCAATGTATAGAATAAATAATACAGGCGAATAAAGATATATTAGTACGACAAGGTAACTAAGTAGTTTTCATCAATAAATAAGAGTTATTATGAGTCTCCATGAAGCTGTTTAATAAATATCTGATGAGGATCATGATGAATGATTTGTCCATAGACCATTTAACTGTGATATAAATGTTTGATCTTTGCTGCTCACATACTTACTATTCAAACAAAATTAATTATTCCTCAATGGCAGTAAAACAAACTCCTCCTGCAGCCCTGCTGTATAAATATCAAAACCGGGTGTAAAAATAAAACAAATGTTTCAATGACAATTGATTTGGAAAGGGCTATTAAATGTTGGGAAAGGCATTCCTTTGTACTTAACACTTAACATGGGACCTGAGTAAGGGAGGGTTTTGAAAAGTCCCCACTGGCCAAACTAAAATGTCAGAAAACACAGAAACATTCCCAAATATCAGGTGAAGTTGATTGTTTAGACAAAGCAACAAGTATTTTAAAATACAGCATCCCCACATACACAAATATTTTTGCAATCATGTCTACCCAGTTAACATTGAAAATATCTGGAACTCTTCTGAGAGTTCCTACAAAGAAAACATTTTGCCAGGGGTATCAGTAGTGGCTACCCATTGGAAGCAGAAGCAAAGGTATTTATGTAATCATCAGTGGTCTATGAGTAAAGGAGTGCTTTCCTTTGATGATTGTCACAAAATTTTCTGTTTGGAAATGCTTTAAGTAAAACAACATTTGCTATCGAAATTTTTCACTGTCCTGTTTGAATATGAACAAATACAGTGAGTGCCTGTTGGAACATTAATTTCACTTTGCTGGTGTGGTTGTGCTGTGATCAGATTGCTACAGAATTTGGAAGTGAATTTTAAGATTTGAATAGATTTTTTTTGAGACAAAGAGTATTCACTGTTGCCTAATTCTTGGGACAACCATCTTGCCTCCCAACAGAGACCAAGAGAACAAGATCACTAATTAGAAAAAAAATCTGATTACTTTTTTCTATAAAGTGCTAGCCAAAGCCTTGCAGAGATGCCACAGGGCCATGATAGAGGTCTGAATGGTAGCTGGAGAGGAGGAGTGCATAGTATATTACAAACAGCGACACCCAGGGCTCTGTAAGCTTCATATGAATGATGAGTAAATTCTTACATCTACAGTTTCCACCACCCCCACCCTGCCCTCAACATCCCCACCAAAAGAAAACCCAGATTTCCCAGTAGAGACAAGTTATTGCTTCTCTTTTCCCTATAGCTAAGAATAAGTCAATTCATAGGCTGGTAGACAAATACCTGATAATCCCCTGGAGCAGTTCAGCCTAACCCACTGCTTCTTCCCAGCTACTGAAGAGCAACTGAAATAGAATTTACTTTATGAAGGTCCCTCGGGATTGAGAACAGTGTGTAATAAAGCCACTCTCCCATCAACAATACTTGTGCTCTGTGGGCTATGAAGACGAGGATCGAGCTCATTATAAATTTAAAGAGCGTCTTGTTTTAAAATTGACATGGGAAAGTAGTAAAGACCTCTAAAATACGAACCTCAAATTGCTTGCACGTTTGCTTTCCATGTGAAGCCAGGATTCATACCTCAAACTTTTCCCTGGACTTTATCCAAGCTTTTTCTGGTACAAAATGCTCAGGAGATAAGACTTTCATGAAAGGCCTTCAATTCTATAGCCTTATTCTTTAGAAGATGACTTGGAAGAGACCTCCAAGTCAAAGATTTTTCCCTTGAGAAAGGGTATTGACAGCATTGTTTTTTTCTGACACAGGACACAAGATTTTATTTCTATGAATCTCTATTCTGGCCTTGGATAAATTAGGAAAACTCAAAGAAACAATCAGCTTTGTCTGAGAAAGAAAATAATTTGTAAAAATTATTTTGTAATTGTATACAATTTGTAAAAAATATTCTCTCATCATATAAACACACTGAATCTTAAAAGATGACTATGTTCTTTTAAAGTGATGTCCATGTTCATTGGTTACTAAGGGAAAGGATTTTTTTGTATATTTGTTTCCAATGGCAACCTACCTATATTAGTCTGCTCATGCTGCCAGAACAAGACTGCAGATTTGCTGATTTAAACAAAAATAATTTATCTTCTCACATTTCTGGAGGCTAGGAAGTTCAAGACCAAGGTGCTAGCCAATTGGGTCCTTGGTGAGGGCTCTCTTCCTCACTTGCAAATGGCCACTTTCTTGCTATGTCCTTACATGGTAGAAAAACAGAATTCTCTCTTTCTTCCTCTCGTTATAAGGCCACCGATCCTATCAGATTAAGGCCCACTCTCATGACCTCGTTTAACATTAATTACCACTTACAATCCCTATATCTAAATATAGTCACAATGGGAGTTGGGGCTTCAACATATGGATTTGGTGGGAGACACAATTCACTCCAGAGCAATACCTCGAATAGAAACCTTAGTTATCAAAGATCTACCCAGGTCTCACTTCTAAAGTGTTTCTGGGCACTTAAGTATAGTAGTTCCTCCTTAATTGCTGTTTTGCTTTCTGCCATTTCAGTTACCTGTGGTCAACCGTCATCCAAAAATATTAAATAAAAAATTCCAGAAGTAAACAATTCATAAGTTTCAAACTGTACACTCCATTCTATTTTGCCTCAAATGTGACTCATTCCTTTGTCCAGCATTGTATATGCAACCTGCCCATTTAGTCACTTAGTAGCCTTCTAGGTGATCAGGTCAACGGTCATAGTTTTGCAGTGCTGATACTCAAGTATCCTTTATTTTACTTAACAATGGCCCCAAGCCACAAAAATAGTGATGCTGGCATATTGTTATCATTATTCTATTTTATTGTTGTTGTTAATCTCTTATTGTGCCTAATGTATAAATTAAACTTTATCATAAGAATGTATGGAGATGATACAGTAAGGGAGCTCAAATGAAGGAGCTGATGTGAGGAAATCATAACTTAGTTGAAATGTGAATGAGTAGCTGCCAACTAGGTAAGGAAGAAAGTAAAATTTTTTGAAGGCAGAAGGCATGGCTGCGGTAAAGAGACTATAATGAGAACATAGAAAATATGAGGCAAAGGAAGAAAATCATTGTGGCTGGAACAGAGAGCATGAGAGCCTGGAGAGAAATGTGGAGGTATATGAAGTCACATATAAGGTTAGAAATATAGGTAGGGGGTAACAGATGGTTATGTTTTGTCATTGTCCTAAGATCAAAGGAAATCATTGAAGGTTTTTAATTTATGTGTAGAGAGGGGGGTGTGTGTGTGTGTGTGGTGTTCTATAGATGAGGAATGATATAATCATATTTTTGAAAACATTCTCTTTTGCAGGGAAAAATAGTGGATACAGATATTTCACTCTGAAGGCCATGCATGTTAAAAAATGATACTCTCTTGGACAAAGGAGACAATGATGGAGTGAAATGGTCCTATGTGAAAGGTATGTAGAAGATAAAATTGACAGGACTTGGTGATAAATGAAATGTGAAGAGTGAAGAAGAAGGCTATATCTAGGATTATGCCAGGCTTTTGGATTTTAAACTGGGCAAATAATAGTACCAATCATGCAAAAGAGAGCTTAAAAGGTGAAACATACCCTCCCATCCCCCCTTTACAGGATTCATGAAGAAAATCAGGGTAAAAGATAATCAATAAGAGAAGAGACGAGTTTCTGGTGCCGAGGGGCTGAGGGAAATTGGAGTAGCCCACAGGTAAATACTAATTAGTGTACTCTTAAGGGGATCATATCAGTCTTGCACGTTCTGATATATAGCAAAAAGTTGTTCTTAGAGAGTCCTAGGACACCTGAGGTTCCTGAGATCCTTTCAGGGGTCCAGGAGATCAAAACTATTTTCACAGTAATGTTAAGACATCATTTGTTCTTTACACCATGAAACTTTCAGATGGCACATGATATGTGATATCCTGAAAGACTGATGGCAAAAACAAATACAAGACACCCAGCTGTCTTCATTTAAGGTGCCATTAAAGAAAATTTTTTTAAATGCCAAATTTGTAAAAAGTTGACGATGCCACTGGTTTTACTATTTTTCATTAAAATATATTTATTAATAGCCAATGGCTTTATTGCTATTTTAAATGAATTAATAAATGTTTTGAATTTTCTGTTTTAATTTCTAATATAGAAAAACATGGATTCATATAATCCACACAGATAATTTGGGCTTCCCAATAATGTCGAAGAGTATAAAGGTATCTTCAGTCCAAGAAGTTTGTGAACTGATCTAAATACTCAATGTGATTTCTAAGGGGTATCAATCACAAGAGAGCTTTTAAATTGCCAGGGACCTGTTGGAGTTTACTTCATAAAAATACTAATACTGCATGTTCTTACTTAAAGTGGCAGCGAAATGATGAGAACACATGAACACATACAGGGGAACAATAGACACTGGGGCCCATCAGAGGGTGGTGGATAGGAGAAGGGAGAGGATCAGGAAAAATAACTAATGGGTACTAAGTTTAATGCCTGGGTGACAAAATAATCTTTACAACAAAACCCCATGACACAGGTTTACCTACACGACAAACCTGCACATTCATGCCTGAATTTAAAACTTAAAGAAAATACAATAAATTTAACAAACATTATTATTTGTCTCTGAAAAGCAGGAAACTAATATATAGAACCAACTGTTATTCAGAATATGAAGTTATAATCAGGGAAAAACATAAGAAAATCAGTACTTCATTCAAGCACTGTGCAGGACTTCCAATCTTATTATATATTTGTGATGTCTTAAAATTCCATATGCCAAAACGCTGTTAAAATTATATACACAGAATATTTGTGGGCTGATGACATTTAGGTATATATCCCCTCCTGAGAAATACAGTGTGAAGGAAGTCTGAAAAGGCCCATCCCAGAGCACCCTGGCACCCATTTGTCAGATAATGAGCAACATTCATTCTTTACTTTGAGTGATACATTGATTGTAACATAGAAGGTTGGAAGCAAAGTGACTAGAACAAATTTGTAGTTCAGCTTTTGAACAAGTAAAAGGAACAAATAAAAGGAGAGCAGTATTCAAACGTTGGCTGGCAGGTGTGAATATCCTAATACTAAGGCAGTGTCATCTTTTGCTTTACTGGTTTGTGTTAAAGTTCTGAATTTTCTATCTTGTTATAGGCCTTGGTCTGTTTTATTCACTTCTGTATCCCCAGCTACTAGAAAAGTGTTTGTCTGACATATAATAGCTGCTCAGAAAATATTTATTCAATGAATGCTATGGAGAAAGGAGCAAACAACCCTCTTTGTGTTCTCAACATGCTGGATGGAATTGCCGATGCCCAAGGCTTTTGCTATCCCTGTTTACTTGTGACTTTCCTTGACTTTCTGGAGAAGAATGAACTTAGATGTGCTATGAACAAGGATGCCAAGCACCTGCATCTCAATATAAGCAGAAGTAAACCTGTGATCTTTCTCCTCAAATTAATGCCTCTCTTACATATACGTCATCTACCCAATAATTTTAAAATATTTTAGACTTTTCTCTCTCCATATCCCATTTCCTAGTATAACCAATTTGTCATTATATACTGTACATTCCCCCTTTTGATATTGTTCACATCCTTCCCCACCTTGTTTTTCTCACTGCTTACTGCCTTAATCACACTCTTTATTTCTTACTGGCCTGTGTTGTATTTTGTGTTGAATAGTCTTTTATTCCTCACCTCATCATACTTCTCTGAAAGCTTTTTATTCATTGAAATTACATTTTAAAATGTCTTGTGACCCAAGGTTTTAAGAGAAAAATACACACATACAGTGGACACATGCACGTATGTATACACATATATAGTGTATAGAGATACAATTATTAGTAGTCCGCAAATGATAAACAGCATGAATATATGTTTAATATATTTTCAAAGATCTTTTTGTTTAGTGTCCCCAGGGTTTTTAAACCCAGGGCAATGAGCTACAGTAAAATTCAGGTAAAGTAGGAAAGAGCGGCAGTGTGGGAGGACAGGGGTGTTGACATGCCTGGCTTCCGAGAAGCACATGCATCTCAAGAAGGGACCTTTGGGAAAGAATTCACCTGAGAGAAGAAGAGATGGAACTTGAGCCCCTTAAGCAATCTATGCCCAAAGCCCCTAAAAGAGTGTTTGTGTTTTCCCGGGTCTCACGGACACCAGTTTAGAGATCACTATTCTAGATCACAAATGAGGTAAGATCCCTCCCTTTGCTTAATTTTTCAGTGTTTCTCATGGCAACTGAATGGGCTACTCTTGGATCGTACTTGATCTGCCTCATATCAACTTAATTTTTCTCAACTTCTTTCATTCTTCTGTTTTTACCCCATACCCTACCCATATCAATCATGTACCTTGTCTTGAATTACCATACTGCTCCAGCATCCATGTCTTTACCCCCTTCCTCACTGGCCTAATTGCAACCATTTACTAAGAATGAAATAAAGATTGTTAACTCTACAGTGGAAAGCACCTCTTTGTAGGTGTTAAATAAATGATGGTAATTATGATTTTCTAATACAGTTAGTATATGATAAAACACGAGTTTAGAAATTCCCCTCCAACTTTCTAGAGAGTAAGTGACATAATCATTGTCTTTATTCTTTGTTTTGGAAACACTGAAAACCCAGAATAGGTTCAGCTGGACTGGACTAAGAGAAAACCAGAAAACTGGCCCAGTTAATGATATGAATAAAAAATAATAATTAATTATCTGTTACAACCAGTACAAGTAAATACATGTGTGGTCCCCCAGATCCCCACCCACTTGTGTACACACTGCATAATCTTCTCCCCTTGGGTGTGGATGAAACTTTTGAATACAATGATAACTACTCTTGTGATTAGGTTATATTATACAACAAAGATGAAGAGATTTTGCATATGTAATTAAAGTCCCTAATCAGTTGACTATAAGTGAATTAAAATGGAAATTAACCTACGCAGGACTGACCTAATTAGGTGAGCTCTTTAAAAGAGAGTCTGGAGGTCAAAAGCTCAAAGCAGGAGAGATGCTATCCTGTTGGCAGGAGTAAACTGCCCTATTGTAGAGAGGGTTATGTGTCAGAGAAAGTTAGGCAGTCTCTAGAAGAATTATACTGCAGCCTTAAAACCACAAGAAACTGAATTCTGTCAAAACTAGTGAACTTTAAATGCAACATGGAGTTTTAGATGAGACCTGAGGTGTGGTAGGCACCTTAATCAGGACCTTTTGAGACCCTAGCAAGGAGCCTGCTTGAGTTATGGCTGGACTGCTGACCTACAGAAAATATGAGATAATAAATGTGTGTTGTTGTTAGCCTCTAAGGTTTTGGTAATTTGTTATGCCACAATAGAAAATAAATGCACAATTGAATCCACCACCAAATTGTTGGTTTTGCATTATAGGCTTTACTAGATATGTGAACCAAAACATTTGAAAGAATATTCATAAAACATTATCTCTTACGGTTTCCAGAATGTCAACTTTATTTCATCCACTTTAATAGAAGTATCATCTCTTTATAGTCATATCTATATCTCTTTCATATACGTATTTTTTAAACTAAAAGCTATCCTTTAATAAAATATTTCCAAAATATTCCCAAAGCTCAGAAGACTTTTTAAATTTGAGTGATATAGGTTTGGCTCACAAATTCTGGTATCATTTTTTTAGAATTAATACCCTATAAACTCTATCCTCTGCTTAACAAAGACATTGGAATTATATAGCATGTTACTTGCATAATTAGCCAGCTCCTTTTTGGACAGAAAAGAAAAAAAGAAACCTACTTAATAGCTAGCAAGTGTCATAGTCATTCTATTTCTTGCCTCTCTCAATCTCTTTTTAAAAATACCCTAAAGATTGGTTTGGAACTGAAGAGGAGGGCAACATTTGGATTTCTTGGTGTGTGCATGCCAGTTGAAGGGTGAATGTGCAGGTGAGTGTGTGTGTGTGTGTGTGTGTGTGTGTATAGGTTTTATTCCAGAGAAAATTTATAAGAGTACCTAAACCAGCCAGGCATGGTGGCTCATGCCTGTAATACCAGCACTTTGGGAGGCTGAGGCGGGCAGATCACCTGAGGTCGGGAGTTTGAGACCAGCCTGACCAACATGGAGAAACTCTGTCTCTATTAAAAATACAAAATTAGCTGGGCTTGGTGGTGCATGCCTGTCATCCCAGCTTCTCAGGAGGCTGAGGCAGGAGAATCACTTGAACCCAGGAGGCGGAAGTTGTGGCGAGCTGAGATTGTGCCATTGCACTCCAGCTTGGACAAGAAGAGTGAAACTCCATCTCAAAAAAAAAAAAAGAGTACCTAAACCACATATACATACACACACACAAAATCAGAAGGGAAACAGTTGGTTTATTATACCTAACTGGTGTAGAACAATGGAAAGACTAATACAATTTAAAAAGTCAATGAGTGGAACCAACCCAATCTACGCAGAGAAACACTATCACAGGAGTCATCTTTTATTTTAAAGGACAAAACAGATGATTCAATTTCCTTGGAACATAGTGTTTTACTCAAAAGGCTTCCAGATTCTTCAGTTATTTATTGTTGTCCAAAATATTAAGAATAGTCCAAAACATTTCCTTTTATTAGCAGGTCTAGATTGAGAGAGATTTACCTTGGCAGTACCATAGCATGGATAATATTCAGTTAGGTTTGTTCAGAGGAACTTCCCCATCATTCTGCTGTAGTGAAATATATGAAAGTCAATCCATGCCCTCTTAATGGTATATTTTACTCTAGGTGCTGGTACCTGATCTTATGTAGGTTATTTAGCTTTACAAATCTGTCCATATATACATAACTTTATATTATCAGGCCAATTTATAACATTATTATACCTTACTAAATTTATGCAATTCTATTGATTTTAAAGAATTTTAGGATCCAGTTGAAAAAAATAAGACCTGTATTCAAAGAAATGAAAACATTATGTAATATTGTTTAAGAGAACAGTGAAAATATGTGACTTAACCATAGAGGAGATGACCAAGTTCACAGATTGAAAGGAACAATATAAAACAGGTTAAAAAATAGTTTTTACTGTAAATTCAGAAAAGCTGGGTAAGGGCCAGCATGTAGAAAAATGATTGTATGGACTGCTAAAAGACAGATTGAAACAGAATGCAGGCTGGGTACAAAGACAGCCAGAGAGGTAGGGATCAGCTATAGAGATTAGAGACATCTGTGATAAACTTCTATTAGGCTCATTATTCTTCATTGAAGCCTCTGTCACTCACCAGAACAGGTTTACCATCAGTTGAGAGCTCATGTTATGTCTCTGGGGAGGAAAGGTAGGTAAAGGATACAGGATTGGAAGGTAAGGATCTAAGGTCCTAGCTTTTACTCCCCTAATGACTTTGTGATGCCGCACACATTTCCGATCTTTTTCTCTCTCTGTGGTTTTTTTAAATTTTCTTGATAACATTAGAATTTGCCATAAGTAAAAATGTTTTCTGTGGATGTGTGTATTTGCATATTTATCACAGTCAAAATAATCAGTCTCTGAAAATGCAAAAGATTGGGTAGGATTATGTAACACATTCTTAAAATATTAAAACCTGCACACATTAAAGCATCAAGTTAAATAGTTGTTAACCTGTCTCACGAATAATCGCCTGCTTAGATCCAGTCTGTGAGAGGAAAAGGAAGCAATAAATTTGACCTTCACTTACCGCATGTTTTAATTGCACAGTACTCCCAGCGGGTGTGAGGGTCAAGAGTATAGCACCATGGCCTCGGCTGGCCATCGGGATTGCGGCAATAATTATCATCAAAGCCCTTGTCGGGATATCTGCAAACCACACCAAGAAAAGTGTCACGTAAATCTGCCTGGAAACACCACCCACCCCTCAGCTCACAAAATAACTTTCCACTTAGGTTGCCTACACCTAGCTGGGGAAAGAGGACATTTTCTATGTTTTGCCTTACGAGCACTGCTGATCACTGACTATGGAATCTACTAATTTATATATCCCACTAAGGACGGAGTATCATCCCCTGGCTAATAAGTTAGGTCCATGTGGTACCTTTCCACTAGCTGAGGTTCCAAATCGAGTCTCTTTCTCTTAGAACCCAGTTAAGGGCAGATTACAAAAACATGACTTCATGTAGAACACTCATTAAGAAAACAGGTCCTCTTCTAGGGAAGGCTTAAAGTTCAAACTGAAAGTTCAGTGACAGCTCAGTTTTGGAAATAGAGCCCTTCGAGGTCATGCCCTCACCTTCACCAGATCATGAGACAAACTTCATCACACTACTTTCTCCACACCCCACCTCCCTTCAAATGAACAGAGTCCTGAATTGGTGACTTGATTTTAATTGCTACCATATCCCTTCTGCTCTCACTTAAACGACAAGACAAGCATTTATTTGGAAAATAAGCTGGAGTTTTAATTTCATTAAAAATAACAACAAACAAAAAAGAATAGAGAAAAAGAACAAAGAAAAAACACCTAACAGCAATTTCCAAAGAAAGGTGGGGGACGGAATTTCCTGTGTAATTATTTGTATTTTTATTCTTTATAATCAAAATAAATGAACTTCTTCCTTTTTTTCTTCACCTTAAAAGTTTCATGTAAAATACATGGGCAAAAGTAGACATGATTTTTTTTTTTTTTTTTTTTTTTTTTTTTTTTTTTTTTGGTGGGGATGGGTAATGATTTAAGCTCAAAACCTACTTCTGGGGATAAAAGATAGATTTAGTTGCCCGACTTCTCCAAATTGGCTTTTTATATGGGCAATTTCAAAACACACCAGGACAAAGCAACCTGAATGGTTTGCTCTACTTTTTACTCCCTATGAGCACTACTTATGTCATGCTTTTATGCGTGTGGCCTGGAGTACCTGAGTCTCTGAAGATGCTGCTCCAGAAGGAGATTTGCCTGCAATTAGTAACAATACCTCTAACCACAGCTAAGACTTTTCAAAGTGGTCATTACTGAATTGGCCCTGTGGTTTGCTTTGGTTTTGTTTTGTTTCTGCTCTAAAAGAGAAAGAAGCTTCTTTTAGTGCTTCCACTCTATACCCTGCTGATGATTTTGTGTTCAGTACCATGCTGATTTTAGAAACTCTGACCAGTTGACTATGTAGTCAGTGTTCTCATATACCTCATCATAAATCTTTTTTGCCCTTAGACTATTTCCTCCAAATATAATGGCCAGAAATTCTGTCAGAATAACTCCTGAACATTCTGGGAGTTCTAAATGTTATGTTCATGCCCTATTGGGAAAGTATAATATAAAGAGAATTTCCACAGCGGTGCGTCATAGAGTGAATAATAGTTTGTAAAAGAATCACTGAAAGCATGACTCATTAATATTTTACCTTTCAGGCAAGTATTTGTGCCGGTGTGGTGTCTGATGATCCCAGCGCTGACAAATCTTGCCTGATTCTGTATGATCCATGAGACCTCGATAACTCTCCCCATTGCAGGTCATGCATTCAACTAATAAAATTAAAGTATAGCATGTTAATTGTTTCTGACAGCAAAATCAAAAACATCACTGTTCCATTTAAAGAACAGCACCTGTTTAGTAAACAGATTTTTTTAAAATCCTACACATCATTCTAACTTTTTATTAGGGCCTAATGTCCACAAATAGTGACATAAACTACTCCCTATAGAACACATCATACAGTTTAAGTGGGATTTTTGTACTTAGTGTCACACAGATTTACTATAGGGCCATGATGCTGTCTATCTATTTTTTCAACAACTGGCTCAAAGGCATCTAGAAAATGGAAATAAAAGACAGATCCTTGGAAATTTTTCCTGTGTTGGTCTAAAATGCAAAGGTCTCAGTATCTATTTGTCAGCACAATAGTGTTTCTCTCTCAATTTGCCCTCCAAACACATACACAGGAAATACAAAGTTTAATTGAGTTTGTGTCATATTTCACGGTTAATGACATAATCAAGACCACATAGATTTAAGAGATTGGCTTCATATAGAAATCTGGTGCAATTCAAAGAATACAGATATTTTTAAAAAGTAAATCACAGCTCCTTTCTGTTAGCAAACATCCATGTTGAATAGGCTGGGCAGGTTTACATTCCTATCTGGCTTAGGATAGAAGATGACCTGCTATTGAACTCCATGTTCCCATTCTTTTTAAAATGTATAACCTAATGTAATTAGGTAGGATCTTACTGATGATTTTGTGAGGTTAATTCCTTGTTCTCTTCTGGCTGGCCTCTTATGTCACACTGAAAACTGAATCACATCAATTGCTGAAAGTGAGACTTCTCAAACAGACAGGTTGATTTGTAGCACAGAAAGCATCCTGTGGAATAAATCATTGCTTGGCTTTCCTATGAATCAGGCAAACTTCCTTAAACACATCATTTGTATCTTGCAATTACTGATCATCTAACTTTAGCTGAAGTGGGAAGAGGCATCAATGTTTAGTTTTATCCAACGGAATCTAGCCTAATGCGTATTTGTAGTAATTTGGGATTATAGTATTAGAATCATCACTTTTGAATCCTTGATTCTTATAATCTAATAGGGACATTAACTATTAACTTCCTGAAACATGCAACAACTTGGCTTGATCCATCTACTTTCCTTCATTTATATTAACGTTAGCTAAGAGGCCAACTCAGCTTCCCTTCATTTGATACTGAGATTTTCCAGACTACACTCAATAAGCACCTGAACTGTAAATGAGTGGAGTCCATGAGCGTATCAATAAAGGTGCTCAGGTTGGCCAGGGTCATAGCAGTGCTCAACATAGGTGATGCAATGTTACATTTCAGCTTTCCATTTGAATGCTTAACAGGTTCATTTAGTTCTCTGTTTTTTTTTAAAGAACACAAATTTTGATACTGTCAAAGAAAATGATGCAGCATTTATCATTATTTGTTCCTTCGTGTTGGATGAAATGTACAATAGAGTACTAGGGTCACATATAAAAGATAAGTATTCATATATACAATTTCTACTCTTGTACTCAGGAGATTACATCTATTATGCCTCCTTCAGCAAATACAGCTTGTGATGTATTTGATGACTACCTTTCTAATGAGAGTGAATAGAGTTATTTTCTGGTAATCACTACATTGAGCAGTATTATAAGAATTTTTCCTTGACTTACACATTTTAATGGTTTTAAGAAAAAATAGCTACATGAATGAAACAGATGGTTCCATAAGATGACCACTTTCCATTATGAGTGTGGCAGATCAATCCTTGTTCAAATATGAATGTGCGTAAAAACCCCTTGAGATCCTGTTAAGAGGCAAGTTCTGAGTCAGTGGGTCTGGGCTGGGGCACTAATAACAAGCTCCCAGGGGTTGCTGCTGTTGCTGGTACTTGGACCTCACTTTGCTCTGCAACTTTCTAGATAACAGGGTCTATTATAAAAGTTCTGACCAGGCATGGTGGCTCACGCCTGTAATCCCAGCACTTTGGGAGGCCAAGATGGGAGGATCACAAGGTCAGGAGATCGAGACCATCCTGGCTAACACGGTGAAACCCCGTCTCTACTAAAAATATAAAAAAACTAATCGGGTGTGGTGGCGGGCGCCTGTAGTCCCAGCTACTCAGGAGGCTGAGGCAGGAGAATGGCGTGAACCTGGGAGATGGAGCTTGCAGTGAGCCGAGATGGTGCCACTGCACTCCAGCCTGGGCGACAGAGTGAGACTCTGTCTCAAAAAAAAAAAAAAGTTCTAAGTATTTGGCAGTAATAGTTTTATAGGAGAGACTAGATTTTACTAGGACCTTGAATAGATGAGAGTTGGATAAATTATAAAGGGACAAAATAACATAAAATCAGAAGCTTAAGTATGCTATGTTGATAGTAAAGTGAAGAGAGAGTTATGATTGCAGTTGTGGGCCTAAAAATAAATAAATAAAAGTTAGCAAGAATAATGTTACATTTTAGAAAGCAATGAAAGTTATTGTTGGGGTGGGAATTAAACATGCCATGATTGAATTGAGATACTTGAATATATTATAGTTACATATTATTTGATTGTTTATACCATACTTTTAACATAAAAGGTATAGGGCAGGTGCGGTGGCTCAAGCCTGTAATACTAGCACTTTGGGAGGCCAAGGCAGGCAGATTGCCTGAGGTCAGGAGTTTGAGACCAGCTTGGGTATGGTGGTGCGTGCCTGTAGTCCCAGCTACTTGGGAGGCTGAGGCAGGAGAATTGCTTGAAACCAGGAGGTGGAGGCTGCACTGAGCCGAGATGGCGCCACTGCACCACTTCAGCCTGGGCGACAGAGCACGGCTCTGTCTAAAAGACAAAAACAAACAAACAAATATGAAAACATGAAAGGTATCATCTGATTCTTACAGTGAGGAAAACAAGTCTCACAAAAGTTTTAAGAGACTTACCTAAAACACAAAATGTTAAACCTGAGCCTGGAACACAAATCTTCTGACCCATAGTCTTAGTATTTTTTTGCATTATCCCAAACTGCCTTTTTGTTTTACATATTTTAACTTATTTCCTACATATTCTAACCGGTTATACTTTATGATATACTGATAGCAATAACTTTAGAAAGTTGGTATCCCTACCCTTTTCAACATTGTCCTCATTGCCCTCTGCTTTTTTGTTTACAACAGTTAACTTGCTCTCCTGTTGCAGTCTCATCTATTGGAGCATTGCAGGGAAAGTACATGAGAATGTAACTAGATTGGACACCTTATCCAAAGTCAATGGCTGAAAAGTTGGCTGTTTTACCACGGAATCAAACCATCGAGTTAGTCATAAGAATTACCTCAAGAAAGCCAAATTTTTAACTCATATTCACTTTTCAAACTTTGGGAATTCTCAGATTCTTCTAAATTTTCTTTTAAGTCAAGCAGTTCAGGTGAAACCAAGTCCATGTACTCAAGGAAACAGGTGTACATATCAACGATGTCACAGTTTATATGTAGTAATGCCCTTTGGCTCTGTCTATTGCTTTCAGTACATTATTTACCTGCTCCAGCAAGTTCTCCTCTAAAACAAAACAAAACAAAACAAAACAATACAAAAAAAGCTAACTACTGCTCTAGATAGATCACAAAAACTCACAGAGTAATGGTTTCTGTTCATCGGTTCAATATTTGTTCTAAGTACAGTTCTGGACTGAATAATAGTAGAATACTACAAAAACTGTATATGAATTAGAAAATACAGAGGATTAATTTAACAGCTTTCTCATCATACTAACCAACCAAACTTTAAAAATGTGTTTCATTTTTCTCAGTCATAAAACAGGAGTGATATGAGTATACAGACTAAAACAGTTACTTTGAAAGTATCTGAATCTATTTTTAATTAGTGTTTGTTTTATTCCATTAAAGACAATCTCAGAAAAATCCATACAGGTGATTACTTCATCAAAACTGAATGTTTAAAATATAAATAGTCTCACAAATTTACATATATAAATAAAAGTTTTACAAATAAATTTTAAGTTGCCATTTAATCTTTGTAACTTGCCATTTAATCTTTGCTTTTAAAAGTCTTTCTTCACATAGAGTATCGAATTATACACATAAACTTATGTCAGTATTATTTGGGATTTTAAATGTATTGTATTTTTTAAAATAATGATTATGGCTTAATTAAAATATATTTACTTGATCATTTGACAATCATTAGAAATGACATCTGTTCCAATGACTAATGTTTGTTTTATTTTAAATTTCAAGCAAACGCTAAAGGAAGAAATTGGATTTTACATACCTCAACTTTCTAAAACTTTTGAATCAAGCGCTAATTATTTTCTCTGTATAACTCTATACAAGGTTCTTTTTTAAAATTGTCCAATAAAAGTCTACATATTTATCATGTACGACATGATGTTTTGAAGCATATATACATTGTCAGTGGACTAAATCAAACTAGTTAACATATGCATTACTTCACATAGCAATTTTGTGGTAAGAACATTTAACATCTAGTCTCTTAGTATTTTTTAAATATACAATATAATATTATTATCTATAGTCACCATTCACACACTAGATCTATTGAACTTATTCCTCTTATCTAATTGGAAGGTGATAAATGTGATAAAAGAATATTTGTTTTCTTTTGGAATATTTACTATATTTTAAAGTTTTAAATTATAAGAAAATAATGCTAATCATTGACTATCAGATACAATTCTTTTAATTTTAAACAAATTTCAGGTGATTATATAGCCAAGTTTTAAGCATAATTACAAAAATTTCAAAAAATATATACTGTTCTATATGTCTTTTTCATTTGAACAGTCTAAAGTTTGATTACGGGTGTTTTTCTTGTGTAATTTTCAATATGCAAAATGATTTTATAGTTGCTACCTTAGCCATAATAAAATAACCTTTATAACTTACCATTTAATTTGTATCCATGGATAGAAATGGCCCATCTATTATACAACTTAAGCATTCTGGATTTTGAGGTTTCCCCCTTATATGTATTTTAGAAGAAATTTATATCATGTTACATTATTTTGTATATTTTATATTATTGATTTTATAAGTCACTCTTTTTCTCTGCCAATGTTTTGACAATGCTTCTTACTTTGGATCTTTTTCATTAAAATCCTGCTAACACATTGCTTGTGTTAGCTTGAATTTAAAATATCACAGTTTAACTCATACTCTCTGCAATATGTTTAACCTACAGGGCAGATGTTGGTTCCCTTCTCCCACAGGAGAGTTATTCCACTATTGCCAGGACACTAATTATTTCCAGAAAGAACATGTCTGCAACCTTTGGTGCCGTGGTGACCAATAGCATCATGTGCCATTAATACCAACGAGCAATGCCCTTTTCTAAGGGAGGTGTGATGACCTCAAATTATAGTTACATGCTAATGATATAAGAATAACTGAAAATAGGATTTATTCAAGGACTTCTTTTCTAGCACTTTCAATCTATGTCGCCTAGCAGTCCAGTCCTATGTAAGTAAGCATATTTTGATGAATGTTTTTCTTATAAACCAGTAGTTGAAAAATCATATTTTCACAAGAACCACGCAGGTAACGAAAATAATAAGCTGTTTAAAGTTTGGCCAAGGTACCAGCCTTTGAAAACACGTTTTCAGGTCAAACAAAACCCCTTCCCAATGATTTCCAACCTCAGAAAACTGTAATAGGAGAGATTCCCCTAAAAGTAGGGTTTTTTTTTCTTCCATGTGCAAGTTTAAGACAAATATTAATTCATTCAGACTTATTCATACAAAACAGACTTGTTCATAACGTGATCACAGAAAAGTTTATTATTTTTAAAAGAAAAGAAAACAATGAAGAGGTTATAGGGAACAGAATATGATATGGAATGGAAAGTAAGAATTTACAAACGGAGATGGAACTGGCTCTAGCACATAAAGTCAAGGATTTCAAATTCACTAACAACAGAAAACAAATCCTTCTCTGTGACAATTAGCTAACAGTAGCCTTTACTTTTTATGTGATAAATATCAACCTAATATTAAATGAATATTTATGGAGGAAATATTTTTAAAACTATTTGGTTAATAACAAACAGGTAAGATATCTTAGTATAAAACTTGGATAGCATTCCAGTAGTCCCCCCTCCCCAAATACTCCAAAATCCTAATAATTTTCTAACAGAGTTTCATCCATGTTTCACTTAGATTTTTGGAAATTTAGAGTTTCTGACAGAACTGAAAAATCCAGCTATTCAGTAGCCAGATAACTAAGAAAAATGAAACCACATACAATGCTGAAATGGTTACTCTTCCATCTTGTCAGCCATTCAGTTTTCCACTGCAAAAGTAAGGACAATGCCCTTTTATGCTGTGAGAAGAGCTGAAAACATAGACATGGATTTAAGGTGCCTGCCTTCAAAACAGTTTGGGTTCCATTGCTTTGATCTCTTCAGTTCCTATTCTGAATGGTACTCAGTTCCAGTCTATGTGTCACATTTGATTCTAGGCACATTTTCACCAAAACGTGCATGGGGTCAAGCTTCCAGTGATCCCTTCTTATATTGTATTATCTTCTGGGTCCATATACCCTTGTAACACCACTTCATGATAGTTTGGACAAAATTTCTGTGGAAGCAGGTGCTGGTTGAATAGAATTAACATTGCTAATGAAAGGCTAAGCTTCATTCAACTCCTTTCAGGTGCCACACAGTAAGTAGATTTTGAGGTATGTGAGCTCAAGGCAGTAGGTAAGTAAACCCTCTCTTTCACTTTCCCCAGGGGGATGTCTCAGGCAGTGTTGAAATTCAAACTGATAACTCGCTCTGTTATTTTGCATTAATCTGGTGATAATCCAACAGTTTTAAAAACATTGTATAAAAATGTTTAAATAATTATTTGTAGTTGCATTTGCATGAACAACATGTTTATTATGATTGATTTGTTGCTGTTAACCCTTAATGTGAGTTACAGTTCTACACATGGGGGAATAGAATGGCCCACATGGCATTCAGGTTTATTTACCTTCTGAACACTGAGGAATGTCACAGACTTCGTAGCGTACCTCTGGATTGCTTGTGAAACACCAGGGTCCCCCTTCTTCCCCTCGAGGATTTCGACAGTAGTTTTCCTGTAGGTCTTTACCCCGATAGCTCGAAGGCAAAAAGCTAGTTTTAAAATGATAATCATTACAGTATAAGAGCATGCAACTTTTTTGCCTATTAATTTTACTAATTAGTGGGTATGTTTTTGCTGAAAGTAGAAAAATCCTTTATCTTATATTCCTTCAGATATTTTAACTTAAAATTCTGTCGTTTCCATCTGTCCTTAAAACGTTTGAATTTTATTAACATCCATTTAGCTGAATTTCCATATTCACCATCAAGTTAGAAAGATGAGCCTGTTAATTTGCTGAGTCAAACATTCTAGAACTTAATTGATGTTGTTTAAAACGTAATTTCAAAGCTCCACTAAAAGATAGCAGGTGATTGAGCAAAGCCACTTAGGAGAGAACTGAGAAATCGCTGCCACTGATTTTGGAATCTCACTATTTCTTGCATTACTTATTTGAGATCATTACTTGTTTGTTTATTGCTTTTCTTATAAATAGCCCCATTTTTTCTGCACAATTGAGAAATAGATTCATGAAGTAACATGAAAAAAGAGCCCAGAATCCAATTAAATCTGGGCTGAAACTTCAGCTCACTTTCTTACTGTGAGACCCCAGCAAGTAATTTAGCTTCTCTCAGCCTATTAGCTTACCTGTGCACTGAGTGTAACCATAACCTTTAACATCTTACACCTTATATGGTTATTTTGAGAAGCTCCAAGGGATCATAGAGTAGTTGACACTTAACAAATGCTACCTCTTATTAAGCACACTCCACTTTGTAGTCTGTATCTACTGTGTCCTAATAAAGAACAGAATTGCTTATTCTCTTCAATAATTTTGATCATTTTGACTGACTGGGGCTTAGTGATCCCAGTTTTGGTTTATAATAGTAAGCCATTGAGTGCAGTAACTGCAACATGTTATCTTCACTTAAAATTTCTAGTGCCCTACTCTTAGTATTATTACCAGCATAAAGTATTTTAACACATTAGAAAAGGCCAAGTCTTTTTTATACTTTTGTACTGCTTGTGATATTGGACTCAACAATTAGATATTGCATTTGTCTGCCAGACTTTACACAAAAGATCATAATAAAGAATATACATCTACAGGTAATACCAGTAAACATTTCTTTGAAAATCCAGTTACATTTTTAATATTCAGTTTGCGTTTTGTTAACAGGATTTATTTCTACTTTTACTGAGACCTTGAGTTCTAAATGGCACTAAAATTAGAGTGAAGTCCAAGGATTTTAGTCTCTTAGTAAATACCATTCAAATGTGTTTCCTACCCAATGAAACTTCCAATAAACCATCGTTTTTCATGCTGTGACACAAAACAAATACAGGTATGTGTCATGTACCAAGCAATATTTTGCAATGAAATTCTTTCATTTTGACATGAGTGTATTCTAGAGTTAAGTCTTCAGAAAATATAAATTATTGGACAAAACAAAAAGTGTAAGAGACTTATTACTAACTAAACATTTTCAAGGAACCAATGAAACATTATCCATATTATGCAACTTCAATGCATCTAAATAGTTAATATCCATATTTCACTAGCATTCTTCATATGGGGAAATAGAAAAAAGACAGGTTGTCAGACCGTATGACTGACAAAAATTATAATGCAACTAAAATTCAGCATAATTTCACAATTCCTAACAGTAAACTTTTTTAAAAAGTCATTTTTCTTACTTTTAGCTCCATCATTCCAGAATATTTTAATGCATCTTTTGTTTGGGCCATGGCTTACTCACTTTTCTGACAGAATCAAATGTGACTTTTGCTTTATATGTTTTCAAGAAGTCATGCACTAACCAAATTTATTTAAGCAAAGTATACTATAGCTCTCTTTTATGGAAAAGTTGATATGGTAGAGTGGTGAGAAGTTTATTTGTTAATGATAAAACCCATACGGTTGCCCCACATCTATCACCTAAATAGTATACAACCTTAGTCCTTAGACAATTTATTTACTCCCTGGGTTTTAATCTCTTCACTTAGATGAATAATATGAACTATAATTTCCCTTTTTCTATATCATTTTATATATTATTTAAGAAACCTAGTAGTTATAGCAAATGTTCAGTACACAAATACTCAATATTTATAGTTTGAGAGAGGATTTTTGTCCCCTCTACACATGCACACCGAAATACACAAAGTGATACACACATATACCTTTCCAGTGGATTTGTAAAGCCAAAAAAAAGCTGCGAGGAAGTAATGAATTAATAAGTCAACAATTTATTAGGAAAAATACAGATAGAAAGGAAGAGAGAATAATGTAGAAATCAAAAGTAGATATGGCCAAAAGACAAATAAAGTTCCCCCATTGGAGTTAATAAAATCAAAATGAAGAGAAAAGATGGGCTCCTTTCCACAATTCTGAATCAATCCATATCAAAAACCTCTCTAGGACATGAAGGTTAAAGGCAGTCTGGGTCATCTCTTTTCTTCATTCTATGGTGTATTTTACCTTTTACCTAAATTAACTGTTTTTTTTTGTTAGTGTCCCAATGTATTTCGCCTGCTTTTCTTTAGCACCCCATATTTGACCAAGGGATGAAGCCTAGCCGTGCTCTTTCACTTATGTGTGTTCATTCAACAAGTGTTTATGAAAACCCATTACACACAAAGCATGTGCCAGTCAGCAGATTCTGTAATAAGCATTTATTCATATATACACTATTTTTGGTTCTCTGTCCTTGCTGTTGGCAAGGTTTTAAGGGAGACAAGTGAGGAAATGTTTAAAATTGGGTTACATCCAAATATACTTTGAAATATAAACTAGGTCTTCTAGGTGCTAGACTCCCTTTGTTTTCTTTTAATATTCACTGTGTTCCTACGAAACTTGATCTATTCCATCATCTGATTCATTAATGAATGCTGGGTGGCCAACGAAGGATACAGATGTAGATATCAGGTCACCTGATTTTCTAGTTAAGCTTCTACACTAATTTCATCATCTATCATCATCTTTCCATTAAGCCACTTGTAAAATATTTCAATTTAGGGGTCAACAATAAATCATTCCTCCAGACAGAAACATATTTCTTTTTCTATTTTCTGTAAAATTAATCTTTAGTCAACACCTAAAAGTGTTAAACCATCATGCAGATATTCCAATAAGCTGCTAATTGATGAAAATTATGTGTTTCCCTCATTGAATACAAAAAGTGATTTTATTAATATACTGGATCCTCTCAGCCATAAACATCTATATCACAAGGAAGTGTTCATTGGTAAAAGAACTGATTGGACTGGGAAGCCAGTTCCCAGAGAGATCTATTTCACATTTACTCCTCCAGCAGAGAATCACAATCATAGAAAACTCAGGGTGAAATAAGACCTCTACTAGGTCAGTCTAATGCATTCTCCTGGACTAGGGTAGGATTGATTTCAAATGTCATTCCTTTGTTCATGAAAAACTTAGATCCATCTACTTAAATAAAATGTTTTCTTCACTATGCAGGGAGTAACACCATGCAAACTCTCAAGAGAGGACAAAACCAATCTTAATTTTTGTTTTTGTAATATAAGGAAAATACTGTGTTTTAGAGGCATTTCTACATAATTGTAAGTAACTAATTTTGAAAATTGTTGTTTTCTGTTATTGAAATGTTGTAGAGATGATCAGCTTGGACACTTACTAGCTAGTGTTAATTAGGCCAAGATCATAGGTTTAATCCCAGTGTGGAGCAACAAACTCTTTTTCTTTCTGTGTTGGTCAATAACTCATCTCTGTTTCCTAATGAAGAATCATCTTGCAGAATTGTGTCCCCAAAATGGAATAGAATAAAAAGTGGATTCAACAAGGCAGTCATCACCACCACTGCAAAAACAAATCACAGCATGGCTTCTACTGACCGGCCAAATGTTTCATGCCCTGAAGTTGTTAAAAGCACAGGTTATAGAGTGATGGTGACTGGGCTTATATTCTGGCCATGTCACTTCCTAGTTGTGCATGACACTGAAAACTTACTAAGTGTTTTTATGCTTCAGTTTTGTCATGTAGGTAAAATAGAACCAATAAAACTACCCGCTGTGTGGTTCTCATGACAAGTAAATGAGATTAACAAGGTACATTGCTCAGCAAGGTACATGGTAAAGTAAACCCTCCAATGCATTACTAACAAGGGGAGAGCTGTTTTAAACTACTTTGGTTTCTGATAAAATTGTGTGTGAAATAAGCCTTGACTAATACTCCAGTCAGTATTAGATATCTATGTTTTTCCTCAGTGATGATTAAAACTCTCAGTCTGACAAGCCTAAGTATATTGTGTTTACTCATCTTTTAATAGTACCCATCTGTCATAATGAACACATTTATCCAATTTGGTCTTTAGGCAATAGGTGAGATGGAAAATCTGGTCAATCTGAAGCTTGAGCTTTTAGCAGTGGTTCTCAAATTTGGCTGCACTTTGGAATCACGGTGGGAGCTTAAAAAATACTGGTGCCTTATTCTCCCCAGAGATTCTGATTTAATTGTTCTGTATTGTCATCTTCTAAGTAAGATTCGTCAAGGGCTTGCAGCAGGTGATTTTAATGTGCAACCAATGTTGGGATGCACCAAGGTTCAAGAACCCTCAGCCCTCAGTAAGAATCTCATCTACCTCTGATTTTTCACAATCAACCTCTCCCCCTGCACAGTGCCGTACTTTCTCAAAGACAGAAAGAGGAAGAAGAATCCTTTTAAACCAAGTTTACGTTATTATTTCACAAATACCGAGATCTACAAATTGAGGCATTAAGGTAAGATATTGTTTTGGCTACATTTTATTAACATATTAATTAATCATTTGCTAAATATCAGTCACGAATTCATATAACACTTGCCGTCATACAATTCAGCAAGTTGGCTAAGTTATTTTAGGATTGTAGAATTATTCTGAAGGACTAATATGAGACTGTTAACATGTATAAAAGACAGAGGCTTCATCTCTTTTCTTCATACTGTTCTTACCTGTGTTCGTGTGGTATCATGGAACTCCAGGGCTGACATTTGATGCCACTCTTAGTGATAGATACTGTTCCCTTATAGCTGCGTCCTTTACCAATGATGCAGTTTCTAATGTAGTCTATTGGAGAAAGTAGATAAAATTATTGCAACTATGCAAAACATATGCAGTATTTAAGAAAAAAATTCTGTTCAAACCTGTAAGTAATTAACTCTCGTAAACTATTTCAAATAACATTGAAATTTCTTGCTTAAAGCTTCTACTAGTATTTTCAAAATAACACATTTCCGAATAATCCAAAACAAACAGATGATTGAGAAGTTTTAGTTTTGTGTATATATGCATAGATAACTCCAGAGAACAGTCTCTGTACTTAACATAGTCGGTGTACTCAACTAGCCAAGCAATTATGATCTTCTCAAATATATAGACCATTTTAAGAAAATATTAAAAACAAAAATTAAATGATTTTTAAAACCTATATTGAATACAAAAAGTTACCTAAAATAATTAATTTGTCCTTCTTAGTAAAATTGTGTGGATTTTTGTTTATATATGTATATGCATGAGGTAGCTTATTATTTTCCATATTTTTGCAAACATTTCCACTGCTAACTGATAGGACAACCAAATTGTAATAACCTATATATTCCTACCAAATAATAGTACATGCAGTTGTTAGCAAGCTAGAAGACAGTTTGAAGTAAGAATGGTGTTATACTAGATCATGAATTATGTTCAGGATTTGTAGTATTATTGAGGTGTATAAAGATTAACTTACTTCTACCATGAATTTGTTTTTAATTTTATTTAAACATTTACCCTATTAACTTGAAAACATCTATATATTGTACCATGTTATGTATCCGAATTTAATAGGACACAGTTGTTTAACATTCTTCAATTATTTCATTCACTTGATTCTGCTTTTGAACAAATAAAATACCTAGTGAACATAATATCAGACCACCAGAATAGGCAATCAGCAAATAATATGGTCTCAATTCCTCCTTTAAATATTTTTTTCAAGTATATGATGAAACATAGTCCCAACTCATTTCTCCAAAATCTCCATATTTTGTTATCATCAGTAATCATCACTATAATTTAGTTATCCAACATTGTTAAATGCAAAATACTATAGCAAACTCAAAATTTGCTGTAATATAAAGTGTTTTAAACTTTATAATGAATTAAAGTAGCACTTTCTAAAATGAACATGGAGAATGCCAGTTCTAGGAGATGCTCCAAAAAAGTAAAAATAAAAGTAAACAGAGGGAGGAAGGGAATCAAGATTATGAAAAGTTTTGAAAATGTTCTCCTTAAAGTACCATACTAAAAATAGTCAAGATACTAGTTTCAAGTGTCTTAATGGATGAATTGACTACATAAAATATCTCATATATAGTAGAAAAATCAGTGAGAAAGACCACTCTGGCAGGAAATTACAAACATACATTTCATTATACTTTATTTCATTATGCAATATTTAGGGAGAAGTCAGTTACCTTTGTTTTCATAGAGGTCAAATTCATGGCCAAACTCTTTTTTCACTCCACTTGACATACTATTGAAGGGGAACCAGAGGCATTGTTTTCTTGCTTTATCAAAAACAAAAGCCCTGAAAAAAAATCAGAATGAAAAGAAGAAATACTACTATTTATACAGTATTTAAAGAATGGGCATATGGTTCATCAAGGAGGACAATATAGAAACAAATGCATAATTACATATACATAATAACAATATGAATAAAATTTGAACCTACCATTTTGATAGCCAAACAAGAAAGAACAAAATTAAGTTTTTGTAGGAGTAGATTTAAATATCAGATTGAATACTCTTTGGAATATTCTCATGTTATTCCAAAAGGCTTGTAGAAAAATAACAGTTTTAACATGCAAAATCAGTAAGTAACACAACTATTTGAATTATTTCTGAAGGCTTTATTTTTCTGTAACTTCACAGAAAGTTGGAATATTTTTATCCATACTTGTACAAAATGGTATTATATTTGAGATATTTAAGCTATCTTAATCATATCTGAGATATCAGGAGTAATTTACAAAGTGTATAACTGTAAAAAATATATTCTAAAATGAGATTTTCTAAGGTGCATTAGATATATCAATGCCCTAGGAGATTCTCCTAAAAAGTGGGATCTGAAACCAAGTGTTTGGAAATTTTTGCATATAATGTAATTTTTTGGTGAATTATAAAACATTGCAGTTTATTAAAAGCTATGAAAATCTTGTTGAGGATAACTATTTAAGCTAATATTTCCTAAATAGGTTTGCTTATATAAGCATTTTTTGTTTTTTTGTTTTTGAGACAGAGTCTCACACTGTCGCCCAGGCTGGAGTGCAGTGGTGTGATCTCAGCTCACTGCAAGTTCCGCTTCCTGGGTTCATGCCATTCTACTGCCTCAGCCTCCCGAGTAGCTGGGACTACAGGCGCCCACCACCATGCCTGGCTAATTTTTTGTATTTTTAGTAGAGATGGGGTTTCACCATGTTAGCCAGGATGGTCTCGATCTCCTGACCTCGTGATCTACCCGCCTCGGCCTCCCAAAGTGCTAAGCATTTTTAATTTAAAGAAAACTAGTAATATTAGAGAATATCTTTTTGATATAACATCTTAAAGAAAGTTATGAAGACATGCCACCCCTACTATTCCTATAGCTAAGAATTATATTGGTTTTTTGTTACCGTTCACTAAAAGAATCTATTTATATAACAAAATGATAAATATGCAAAAAAGTGATAAATTTGTTTTTAAGTGATTCCATCTGTAAAGTGGGTAACAGGATTTCCAATTTGCTGATCTCATTCACTCTTTTCTCTCGTTCCAATACAATGACAAATTCTTTAAGAAAATTGTTTTTAATATTATTTTACACCTCCATATAAAGTGGGTGGAAGCCATCAAATTCCGTAAGTTGCATCTTCTTTTAGGTTTGACTTTTAGAGTCTTTATCTTAAAATCGTTCTAGTTGTAATCTTTTCAACAGCTTATTTTGTCTATTTCCTATTTGTTTATGGCAGGAAGGCAATTCTAGTACCAGTTGCCAGCCATGGCTAAAAGAGGAAAGCTTCCTATCTTATTAAGTGAATTTATGAATGAGCTATTTCCTGAAGAGCTTAGAATCAGGCATTCTTGGTCATCTTTCCTACCCAGCAAAGAATAACTTGAATCTCTAGAAAATCAATATTGTTGATATCTTCTCAAGAAAAAACAATATTTAAGAATGTTCCACCTCACACCCATTCACGTCACAGATGGTTTCGCACACTTCTTTGGTATTTTATAAGTGGTTTATGGTATTTTTCATTGTTTTTAAATAATTCTGTTTTATATAACATGTCTAGAAACAACATCCTTTGATTCATTAAGACCCTAAGTTCATAGTATCATAGTATGTTCATTCAATTCTATGTAGCTAAGATATTTAGTAATCCCAAATACATATGTGTGTCTGTGTGCATGTGTGTGTGTGTATGTGTGTATGAATGAGGAGGATTTTACCATTTCTGGGCCAAGAAATCTTGGCTCTAACACATAATATTACCTGTGGTTTTCTGCACAGGTTGCCATAAATTTGGAGAATAAATATAACTCAACCAAAATATGGTAGGAAAGTATGAAATCTCATATATATGGAATATGTGAGCACTTACTAATTTATTAATGTCTTCTCCAGTAAAATCATTTTAGTTCCTAGTAAATAAAACAAAAGGAAAGTTTTTCTTTCCTAAGTATACGGTTGACTAATGTGAAAACTGAATGGTAGCAATACTTTCCTTACTTGTGGGTCCAAGAGAGTTCATTTTCAAAGTTAAAAATCAGCAATGAGGTGTCCTCTCCTTCCCTTTTCCCTGCCCTTCCAGCCCTGAGAGGGGAAAATACAACTCTATCCTCCTCAGCTGCTGTAACATCTTCATGAATCTACACAGCTGAGATGTTGATTGAGAGTAGTTGTCTCTATTTTTAACAATAGCAAGACTTTTATATGAAAGTCAGAGAATAAAACAGAATTATCATAGGAATATACTTGCAAAGTCAATTCCCACTCCCCTTGCCAGGAACTATCTCCCTGAAATTGGCAGTTTCACTCTAGAAATGGAAAGCAGATAGTCTTTCCTCAACCTAAACCTGATAAAGATCTTTTCTGACCATGCTCTTTCCTCTCAGGCCCATGACATTTATTTCTCTGAAAAAGGCAAGATGAAATTAGGACCACTTGCCATGACATTACTAAACCCTGTGGTCACTACCGAAATGTAATTAAGTAGAATTTAATATGTACAGGATTTTATGCATGACCCTGTTAAAAAAAAAAAAAAAGATAAAATAGGGAGTGAAAGAGTGGGAAATAAGTGAGGGAAGATAATGAAGAACTAAAAAAATGTATCTTCTTCTGACAGTTTAGGAGACTAAACTGTCGAATGAAATTGTCACCCTCTTAGCCCAAAACAAAAAGTTTTATCCTCTGAGATCACTGACAAAGTAGTAAGGCATCAGTTCCCAACCTTTTTGGCACCAGGGACTGGTTTATTTTTCCAAGGGGGTGGAGTGGGGGTGGGGGTGGGCCGGGGAGTGGGGAATGGTTTTGGGATGAAACTGTTCCACTTCAGATCATCAGGCACTAGATTCTCATAAGGAGCGCACACCCTAGATCCCATTCATGTGCAGTTAACAATGGGGTTCAGCTCCTATGAGAATCTAATGTGGCAGATCCAACAGGAGGTGGAGCTCAGGCAGTAATGCTCACTGGCCTGCAGCTCACTCCCTCTGTGAGACCTGGTTCTTAACAGGCCACATACTAGTGGCAGGGGTAGGGGGTTAAGGACCCCTGTAGTAAGGAATTCTTCCCTATGAGGTCACACAGGGACTGTCAAAAGACATGAAACTCTCCATTGAAGTCCCCGCATGCCTCTTTAAATTGCCCCATCAATTTTCACCTGAAACTTTACCATTGCTATCCTCTTCTTTTAAACAGTCTCTGCTGACACCAGTCTCTCTAATTTTTAAACTAATTCTCTCAACACCTTTTATTTAAATCCCTAAAAGCGATGATATAATAAAGTTGAAGTAAATTTTGGCTGCTGCCCAAATTCTGTTCTAAAAATTTCTCCATTCCTCTTGCAAGGAAAAAAAAAAGTTACTCTGAATAGATATTTTAAAACCCAAAGCCAATTGAACTTCATTTTAGTTACTCAAATTCAATTGCTCATCAGATGAGAAAACAAATTCCATAACCAAAGCCACTGTGGATTTTAGAAGGTAGCAGTTTTTGCGCTCTCCCTTACTCAAGCTACGTTTCCATAAACTGAGAGTTAAGTCTTCGTTTGTAGTGAGTTAAATCTAGAGTCAAACTTACAATTTTATGATCAAATCACATTGACTACAACACAAAAGACACATGATTATAATACATGCATGCTGTATTTGGAAAATTATTCTAAGAACAAAATGAAGTAACTTACTTGCAAGTGAATGGAAGTCCTTTATTCCTAGTACATCTATTAGCACATTGGTCTGCAGTATTCACTTTTTTGGTTTTTATCTTCAGTGCTGGATCTATTTTAATTAGGGTAGTCTTTGCTGACTTTTTGAATTCATGAATTGTATTTCTTCTTTTCCTTTGTCCCTCTATTAAATACAAAATGTTTTAAAAAAATAAACATTGGAGAAATGTTTTTAAGGCTCATATATTAAAAAAATCCTAAGGATCATCTACAAGAAAGTGACTTTACTTGACAATATACTAGATTTCCAGGGGTTAGGAGCAGAGTGAGGTAGGGAATAGTTAAGAGAAAGAGAGGAATATTGTAATCAAGGAAAAACAAACAACTTGTCATGCAGAGTCACTCATTTACGTTCTTTCAAATTAAGGAGCTTTTAAAAATCAGGACAGAGTTCACACTAAAGAAATAAATAACATGATATTTTCCAAACATCATGAAAGCAAATATCAGTGCTAGAAGCATATCGTATCATGCTTTATAATTAAACTTTTCATTTCCTTGTACAGTTGGTCCTCATGTACGTTATAGTATTTAATGAGATAAGCCAACACAAAGACAGGCGAGAAACTTCTCACTAAAAACTGTACAGTGGGCAAATTATTCTGACCTACTCTTTAAAGTCTTTCATATTATTCATATTTTAGCCCCTCTCTCCTCATTTAGTGCATAAATGTTTTCTGTGCTTTTGGACACTATTTCCTGGTATCACTGAACTATTTGTCTTGAGATCAAGCCAAATGCTGTAAATCAAATGTATGTAAAACTTCATCCTTTAATGCAGCAATATCATTTTTCTTCATGAAAATACAAGACGCCTAGATAGCATGAAGCCTTCTACTGAAAATCTGAAAAACAGAACTAAAAGATTCTAAAAGACTTAATCTTATGGATAACTTTAGTGTTTCAAAAACTTGTTCTCTGTATTCTCAATTTGCCCAAAATAGCCCCAATCTGTTAGTGATCAGCATTTTCACAATGCAGATCAAAATGTTTAATAGAATGCAGCTATTGTGTAATAAGGATAGATGTGCTTGTGCTCCTCTGCCTGTCAATTCTTTTCAAACATGCTTATACCAAAGGCAGTAAGGATACATTCGTTTTTCAGTCAAAGAAACCAAGACAGAAAAACATTAATTGACCACTTAGAAGATCTCAGATTGGAAACCCAGCAGGCTGACTTAAAAACCACCACTCTGAACCACTGACCATGCCATCTGTAGCTAAGAATTGCTAAGATTGTAGCGGAAATATGGCATGTAACATTTTCCTGAATATTTGGTTTAGAGCAGCAGTAGAGAAAAAATGTGGATAGTAGAGCAGGAAATACATTCCTGATCTGAATCTGTGTTGAAATGTGTCA
Organism: Pongo pygmaeus; assembly: GCF_028885625.2. Classification (NCBI taxonomy): domain Eukaryota; kingdom Metazoa; phylum Chordata; class Mammalia; order Primates; family Hominidae; genus Pongo; species Pongo pygmaeus. The sequence continues at coordinate 96,365,631 of NC_072379.2, read as the reverse complement.
AAAAAGGAGAGTAAAAATTTGTGTGCACAAAATTTGGAAATACAACTAGCAGAGTGAGCTACCAAAAATGCCATCATACTCTAAGTTTGTCAGCAACCACTGGCTCCAGTTGGTTTATGAGATGAGCAGATGCTACTAATTAGTGTCCATCCTAATTTGAAGGCTGCAATAAATTAGAGAAAACACGAGGTCCTCTAAATTTCTGAAACTCTGTAAAACTCCAAAGCACAATCTCCAAAAGACAATACTAATTCCTTCAATGATGATTTCATTTTTAATTTTGCTTTGCCTTACAGGATAGAATGGCTATGGTACAACAGATACAGTTTAAAAGACATTTTAACATGAAAATGAAATCAACCAAAAATCTGTCAACATGCTATTTATTGAGCATGGACCAAATGCCTTGTACAACACTGGCAATCTTATTGACTTGTCAAATGACTTTTTAATTACCTGATATGTTAACATCCCAATTTCTCAATCTAAAATATAAAAGTTATGTTAAACTTAAACTATAACCATTAAGTAAATATTTGAAAATCAATTTGGATTTTTTAAAATGTTATAAATATGCAAAGTTTTAGTTTTGTTTTTGAAATTTTATCCTTTAATCTCTGGCACGAAGAAAAAACTGATTCTTCCAAGCAAAGAAGGCATAATTCATTTGAAATTTTGGTTTCTGTCACAGAACCACGTTAATAGGAGATAAGTTTTTCCATTAAGAGTTTCTCTTTCCTTTGACCTTATTACACTATTTCTAAGGTGCTTTGAAATGCTTCATAGCATAATAGTTATATAATTTCCTGTATAAATTTGAATGTTTCTTAGAAATAAATGATAGTTAATTGATGAAAAAAATCTATGAAACAACTATTCACCAAAATAGAAGAGTGTTATACACATATTTCTTAAATATGTGTATAATTATATTAACTAAAAATATAAAATTGAAGTTGGCCTGATGTATAATGTATTTAGTATACATGTCTAAGTGTGAGGGAAAAGCCTAAAAATCAAAAAGTCTAAGACAAATATTAAATGTGTAATGTATTTTAATGTATCAAATGAAAAAAAATCTCTGGTCAATGTTCTGGTTTCTTTTCTCAATGCCACGCAAAATGAAGGCAAGCCATGAAGAAGATTCTGGAGAGCAGAGGTCTCCGTGGAATTGTTGATTGTATTTAATTCTAAATCTCCTCAGTTGTCCTACTGAAATGTGTTAATGTTTTGTTGTCCCTCATAAAAGCAGTCTACCCTTGCTTGCTGACAAATTTTCCAATCACTACCTTTCATCTAAAGATCAAAAAGCATTTTGAAAAACAAATAAATCTATTATTTCCCTTTACTAGATAATAAATAGAAGTGGAAAGCTTGTCTGGGGCTACAAAGCTATCAGGGGCAATCAGAACCAGACACCAGAATTCTCTTCTCACTATTTTGTTCTCATGACGTAGAAACTTTCCCTTTTAATTAAGTCATTTATACTAAGCCAGTAACTAATTAGTCAAAAATATGAAGTTGGAGCTAATTGTACGTCATGTAATCCGCACATCTATAAAATTAATTCCTTATTCAATAAAAGAAAAATTCAAAACAGAAGTCATTCAAAAACAGCATCTGAAAATAAAATTCCTTTGCTGAAAATAGTTTCAACTTTCTCTTCCATATGTATTAACAACTGATGCTTGTTTTACTGAAAACAGTTAAAAGCCAAGCTTAATTTGGGAAGAAACTCAAAAATATCTTTGGATCAGATTTTTCCCTACTATTTTTTGTGCATGACTGTTAGCTGAAGTTTATAAACAAAATATTGAAATGAAATCAAAGGGTGAGAGATCACTACAAATTTGTCATGCTTTCCTGTGCTTTAAATTACAACTCCTTTTTCCTCTTCTCCCAGCATGGGAAAACATTCTGGAAGCTATATTTCCTGAAGAACCTGAAGTCCCTGTTTTAGAGCTGAAATCATTAGGATCCTAGTGAAAACCTACACACAGAAAGTAGGGTCAAATGTATCAAGGTGCTTGAAGAAAGACACATTTCTCCCTCTGGTCCCCGCACCTCACACTCATTTCTCTCAGTACCTCATATATTTTCTTCTCTGTGTGGACTAACCATTGACTTCAAAGGAAAATCATGCAAGGAAAGGATTTGCAGGGTGTGGAAAGAAGCAGGAATCTGGCTCCACATATTCTGAGAAACCTATCCACATGATTAGTGATTAACAGATTGAAGTGGCAAGATGTTAAGATGAAAGTACACAAATAATTAATGGAAGGGAATGGTTGGGACTGGAGATTGTAAACTCTCCAAAGCCAAGAATTTCAAATAGAAGTCTAAATTTTTGTTGTTATTATCTAAGACATGGATTTTTGCAAATCGGCAGTCATCTCCCTTTCTTTAGAGAAGGCAACAATATCACAAATAAAGATACCAAGAAGACAGAGACTGTGTCAGATGTAAATCAAATGCTGGTATTTGAGAAGCTGCAGCATCATCTCTTCCAAGGGGATTTACAAAATGAAGTGATGTTCAGTGTGATTTGAGGGGCCTCCCTAGGTATTTTCTTCCTTCTCATTTCCAGTTCTTATTTAAGGTTTCATTCTTCTAGAAGCCTCATCCTGGCCTCCACCTTCACTGTCTGTTTCTGCCTACAACTTTCCTTCCACACAGGAACTGAAGCAACCACACTGAAGAACAACTTCAATCAAGTACCTTTTCAACAAAAAAACTTTCAGCTGCTCCCATGACATTCATTTTAAAGACCACATGGTTGAGCATGACCTTCAATCCTATCCATCCTACCTCATCTTACTTTTCCACTCACAGACAATATTCTCCATCACATGCCCAGTACTTCTGCCTCAAATGCTTGCCTTCAGTTGCTGTGTGGGGTCCTTCCTGGGACATTCCTTATACTTATGAACCTCGTACCTTGGGCCACTTGTGTTCCTGTGCTAAGGTACTGACTATTCTACCATCCGTCTTTTCATATGGACTTCAGTACGACATGACCCCTTAACCTGGTTTGATTCTCTCTGCTAAAAATGAACTCTCAACCATAGTACAAAGTATTTCTAACAGGGTTTTTTATAAATATATCACTTAGCCAAATGATTTTTTTAAAGTAAGTTTTGGTTGATTTCACTGCTGCTGGCTTCAATATAAATGAAAAAAGGAAAAAAAAAAAACCACCACATAGTTCATTCACATACATTTGGGTAGGAATCTCAGCTCTGTCACTTAACTCACAAAGAAATAAGATAACTGAGGTCTTTGAACCTCAGTTTCCTCAGGCAAAATGAGTCCAATAGTGCCAACCCTATTAGAATTAAGTAAGGTGTACTTTACTACTTGGTTCATATCAGTTGCTCAACAAATTTAAGTTCCTTTCTCATTTGTTCATCTTTACATCCCCCACATACTCTTGAACATTAGGTGCTCATTTAATGCTTCTTTTATTACAGAGGATTGGATATTTGTTTCCCATGTAGGTGGGAATGAATAGAGGGTAATTCTATATAGGCTAACTCCTACAAAGATGGCATGGGCCCATTATATTGAATATTTCTTAAGCTTTTAAAAAAGTATCTCCGTAATGTATTCTGTTGATAACTGGTTGTCAACTTACCGTATATACTTCTTTCCTAACAATGTGTTATTTTACAATATGTACAAATATAAATTCATAGAATAATTATAATCAAAGCTAGTAACAACAAAAGAAACCTCTAAATAGTCAATATTAAATGTCATTTAAAAAAGAACAAACTTTGTATGTTCTAAGAGGCTACCCATGTTTTTTATTTTAAAGGTTATTTAAAAAAAACTATCAAAATAAACTGGCCATCTAAACAAAGGCGCACCCTCCTTTGATGACAATTTTAGAATTATCCACTTCAGGAATTATTCACAGCATATTTGTAATTCCCAACTGGACTCTCCTTGCCTGCCAGCACTCTTGGGCTGCATTCTGCCTGTACTCAGGAAACACAGTCATTTCTACATTAGGCAAAGTGAAATATAATTACAAATGTATGTCTCCTGCCAAAAGTTCATAATGCATGCCAAAAACAAATAGACACTGCCTATGGTTGATCTACTGTTTGGGTTTTCCACACTGTGTTCCCCTTGCATTAGCACAGATGAATTCAGGTAACCAGATTCTACTTAAGAACAGTGACATTTTCATCTTTAAAAATGAAAACCCTCAAAATATTAGCAATTATTTCAATTTAAGCTCAAAATCCCCTAAACCAGCAGTCATCTGTGAGGCATTTTTTTTTTCTTCTTCTTGAGATGGAGTCTCGCTCCGTTGCCCAGGCTGAAGTGCGGTGATACAATCTCGGCTTACTGCAACCTCCACCTCCCGGGTTCAAGAGATTCTCCTGCCTCAGCCTCCCAAGTAGCTGGGACTACAGGTGCCTGCCACCATGCCTGGCTAATTTTTTGTATTTTTAGTAGAGACAGGGTTTCACCGTGTTAGCTAGGATGGTCTCGATCTCCTGACCTTGTGATCTGCCTTCCTCGGCCTCCCAAAGTGCTGGGATTACAGGCATGAGCCACCGCACCCGACCCTGTGAAGCGATTTTAACATGACACATCTCAGGTATGAAAACCTGCTTGATTTGAACTCACTGCTTTTTCACTTCTTCAGAAATCTTACCTAAATGCTTTCAAAGTGACCCTTTCCAAACAGTGTCATTTTCCAAAAGGGCCACTTCACAAAATAAAAGAAAACCAGGTGGGTTGAATGATTTTCCTTTTCATTTAGCAAATTCTTGAGTTTTTTAACCCTTGTACCATATCAAAAACTAGATCAGAGGTCTGATAAATTTCATATTTACCATCTCAAAAGATACAGCCAGTTCTCTTTTTTATATTGTAAAAAGGCCATGTCTCCATCTGGGCATTTGTTCCACTCTTTTATTCCCCTGTGCCTACCCTTGATATTCACTGCCTTCTCCCGTTGGCACCTCAGCCTCTACAATGATACAACAAAATACAGATGTTTCCTCTCGCCCTGATAACAAGAGAAACTTCCCAAAGCAGCAAACGAGATCTCTAAACCCCCAGGCAATATGAACTTTCAAGCAACTCCTCCCCAAACGGTAAATCCAAGGGAGAAAGTGGGAGACAGAGATGGGCAGTTCTGCAGCTTTAATCGAAGTCTCCGTGCACTGCAGTTTCAAAGGGCAGGCATCCATACCCAGAAAGAATAAGATCTTTAAAAAGAGGCTTTCTCTTTCATTTTTATGATATGCAAATACTCAGAGTTTATTCTGCCTCCTCAAAATGAAAACCTGTACAAAGTCGTAATTTGGCTCCAAATGTTGACTAGGTGATGTGGAGTAGTGGATTCTCATGAAAAATTGATCTCTGGAAAAGGATGACTTCCTTCTGGACTGACCATCACTCTTGCCTCTTCAGACCAGCCCCTCTCTTTAGCTTTAAACTTGTCCAAAGCAGCCAAGTTCAGCCAGTATTAGCACTTCCTCCCTATCTCATAATCCACAACTATTAGGCTAAATGGGACGGGGCTTGTGTTGGAGGTGGAGGGGAGTTGAGGGAAAGTTAATTATCATTTTAAATGCTATTCAAACAACAAAAAAATGAATGTCAAAAGAAAGCATAATGAGAGCTTTTAGAAACCTATACTACATACTGAGTTCAGAAAGGATGCTGGGAATAGGGTAAAAAGAGGGTGTTAAAAGGAATAGGGAAGGTTAGCAGGAGAGTTAAATACTAACACTAATAATGAAGAAGAAGAAGGGAACTAACCTGCATAGGGGATGGCGATGGGGAGCAGGAGGAGATGCAGGAGGACATGCTGCAGCAGCAGGGCTGGCAGAAGTTTGGTCACCCACATGGTGCTGCTGGACGGGCTGGCGGATCCCTCTGGAGGAGATGCCTGGGTGAAAGAATCCTGTTCGGAGTCAGTGTCTAAAAGAGCCAGTCGGCTCTGAGCTGCTTTTTATTGCGATGAGCTAAGTTTGTTGTGTGATTAACTGGAAAGATCTAGGTCTGAACTCCCTCTTACGGTAAGAAACTGTTTAACAAGAGCCCTTTACTCTCTTCCAGCCCCCTCCTTTCCTCACTCGCCCCCCCCCTTCAACACCACCAAACAGATCCCTGCAACCCCCCCATTCCCCGCCTCCCCCCAACTCCACGCTTAGGAAAGAAACTTACAAAGAAAAGGTCACCTGGCCTGAGGCCAGCTTCAATTTGGAAGCTGGAGCTCCAGATCCCAGTGGCTCCTATCCGAGTAAGGAAAGGAGGAGCAAGGCTGAGCCCAATGGCTAAATCAAGGCACAGGCAGAGGACCAATTCGCTCAATTTAAACAGGAAAATACATGTGTTTATATATCTATTTGGGAAAAGAGGAAGGGGAAGCAGCATAAGAAGAAAGCGAAGAGCTGTCTTTCAGCCAAATATGCCCCAGCTCCTAATCTGTCTAGTTTTCCTGCTAGAGCAATTGAGAGATTCAAAACACTGACACAGGTTCTCTAGGGGTTTAGAGACCTGGGAGAGGCGGGAGGGAGGCCAGGGAGGAGAGCCCAGGCATGTGCAGCCCAGGTAGAAAGAGGTTAGTTAAGAAAAGGGTGTGGTATTGTGGGGCCAAAATAAGCAAGCAAAACAAAAGCACGCAGATTGTCAGATGAAAAAATTGCCCCTGCCCCATGGGCTCAGAGCAGGCAGCCTTTTTTTTTCTTTTTTCACAAACTGCTAAACTCACGAAATACCACACATTTACCCAAAGTATACAAAATAAACTTGTCTGATCTGACTTTTTAAGAGAAAGTCCAAGAAATAGTCATTGTCCATAGCCTGTCCCTGACAGGTAAATATGCCGTGTGTCCTTGTACAGGCACACATGTGCACACAACACGTTCACATATGTTGGTGTATACGTACATATACACCGGTTAGGACTGACTTTCACCGGAAATCCCTCAAGCTGTTTGAATTTGTGAGTACTGAATATGCCTCTCTTTTCCAGCTTCATCTGCCTGTACACGACAGCCAGCTTCCCAAAGTGTAAGTGGAAAGAGGAGGAGCTTGTATGGGCATGGGGGGACTCCTAGGTATCAAATCTTTGTGAGATCATTGCCCAGACCCCTCACTTGATTCAGAGAATTTGTCTTTGCACCCAAAGGTGGATGCTCTGGTAACTTTAAGCAAGAGCCTGCTTTATTTCTAATGGATGCCGAGGGATACTTGGCCCTGTGTCTCTCTGAGATGGATATTAGTAGAGAACAGTGCCCCCGTCCACAGAGGAAGAGAAAGCAGGCCAAATGTGGGAATGACTAGAGCGGTGTGTATCTGTACAGAAGTGATTGTGGGGCTGAATTAAACTCATCCACAGAACAGCCTTCCCTCCACATACCACCTTCATTTGTCCTCCAGCTCCTCTACTCCCACTTTCAGGGAAAAACAACCTGCCTGATAAGTCCGTGAAGTTGTGGGATATCTAGAGAAGCTAGGGATTAAGAGAATTCCTTTTGAGGGATCTATTTTATATGACCCATTTCTATTGCTAATCCTTCTCGTTTATCATTTTCTCCTTACTTAAAAATCATTTGTCAGCCTCTCTCTGGTGTCCCCAGGATCCATTTTACTGTTCAGTAGACTTTTTGGGAAATCTCAGTTCAATGCATAGCCTGACCATGACCCTGAATTGCTCCACTGCATCTCTTGTGCTTTATTAGGGTGTAGGGGCTCAGAAAAATGATACCCCAAATGAAGACCTCAGAAGCAGCTCTCTCTGACCTTCTCCCGCCCTCCAGTCTCCGGCCCTTCATTCTCCCGCAAGGCGAGGCATAGAAACTAGAATCCCTCTTTCCCAAGGTGGTTCCTAGAAATCAGAACCCTTTTTCCCAAACCAGCCATAAAACCTAAGCATATCACTCTAACACCTCAACTTTCTGTGTGAAATTTGGCCATAAAGACATTATCTGACCTACCTTGTTTGATCATAGCTCGTAAGACCCCATTCCAGAGAAGGTCCTGCCCCATACCCAGAAGGAATGAGTACTGCACAGAGATGCCAGGAAGAATCTCACCTTGCCAGGCGTCCCCACTCAGTCTGTTAGCATGAGATCATATTCCTTTTGTACAGTTGTATTTCTCCACACCTGCCCACACTTTGTTGAACCTAAGCATAAAAACGGACAATTTCTTTTGTAACTTTGGGTCTTTGTTCTAAAGGCTCTCCAGTTGTGTAAATTATGATCAAATAAATGTGTATGCCTTTTCTCCTATCGATCTGCCTCTTGTCAGTAATTTTTTTTAGCAAACCTTCAGAGAACAATGGAAAAGTTTTCCCTTGGCCCAACAAGGGATTAAGGCTGTTTTTACAAGAAGTTAGATTTTTCTGTAAGTAAATTCCTGTAGGTAAGGAAAGAAAAAGAACAGTGTTTCTATTTATTTTTTTTCTCTCAGAAAAAAAACTAGAGTCAGGGTTGTAAATTATTGTTATAAGTTTGGAGCAAAATCCATCTGAGATAAGGGGTTCAGGACATTAGAAAACTGAATAAACTTATTTATTAGGTCACACATTTTCATGATTTTTACTGTCGCATTAAATATGGTAAATACAACTTAAAACCTATATAATTTATATATTCATGTTTCTTGTTGACAAAAATTATTTGGTCTTTCTTTACTGAAATTGTTGCTAAGATACACTGAGCTCTTAATGTATGCTAAGCATCATATTACGTACCATTGAAAATTATTTGATCCTTACAGTAAGTTTAAGATTATTAAAATTCTCATTTTATGGTTGAGGAAACATATTAAGTTGTTTTTATTCTTAAATAACTTGCCTAAGATCCCAAAGTAATATTCAAGTGTGAGATTCAGATTAGTCATACCCCATAGGATGGTATAAATTTTTTTTAACCCCACGAGGAGAAGAATCACATGTTCCAGAGTATAATCACCAAAATAAGTCTGAGACTGGATATATAGGAGATCCTCCATAATAATTTATAAAATAATACATAATTTTAAATCTTTCAAAACTATAAAGGAATACTCAAATTCTAATTATGCTATTGGTTTAGTCTATTTTGATAACATATTCTCTTTGTTTTTTCTAAATTATGCAATGTTTTATTCCCATCATCTACTGATTGCCTTACATAGGCATACATCATTTTATTGACCTTCACTTTATTGTACTTCACAGATAATGTGTTTTTACAAATTCAGTTTTGTGGTGTCCTCGAATTGAGCAAGTCTGTTGGTGCCGTTTTTCCCACAGCATGTGCTCACTTTGTGTCTCCATGTCACATTTTGGTAATTCTTGCAATATTTCAAATATTTCCTTATTATTTTACATGATGATCTGTGATCAGTGATCTTTGATGTTACTGCTATAATTGTTTTGGGCACCACAAACCACAACTCAAACTTAATCCATTCATGTATGTATTCTGACTACTCCACTGACGAGCTGTTCACCCATCTCTCCCCCTCCCCTCAGGCTTCTCTATTTCCTAAAACACAACATTATTGAAATTAGGCCAATTGATAGCCCTGCAATGACCTCTAAGTGTTCAAGTGAAAGGAAGAGTTGCGTGTCTCTTCCTTGAAATCAAAAGCTAGAAATAAATTAAGCTTTTGGGGAAAGGCAGGCCCAAAGATGAGTTAGGTCAAAAGCCAGTCCTCTTGCACCAGTTATCCGGGTTGCAAATGCAAAAGAAAAGTTCTTGAAGCAAGTTAGAAGTGCTACTCCAGTGAACACACAAATGATAAGAGAGCAGAGCAGCCTTATTGCTGATATGCAGAAAATTTGAGCAGTCTAGATAGAGGATCAAACCAGCTGCAATATTCCCTTAAGCCTTAAGCCAAAGCCACAGCAAGGCTCTGAACATCAAGCAAGACCCTCCATCAGCAAAAAGATTATCACTCACTGAAGGTTTATATGATCGTTAGCATTTTTTAAAAATAAAGTATTTTTAAGTTAAGGTATGGACATTTTTAAACATAATGCTATTGCAGACTTAATAGTCTGCTGTGTAACTTTTCTATGCACTGGGAAAAAAAAATTCATGTAACTTGCTTTATTGCAATTTTTGCTTGATCACAGTGGTCTGAAACCAAACAAGCAGTATCTCCAAGGTAAGCCAGTACTTCTTAAGTGTTAAACAGTTTGAACAAATCCCCAAACAATTGTGTCTGAAAAGTTTTTGATAAAATAACTTGTAAAGAGATTACTTTAAATACTGCAATTTATGTAAATACTTAAATACTAGATGGATACTCATTACCCTATAATACCATTTTAAATCTGTCCTATGATTGAGGGTTCTAGTATCTCATGGATACTAGATGGATTTAATGGAAAAGCCTCTATTACTGTGCTCTTTAAAAGGCTGCTGCTTTAACACAGTATCTTTCTTTGTCTTAAGCCCATGTTTCTCCACAAGTGATGCTTGTAAGAACATACGTGGGGAATAAGCTGACATGACCTTATGATCTGTAGATTACTAATGAGTTTTGTGTTATTGAACTGGTCATTTTGTTTACTAAACGCCTGTGATTACTAATGCGTTTTGTGTTCTTGAACTGTCATTTTGTTTATTAAATGCCTGTCACATGCCAGGTGCCGTTCTGTTTCTGCTACCACTTGGATAGGCTCAGCTTAGTCATAGGCCTGCTTTCAAATCCCAGCTGAGTCACTTACTAAAACAATTACAAATTGAGGAAGCTAATTTAGCACCCTAATACCTCAGTTTCCCTATCACCAAAATGGGGCTGTATGTGTCAGCTGCTGTACTAAACACTTCATATGTATTATCTCACTTGCCCTTACACCTTGCCTCAGAAAGAAAAGGGTATGTGTATCTAAGAGGTATATCTTATTATTGTCATTGACTTACAGGTAATGAAATCAACATTTAGAGATGGTAACTTGGTTTAGGTTAAACTATTAATGAAATGTGATTTCAAGACACCAGCTATCCAGGTATCAAATCACTGCTATGAAACACTATGCCACATTGAAAGAGATCCAGATTAAGAAATTTCCAGCATTCCTTTTCTCTTTAAAATTAGATTATTCTACTTTTCTGAATTCTTTAGTAGCCGCTATACTTCTATACAATTTTTACCTTCCAAAACTATGAAGGAAGCACTTGTGTAATCTTTGGTATTGCTTACTTTTCCTACACAACCAGATATTCTCATTGTTTTCTTGTTTGTTGATTCTACCCTCTAACTGGTCATTTTTTATCTTTAGATCTTGCCACTGAATATGTTGACTACCTTTAATGTAGGAAATATTACAAAATACATTACAATTTGAATCAGACAAAAACCACTTTAAACACATGAAGCAGAAACTAAAATCTATATGACACAAGCAAGTATGATGACATATTTATTTGCAAAATTATTGAAGAGTGGGTACAACATCCATGCAGACACCTAGACCTGTGATGTTGAATATAGTAGCTATAAGCCACATGTTCCTATATATATTCAAAATTAAATTAATTAAAACTAAACTTCCTCTGTTGTGTTTAGTAATCACATATGAGTGGTTGGTGGCTCCCACAGTAGATAATGCAGATACAGAATATGTCCATCATTGCAGAAAGCTATATTAGGTAATGTTGATCTAGTCTAAGATGATTGGTGTAAATGTAGTCTAAATGTGATTATGGGCAAATCAAGATAATGACTATTAAAGGCATAATTGTAAAAGATACTAAAAAGTTATCTGTATGTTGGTGGCACTTTAGTTTGAACCCCCCTTTCTTTCTACTAGTATTTTGCAGTAGTATATTGCGAACAAGGATAACAGGACCTTGATTACTTTGTCTTTTGAACATAAGGTAACAATGACTGAAGATAGCTCCTTGTTCAGAGAGTATGCCAAGCACATACCACAGACACAAGCCCAGAGAAAATGGTTAAAGAAAAGTGTTTTAAAATAGTTGTGTCTAACAAAACACCTGTCTACAAAGGAATGTGATGCAATCTATAGAGTCAAGTATAGAGTCTTTGGGAATTTGGTGAGTCTTTGTCCATTACATAATAAAAATGACCTAATTGAAAGCAACTGACAGGACTTCAGTACACATTATAGACTTAATGTAAAGGTTTTATTTTTATTAATTCATCGATTAACCACTAAAAGGACTCTAATGGTTACTCAGTCAAATCATAGTCTCAACCACTCACCCAGGACTTTGCCACACTCCCAGGAAATCTGTTGCAGAATTTGTGGTGAGACCACAAAGCAACATCCAGGAAAATGACAGTAACAGTTAAAGTACAGCATCACAGGATAGGAATTGTCATGTGTGTAAAAATAGCAGGGTTATTTTTTTCCTTTAGAAATATGCCATATATACTTAAACAGCATTTTTATATTGTTCACTATGACTATAAAATAATAGCAGAGTACATATTAAGAGAAATTCTTCTCAAACAGAAAAGACCGTCATGACTTGAGCTGTGTTTTGCATTTTGGGAGTAAAGAGAGGACAGGCGTTGAGAACACCAGGAAATCTGAGCTAAAACTAAACTCTGATGCTGCATTTTCGGTTTTCTTTTCTGAGCCACGAGGGGCCATTTTCTGAATCCAGGGGGCCTAGTTAACTAACACTCATCACCTTGTGCTTAGAGGCCAGCTTTTATGTATTTCCAGGTGTTGGCTGCTTTGTTAAATCTGGAGTGCCCCCAAACTTATAAAGCCCAAGCACTCCACACCTGGTATGTTGGATACTGGCATATTAGTAAAATGCATGAATTGGAGGAATCTATTTCTTTTTTCCCAGTTTAGAATCCAACCATGATAAAATCATTAGTGTAAGAACATGGGAATATTCACAATAAGGTACATTTCAAAGTAACTGTTTAATCCATTTATTTTGCATCTTGAAAGCCATGTAATAAAATTGAGGTTTCCCTTTTACTATATGTATATGTTGCATGTTTATTGCGGTCCTGGGGATATCTGAGGGCGATTCCACTTACCAGATGGCACTCGATACCAGGAATTACATTTCAAACCTGAGAGGAAAAGACTCCACCTGGTGGAGCATTGCTTTTTTTTCTGTACGAGGCCGAGGGTTGGGGGGTGGTGTTTGTTTCTTTATAATACACTATTCTGTACACCAGTCATCTGGTGCATTGGCCCTTCTTAGGAATTACTTAAAGAGTTATTTAGCTAACGCTATGATAGCATGGCCCCATACGATACATTAATCTTGCAACATTTTTTAAATGACTGAATTTATATCTAGTTTATCCTTAATAAGATAGTATGCTTTAAGTTTTTTAAGAAGCTTCTACTTAAATTCCTAAACTATGAGCCTGGGAATCCTCATTCTAAATGGGAGGGTTCTTGGCAGACTTCTTACCATTTTCAAGTTTGTGAGGATTTGCAGTTACTGGACTCCCGGAGACTTGATAGAGCTAAGGGACTATCAAATCCACCAGAAACATTGCTTTTTCTAGCCAAGGAACAAAGGATGTGAGGAGGCAAATTCATAGTTCCTAAAATTTTCTATATTCTTTATTTAATCTTGTTTTATTTATATGTTTTTACAACTCACAATAATGAATATAGCAAAATTATGGAAAATGGCAAGTGTAAAGGACAGATGAAGTATGTTGCCCAATGCTTTAATCTAGTCCTGAATGAAGGGACTAGAAGGGAGAAACATCTCTAGAATGAGCCTAGTCTCCTCATGCTGCAACTCCAAAACAGAATTATGCCTTGTATACTGAGTAAGTGATGACATTTAGCAGAACACCCACTATAGAGAGCACTAGATTATAGCTATCCTTAAACTGCTTGTTTGCTTTGCCCTGATAAAAGGAAAAATGTTCATAGTTTTCTAAGTCTCTTTTGTGTGGTTAGTTTATTTGCTTGTTTTATGTGAATAAGAAAGATTACATATGGCCTTCTCTTTTAAGAGTTAAGTAAGAGAATTCTCTTTTTCAGCTATCTCTGTCCAGCCCCAAAATGATGTATTTATCCTAGCATTTCCCACATTTAAAGTTGCACTAATATTTTTCTATAGTTTTTTTTCTGTCATTTTCCTAACAGACAATCTTTTACCTCTCCAAAGTGCTATTACATCTTATGGTTATTTAGCCATTGTCCCGAATATTACTTATCAGAAAAAAACTTCATGTCTTGTTGAATTTTTAATTCAGGATTTCTGTACAATATATAGCTTGAATACCCTACCAATTAACATTTCTTGTTAGGGACTTATTTATTTTATTCCTAATGTACACAATGAGATAGCACAGTGTAGACCAGCTGGTTGAAGTCTTAATGATACCACTTACTAACTGAGAAAACCTGGACAAATTATTTTACTGTATACATTTGCAAAATGATTATAATAAGAGTTGTAGCAGTTATTTACACTTAAACGTATTACATGTGAATTATAGTGATGATTAGGAATAAACATGCAAAACATAGATGACATATTTAGGAACACAATACAATTTTATTACTAGTCTTATTAATACTGAAACATTTAAGATAGTCTTTGAGTCATTTAATATCTCAAACAGAAAATACCTAAATTAAAATGCAGAGTGAAAGCATGATCTTGGCATAATGATATTAGGAAATGCCTTAGTGTTTAACAATTATTTAATCCAAAGTATCTGTTAATATTTTACAATAAGTTTTAAGTGAAACTAAACATGAATTTAAGTTTGCTGCATGCATCCATGCATTAACTAATGCAGGGAAGCAGAAGAAGCCACACAATTCCATGTTATAAAATATTGCTAGTAAAAAATTATATTTGAGTAAAATAATTTGGTATTTTAAAATGTAAGAAGTTTTGAGCATACTTAACTTTGCATTGGCATCATTTCTTGATAAATGTCATTAAAATAATTTTCTTGAAGTTCCGTAAGGGGTATACAGCACCCAGGAACTAACAGCATTTGTGTTTTGTACCATTAAATCAGTAAAAAGAGAATAAATACCATCATGCTCTGTCCAAAAAATTCTTATTGACTCAGCTTCTCAATTTTATTAATAAAATGTTAACTGAATTTTCCTATTTCCAAAGAACTCAAGCTAGCCACTCATTCTATTAAGAGAGTACATGATTGACTATATATTGTCCTCCTTCTGAGTTAGAGCCTATAGCAGTGTCTGGCATATCTTAGTGACTACCAAAAGATATTTAGCTGTCACTAAGTAGGCTTTAATTGTTTTCACCTAATATATTCAAAGTATTTGATATTTTCATTCAAACCACATTGCAAGGCTGACGCAGTGGCTCATACCTGTAATCCTGGCACTTTGGGAGGCCAAGGTGGGTGGATTATTTGAGTTCAGGAGTTTGAGACCAGCCTGGGAAACTTGATAAAACCTCGTTTCTACAGAAAAATACAGAAATTAGACAGGCGTGGTGGTACGCATCTGTGATCCCAACTACTCAGAAGGCTGAGGTGGGAGTGTCTGAGCCCAGGAGGTTGAGGCTGCAGTGAGCCATGAATCACACCACTGCACTCCAACCTGGGCGACAGAGTGAGACCCTGTCTCAAAAAAAAAAAAAAAAAAAGAGAATAGTAAATTCACTATTTAATTCCTTTCACACAGACACATACACACCAACACACATCTGTATATACATGCATACATACACATACTCACAAGAATGCATAAGTAAAATCTGTTCATCAAAACCACTGTGAATTACTCTAAGTCAGTTTACCGTTTAGTAGACTGCTAGATTTATAAGTGACTCAAGGTCTGTCAATTTACAATAATAGAAATTGAAACTGAGAGCAGAGTTCTACTTTTCCAGCTGTCAAAGATTCCCATTCTCTGATACATATCTTTATATATAATTTAAAGCCAAAACCTAAGATCTACGCCTATTGGCATTGTATTGAGATTGTGTTAAGCTCTAATAAATGGCATTCTAAATAGTGTATGATTTGTAATAGCAAAACTTATGAGCAATATATTAACATGTATTGACACTAGAATTTATTTTTTATAATTGTAACACCATTAATTAATGCATTTATAAGTACATACTTTTAAGTTCTTTTTGAAACATCTATTTTTAGAGACAGAGTCTTGCTATGTTACCCAGGCTGGAGTACAGTAGCTATTCACAGCCACCATCATGGCACACTACAGCCTCAAACTCCTGGGCTCAAGCAATCCTCCTGCCTTTGCCTCCAGAGAGCTGGAACTACATGCGCCTGCCACCTCACCCAGCAGTTTATAAGTTCTAAATGGAATCTTCCAATTTTTGATTTGAAATAATTAGATATTAATTAGATATTACTGTTTCAAAAACAAGTCATGTGGATTTATGTACAAGAGATGTCTATTTCCATAAACCTAAAAGCCCTTTTCTTATATCATCTTTATTGCTTTATACATCTTTCTATTTATTCATTGATTAAAAACATTTATGAAGTATTTTCTAAGTGCTAAAGACACCATAGTGATTTTATATGTTGTGGTACGCAGAATAATGTTTCCCAAAGATGTCCATGTCCTAATCCCTAGAAATAGTGATAACCTTACATAGCAAAAGGGAATTTGTATATGTGGTTGAGGTTAAGAACTTTGAGATGGGAGATTATCTTGGTTTATCCAGGTAAGTCCATCATATGAATACTTTAAGTCAGAGAACCTTTCCCAGCTGTGCTTAGAGAGAGCTGTGCTGTCTGAGTAAAGGTCAGAGGAATGCAACGTTGCTGATTTTGAAGATGGAGAAACGGGGCCAGAAGATAAGAAATATGGGCAGCCTCTAGAAGCTGAAAAAGTTAAGGAAACAGATTCTCCCCTAGAGCCACCAGAAATGAACACTGCCCTGCTGTCACTTTGATTTTATCCCAGTGAGATGCATATCAGACTTCGGAGGTACACTAACAAAGAATACAGTTGTGCTGCTGTAAAACCAAGTTTTGTTTTGTTTTGTTTTGTTTTTGTAATTTGTTATATCAGCAATTAATACCTAGTATCTTCTAGGTATGTTTTACTTCTCTGGATGTTTTGTAAACTCTTTAAAGATAGTAATTAAGTCTTATATTTCATTGTATCTTTCCAAATTACCTATTTCTATGCTTTGCACTTAGTATTAAAGGAAATCTCTGAATGATTGATATAATAAGGAAGGTTTGTTTTTTAAGAAACTATTTGTATTGATTAGGTTACAATGATAATCTTAACCTCACAGTGGTTTTTGCCTTATGCTGTGCAATGATACATTAACTGATCTTTAAGAGAAACATTTTGCAATGTGCTGTTTATTCAAGTAATCGGGAGAAAGCACAAATATTACACTTGACTTTGCAGGAAGATTAGCAAACAATAGTGCTGTTTTGAAAGACAGAGATCTGTATCTTTGAAAAGGGAAGTGGCAAAACTGTCTTTTCCTTTATCTATTCAGATTCCCTAGGAAGGAGGATTTTACAACTAATATTATCCTTGTTGGAGACTCTTTTATATGGCTGGCACTCCTCCAGTCCAGGTTTATCTGATACCCTAAAGCTTCCTGGAGCCTCCTCTGGGATGTAGATCCAAAGTTTTTGTGCAAAATGTAACTGAAAAAATTTGATGTAGCAGTGCAGAAACTTGCCAAATAATTTATTAAGAAGAAGCAGAAAAATAGTTACAGAAATTGCACAAAGTTTGTCAAACAGATGATTTTTGCTAAAAATCCTGGCCACACCCTCTAGAACTTATGGGTGTAAAGTAGGTAATTGAAAATATTTTTATTCCCACCCCTCTTACCTTTTTAGCTCGTTTACTATACCTTGGATGACTCTCATATTTACATATCTTATTACATACATAAATCATGTGTTAAAACCCACTCTAATTCTTGCACCTGCTGGGAAATGACATTAATAACCATTGAGTGCCCCATGTACTAATAGATATGAAATAATTCAGAGAAATAGGAGACAGCTTCCCCACCGGAAGGGGGAATTATCTTCTACCAATAGGCCTAACAATAATAACCTGAGTAGAGCCACTAGAGATTTTATATAATATATATTTAAAGTTATTTCATGTATTTTTATACTTAATTTTGTATTTCCATTCTTTGCATTGTATCTCTTGTAATTTTTTTCACTCAGTAACTAGAACTCAGTTTATTTTTTTGTTCCTTTTTGCTCAGTTATTATAATCTTTGGTGACCAAAACACTAGTATATGGCAAATCTGAGATTGGAACCCAAATATTCTGCTTCTGGAGCCTATTCTATTATCCTTTAGAAAAAAGGACAAAAATAAGGCACAGCAGTCTAGGGAAATAAGATAGGGATTTTCCTCTCAATTGAACTTGAATGTAATGTAGAAAATGGGGAGAAATCTATCCATTAGTAATAAAACTGATTTCTCTCCATCGGTAGGTGACACTATGCATAAGTCAATTGTTGCAATCATCACTCAGGACTGTCCTATTCCCCACATGCATTGATCTATAATCCCTTTCCATTTTTTTTCGAACACTATTAGTTGTTACAAGTTTTTCTGATATTGAAATAAATTATTGATGCTAACATTCTAGCTTTACCCATTGCTGCTAACAACACTTCAACTACTAGTCATTTACCCTCTCTTACTTCTTCAAAGACAGGAAATATACCATCATTCTTGGCAGTTCTATTACTAAGCCGTTGTACATTTAGAGAATGCTCCTTCGTGTTGATCTGAAATCTACTACCTTATGATGTTCATGTATTTGGTTGTGATACTGCTTTCCAGAGCCAAAGAAAATAAGACTACTCTCTTTAGAATACATAAAGATGTGTAGTGCTTCATAGAAGGCACCCTACTCCAGTCCTGTCAATATTCTTTCTCAGCTGTTATGTTCAAATGCCCTTTTAAACCACCAGGTCCAGAAGAGAATAGAACATGATAAACATGATCCACTCCATGCAGAATGGAGCTCTGATTACCTCTATTCATGAGCTAAAAACCAAAGAAATGTCAATTAGGTTCAATTATTATAACACAGAACCTGCCATCTATTGACAGGCTATTATATGTCCAAAACTGGGAAAGAACTTCGTATAACACCGTATCATTTAATCCTCATAACAACTCCCTAAGGTGGGTACTTTGGGGAGCAAGGCATACTATTTCTATCCAGATGCAATTTTTCTTTCTCCACATTTTGTTCACTGTGGTCTCTCAGTGCCCACTCAGTATCATTTCTTCAGGCAGGCTTGTGAAACTTCTCTTGCATGCTTTGTGGATATTTAGGAACAATAAACTATAAAATGTACATAAATATATTTTATAGCAGTATTAAAATGATGTAGTAAAACCATTCTCACATAATAAATCCTCATAAATGCAGTTATTTAAAAGTGTTATTTTCTCATGTAATCCGTTCTTTAACTCATGCTTATAAGGTTATGTCAGCTCAAATAGTTACATATGATTTGATTATGTAATATTAACAGGTAAACATTTGGTCATAGAATGTTTAGCTGTTTGTCAAAACTGAAATCCACAATAATTAGGAAAAAATCATTAAGAGAAAGCTGTTTGGAACATGAAAATTCAAGCAACCATAACAAAAGTATCCATAAATCACAAAAAAAAAGCCTTTGAGAAATTTATCCAGATTTAAAAACAAAGATCATTGTTTCTCAACTGGAATAAAATTTAATTATAATACCATAGGATCAAGAGTCACTGTCCAATAATGTGTTTTAAATTAACTAAATGACACCTTACCCTCTTTTTATATCTACTCCAGGAAACCCTGAACTTTATAGTTCACAAAAATAAAAACATACTTGTCAGACCTCACTAAATTTATTAAGATCTGGCAGAATGCCTATGCAAAAAAATATGTTTCAGAAGGAAGTTTAAAATGAGTAAGAAAAATAACCTCTTGAAGTCAACCAGCAGAGCAAAGCAGGTTGCAGCTAACTAGTGAAAAAATGAGTTCCTTTAGTATTTATCTATCATATACTAACCATTTCATTTTTTAAACAAACTTCTAAAACAGATTTGCTGCACCCTGAGTTCTGTTCACTTTGGCAGTAATAAAAATTTCACTGAGATAAATCTGTGTCATGAAAATGAGAGATAAAGATGAAAAACATTAAATAGGTGATGCTGTCACCTACACTGATACTTTAAATTTGTTTTCTCCTGTGTCTTGAATTTATATAGTCCTTGGTTAATCACCTCTGTATTATGCTGGCTTGGCCAACATTAGGCATAAGACAGGGAACCATGGTTACTTCAAAATAAGTAATAAAACAATAGATAAGAAGTCTTTCAAAATATTCATAGAAATAAAATGCATTTGAATCACCATTTATTTCCTTATTTTGTATGCTGATTAGCATTTTATTTACCCTTAAGAAATTAAGAAAATTTAATGAAAAATAAATACACACATATAAATATACATTTATATATTCAAGCTATGTGCAGAGAAAAATAGTAAATTCACAAATATTCCTTAAAATAATTGATCGTTTTAGTGTCATTATTTTTAAAGGGTCACCTCCCCAAAATTGTATTTCCTTTTATTTCCAAATATTTTAATGTTTAAATATTAAATAATTCATTAAGAATTTCTGGTGGGGTAACACTTTTCAAAGACAAATTTCTTAAAATTTAATGATTCAATATTTTTAAGAATAAAATAATTTTTTCAATATCATATAAATTATGCCAAAGGTTCACTAATGTGGTCCATTAAATGTGTTCATAATTAACCTAATTTTCTGCTACTGTGGTTAAAAATGTTTATAGGATCTAGTCCTGAAAACACGAGATGTAAATTTGCATAATTTACTGTAATTTAAACTGATTGTTGCTAATTACAAAGGAAAATGACTTCAGAAAACAATAGAGTTTCTTTATAAATTCCTTATTTTGCTTTCATTCTGGCAACAAAAACAAAAGAAACTCAACATTTTTTGCCTCACATTCAATATAACAGCCAAGACGTTCAAGACACAACAGGTGAGACCCAAATGATTTTGGAGACTAAACTATTAAGGACATAATTACCCCAAAAGTTATAGATTAAGTTTCACTAAAGTAAAATTTAAATGAAATTAATTAAAATGTAATTATAATTTTCTTCCAAGAGAAATATTGTTTTCCTTCTTGCTAATCTTTTCCAGGTATTGAACTACCATTAATATTACATTTGTTTCTAAATAGGGCCACTGATTTCAGAGGAAAAAGATCATATATAATAGTCCAAATATTGTGCTGTAATGTAAAGAAAGATAATTCCACTTAACTGCTCATATGTAGTTCATGTTGCTATACTTTTTCCTATTATTATTATTATATATTTATTATACTATATATACTTGATATGAAAACACATGCAAATTTATATTTAAAATATCACTTAAAAAAACATTTCAAGGATGTTTGGGGCCAAAAGCAAGAATGCTTTACTGTAATCTTTTTAACTTGTTACTTATTTTGGATAAAACTGAAAGGCTAAAAGTAGAATTAATAAGTTAGCATTTAAGTAGGACCCATTTTTTTTTATTATCTCTGGCATTCATTGGTAAATGGCAATTTAATTTTTTATCCTATCCCACTAATATTCACCATAAAGCATCTTTATCACTTGGTTTCCATAATATTATACTGTCATACTTTTTTACTATGTGCTTTTATTTTTCTCATTTATTGGATCAGCTGGTCTCCATACACCCTATCTTTGGCTACTTGCCAGAGGCAGAGTACTTCATTGTGTTCCTTTGCCTAAACATTCTTCCTCAGAGGGCTGCTTTATTGTCATGGCATAGCTCCTTAATGACAAATAGCATGTTTCATTAAATTATGATTCCTCAGTATTTAACTCAGAGACCCACATATGTTTCAGTCAAATTATCTATATTCATTCATTCTTTCTTTTAGTTTTTTTTTCTGTGAAAGTTTAATGAGTGCCTATTTTCTGCTAATAATAATTGTAGGCTGTGAAGCACTGGTGAATGAAATAGGCAAAGGTCCCTGGTCACCTGTAGATGATATTTTAGTGAAAAGAGACAGCAAGCAAGTAAATACACAATGACTGAGATTATTTTAGATAAATAGTGCTCTGAAGAATATAAAACACAGTGATGTGTTAGGAGTGCTGAAACAAATAGGGATGGAAAATTTAGATTGGACTAAGAAAGACTGAGTAGGAGAGGTGACAAGAGAATTAAGATACAATGTCAAAAGCAAATGGTTTTGGGAAATCTGGGATAAGAGCTTCCAGAGAAAGTATGATTTGAAACGTGTATGTCCAGAATGAGCCTGTCCTCTGACTGCACCTTCTCAGTCCCTTCTGGTCGTTTCGATAAATATTTGAATGTCAACCCAGAGTTAGTTTAACAGACCACCATACTAACTTCCTCAAGACTTGCTAACTCCTTTAACATTAAAATATTTTTTGGTGACATTACCATTTTTCAAATCACCAAGTTCGGAATCTTGAGTTAGCTGAGACCCTCATCTTTCTTTTTCATGATGAATCAGCCAAGATTCTTTTCAGATATGTTTTCTCTCTCCCCCCGTCTCTGTTTTTTTATTTGTTTGTTTTGTTTGTTTGTTTTTTGAGACAGGATCTCACTCCCATTGCCCATGCCAGAGTGCAGTGGTGCAATATTGGTTCACTGCAGCCTTGACTGCCAAGACTCAGCTGATTCTCCCATCTCAGACTCCTGACTAGCTGGGACTACAGGCATGTGCCACCACACCTGTCTAATTATTATTATTATTATTGTTATTATTTGTAGCGAACAGGCCTCTCTATGTTGCTCAGGCTGGTCTCTAACTCCCGGGCTCAATCAATCTGCCTGCCTCAGCCTCCCAAAGTGCTGGGATTACAGGGCTGCGCCACTGCGTCTGGCCCCTTCTATCTTTTTCTTTCTACTTCCCTAGATGTGTCACCTGGTCCAATTACATGATTTCCTGAAAACATAGTACTTCATCTGTGAAACAGAGGTGATACTTCTAGTGGTAACGTAACTGCCGGAAGTGTTCTTCCTGCCCATTACAAAGAAAGACCAGGGGAAATAACATGAGTTTTGCAAAGAGGCACACAGATTAAAATCTGGCCCACTGCTTATTAACTATCTCATCAGGACAGTGCCAAACTATTTTAATTTTTGCTTTCTTGCTTTGTAAAAAAAGAATTCATTAAATAAAATGATGTGCTTGCTTCACAATACTTTTGTAAAGAATAAGGAAGATATCGCACAGAAATAACCTAGCATACATATTTAGTGAGTGTTAAATAACCTCCCTTGTCCTTTTTTATTATAGCACAAAGGAAATAATATACAGGAAGCACTTTATTGATGATATAAAATATTTTGTAAAACATTTTTCTCTTTTTCTTATATTCCCAGTGTCCCTACCTGATCTAAACCCTCAGCTCTTCCCACTTGAATTTTTCTTTAATTTTTGGAGGCAGCTGTGGTTTGAATATTTATGTCTCCTGAAAATTTATATGTTGAAATCCTAACCCCCAAGGTGATAGAATTATGAGGTGGGGCCTTTGGGAGGTGATTAGGTCATGAGGGCAGAGCTCTTATAAATAGGATTAGTGCCCTTCCAAAAGAGGTCCCAGAGAGATCCCTCTACCCATCCACCATGTCAGCACACAGCTAGAAGGCACCCTCTGAACCAGATGTCTGGCCCTCACTAGACACCGAATGGGCCAGCACTTTGTTCTTGGACTTCTCAGCCTCCAGAGCTGTGAGAAAAAAATTTCTGTTGTATATAAGCAACCTAACTGTTGCTTTTATTTTATTAAACCAGCCTGAATAGACAAAGACGGATGCTAAATAAGGAATTGACCATTCTTTTCCTTAAGATCTCTCATATTGAGTTCATTGAAACAGGGGCATCAGAGCTTGGACACCAGAGATTTTGCCTAGGATAGATTATGCAGGGGATATCACTGAATATGAAACCATCAAAACTTCATTACACTTCCCATGAATGAGTTTCTAAGAGTGCAGAGGTTCACATGGAGAAATCTGTGACCCCTGGCACCATGCTGTTTGAGTGACTGGTTATTCTGAAAAGACTGCAATCACTGAGCCAATTGGGAGAGCAGTCCTCAGCTTAGTCCTATACACACCACACCACCCATGATCAGGAGCCTGGCAGCTTCTCCAGAAGATTTTGCCAACAGAATGACTATACTATCATAAAGCAGGTCATAGCCCTCAAAGATCAAGAGAAAATCTCTTTTTGAAGCTACCATTCCCTTCACTAGAAGTTCCAGCAAAGAGGAGGTTCTGCTGTGGTTGTTTTATTTGTTTTGGGTTGTTTTTGCTCTTGCTTTTCTTGTTTTGTTTTGTTTTGTTTTTAACCAAGTTCAAGGCCAGAAAAGTGTATCACCCATAAAGTAACCCCAGCACTCCATGCCAGAGGAATTTCTGACAAAATGAATGGTTTCAAATACAGCAGCCTGCTGACTAAGTTCCCAGCTTGCAACCTCCCTGGAATCCACAGTCTTGGATTAACCCTCAGCAAAAAAGCCCTTCATTCTGGTGTCTTTACCATATCTATTGTCTGCTCCAATCCTATGAACCCTCTAGGAAGGGTAAGCTAATTTGGACAACTAAATGTGCAGTCATACTATAAAACTATTTTGTTCTACTTCTTCTAAATGTATTTTAAAAAGAACATAAGGAAAAAGTAGCAAAGCCTCTTTAAAAATCCAAATTCAGAACCAGCAGAAGGAACACAGGAAGCTTTACTGAGTAATTGAAATGATTACATGCAAAGCACTTTCCCATAATCAGCGAGTTTCAAAGAAGGGCAGAGGGTGATTGACAGTGTTGGCCACCCTTGAAACTACATCCTGATTGGAGAAAATAATTACAAGCAGGGAGAAAGAGACTCAGTGCTCTACATCTCTTTTATTTTTAGATTTAATCTGAGAGAAGAAAGATTATAGAAGAAAATAAAGTTTAGAAAGTTTAGAAATCTTGTTCTTGGAGAAGAAGAAAGCAAAAAGTCCCTGCTATACCAGCCACAATAGCTTATTTTCTGTTTTATTTTCCTTTTATTCATTTACTGAGCACCTACTATGCTCCAGGTTGTAGAAAAGATGAAAGGATGTTTTGGCATAAAAACATGTGAATTGTAAACCTATAAACAGATATAAAGCTGTCATTGTGGATATAAACTTTTCAAGAAAAAGAAGGTAAAATGACAAGCTAAGATTCCAGATCAAACTTGCTCTGTTAGCTGGAATGTATATCTATGTACACATATGTGCAATAGATAGGGTAGAGCAATTTCAGTTGAACCAGACATGGAGTCACTAGACTCGAAGGATTCCAGAGCTCTAGGAAAGCCTTTGAAAGCCACTGGCCTATGAGAAAGTATTCATGCATCCTTGTCTGCTGTTGGTGTTCTGGCCCTTCAAAAGGAGCCAGGCTGTTTTGCTATCTTTGAAATGCTTCCTCCTTTCTTCCTCTGTCTTGTTGAATGCTTCTACCTTGAATTCTTGGTCTCTCCCTCTCATTTTTTTTAACAAAAGTCTGCCTGCCCTCTTCCCTGAAGATTCCCAGATTCACATTTATCTTTTGATTTCTCCCAAATGCCTATAGCAAGTGCTAAAAACACAGTATTTGCTTGCATACCATTTTTCTATCACTCAATGTATGAATTTCTCATAAGTCCTAAGAAGCTCATGATATACTTATTCACCTCTTTTGGATTGCTTACTACAAGTGTCCCCAGCCTTTGCAGTCAGCTTTTGAGGGTTTAAATTCCGGTTCGACCACTTAATTGTCAAGACCTATTAGCAAGCTATTTACCGTCTCCACAAGTCATTTTCTGCATCTATAAAATGTTGATTGATAATACTCATATATACCTTATATGGTTGTTTTAAAAGTTAAATAAAATAATGCATACTCGATACAGTGCCTGGCACTCAACACATTTGAACTATTATTATTATTATCAGTATTATAATTATTTTCTCAGGAAAGACTTACTGAATGGAATTCTGTTAAATGAAAATTAGAGTAAGTCTGTTCCACATTCTTTCCCAAGGAGAAAAATGGAAACTTTTCAGAATGTTACCCTTTCACAAAAATGTGTTGCCAAAGCCAAATGGGAGGGAACTAGAAAATCCTGAATGGAACTGGCTAAGCAGAAAGTATTAATATATTAGACTAAACAACAAGCTGGGTGATGTAGGGGAATAAGGCATTAATATGAAAGCATTGGCTTGGAAATTCCTGGTTACCCATGGTCAAGTTGGATGAGCAGAAAGTGATGCAGCCCAGCTGCCTCCCTCACCACTGCGCCTCCCATGTTGCAAGCACTCTCTTAGGAGAGGCTTCATATCAGCAGCATTTAGTCTTACCTTTAGGTATTCTGTTCCATTTTATGACTAAATCATTTCCTAAAATCTTTAGTGGGCTTTGTAAGTGAATTATCGGTGGCAGAATTTAACTGGTCTAGAAACAAGTGCAGAATCTGGGTGTTTTTAGAGACGCAGATGCAGGGCTACTCTCAGTACAGAGACTAGACCATTGGTTCTGTTGTGTGCTTTATTTTGGCAACAAAGCAGTGAACTGTGAAACACTGAGCAAAACTTCAGATTACTACCAAACAGAGAACGTCGTGATTTACAAAATGAAAAATTTCATAGATAGTATGCGCAATGAAGCCTCTTAAAAGGATTCCTCCTTTTAATCATGTTTAATATTTTATTCTTGTCGATTTTTCTAATTTACTTGACATTCTCTCAGCACTCTCGTTAACTACAAATTGTTGGCCATTGGTCTGACATCATCTTCTCTGATTTCCCGACACTCCTCTATGGTAATTGGGGTTTTTACAATGAGCCATCACATGGTTTTATCTAGTAAGTGTCTGTCTCTGTCACTTTAGGCTCCTAGCACATTGAGGGCAAGGACTTTATTAATCAGCCATGTAATTTTAGTTCAAGGCACATACTAGATGAACAAAATATTAATGTTGAATATACGAATGCTAAATACTTTGTTAATAAAGTTTTGGGATTTTTTTTTTTTAGTATTCCTACTAATTCTCAGGCCTAGGCTTTAGAACTCTTCCAAGTTACTTTCTTAAATTCAGAGGTTTATCGGACATCTATCCCATTTCCAGAAAGCCCATTAACAATGTCCCTAATATGGTTCACCCATAATCTGCTTGCATACAATATTCTGAGTTGTATTCCCTTGTATGCAAATACGAATAATTATATCTATTTCTCAGATAATATATTAAAACAAACAAACATGAACCAAAAAATGAAAGACCAAAAACTCAGGGCAGTAATTAGCTTTTACAAATGCAGAAGTTATTTTTGGCACCAAGGACTAACAGCAAGACAAGCAATCATCTTTGAGAGAGTGCTCACTGAAAGACCACTCCCAGGAGGGAAGATTTGTTGACCATATTTGAAAAAACTCATTCTTTTTTTTGTGGAAAGCTCTAAACCTACCTTTCAGTAAACTATCCACTGAATATGTTAATGAAGATGCCATATAGTAATCTTGCAAAGGACTAAAATAGATATTTATATATCCAAAAATTTTCAATAGCTAATAATTACATCAGGCTTACATCATTCAAGATACTACATTAGGTGATCAACAGTTTACTCTAGATTTGGCTGTTTCTCCATTTAGTGTAATTAATTCTGGATTAAACATCTCCTCTTCTAAACAATATCCTCTCTAAGAAGTAGACTGAATATTGTAGATTCTGTGTTTTGAAATCCATTTATTTCCAAGAGAATAATATCATTTGTTTCTAAATATTCTTCGGTTTAATATAATTACTTGATCCTATATAAAATAGAGATAGATATATAAATTTCTCTGTATTGATTGCAGATATACTTATATATACATGTATATGCTTTCTACATCAAAATGCACAAAATCATTTAAAATTTTCAGATTTATATGCCAACATATTTAGCCATGCCTGTAAGATCCTTTCTGTAATCTGTACTAATTTAAAAGAACTTTAAAATATACATGTTGACAGATTTTATTTTATTTTGAGACATGGTCTCCCTTTGTCACCTAGACCAGAGTACAGTGGCACAGTCTCGGCTTATTGCAGCCTCGACCTCCCGGGTTGAAGTGATCTTCCTGCCTCAGCTCCTCAAGTAGCTAGGATTACAGGAAAAGACCACCACAACTGGCTATGTTTTTTTTTGGTATTTTTTCTTTTTTTTTTTTTTTTTTTTTTTGTAGAGATGATGTTTCACCATGTTGCCCAGGCTGGTCTCGAATTCCTAAACTCAAGCAATCCACCCATATCGGTTTCCCTAGTGCTGGGATTACAGGCATGAGTCACCGCACCGGGCCAACAGAAAGTTTTTTTAAAAAACCGAATTCCCTGATAAATCTTAATCTCCCTAAGTAGCGCCTTAATAAATTTCACTTCTTTGTTGTGTAAAAATGCAAAAACTTTCAGGTGAATTTTCAAGTATAATGCAGATCGTCCAGTGAAGTTCATGAGATGCTACAAATGATAAAAAATTTTTATTTAAATTGTTCTCAATGAAAATGTAGATGTAGCTTAGAAAATAGTGAAGATGCAATACAAAATAGAAAACTGAATAGAAAAGTAGTGTCCATATTTCTTTACGGCGGGGAAAAATAAATGGTAGTTATTTACTTCAATATGATAGCCCTAGATTGAAAAGGTTAATAACAGATTTTCACTAATTAGACAGTGGTTTAAAAGAATATTTGCACAGAATTTTAAATCCTTGTTTAACCGGTGTTGGTTAAGAAATCTCCTCCAGCACCAAAACATGAAATCAAAATGTAAATAAAAGATCAAAGGCTTTGCACAGCTGGCCATGGTGGTCCCTCAGTTCACACCAGGCCTCACTAAGCAGTTAGCAAAATCATGTTTAATAGCTATGCTGAGTGTCAGTGTCACCCTGAAAGCAGTGTAGGTTTGGAGATCAGGGAGGGAAAATGAAGAAGGGGTTATAAAAAGGAGAAGCTGAAACCGTCAGCAAACAGAAAAGAAAAATGATTTTGTCTGTAAAACTTATTTCACCTTTAAGTAGCAGATTTGTTTTGCAGACAATGGTCTTAAATTGTTTCTTAAATTAGCACGTTTTGATTTTTCAAATAAAACCACAGAACATTACAAAGTAACCTTAAATAAGATGTAACACACTGTGCGTCATCAATTTTTCTCTTTAAATCAGGCATGCAAATTCCAAGTCATTTGCTAGGGTGTAAAAGTGAATTATGTCTTGCTTAGATGAAATTGCTTAATGCAGGAGTCTTCATTCATGGAATAGTTTCAAAGAACATGATGATAAATATTAATTGAATTCTTCCAGAATGAGATTATAATACAGAGCAACAATGGGTGGATCCTACGATTTTAGAAGTAGCCTGTTACCCCTCTTCTGTTTATAATGCCCTTTAAAGTCTGTCTACAATACATCTGGTGTTTGTTCTCCTAGACTGAAACTAACTAGTAGACCACCAGTAATTTAAATTGTACCCTGTTCCAAGGATATTTGACATGTGGTCCCTTTGGAAGAACTAATGCAAAAAACTGGCTCTAACCCTGGAAATAAGGTTACTATAGACTAACAGAAGGTTGCAATTAAGTAATATCGAGAAGGTTAACCTGTAAATTTCTCTCTCAAATACGTACTAATCTCATTTGTAAACCATTTTATGCAGTTACAGAGAATGAAAATAATAAGGGTTATATTGTTTAATTTTAAATGTGATTTTTTTTCCTCTGGAAGGAAAAATAAAAAGAAAATGTCACATTTAGTTAATAGTTACCAGTCTACCAAACACAAATCCACACACACAAACACACACACACAGACACACACACACTGAATTTATTTAATGTCTGAACTTTATTATAGATAGGTAGATGAGAGAGAGAAAGAGAAAGATTCTTTCTAAAAACCATGATATGTCTTTTATTTTTATTTAAATGTTTACAAAAATAAAACAGTATATTTTAAGGTCTTCCTCCGTCATTCTCCATCATTGTGATTTCTTAGTAGACAGGAAAATCACACTCATTAAAGTATGAGAGGATGAAGAGTTCAAAATTATGTAATTTAACTGCTGCACTTCACAGATTAGAAAACAAAAATGCATATCATTGAAGCGACTTGCTGCAGTGCGCACAGCCAGTCACTGGGTAATGCAAACTAGAAATCTGTTTTTCTGATTCAACGTCCAGAACAGTTTTTTACAATACCATAGTGTCTCTCATAAAATATTCTGCATATATCTCCATAATTGATAAAATGTGGGCATACTTAACTAGAAGATTAAAATAGTAGCATATAAAACTTGATGACAAACTTTTAAAAATTCTTGTGTAATAGTTTCTCTTACAATATTTTACAAATGGATGGGAGAGGCAAAGAGAGTTAATTTTCTAATGGGAAAAAGTAACATTTATTTGCATTAAAAAAACACAGAATCTGATCACCAAGCATTTAACACTTACATATGGTTTAAAGAATTACTTTAGTTTCATGTTGACTATTTAGAATGAAGTGCATAAAGTAAGGAGGAACATGCTACTATAGTATGCTATGAATTATGGTGCTGCCTATCCAGGGAAGATAGGATTAATAAAAATCATTGCGATATTTTCTTTTTTACCTCTGTTACTCGAAAGAACGTTACAGAAGCAAATGCCAAGCTTAAAAAGCAAAATAAAATAAAAATTGAACCTCACCTAAAATATCAAATTATATGACAAAAAAGAATTATTTATATAGATATATATACTGAAAATAAGAAATTTATTGCTGGTTCTAGTCATTTAAATTTAACCTGCACGGATCACTTGAGGTCAGGATTTCAAGACCAGCTTGGCCTACGTGGCAAAACCTCACCTCTACTGAAAATTTAAAAAATTAGCCAGGCCTGGTGGCACAAGCCTATAATCTCAGCTTCTTAGGAGGCTGAGACAGAAGAATCACTTGAATCTGGGAGGCGGAGGTTGCAGTGAATCAAGATCATACCATTGTACACCAGCCTGGGCGACAAGAGCGAAATTCTGTCTCAAACAAACAAACAAACAAACAAATAAATAAATTTGCCCTGCAGCGCACTACCCTGCTCCCCAATGATGGGCCTTCCTCAAATGCATTCCAGTTCTTGTTTATCTTGGCTCTTGAAGGTAGTAAAATCATTTATCTATGAAAAAGTGGGTCACTCATTTACTTCCTCCATGTAAATATTAAATGTTGAAATAACTCGTTAAATCTTAAAACAGTAAATACTGTTGCATTAAGATCATTCCTAATTTTTAAGTAATATGAATTCAAAATTTAAAAAACCTAAGCAACAAATTTGACATTAAAAATGTGACAGCTTGACTGAAGTGCAGATCTTTGATGGGGAAAAAATAAGTATTTGAAGAACTTAAAACGTCACTAACAGTAAAGTTAATAACCCTCATAAATATACTCAGCTAATTGCATATCTATAATTGATATTTATACAAAGTAAAAATATTACAAAGTGTTACTTTATAACCAAAACTTAAACATACTTTTGACATACTAATACTGCTGAAGAATTGATCTTGATAAGCACCAAAATTCCGGAAAGATAATAAATATGAATAAAAACAACATTTTGCAAATCCTGTAAGCATGATAAAATTGATTTCCAAAATAGGTCTAGGCTACCTTTATTTTTTGACACAAAGTCATCCTAAAGAGAGTATATCCAAGTTTATGCCAAATTTTCTCTTCAAGTTCTGGAGAGAAAGTCTCCAAGAGGGTGAAGTGATAAAGTAGCAATGAAACCATTGAGATTATTGGTGTGATTCATTGCTTTCATTTCTTAAAGCACACTTTTCTCATCTCAAAACTATGGAAACTAATAAATATCTTGCAAAGTTGTGTTGAGTTTCACAAATAATCTATGTAAACTGCCTGGTGCAGAAGAGGAATTTAATACATGCTAGCTAGTGTTATTAATGTGACTGGAGAACATAGGCTCAACATAGCACGGGAGACACCTCTGAAATGAAGGAGGAATAGAAGACACCACTGTGTTGCTGAGTTTGGCTCTATTAAACATCAACTTGGCAAGAACAAATATTTTGTACAATACAGCATTTTTTCCATGCAGGTGCAAATGCATGATTTATGCATTTATAAATAAATCTGACTTTACACATGTTTAACTATGTAAAATGAGGCTTTTTTCCCCAGGGGATATATGATCATGGTGTACATACAGAGAAGAAAGCGGGACTGTTGAGAGCCAGTAACAATAGAAATTGTGGAAATGATGACGTCAGGAAAAGCTTGAAATATTTGAAAGTAAATTTTAAAAAAACATGCCTAAGCCCATGGTCATACTTTACTTTTTAAGAAGTATGTTTAAGAAGTATTTATGTTGCTACAATCAACATAAATATGTAGAAAATAATGTTCTTCAAGCAATTATATAAATGAAAAGGAGTTTGAAACTATAGGCAGTGTGCTATCATTAAATATCTATACTAGGGTCGGGTGCAGTGGCTCACGCCTGTAATCCCAGTACTTTGGGAGGCTGAGGCGTGCAGATCACCTGAGGTCAGACCAGCCTGACCAACTTGGAGAAACCCCGTCTCTACTAAAAAGATAAAATTAGCTGGGTGTGGTGGCACATGCCTGTAATCCTTGCTAATCGGGAAGATGAGGCAGGAGAATCTCTTGAGCCCAGGAGGCAGAGGTTGCAGGGAGCTGAGATCGCATCATTGCACTCCAGCCTGGGCAAGAGAGTGAAACTCAGTCTCAAAAAAAAAAAAAAGAAAAAAAAAATCTATACTGAAGAGATCAGTAATCATTGGGTAGTGGTTCAGTTATTCACTTGCTATGTGTGGGACCAGAGATAAAACACTAGACCTTAGTTTTATTAACAGTTATCTAGGTCAGTGTGTCTCTAATCTCCCTTTATTTTATTTTACTTTTTATTTTTATTTATTTATTTATGTAGGTAGATAGTAAAGCCAAGAAATCCTTCCTCCAAAAGATAGCTTATTCACAAGCCTACCACTTGAGACAGGCAAAACTCTATCTTCTCTGATTGAAGCAGAAATAATGGCCTGGAAATCCAGTCTTCCAGTTCCACTTTGCTCTATACTCTCTCTTTCCAATGATGTTAAGTGCATCATGGAACCTAATTTAAAAAATCTTTCAAGAGTCTTTTGATAGTAAGAAATATTCTGGTCAAATGGTTTATTTAGAGTGTTCCACTTTCCTCAAGAAGTTATCTCGCCTTTTGGTTATTAAAAACAGGAGAATTACTCCCTCCAATTTATTTATAAAATAACAATTTGATATGAGTCATTTACAGTTCTTCTGAAAAGACAGCATAGTTAAAAGTAAATAACAATGAGTTTTAAGCCACAAAATCTGGTTTGGTTCTGCTTGCCTCCATTTACAACATAGGTGACCTTGATCAAACCATTTAACTTCTCTGAGCCTCAGCTTTTTCAAGTATCTAATGAATACAATGATCTCTACCTACTTCAAAAACTTGTTGTGAACTTTCAGTAAGATAAACATATCAAAGTGTTTGTAATATTTACCTCATTCACATTCTTTACCACAGCCCTCATTCTTGCAGGTTCAGGTTATAAATTTTTGTTTAATATCCAACTTAATTACAGATTTATTTCTCACTTTAACTTTTTAAGAAGTAACTATTTTTTTCATAGAATACCAACCTATAGAGTCATCATTAACTATTGCAGAATTTTACGTTTGCAATAATAATTATATACTTACACTTGGACTACTGATAAAATTTCAACAATGACAGACATACGTTCTTTCAGTCCAAGGGAAGAAAATATTCAGAAATGAATAACACGTCTAAATGACACGGCTTGTTCCTTTTAGTGGCATCAGTATGGCAATTAGACTTCTTGGGAACCCAATAACTTTTCATACACATGCTCAGGAACACTAAAAATGATATGGAAATAGACATTCACCTTTCTGGCTTTCCAAAGGCCAGGGCTGAAGCCAAAGCCAATAAGCAGATTTTGGACAAATCCAAGGACTGAAGGTGAACTTTGGTGCATTCTTAAATATATTTAATCCCCATGAGTTCTTTCTTGTTTTCTGTTTGCTCTTCTCTTTATTTTGTCTTATTCGTGTTTTGTGGACATGATTGTCTTTTCAAATATCTTCAAGAATATTCAGTAAAGACTTATTAAAGTTTGATTCTGTGTTGCAGGCAGGAACTGCTTTATGTGTGTGCAACCTGTGGGTTCTCACAGGGCCCCATGATGGGAAGGAGTAGTTCTTGGTTTAACGCTCTACTGTGGCCATCTTGAAAATTTTGCTAATTTTAGAATGGTCTCATGTTATTATTTTTCACTGGGCCCCACAAATTATGTGGCTATTCCTGTTCTAAGTGCACTCCTCCTTCTTGGGCCAATTTTGTTTTCTTCTTCTCATTGTTTACCTTGTTCTCTCATTTTTATGTTGATTCTTCCCTGCAACTCTTTAGTCATCTTTGGTTGCCTACTAATTTTCTAAGAGTGACACAATAAAAAAAAGACTCTTGGAATATCTGTGTTTACAGGGAGAGTTTTGCCTTAAAATGCTCAGGTAGAGAACCTTGCCCTCCCTCCAGGGACTTGAAGCTTGTTCCTGCAACATTCAATTTCTCCACAGAACAAATTTCTAATTAAGGGTCATATTGATACGATCACCTTTCAAGTTAGGGTCACTCCAAGGTACAGATGAAAACAGACCTTACTTTATCTTCCCAGCATGTAACAGAATATATCTATATAAATTTTTTTTCCAGAAAATCCATTTTCTACAATAACCCACCTGCTATTTTATCATCATGCATCTAAAAATGATTTATTTCAAGAATTAAGCAATATAAAGTGTTAAGATTGAGTTATTGAAAGAAATGCTATTTTGAGTAGCTAAAGGAAAGCCACTTTATAAATAAGGTGGTTCAGGCAAAAAATTATGAGGGAACTTCCAGATAAGATATTTTAGTCTTTATTGTGGACACGATAAAATATTAGCTTCTGTGTGTATCCACACTAGCATATATGGGTACCTCCCTCTGCATATTTTTTTCTTTTTTCTTTTTGAGACCGAGTCTCACTCTGTTGCCCAGGCTGGATTGCAGTGGCATGATCTTGGCTCACTGCAACCTCCACCTCCCGGGTTCAAGCGATTCTCCTGTCTCAGCCTCGGGAGTAGCTGGGATTACAGGCATGCACCACCATGCCTGGCTAATTTTTGTGTTTTTAGTGAAGATGCAGTTTCACCATGTTGGTCAGGCTGGTCTCAAACTCCTGACCTCGTGATCCTCCCGCCTCGACCTCCCAAAGTTCTGGGATTACAGGCATGAGCCACCATGCCCAGCCCCCTCTGCATATTTTTAATGACAGAAATAACAGGTGCATTGAGAAGAGTAGTGGATATACAGAGAAGGCTAGAGATGCTGAGAAAAGTAAAATCAAGTCTCACTTTTACCTGTCTTATTTTTACCCATTTCATATTCAAAGTGTTTGTTAGTATTTTAAAATTTGGAAAATATCTGATAAATGCAAGTTTTCCAGCACTCAGTAATTTCTTGCTTGAAAGGGCTCAAAATATTAAAAGTTCAGGATACACCCACAATGCACATGACAGAGATACAATTTAAAATTGTAGCAAAATAATATATGAGCTATTATGGATATCACTGCATACAAAGAAAGACCATATTTCCTATTTTAGTCTTTCAATACACATTTCCATTGAGTATAATATATATATAATGTATATATAATGTATACATTGAGTGTGTGTGTGTGTGTGTGTGTGTGTGTGTGTATATATATATATATATATATATATAAATGTAACTATATATACATAGCTTTTTTTTCCTGAGAAGAGGGAAAGGAGACTCAGGGTTATTATCGAATTCTAATTCTCTCATGGATCTGAAA
Organism: Pongo pygmaeus; assembly: GCF_028885625.2. NCBI lineage: Eukaryota > Metazoa > Chordata > Mammalia > Primates > Hominidae > Pongo > Pongo pygmaeus. The sequence goes on along the minus strand of NC_072379.2, from coordinate 96,329,673 downwards.
CTCAGTAAAGTTAAAAATATTGGTCCTTTTTAGGAAATTAAGAATACAAAGCACCGACAGAAATTGGGATATAGCAGAGTATAATACAGCAGAAATAAATTTTTCAATTTATTACTGTCACTACTCATATAATTTCATTTTCATCTTCAAGAAAAATATAAAAGACATTTAAGATTTGGAGATATATAAGTTCAATCAATTGATAGCTTTTGCTATTATCTGGCTATGATTCTCAGCTAGAAATATCCCACAGATGTCAAGGAGTCTGTGTGTTCTTTTAAAATAAGGCTATTTTTAAGATTACACAACACATTTACATCTAGAGAATGCTACTGGCAGGCATTAAAAGCAAAAAAGAGATTTTTGCTTTGAATGCCTCAATATTTAAATTTTAATGAAATTATTGGCAATTTTAATTTTTTGTATTTTAAGATACACACATAGTATACAATAATAACTTAAATTACATATGTAGACAAGACAGATCTATTTATCAAAACTTCTAGAGAAAGCAACTTCAAACTCTTTTTTAAAACCTTTTTTATTTTTTCCTAACATCATACTGACCTTCATCTACAGCCTCATTTATTTGGCTCTTTTTAAACACAAAAATAATACTAGAGGCCTTTTCTGATAATATACTGAAGATGTATTTTCAGAATATGTTTGATTGTATATGCAGAGTATTCAGTGAGCTCTAATTTTACATTTATATTTCTAAGAAGCAGCTGTATGAGGATATGTTCTGCATCTGTTTTGAGACAGCTCTTAACGGTGTTTGTAGAAATTAAGAACACAATCCCTGAAGTCAGATTTGAATCCTGCCATGTTCCATCACAGACTATCTAGGTGACCTTGGCAATTTACATATTACAATTATAATTATGAGTTAGTGTACTCTCTTCTTTGGGAGGTTGTGAGGATTAACAAATGTAAAGTACCTAAAATGGTGCCTGGCACATGGTAAGACTGAGTTAAGTGTCAGATAAGATACTTCTAACTGTTGTTGCTGTTGCCACCTCTACTGGGCATTGATCCTGTTTAGATTGGTTGCCCAGCAATTCATTTCCTCACTTTCAATAGCACGCTGGCTTCCTTTTGGGGGAATTGCCATTCCCCACTCTGTGTAACATTGCTGGGATTGTGAATTCAGGTGCCTGGTTTCCCACTAAGGAAGCCCGTGGGGTCCCTAGAAAAGTCCTACATCAGAAGCTTCCTCTCACTGTCCCATACAGGTCAGAGGTATGAATGTCCCCTAAGCTCACCCAGCTACCCTCTCACAGGAGTTTTAATTCTGAGCATCACACAAATAGGGAACCATTTTTAAAAACAGTTGTTCTTTTGTTTTATCAGGAGTGGCTCTTTGTATCTCTCTCTCACTGAAGGTGATAGGTTCACCCTCTCCACTTTCTCCTTCCTCCTCTACTCTGGCCTGGGGTTAGGGTTAAGGAGGAGAGAAGGTAAGACTCCCAATTAAAGTGTTTCAATGTTTTCTGAAAAATTCTGTCTGGTGCAATGATATCTACTCTTATCAGATTATTACATTTTACTCTTATTTCAGTTCAATATTTCCTATCCCTTAAGCATAGTCAATTTGCTTAATTATATTTGTCTTGACCAAATAAGTCTACATGGACCTGGCCATTGACAGGTGAGTAAGGGGTGGGAGGAGTTGATGGCAAGAGAAGGAAAGCAGTTGGATATCTCAAGTGCCTACCACAAGTAAATAGTTGTAAAAGCAAGGACAATGGGAAAGTCAGACTTATTCATCAGAGTGCTAGTGCCTGGGAGAAACTGTTAAAACTCTTTCTGCTATTGAGAAACAAGTCACCTTATTATAGTCACAGATAAAAACACAGCAAAGTGGGACTTATTGAATAGCTATCGCCTGGGAGAGGCTGTCAGACTGTTTCAGCTACTGAGACTCTAAAACAGCCTGGTTCCTCTTGGGTCCAAGCTGGTTCTTCAACCTATCCTTTGACTCTGTAAGTTCTCTCATATCTTTCATCACTTAAGTTTTCCAGGTTGAATTCTGTTGTTTAAAACTGAAGACTTACCAAATCACTGCTTTACAGTGAGATGTATAAGATAAATTCCTCCTAAAAATTAGTGCTAGAAGATTTGTTTTCCTGGCATTCTGTTATGTTTTGCATGAGATCATTTACTCTATTTCTCATTTTGTGCTTTTTCTTCTTGGAAGTTTAGGGATAGAATGAGTTCACAACTACAGTAGCTATCTTTAAGCATGTATTTTGAAAAAAAAACACCGTAGTTTTTCTCCTTTTAATACTTCTTTAACTTTATTTTAATTTTTGATTATGTATTTATCTTTTATCACAAGTTCCTTATTTTATGCTTAAATGGATGAATAAAAGAATCCAAAACTTAATAAAAACCAATTAAAGATAAAGATGGCACATTTAAAAATTTCAGGCTATTAAAGTGTCCATCCATTCTACTATCCACCTACACATATACAAAAATGAATTACCTATGAAGTATATATTTGTATTCAATGTGACAAATTCATATTTAAGTTTCTTTTATCAGATTTCTTTTAAATCTGATATTTGCATATATTATAGGCATGAGGCTTTAGTGTTAGTAAGGCAGATTATCATGAAAATGTACACGACTCTTCTTTTCCTTCTGATATTTAATGTCATTGAACGCTTTTCTTTAAACTCTTCAGTGACACTCACTAATGATTAATGACCCACTGACTCGTGCTGCCTTATAACATGAAAGTCACCGCAATGCCTTTTCCCTAGAGAGCAATTATTCTATGGAACAATATCCCCTACCTGGTGCATTGAAGTCCCAAAGGTTGGCTGTTAAACTTGCAGTTGTAATTCGTGAAAAAGTCCAGAATGCCAAGTTTTGAACTGCTGGGGATTTTATGCACAGTTTCATTTCACTAGAAACAACTTGTTTCTTTTCTGCCTTTCCTTGCAAAGATTTTGAATAAGTAGCTGAAAAGGCAGAAACTTGAAATAGAAGTTTTCATATTTAAACCCAATGTTACCTAACTGAGACCTGTGTATCTTCTAGCTTCTTGGTTTGTGAAATTATACTGCTGACTTGGAAATGTAGACATTTGGGTGTTTGTATGTATTCAGATGATCATCTATTTTAATATCCCAATGAGGTAAAATGATTAGAAAAAAGGAGAAAACACAGGCCTCAGAGTTACATTTCAAAGTAGTAGAGAATTTCAATACATAATACAATTCTGCATATGAATCTCTGGGCCTTGAAGTAAAGGATTCTTTCTGAACACTTTCCTTGTCTGCAGAATATTCGGAATATTTCACTTAGCATGTACACAAATAAAGCTACCATCATTAGACACGTAAAGTCTAAAGAAGTCACTTACCTCCTTGAGGTATTTGATATTGAGGGAGACCTTGCCAGCTTTTCCTGTGTTTATAAAAAATGATAACACCTGTTCAGTGTGAATTAGTCAATTAGGAAAAATACTGCTTTTATGTGCCTTCTGCTATTTTAATGCTATGAATGGTACAAGTAATATTAGTCTTACACAGTAAGTATGTATGGTCTTTTTGGTAAGAAAAACATATCACGTTTATTAGAGCACAGTAAAGGATTAGAGCCTATGATATTGATGAAAATCATATGATTCATAAAATGGAGAAATTATTATTAACTTGCTTGATCATAGAATATGCGGGACAAGTATTTTGAGCTGAGCCTCCGATTACAGTTAAAGTTTGAAAGAAAGGAAAAGAAGGAAGAAGGAAGGCAGGAAGAGAGAATAAGACAAAGTTTTGAAGTAGAAATAACGTGACTTGTGTAGGAGAGTGGATGGAAAATAGCCTCTCTCAAGATTAAATGTTGGACTATCTTAGAAAGTAGACGTAGATAGAAAGACCCAGACATCCCAGAAGAAGTGTTTGGACTAGCTAGAGGCTGTGAATATTGACAGGCCACTGATCTGAGGCCAGAGTGATGGATGATGGAGTGTAGGCAAGGGAGTCATCCTAAAGGCTTTTTTAGTAATTTATGTCTAAGGCGATGAAAGCACGGAGTAGTGAGGTAGCCGCGGGAAGGAAGCAGGGGAGGAGAAGATGAAGGAATGATAACGCTTGGGGACTGATCATAATTAGATGATGAAGGAATAGAAAGAATAAAAGATGGCTCCAAATTTTCTAGTCTCATCCAGATGACTAGAAGAATAATAGCACCTGTGAGAGACACGATGCACTTAAAACTTGATAAATTGAATGTGGTGGAAAGAAAGTTCAGTGGTAGCACCCTACAAGCAACTGGACTCAGGAGAAATGCTCAAAGATCCAAGCCATATATTATGTATGTGTAACTATATACATACATGTATATTATATATGTGTAAATATAATATAATTATATACATGTATGTGTGTATATATACACATATATATAATTCATGGATGAATGTCATAGGAATAAATAAACAGGAAACTGGGAGACCTAAGATAATTTCAATTTTGATATAAGTAAAATAAAATGCTATATTCAGAAATGTCATTTATTTAAACTTAACATCTAAGTAATCCCAGATGAGTGCCCTTCAGTCTCCTCATCCGTAAGCTGGAAATAATAACCATGGCATTTCCCAACTCAAGAAAAGTATCTAAACTTTTTATCCTAAATGTGCATTATACTTATATTTTTAAAAATGCTTGGTTAGTGAATCAATCAGTAAGTAAAAAATGTTTCTATGTTTGCATTTTGTATTATCTCTTATGATATAAAGATATACATGCAATATATAGAAAAATATATTTAATATAAAACATTGCAGTTTCTAACTAGCATGCACATTTACATTTGTTACTTATTGCTAACTACCTCGACTAGCCAGCTATGAGGCCTCCGTAGAGTTTTTACTTATCTTACCCTCTATTTTATCCTACTGAAATCTAACATGTCTACTGCAACTCACCACCATTTCCTCCCAATTCTGTCACCCTGGAAGCCCATGGGGAGCAGTGGAACACAGAGACAGGGACATGTGAGGAAGGGAAATGACTGAGAAGAGGGTACACTGCTACCCAGATCCCATTAGGCTATTAGCAACCAAGTACCCACCAAGTCTCCCGCTGCAATAGAGAGGACGTAGAATGAAAGGAAGAGAAGGAAGAAGCAGAGAGGAAAGTTAAGAAGTTAATAACAACCTGGGCAGCAAAAGGAGGCCCCCATCTCTACAAAAGATGAAGAACAAAACAAAACAAATTAGCCAAGTGCAGTGGCACACACCTCTAGTCCCAGCTACTCAGAAGGCTGAGGCAGGAGGATACCTTGAGTTCAGGAGTCTGAAGTTGCAGTGAGCTATGATTGTACCACTGCACGCCAGAATGGGTGACAGAGCAAGATTCTGTCTCAAAAAAGAAAAAGGAGTTAATAAATCATGGGAGAAAAAGAGAACAAGTCCTTTTCAATCCTCAAGGAGTGTCCTAGAGTCATTCTTCATCACTTTAGCACTTCACTCCTATTTCTGAGTCCCTAACAGCTGATAATAGAATTCTGCTGTGTCTCCTCTAACCTCTACCTAAAGTTCTTGCTTTGCACAAACTTCAGGTCCAGGGTATTGAAGGCAGTGCTGCCAGTCCAGAGATGGGGACGGTTCTTTTTTATCATCATCTATTATGGTCTAGCAGGACACAAAGAAGTGGAACACAGGGAGACCCTGTATCAATCAAACAATCAATCAATCAGTGGAACAAAGAGAAACAGGAGCGAGAGAGATGGTTTTCTGCCCCTCACACTGTTGTGTGATCTTCCTGGACTTCACAGGCCACGGCTCTGAAAGAAATTGATCTCACTGAAAATGTAGAGATTTTGTTGTTCATTTCTTCTTCTTTCACTACATATGATGCATTTTCAAAAATTTTCAGCACTTAAACCTTGGGAATTATATTTTACATTGTTCTAGTCACAATGTGCTTATAATTTTTTAAATCTTTAGACTAGACCCAGTCATTGATATTTTCTGTTTCCTTAATTTTTAAAATTAAATATTAAAAATCTGCTCTATAATTCTGTGTGGAAGAAAGCATTGAATGAAAAGGAAATATATATATTCACAGCTCATGTGAAGATAATATATATACATATATATGTTGATATATATATTCTTGTTCCAACTCTACCACAATGGCCTTGGGCAAATCAGATTTATTTTGTTCTTTTTAAAGTGTATGCCATCTCTGAAATTCAGTTGCCTCAGTGTAAACTGGGGATAATATTTATCTTACTGGGCTCTTCTGATCTTTAAATTAGGTAATATATTTGATAACTATTATTATTAGATGATAGCTTTTAAATTCTACCTTCTTTTCCTTTTTAATGAGAGAATTAGGTCAGGCACAGTGGCTCATGCCTATAAACCCAGCACTTTGGGAGGCAGAGGTGGGTGGATTACTTGAGGTCAGGAGTTTGAGACCAGCCTGGCCAACATGATGAAACCCTATCTCTACTAAAAAAAATACAAAAATTGGCCGGGTGCCTTTAATCCCAGCTACTTGGGAGGCTGAGGCAGGAGAATCGCTTGAACCTGAGAGGCAGAGGTTGCACTGAGTCGAGATTGTGCCTCACTCCAGCCTAGGTGACAGAGCAAGACTCCATCTGAAAAAAAAATTATAATAAGAATCACAAATGTTTTGGGATGTGAGGTGACTTGGGAATATGGGATAATAGGTGGGATAAAATCTATTATAGATGGGATGAAATTGGGAAATTAAACCACTTTATGAATTAAATGTTATTTAATTCAGAAACTCCTGATTTTATAAAGATTTTATAAAATGTTTATTTATTTATATATTTATTTATTTTGGAGACAGAGTCTCACTTGGTCACCCAGATGAGTGCAGTGGTGCAATCTTGGCTCACTGCAACCTCTGCCTCCCAAGCTCAAGCAATTCTCCTGCCTCAGCCTCCTGAGTAGCTGAGATTACAGGTGTGCACCGCTACCACCCAGCTAATATGTGTATTTTCAGTAGAGATGGGGTTTCACCATATTGTTCAGGCTGACCTCAAACTCCTGACCTCAAATGATCCACTCGCCTTGACCTCCCAAAGTGCCGGGATTACAGGTATGAGCCACCACACCGGGCCTAAAAATGTTTTCGAGAAGAGAAAAAGGGACTTTAAGCCATAATACAGCTGGATAAAAATAGATTAAATAGATGTTTATGTCTTCAAATGAGTGGACAGATGTTGCCATGTTCTTGCACAATAAGGCAGTAAAGTCACTACTGTCCCTGATCCACTGTCCACTTGCTAAAGGTAGACCTTTTGTTTTTGCCACCTGCTGTGTATTTAAGTAGCATTTTAGTTCCATTGCTAGGACAGCATCAGAGAAACAGATGCATAGGGAAATACCCAGGTGCCTGCTTCTGTGGGTATAAGAAAAAACAACTAGATTGATGTAATACTGTCGCAAATACATATTTTATATAAATTGTACATATTTTAAATAAATTTATATATTGTACATATTTTAAATAAATTTAGCATTTTGTTGATTATTAAAATCATGAGCTGGCTACAGTGGTATATTCCTATAGTACCAGCTATTTGGGATGCATGGTAAAGGATTGCTTTAGCCTAGACATTTAAGACCATAGCAAGACCCTGTCTCTAAAAAATAAAATAAAAATGAAGATTAAAAATAGATATTTAGTTCATCAATGCTAGACTGGATAAAGAAAATGTGGTACATATACAACATGGAATACTATGCAGCCATAAAAAAGAACAAGATCATGTCATTTGCAGGAAGCTAGAGACAATTATCCTTAGCAAACTAACACAGAAACAGAAACCCAAATACCACATGTTCTTACTTATAAGTGGGAGCTAAATGATGAGAACACACGGACACATAGAGGGGACCCACACACAGTGGGGCCTTTCAGAGGGTGGAAGGTAGGAGGAGGGAGAAGGCTTAATACCTGGATGATGAAGTAATCTGTACAACAAACCCCCATGATACATATTTACTTATGTAACAAACCTGTACTTGTATACCTGAACTTAAAATAAAAGTTAAAAAAAGCCTTTTAAAATAAAAATGTAAAATTGAAAGATTAAGGAAAAACTGACATTTACATTTTTAAATTTATAACATAAAGTAGTTCAATACCAGTCACTTTAAAAATTTGCATTTTACATGTTACATATTTTCGGTTCTCTCACTATATCTTAATAGATTTGGGTACTATATTCATTTTATGCACAGGTGAATTATAAATTGCATTTTTATTCAATTAAAATTTAAATAAACATTTTAGTAATGAAGCAACATAATATTAATATATGTGTATTTTCCATTTTAAGAAATTTTACCTTATTATATTTTATATTATTATAAAATAATAAAAATTTTATTATTATTTTTTTGAGATGGAGTCTCACTCTGTCACCCAGACTAGAGTGCAGTGGCATGATCTCAGCTCACTGCAACCTCCGCCTCCCATGTTCAAGCAATTCTCCTGCCTCAGCCTCCCAAGTAGCTGGGATTACAGGTGCACACCACCATGCCTGGCTAATCTTTTTTGTATTTTTAGTAGAGACGGGGTTTCACCATGCTGGCCAGGCCGGTCTCAAACTCCTGACCTCATGATCTGCCCGCTTCGGCCTCCCAAAGTGCTGGGATTATAGGTGTGAGCCACAGCGCCCGGCTCAATTTTTTTATATCTATAATCTTTATACAGACATTTCTATATTCAATAAACAAGATATATAGTTACATGTTTATTCCTCTGGAAGTTAGTAATATCATTTTTGTCTATTCATTCACATCTTTAGAGAAACAAAGTCATGTTTGTGTTATGATTTCTATCATAAAATATATTGTACCAATTGTTCACAAGCATCCTACTATATTCTCTGGCTACCAATGAGCTTGAAGGGAAAAGATTCAATTTCTTCTGTTCCAGAATTTTGCATATAGAACTCTCTTTCTAAAATATTGATTAATTTCAGAGGCTTAGTCTTAGCCATGTTCAGAGGTAAAATTAAAAGTATATAAACACCAGACTAAGGAAGAGTTAGTCAAATGTCATCCGAATTTGTAGAGCATCACTTAGTTTCCCTTTGCTTCTTTCTGTGAAATAGGATTGTTAGGAGCAAGGAGGCAGCTCATGGGAAGACAACACATGACCTAGTGAGATAGTGTTAAGCACCCAGATGAGGCTTGGCACTGCCCTGGAAACTGGTGGTTGAGGGCACAAGCATGCGTGCATGAAAACACACAGGTACACAGCCACCCGCAACCCCACCGCCTGCCCTGACCCTTTCCTTCTAAGTGCTGAGAGATGCTATAGCACTGCTCAGAAAAATCCTCTTTGTATTTTCTTCTAATGAAATCATAGTTTATAAATACAACAAGGTGCACATTAACATAAAAAGCAATAGAGTTAAATTATTTTTCTCTTTGGTCCTCCTGTACCTTACTTCATCAAACTGCAGACCCTCAGGACAGTGAGACAGAGACAAGGTTTACTCTCTGCACTTGGTTGCCAAGTGGACCAGAGGCATCATTTCAGCTTCCTATCAGCTGGTTTATAACAACCTCCACTCAGGTCTCACTTAGAAGAGAACACAGATCCGAGGGAAAGTCATTCTGTTTGGGACATTTTCCAAAACATATTAAACTGAACATTAGAGAAAGTTGTAAAGAGAAAAATTATAGAGACCCAGCTTGAATGCCTCTTTGCTACGCTGCTTTGGGGTTACTGGCAGCCTGCCGGAAGGTACCTTATGTGCTCATGAGAAAGACCTTCTTAGACTGTTTAAAAACGGCTTCATCTAGACCCAGAATGAGATAATAAAAGACTGAGACTTGACTCCCTCAGAAATGAGCATTGGGTGGGGGAAGTGTAGCTTCATATGTCATCATACCAGAAATACTGAAGTTCGTTTAGGGAACTTAGAAAGGGTTTATGACAAAAATATATTTACAATGGCATAATCTTTACATTTTCATACTTTCTAAAGTTAGTTTTGCCATGCTGAAAAGAGTCCGGTTTTAACTAAGACCAGAGCAATGACACTTTGCAGATGAAAAGAGAAGCAAGTGATACTGTCCTTAGATTAATCCTGTTTCTCAGAGATTCAGAAGGGGAGATATGCTAGGAGGCATGCCCGCAGTGGTTTAAGATGCTGACCTTACCCCACCAGTCTATACAGATCATGTGATCCACCCAGAGTCTTGTGCTCACATGTGGACTGCTTGCTGATACAGCAGGATTATTTTTAAGTATTATTTAATGGTCTTGAGTCTTTTGTTGGGAAAAAAATAAAAGAGTGAGATGGAGAATTCCTCTTTTATCATAAGTAAGGGTATGCATTTCTGGAAGCTCTGACCAGATCACCAAGACCCGAGGCAGTGAAGCTAACCATCTGGAATAAAGTTCCACTTAGCCATCTGCAAGCCACTTAACAAAGACTATTTTAGGCACAAAGTAGCAGCAAATTCTGTAATATTCATCCAAGAGCCTGCATTTCTGAAATTTCCTCACAATATTTTATAAAAGAAATCAGTCACTGAATGATTGGGTTTACCCTGTGTCTCTAAAATCCAGTAAATACTAACACCAACTGAAAGTACTACAGAGGCCAGGCATGGTGGCTGACACCTGTAATCCTAGCACTTAGGGAGGCAGAGGCAAGTGGATCACCTGGGGTCAGGAGTTCAAGACCAGCCTGGCCAACGTGGTGAAACCCCACCTCTACTAAAAATACAAAAATTAGCCGGGCATGGTGCATGCCTATAGTCGCAGCTACTCCGGAGGCCGAGGCGGGAGAATCGCTTGAACCTGGGAGGTGGAGGTTGCAGTGATTCGAAATCATGCCATTGCACTGCAGCCTGGGAGACAGAGCCAGACTCCATCTAAATAAATAAATAGATAAATAAATTAATAAATGTACTACACATACACACCCACACACACATATAGGACATGAAGCCATTGTGAAATGAAAACAGCTAAGGTGAGACTGGGTTCGGTTAGCTATGTGACTTCTAAGAGGCATCACAATTTGACAGGTCTTTTGGGGAGTTCATAATTGAGAAGTACAGAAATGTATTTGGTCAACACACCATAAGTGGTCTATAGAAATAGATGCATCTAGCTCAAAGTAAACACTAAGTTAGCCATAATGGCAATGATCAATTTACAACAAAAATGCAGTTGCATTTGAGACTGAAAACATTGCCCCATGGGACCAGCTCATTTTCTTTCTGTTGTGGGCTGGCATGGGGTTGCAAATCATAACTCGAAGTGATAAGCACAAAATCAGCATGGGAAGAATTCCATATATCATCTGAACAAGTATACACATCTGGATCACCAAGGAGTGTACTAAAAATAGATTATCTAGCCACACCCTGTAGATTCTGAGTGGGGCCTAGGAATTGTATTTTAAAAGCACCTCAAACAAACCATTGACATCAGTTTTGAATTGGGGACTGACTGAAAGCTTATCCATTGTGCCAACATCACTCTAGGACAATCAAATATGCCATCTGCACTTTAGAGATACGCCAGCCCTCTGACTAAACAGTTCATATTCTTATCTCCTGCCGCCTGGACCTATGTGAATGAGCACTGCCAGTGAAGCTCTTTCTGGAAATATCTATGGCTGAATAACTTCTTTCTAACCAACACCTTCTTTTGTTACACACATTGTTACCTTCACTTAATTTTGCTGCATCCTGTGATCTATTCTGCTTTCTGAAAGGCAGATTTTTCAGACAATAGTACTAAAAAAAACAAACAGTAAAACTGGAAATCAGACGTATTTTGGGTTAATTTAAGCTTCAATGTCATAATCACTAGGCATATTGCCTTGTACATTGGTTTTTACACTTCAATGTCAAAGGACACTGTTAATTCCAAACACTTGCATAGCCTCTCACTGTTCCTCTTCTTCTTCATGTATCACCTGCCTAGAGAATTGAGATACTTGGTTGTCTAACGGTGGGTTTGCCTGGTCCAGATGTTTCAGAAATTTTGTTAATTTCTTTATATCCATTCCCTCATTCTACTCATAGGCACAATAAGAACATATTTCAGTTATGTTAAAAAGCAAAGATTAATTTTAATAGAATATTGAAAGTGCCTAAATATCAAGAGAGAGCTGTTATTTTAAAAATGGAGACGAATACGTTTTTTTGTTTTGTTTTGTTTTGAGACAGGATTTCACTCTATCTGTCACCCAGACCAGATTGCAAAGGTGTGATCTCAGCTCAAGGCAGCCTTGACTTCCCAAGTTCAAGCGATCCTCATGCCTCTGCCTCCCAAGTAGGTGGAACTACAGGCACATGCCACCAAGCATGGCTAATTTTTGTTTTTTTTATAGAGATGGGGTTTCGCCATGCTGCCCAGGCTGGTCTCAAAGTCTCTGGGCTCAAGTGATCCATCCGCCTCAGCCTCCCAAAGTGCTGGGATCACAAGCATGAGCCATCACACCTAGCCACATGTTAATTTTTATTAGGAAAATACACACGTATGATAAAGAGAAAATGACTAATAAATATTGAAGAAACTGTGCTCGTAACTCACCACAGACAATAGAGAGTTTTTTAAAAATGTAAATTTCTGGCCGGACTCGGTGTCTCACGCCTGTAATCCCAGCACTTTGGGAGGCTGAGCCAGGTGGATCACGAGACTCCGTCTCAAAACAAAAACAACAGCAACAACAAAAAAAGTAAATTTCTTAATCTTGAAATGCAGAAGGTCAGGATCTCCCCTTCCTCATTTTTCTTCCCTTCCTCATTCATGGTGGAACGTATAATTAGGGTAAAATGTGTTTGTTATGAGGACGACGATACTGGCAAACTCTATTGAGATGTTGTGATGTTCCAACTGGAAAAATATTTAAAATTTCTTCCAGCAATGAAAAGTAGGGCAGGCCTACCTGTCTGCAAGGAACATTGCCTAGAGTTTTCATTACTGCATGACAAGCTCCCCTAAGGACCAAGCCACAACTAGGAGACTTGGCAGATAATTGGAAAAGCTAAGAACATCATGAGAAGAAGAAAGAAGACAATAAGAGACCAGGGTCAGAAGATTTCAGAACACTGGAAAGGGATTCTAATCAAGCCAAACATTAACAATTATCAACATTAACAATTCGAATTGAGCTAAACATCAGTAGGAAAAGGAAATAAATGTTTGGTATCATTCAACAATATCTAGATTTCACTAGTATCATTTTTTTTTAACTTTTAAGTTCAGGGGTACATGTGCAGGTTTGTTATATAGGTAAACTTGGGTCATGGGAGTTTGTTGTACAGATGATTTCGCCACCCAGGTGTTCATTCTCTTTATCTAGTCTGTCACTGATGGACATTTAGGTTGATTCCATGTCTTTGCTATTGTGACTAGTACTGCAACGAACATATGCATGCATGTATACTTTGTCATCTAAAATGATTGTCTTCTTTCAAGTAGCAAACTATACTTAAATATCTTGCCAAATATTAAAGATAAAGCTAAGAGTTTAGCTTACATTATCTACATTTTTTTTCTAACAACTAGTCCAATAATGAAAGTAGTATCATAAACTTCAAATTCTGTCCAATCCTCACCTTAATTTTGCAAAAATTATCAGTGGTACCTGTTAAATGCCCAAAGGGGGGAAAAATGTTTATTCTATCTCCTCCCTAATTTCACACTTGATTTTTCTTCCCAATTTGATTTGAAAATTGCTCCACTTTTATTCACACAACAAACTTTTATTGAATAACTACCATAATTCAGACACAGTTAGGTAATGGTTTATCTGCCTGTTAATTAAAGCTTTGCCACTTGATGAGTTCATAAAAAAATGTTAACTCCCAGGCTGTTTGATGTCTCTATAATTTTACTAAAGGTCTCTTTACTTGCTCTCATGTCTTACTTCTTTGGTCCAAAAATTAGCTGGGTGCAGTGTCTCACAGGTGTAATCCCAGCACTTTGGGAGGCCAAGGCAGGCAGATTACCTGAGATCAGGAATTTGAGACCAGTTGACCAACATGGTTAAACCCCCATCTCCACTGAAAATACAAAAATTAGCCGGGCATGGTGGTGTGTGCCTGTAGTCCTAGCTACTCGGGAGGCTGAGGCAGGAGAATTGCTAGAACCCAGGAGGTGGAGGTTTCACTGAGCCAAGATCATGCCACTGCACTCCAGCCTGGGTGACAAGAACTGCACTCCAGCCTGGGAAACAAGTGCAAAACTCCATCTCAAGGAAAACAAACAAACAAACAATTAAACATCTACTTTATATTTTAAAATGTAGGCCAGGATTTACTTACTGTCTTAAGCCTTCTTTCCCTTCCCACCCCTTTAGAATATTGGACACCACTTCCTTTGTGCTCTGAATAAGCTCATCTATATTTCTGTAATACCTATGTTATATAAATATACCTTTAAATATCCATAACAGACATTATATTTTATTTTCCTAGCTACTTTTTGGAAAATTACTTCTTCCCATTTTCATCTCTGTAGTTCAGGTGGAACTGACTTCACCTCGCTGTTTGCAGGATAGACACATGACCCAGACCAAAGCCAATCATAAAACTCACATAAAAATGATCTAAGTGGTAAAAACCAGATTTCATTTTGAAATTGATATGAATGCTTGAAAATAAAAGGTCTCTTTTCTGAAATCTTAATTGCTAAGCATCGTGTAAAATCGACGGTCGTATATGCCGCCATTTGTTGGTGGCAAGCCTGAGAGTGAAGTCATTAGAGTAAAAAGCAACCAAGAAGTAAAGAGGTAGAGAGTGTGTCCTAAAACTATTTGAGTTCCTGGATCTGGCTGTGGCTGAAGCCATTTGTACCCCCAGATATTTAGATGTTCTTGCTAATGAACATTATTCTGATTGAACTAGTTTAGATTGAATTTTCATCATTTGCAAGCAGAAAAGCCTGCAGTAATACCTCATGTCTGTTGCTGTAACTATACTATTTGGTCTAAATTGCCTCTTCTAGTCTATGACAGAACTTGGAACAAATTGGGTACTCTTTTGGGTTACTGATTAAAGAATGAATATGAATGAATAAAATAAATACATGGAGGAATATAGAAAAAAGGTAAATTTCTTGTTGTAGTCCCAGTATACCAGCAATTTGGTGCCCTTGTTCCAAAACAAACAAACAAACAATCAAACAGAAATGCCCAATGAGAAAACTGATTAATTATTTCCAAGTTATTGTACTGCACTGTGCTGGTCACAGTGGATCACAATCCCTTGAAAAATCCTTTAGATGGCTTACTCAGGTTGAATGGATTTAGGAAATATCTCAGGATAACCAAGCCCTTTATTTACTTCTTAACACCAAATGATATCCTCCAGGTCCTAAAGTTATTTTAAATGGCACATGAGATGGCGTCTCTGTCTGTTCTCTTGAGATCAGGTTTCATAGTCTAATCAGACTCACCATTAACAATCTTCCCCTGGACAGGAACAGAGTTAATATAGTGTGATGAGAGAGTGTTGGCCGGTGGCTCAAGCAGCTCTGCAAGTCTGCACATGTGGATTTTATTTTCAAACCTATGATTGATTTACTTTCAGACTGTGGCAAACCCTCCACTCTCCCACATGATGCTTATCAACAAATGGTGTCTGCTTAACTCATTTACTGAGAAAATGTAACTGCATTTCAGAAATTTAAAATTATTTCCCATGGACAATTTTTGTTTCTCTTACCACAGTGTAGTTCTGCATGTGTAATACACTACCTGATCAAATAGTTACATTAAGACATGTTTTTTAAAATTTTGAAAGTTCAACATTTCCTCTTAATGAAGATATTGACCTGTGTTTACAATTTGATATTCTTCTTATCTCGATTTATGTTACTTATAGCTGTAAAAATAATCGCTCTGAAGATCCACTGTTTTTGAACATTCTCTAAGTAGTTTCCTATGGATTGTAAACTACTCAGATAGGGATGAAGGAATATTGAACATACATTTGTTGATTTGACTTAATGACATTTGAATTTGATACAGTAATCATCAGTTCACATATTCATATAAGGTGATATATATGTGTGTATCATTTCCAAATGCAAACTGCTAGAAGAAGGGAGTATATATACATTTGGAACTCATTTTTCTTTTGATGGTATACAAATTCGAGTTAGCTTGTGTTGGAAAGAAATGGCAGGGTCGTGAAAAACCGAGTTTCTGAATTATTGCTGTACCTTAAAGTCAAGAGCTAGGATAGATGACTCTGAGGGATACTTTAGAAGTCATTTTATTATTTGAAAACTAATATTAGATAACATAAGAAATCATATGACACTATCATCCATAAATTTTCTTTAAATTATTTTTAAATGTACTTGGTGTATGGATTTGTGGTTAGAGTTATGCTGACCTACTTAGTTCCATGTTATAGAACACATGAAATAATATCAGCACTGTCTGTTTCTTCAAAGACTGAAAAAGAAAAGTTACCAGGAAATCATCTCAGCCTGGCACTTTGAGAAGGATATTAAATCAATGTTTTGTTCCATGTTAGTCTCTCTTGTTGGGTCAAATTTTTTGTTATTTGAGTTTGTTGGTTATTTAGTTATTTTGGTTTTCATTGTTAACTTCCATTTCTTCTAGGGCTTTGTAATTATTTTCCTGTACTTCTGTAAATACACACTAAAAATTATTTGATTACTTTTGTGTCTGTACCCTTTAGCTTTTTGTCTTTATAATTGTGTAATTCTGTTTTCTCATGTAATTTATGTATTGTAAAATATTTTATCTAAAATTTGGCTCTGCATTATTTATCAATGTTATGTTTTTATATTTGGTTCACCTATTTATGCCTTTAACTCTATTTGTGCCTATCAATCTTCTTTCTTTAGATTTTTTCTTGGTCTATTTCTATCTTCTTTTATTAGATGTTTAATTTTTCACATTTATTCTGTATCAGCTTAAGTTGCATGAAAGTATAATGCTATGAAGTTGTATATAAGCTCAAGTTTGGCTCTATCCCATGTATCATATATATCATATCATATCTCATATATATATATTTATATATATATATGAGATACGTAGGGGCTTCCTCTAAAATATTTTCTATTTTGAGTATTAAATATATTTCCATACATAAGCATATACAAGCATATATATATGTGCATTGTGCATGTGTATGTGTATATACATATATATAGTAACTGGATAATTTTTTTATTTCATTGGTGTTATTTGTTCTATACTATATTTTGGACTATGTTATCTAAAAATACTATTTGTAAAACATGCTCAAAATACCTTGAGAGGAAGTGTTACTATAGTGATATATTTATTCATTTTATATATTTGGATTAATCTTACTAATAACTATATACATCTACATCCTTTTATCTACTTGCTTATTCTCAAGATATTAGATTTCTTCAGTTAGCCTCCTGCTTCTTTTTTTTTTTTCTTTCTTTTTTTAATTATTATTATGCTTTAAGTTTTAGGGTACATGTGCACAACGTGCAGGTTAGTTACATATGTATACATGTGCCATGCTGGTGTGCTGCACCCATTAACTCGTCATTTAGCATTAGGTATATCTCCTAATGCTATCCCTCCCCCCTCCCCACACCCAACAACAGTCCCCAGAGTGCGATGTTCCCCTTCCTGTGTCCATGTGTTCTCATTGTTCAATTCCCATCTATGAGTGAGAACATGCGGTGTTTGTTTTTTTTTCCTTGCGATACTTTACTGAGAATGATGATTTCCAATTTCATCCATGTCCCTACAAAGGACATGAACTCATCATTTTTCATGGCTGCATAGTATTCCATGGTGTATATATGCCACATTTTCTTAATCCAGTCTATCATTGTTGGACATTTGGGTTTGTTCCAAGTCTTTGCTATTGTGAATAGTGCCGCAATAAAGTTAGCCTCCTGCTTCTACAGATTTTTTTTAGTTACACTCATGAGAATCTGTAATTCTTGTTCAATATACATTATTATTTGCTGCATAATAATTAATTCATTTCTCTAATTCAAGAACATTAGTTTTCCACGAGTTGAATGTTTCCATGTTGAGTTCTATACCTAATATATACCATTTTTTCCATGACTACTTTAAAGAAATTGTCTTTTCTGTAGTTTTTAGTTTTTAAGATATTTTATTTTTTTCCTAATAGCCAGCCACTTATTTGTTTATTCTATAATGATATAGTTTTGGTGCTCATTTGTTTATTTTTTTCCACAGTCTATAATTTATATCACTCTTTTGTTTCATGAGATAATGAAACAAAAAAAAGTATAAATTAGACTTATTTTTTGTTTGTTTACCTGTCTTACTTTTTGTTTGTTTCATTGACTTCATGTTTTCATGTTTTTTGTACTTCTTCGAGATGTGCAAGTATTTTTGATATAATTTTAAAAAATATTTTGTATAAATCCTATAAGACTTTTTTTCCAATACTATATTATATGTTCTTAAAATTGGAGTAGCATTTTTTATGGGGCTCAGGGGGTTATTATTTTCATCTTTCTGATAATTAATGTGGGCAGTTATATCTGGATATTATCCCCTGAATATAGTTCATATAAATTTCCTATAATTATCTTACTTCCTTATCTGAGACCTGCTTGTGTTCACATCAGAACATTATGAAGTTTAAGGGTGATTATTGCTGGCTTGTGTTCTATGTGTAACTTTGTAATCTCATGTTAGATCAGAGCCATGGGTTCGTCAGTAGATGCTGCATATTAACATGATTGGTGGATTGGTCTCTGATCTTTTAAAATTAAAGGCTTTACTCCATCAAATTAGAAGTCTTTCATAATCCAATAGGAGATAACATTTGAATTTAATATCAAAGTTAAATCATTAAGGTTTCATTTCCCATGGATTCATTCAGAGAAGCTGAGTTCCACACCATTCCCAATCTTTCCAGCATCATTCCACCTGCTCTCTAGCCAAAGGAGAGAAAAATAGACAGATTATGTAGAGCTCAAACATAGCTTTCTTTGTGGGCTTTCCCTTAGGTACTTGTACAGCTACAGAGATTCTTGTGTAATTTATTTTCTCTTTTGTGATTCTGATGGAAAATTCTATATTTATTTTTGTTGACCATTATTATTATTTTATGTTGCCTCTGCTGCCTTTCTACCTTCAAGAAGACAAAATCATTCATCTTTAACGAATGATTCTCATGGTGATGATGACATTTGCCTTCTCTTTCCTTTAGTTATCTGTCTGCAGATAGAATTAATTACTCTGGAAATGAGGTTTGCCAATTATTTAACCTGAAATAATCTCATTTTCCACAGCTCAATCAAAATTCTGGGAGGTAAAACTTCTGTAACAAATGTTCTCAGTATCCTCAATGATCAATCCACCAGAATACTCACTTTCTTCTGAAAATATTCATTTTACTTTTCTTAGCTCCATGATGACAATGATACCTTCCAGTCATAAAAAGAAAGAGCTTTTTATTTTAAAATGTTTAGAGGCTATGATTTCCGTAAAACTAAAGACAAGGCTCTTTCTTTAGCTTTTGCCACACTAATTTGTCCTGGTCAAGCCAAAATATCATTTTAGTTCATGTGGTACTTAATTGTGAACAGCAATGGCTGGAGGATTTTAAGGGTCACTAGGTCCAGATGTTTGGTCATTAGTCACCACCATATAACCCACCTTCAATATAATAAATATGGATAAAATAAGGAAACACTTCAGCCGTCAACAAGATTAGTGTTCAAGACTAATAGGAGCCTGATTTCTGCTTTTTAACTTTGTTAACATTTAACCCTTTGAGGGCAGAGAATTTCACTTGAAGTAAATCTCTCTCCTCACACACTCTGCTCTTATTTTCTGAAGTTTATATACCTTCATTAATGGCACATCCATTCACCAAAGAAGTGCAGGCATGCTTTTAAGTATTTTAATACTTTACATCACACTTCATATCTTTTTCTTAACAACATATTGGAATGTTTAAGAAGGTGGTTTTGTTGGACAGTCAGGTAATTGTCTGATAAAGTGACCTATGTCTGTGGCTATAGAACAGCCTATTTAAAAGAATTTATTGGACATATTGGGTTGATCTGTACTCCCTAAAACAATAAAAAGATTATTTTAAAACCTTCTTTGTGTGTTCCCTCTTCTTTTTATTTTATTTTTTTATTTTTTTTTCTTTTTTGGTATTTGTATGGAAAAAAAAAGTACATGTCCTAAAATCTTCTATCTCTTGTGTAGTATTTCTCAACTGCGGCAATGAAAATAAAACTTGCAACTGTATGGTGCAGGCTTTAGAATCTACCTACAATAGATGCCATTTCTGTCACTTCTGTAGGTACCACTGCCGTAAATGAAATAGTAATAATACTAACCATGTAGAGTTGTTATTTGGATTAACGAGGTAATGTAGGCATTCAATTAATACTAATTTTATTTTTCTTATTTGCATTGATGTTTGGCAATATTCTGACAGATATGTTTGCAAATAAAATATCTACTTCAAAAAGAGGATAAGATTGTTGGCTACAAGCTGCAAAGGATCGTTTTGCTGGTATTTTGGCATTATGGAATACCTATAATATCTGCTATTTTAAATGTAACTCTTTTGTGGAAACTCGTTTTTGTTATTAAATTAAATATCATCTTGATTCTGGTACTTGGAGAACTTTTTTTCTGTTAAAACAGGCCTCATCCTGAATTATTAATAACTCACTGGAATTATAGCTTTATCTTAAAATAAGAATTCCAAATCGAAAAAAAGGAAAATATATATCTTTGGCTAGTTGAAGTAGTTCACAATGCTAATTGTTTATATATAAGCGTTCTTAGAAACATCTTTTTTATTTTAGATTTACTGATCTATAATTTACAGATAAAAATGGTGTATATTCAAGGTGTTCAATATGATGATTTGATATTGTATAATGATCACCACAATCAAATTACTCAACATGTTTATCACCACACAATTACTTTCTTTGTGTGTATGCATGTGTAGTAAGGACACTTAACATCTACTCTCAGCAAATTTCAAGTAAATAATACAGTCTTGTTAACTAGAGTCACCATGCCCACCATACATTAGATGCCCATAAGTTATTCATCTCGTAATTGAAAGTTGTGTACTCTTTAACCAACATCCACCACTTTCCCCATGCCCGAACCCTGGAAACCACCATTCAGGGTGTAATTTTGATGAAAATACAATCGTGTCAGTTGTGGCCTCCTGGGTAGCAATTCCTTCTGCTCTATGCAAATGCTCCAGAACCCTAAGCTTGGCCATGTGAAAATCACATATTGTCTCTTCCAGGTCTTTAAGTCCTTTCTTGACATGTCACGGGAGCTGACTGGCAATGATCGGGTGTAAATAATTACTCAACTGAAAGAAACCAGTAGAAAAATAATGGATCATCCATTTCAACAAAAAGTGGAGAGGTCCAGTGACTAAATTCCAAAGGAACCTCAGAATCCTTCCTCTCATCATGAATTGTAAGGTTTTTTTTGTTTTGTTTTCTTCTCTATCTACTACTAGTTCCTATATCCTTTCTGTAATTTATTATTTTCTTTGCTCCAAAAATAATAACTATCTCATTCCATATGGTCTATTGTGATGGCACAATGCATTTATATGGATAGATAAAAAAGAAGTAATTGATTGCTATATCAATTATATGATCCTAAAAAGGCAAATTTGTATAGGCTCCTATATAATTAACTGCATTATTTATTTTCTATTAAGATGTTTTTACATTTTGCAAACTCAATCAGCTTTCAGTCTTATTTATGCACTGTACTGAATTATTTGTTTTTTTGTTTGTTTGTTTGTTTTTATAGAAACAAGGTCTTGCTCTATCGCCCAGGCTGTAGTGCAACGATGCAATCAGAGCTCACTGCAGCCTCAACTTCCTGGGCTCATGCATCGTCCCATCTCAACCTCCCAAGTAGCTGAGACTACAGGCATATTCCACGACACCCATCTATTTTTTTTTTTTTTTTTTTTGTACAGACAGGGTCTTACTATGTTTCCCAGACTATTTTCCCAGGTCTTGAACTCCTGGCTTCAATTGATTCCCCCACCTTAACCTCCCAAAGTGGTGGGGTTACGGGTGTGAGCCACCATATCTGGCCTGTTTTTTTGTTTTGTTTTGTTTTGAATATATAATATTTATTTTTCAAGGCCATTTATTAATCCAGATACATAAAATTGTTTACATTTAGTATGTGTGTATAACATGCACATGGGTAATTACCTATTTTCCACACCAGTATATACATACATGTACATCAATATACAAATTAATCTTCATTTATAATTTATGCTCCCTTATAAATTTGGAAATTAGCTTACCAATGCTTATATCTATTCCTGTTGAGTCTGGGAACCTTGTCACAATTTATGTATTATGCTGCTATGAGGCTGTATATGGAATATATAAAATTTATTTTCAAATGTCAATGAACACTTTATAGATTTTTATTTCCTCCATCTCTTTCTGTAACCCTGTTACTTAAATTATTAGTACAGCTGTCTGAGAGATCAGATTTAAGGCCTTCAAATGTTTCCTCGGTCTTAGAACAGATGCCTCAGGAGACTTTCCACCAGAAAGGTACATTGGATTAGCACAGCCTGTTTCTCTACCATATTCTTTAAGCAGAACTGACAGCCTCAAAATAAGAACAATTTTTGTTAGGATGTGTGTGGAATTTAAAGAGAGGACATAGTTTCTCCTTACCAGTATGAAGGATACCAAAATAGATTATCTAGAAAACAATTTCATACCATTCCAATGAATGAAAGGAGGTCAAATGAAATGCATAAATGTGTCAGGCTTCTATCAAATTTAATAGATGCTTACAAAATCAGAAGAGTGTTTTAATGGAGACGGAAATTAGTGTATCAGCTCAGTAGACGTATAAATCCAGGCATAATTCTTTGGCATATGATAGCAATATTGAATGAACACACTGTGATCTGGTTTTGCCAGAACACATATGTCAATGTTTATTGATTAAGCAGCAGTGAAGTATCATAAGATCTGAGACAATCTTCAATTCCTTAGCAGAAGAATGGATTTAGTGAGGAATGCTGCACCTGCTACTTTTCACCAAGTGAGATTTAAGGATTTATTTTTTCTTTTACTCTGAACTGAGTATGTAGACTGGATTATACCTAAGAATTGGAAGACACAATTCTAAGATGACAGGTAGAAATATGTCACAATTTATAGAGAGCTAAGATTAACTCATGAAAAATAAATGGAAAATGTAAGCAAAGTATAAATTATTTTATTGTACTTCTCTAATTGTATGACAGGGGACATGTGTCTGAATGTAAACTTGTGTTTGGACTACAAAAATCTTCATATTTGGCAAAGGAGTTTTTCATCATAGGACTGTAGCTTTTTTAGTCTGTGTTTCTGCCTCTGACTATACATTGTTTATGCACGCACTAGTTGAGCTAATGATATTGTTCAAACAATGAGATATTTTCCTACAGAGTGAAAATCAAGAAATCCCATGCAACCTGCACAGGCATTTTCATTTCATTATTTTAATAGCAAAATGTACACTTTAATACCTGGAAGGCAAAAAAATGCGTATCTAATTTTGACTTGTAAAGCATATCTAAAATTTCCGTTTACAAAGCTAAACAAAATTCAAGAATTTTTTTTTATTATTATTATACTTTTTAAGTTCTGGGGCACATAGGCACAACGTGCAGATTTGTTACATATGTATACATGTGCCATGTTGGTTTGCTGCTCCCATTAACTTGTCATTTACATTAGGCATTTCTCCTAATGCTATTCCTCCCCCAGCCCCCCACCCCATGACAGGCCCCAGTGTGTGATGTTCCCCTCCCTGTGTCCAAGTGTTCTCATCATTCAGTTCCCACCTATGAGTGAGAACATACGGTATTTGGTTTTTTGTCCTTATGATAGTTTTCTCAGAATGATGATTTCCAGCTTCATCCATGTCCCTACAAAGGACATGAACTCATCATTTTTTATGGGTGCATAGTGTTCCATGGTGTATGTGTGCCACATTTTCTTAATCCAGTCTATCATTGATGGACATTTGGGTTGGTTCCAAGTCTTTGCTATTGTGAATAGTGCCACAATAAACATATGTGTCTATGTGTCTTTATAGTAGCATGATTTATAATCCTTTTGGTATATACCCAGTAATGGGATCACTGGGTCAAATGGTAGTTCTGGTTCTAGATCCTTGAGGAATCACCACACTGTCTTCCACCATGGTTGAACTAATTTACACTCCCACCAACAGTGTAAAAGTGCTCCTATTTCTCCACATCTTCTCCAGCATCTGTTGTTTCCTGACTTTTTAATGATCACCATTCTAACTGGCATGAGATGGTATCTCATTGTGGTTTTGATTTGCATTTCTCTAATGACCAGTGATAGTGAGCATTTTTTCATGTGTCTGTTGGCTGCATACATGTCTTCTTTTGAGAAGTGTCTGTTCATATCCTTTGCCCGCTTTTTGATGGGTTTTTTTTCCTTGTAAATTGGTTTAAGTTCTTTGTGGATACTGGATATTAGCCCTTTGTCAGATGAGTAGATTGCAAAAATTTTCTCCCATTCTGTAGGTTGCCTGTTCCCTCTTCACTCTGATGGTAGTTTCTTTTGCCATGCAGAAGCTCTTTAGTTTAATTAGATCCCATTTGTCAATTTTGGCTTTTGTTGCCATTGCTTTTGGTGTTTTAGTCATGATGTCCTTGCCCGTGCCTGTGTCCTGAATAGTATTGCCTAGGTTTTCTTCTAGGTTTTTGATGGTTTTAGGTCTAACATTTAAGTCTTTAATTTATCTTGAATTAATTTTTGTATAAGGTGTAAGGAAGGGATCCAGATTCAGCTTTCTACATATGGCTACCCAGTTTTCTCAGCACCATTTATGAAATAGGGTATCCTTTCCCTATTTCTTGTTTTTGTCAGGTTTGTCAAAGATCAGATGGTTGTAGATGTGTGGTGTTATTTCTGAGGCCTCTGTTCTGTTCCATTGGTCTATATCTCTGTTTTGGTACCAGTACCATGCTGTTTTGGTTACTGTAGCCTTGTAGTATAGTTTGAAGTCAGGTAGCATGATGCCTCCAGCTTTCTTCTTTTTGCTTAGGATTGTCTTGACAATGCAGGTTCTTTTTTTGGTTCCATATGAACTTTAAAGTAGTTTTTCCCACTTCTGTGAAGAAAGTCATTGGTAGCTTGATGGGGATGGCATTTTCACGATATTGATTCTTACTATCCATGAGCATGGAATGTTCTTCCATTTGTTTGTGTCCTCTTTTGTTTCGCTGAGCAGTGGTTTGTAGTTCTCCTTTGAAGAGGTCCTTCACAACCCCTGTAAGTTGGATTCCTAGGTATTTTATTCTCTTTGTAGCAGTTATGAATGGGAGTTCACTCATGGTTTGGCTCTCTGTTTGTCTGTTATTAATATACAGGAATGCCTGTGACTTTTGCACATTGATTTTGTATCCTGAGACTTTGCTGAAGTTGCTTATCAGCTTAAGGAGATATTGATTGGGCCGAGATGACAGGGTTTTCTAAATATACAATCATGTCATCTGCAAACAGGGACAATTAGACTTCCTCTTTTTCTAATTGAATACCCTTTATTTCTTTCTCTTGCCTGATTGCCCTGGCCACAATTTCCAACACTAGATTGAACAGAAGTGGCGAGAGAGGGCATCCTTGTCTTGTGCTGGTTTTCAAAGGGAATGCTTCCAGTTTTTGCCCATTCAGTATGATGTAGGCTGTGGGTTTGTCATAAATAGCTTTTATTATTTTGAGCTATGTTCCATCAATACCTAGTTTATTGAGCGTTTTTAGCATGAAGGGCTGTTGAATTTTGTCGAAGGCCTTTTCTGCATCTATTGAGATAATCAGGTGGTTTTTGTCATTGGTTCTGTATATGTGATGGATTACGTTTATTGATTTGCATATGTTGAACCAGCCTTGCATCCCAGGGATGAAGCCGACTTGATTGTGGTGGATAAGCTTTTTGATGTGCTGCTGGATTCAGTTTGCCAGTATTTTATTGAGGATTTTCGCATCAGTGTTCATCAGGGATACTGGTCTAAAATTCTCTTTTTTTGTTGTGTCTCTGCCAGGCTCTGGTATCAGGATGATGCTGGCCTCATAAAATGAGTTACAGAGGATTCCCTATTTTTCTATTGCTTGGAATAGTTTCAGAAAGAATGGTACCAGCTCCTCTTTGTACCTATGGTAGAATTTGGCTGTGAATACGTCTGGTCCTGGACTTTTTTTGGTTAGTAGGCTATTAATTATTGCCTCAATTTCAGGGCTTGTTATTGGTCTATTCACAGATTCAACTTCTTCCTGGTTTAGTCTTGGGAGGGTGTATGTGTCCAGGAGTTTATCCATTTCTTCTGTATTTTCTAGTTTATTTGCATAGAAATGTTTATAGTATTCTCTGATGGTAGTTTGTATTTCTGTGGGATTGGTGGTGATATTCCCTTTATCATTTTTTGTTGCATCTATTTGATTCTTCTCTCTTTTCTTCTTTATTAGTCTTGCTAGTGGTCTATCAGTTTTGCTGTCAGCTCCTGGATTCATTGATTTTTTGAAGGGTTTTTTTGTGTCTGTATCTCCTTCACTTCTGCTCTGATCTTAGTTATTTCTTGCCTTCTGCTAGCTTTTGAGTTTCTTTGCTCTTGCTTCTCTAGCTCTTTTAATTGTGATGTTAGAGTGTCAATTTTAGATCTTTCCTGCTTTCTCTTGTGGGAATTTAGTGATATACATTTTGCTCTACACGCTGCTTTAAATGTGTCCCAGAGATTCTGGTACATTGTGTCTTTGTTCTCACTGATTTCAAAGAACATCTTTATTTCTGCCTTCATTTCATTATTTACCTAGTAGTCATTCAGGAGCAGGTTGTTCAATTTCCATGTAGTTATGAAGTTTTGAGTGAGTTTCTTAGTCCTGAGTTCTAATTTGATTGCACTGTCATCTGAGAGACTGTTGTGATTTCTGTTCTTTTACATTTGCTGAGGAGTGCTTTACTTCCAATTATGCGGTCAATTTTAGAGTAAGTATGATGTGATACTGAAAAGAATGTATATTCTGTTGATTTGGGATGGAGAGTTCTGTAGATGTCTATTAGGTCTGCTTGGTGCAGAGGTGAGTTGAAGTGCTGGATATCCTTGTTAAATTTCTGTCTCATTGATCTGTCTAATATTGACGGTGGGGTGTTAAAATCTCCAAGTATTATTGTGTGGGAGTCTAAGTCTCTTTTTAGGTGTCTAATGACTTGCTTTATGAATCTGGGTGCTCCTGTATTGGGTGCATATATATTTAGGATAGTTAGCTCTTCTTGTCGAATTGATCCCTTTACCATTATGTAATGGCCTTCTTTGTCTCTTTTGATTTTTGTTGGTTTAAAGTCTGTTTTAGCAGAGGCTAGGATTGCAACCCCTGGTTTTTTGTTTGTTTGTTTGTTTTCCATTTGCTTGGTAGATCTTCCTCCATCCTTTTATTTTGAGCCTATGTGTGTCTCTACACATGAGATGGGTCTTCTGAATACAGCACACTGATGGGTCTTGACTCTTTATCCAATTTGCCAGTCTGTGTCTTTTAATTGGGGCATTTAGCCCATTTACATTTAAGATTAATATTGTTATGTGTGAATTTAATCCTGTCATTATGATGCTAGCTGGTTATTTTGCCCATTAATTGATGCAGTTTTTTCTTACCATTGATGATCTTTACAATTTGGCATGTTTTTGCAGTGTCTGGTACTGGTCGTTCCTTTCCATGTTTAGTGCTTCCTTCAGGAGCTCTTGTAAGGTAGGCCTGGTGGTGACAAAATCTCTTAGCATTTCCTTGTCTGTAAATGATTTTATTTCTCCTTCACTTATGAAGCTTAGTTTGGCTGGATATGAAATTCTGGGTTGAAAATTCTTTTCTTTAAGAATGTTGAATATTGGCCCCCACTCTCTTTGGCTTGTAGCGTTTCTGCAGAGAGATCCGCTGTTAGTCTGATGGGCTTCCCTTTGTGGGTAACCCGACCTTTCTCTCTGGCTGCCCGCAACATTTTTTCCTTCATTTCAACTTTGGTGAATCTGACAATTATGTGTCTTTGGGTTGCTCTACTTGAGGAGTATCTTTGTGATGTTCTCTGTATTTCCTGAATTTGAATGCTGGCCTGCCTTGCTAGGTTGGGGAAGTTCTCCTGGATAATACCCTGAAGAGTGTTTTCCAACTTGGTTCCATTCTCCCCATCACTTTCAGGTACACCAATCAGACGTCGATTTGGTCTTTTCACATAGGTTCATATTTCTTGGAGGCTTTTTTCATTTCTTTTTACTCTTTTTACTCTAAACTTGTCTCCTCGCTTTATTTAATTAACTTGATCTTCAATCACTGATACACTTTCTTCCACTTGATCGAATTAGCTATTGAAGCTTGTGCTTGCGTCACGAAGTTCTCGTGCCATGGTTTTCAGCTCCATCAAGTCATTTAAGGTTTCTCTATACTGTTTATTCTAGTTAGCCATTCGTCTTAACATTTTTTCAAGGTTTTTAGCTTCCTTGTGATGGGTTAGAACATGCTCCTTTAGCTCAGAGAAGTTTGTTATTACCAACCTTCTGAAGCCTACTTCAGTCACCTCGTCATTCTCTGTGCAGCTTTGTTCCATTGCTGGCGAGGAGCTGTGATCCTTTCTAGGAGAAGAGGCACTCTGGTTTTTAGAATTTTCAGAATTTTTGCTCTGGTTTCTCCCCATCTTTGTGGTTTTATCTGCCTTTTGTCTTTGATGTTGGTGACCTACAGATGGGATTTTGGTATAGATGTCCTTTTTGTTTATGTTGACATTGAAGTTAATCCTTTCTGTTTGTTAGTTTTCCTTCTAACAGTCACGTCCCTCAGCTGCAGGTCTGTTGGAGTTTGCTGGAGGTTCACTCCAGACCCTGTTTGCCTGGGTATCACCAGCAGAGGCTGCAGAACAGCAAATATTGCTGCCTGATCCTTCCTCTTGAAGCTTTGTCCCAGAGGGGCACTTGCCTATATGAGGTGTTTGTAGGCCCCTACTGGGAGATGTCTGCCAGTTAGGCTACATGGGGGTCAGGGACCCACTTGAAGAGGCGGTCTGTTCATTCTCAGAGCTCGCCACTCCTCTCTTCAGAGCTGTTAGACAGGGACGTTTATGTCTGCAGAAGTTGTCTGCTGCCTTTTGTTCAGCTATGCCCTGCCCACAGAGGTGGAGTCTACAGAAGTAGTAGGCCTTGCTGAGCTGTGGTGGGCTCTGCCCAGTTCGAGCTTCCTGGCTGCTTTGTTTACCTACTTAAGCCTCAGCAATGGCAGTTGCCCCTCCCCCAGCCAAACTGCCACCTTGCAGTTTGATCTCAGACTGCTACACTAGCAGTGAGCAAGGCTCTGTGGGCCTGGGACCTGCTGAGGCAGGCACGGGAGAGGATCTCCTTGTCTGCCGGTTGCTAATACCTTGGGAAAAGTGCAGTATTTGGGCAGAAGTGTCCTGTTTTTCCAGGTACAGTCTATGACAGATTTCCATGGCTAGGAAAGGGAAATCCCCTGACCCCTTGCACTGTTTCGACTCCCTGGTCGAAACAGGTGAGGGGACGCCCTGCCCTGTTTTGACTCACCCTCTGTGGGCTGTATCCACTGTCCCACAGTCCCAATTAGATGAACCAGGTACCTCAGTTGGAAATGCAGAAATCACCCATGTTCTGCATTGATCATGCTGGGAGCTACAAACTGGAGCTGTTCCTATTCATCCATCTTGGAATGGATCCCAAGAATTTTCTTTAAAGTAACAACAGGCTAAAATAACAAATAGCAATAATAATCTTATACATGTATATGCATATGTATATGTATATGTATATGTATAGAAAGACACAATAGTTATTGTTAATATGGGTCATTTGACTTCTGATTTCTAGTCCAACATATAAAGAACTTGGAAGTCATCATTATCATCCAGATATGAAAGAGGTTGAACAAACTGAAAATCAACAATTCTTAGCTCAATCAGACAATTGAGGTCACAAGTCAAACTATCCCTTGAAAACTGGAAAGATGGAGAAGTAGATTCAGAGAATAACAGCTTACCTGAAGTGGAAGCCCAGGAACAGAACCCTGCAACTGGCATCAATATCAGGAGTAACATTTTAAACTAGAAATGATGAATTGCTGGAGGTACAATGTAAACTAACTTGAGAATTAAAAACTCTGAGGTGTCAAAGTCTTAGAAAGACCTTTACATTTTTATGAGTTTTACCTCCAGATCTCCAATCAGGTTCTAACTTTAGAGATTTAAGAAAAATTACCTCTTGTTTCCAGCAGGGTGAAGGGAAAAGCAACTATTTTGGAACATACTCCAAGCTCTCTGTTCTCATCAAAAAGCTATAAAAATAAAATCATGTCATTTATTGCCACATGGACTGAACTGGAGGACATTATGTTAAGTGAAATAAGCCAGGCACAGAAAGATACATATCATGTTTTCTCATTCATATGTAGGAACTAAAAAAATTGATCTCATGAAAGTAAAGAGTAGAATGGTGGTTATCAGACACTAGTGTAGGGGGTAAAGGAGTATGAAGGTTAATGGGTACAAAAATACAATTAGCTAGAAGAAATATGTTCTAATCTTCGATAGCACAGTAGGACAACTATAGTTAACAATAATGTATTGTATATGTCAAAATAGCTAGAAGAGAAGATTTAGAATGTTCCCAACACAAAGAAATGATAAACATTTGAGATGATGGATATCCCAGTTACCCTTATTTGATAGTTGCACATTGTATGCATGTATCAAAATATCACATGTACCTCATAAATATATACAACTATTATAGCTATTATGTGTCAATTTTTAAAAAGGTCTGGCCCCAAGGAAACCATTTCATCAGAGAATAACTGGGGCTTTGCCAGACCCTAATCAACCAGAGAGAAGGGAAATGCCCAACTCAGGCTGACTAAAAGACTGAGACCTTATCACAGGCTTGTAGAACACCTCCCCACCTACCTTACCAACACATAAATAACATGACTATATAACAGGAATGTAGCTAAAAGAACTACAAGCTCCAGACCCTATTTAAGTAGTCTCTAGGAAAACCTAAGAATCACAGGGGAGGCAAAATCATGGACGTTAAAGAAAATGTTATTTTCTGACACCAAAGCTATAGCAAAGCTGAACACGGCCTAACCCTCAGACAGAAAAACATAAAACTTCACATTTAAAACCTTTCTATATCAGTTCCTTTTGGCATGTAATCATGTCGTGCTTTCAATGAAAAATTACAAGGCATGCTAAAAGGCAAAAATTACACTTTGATTAGGCAAAGCAAGCATCAGAATGACAACCAGATACAGCAAAGGTTTTAGAATGATCACATTGGGAATTTAAAATACCTATGATTAATATGCTAATAGCTCTAATGGAAAAATAAGCAATATACAAAATAACGGGTACCATAAACAAAGAGATAACAATTCTAAGAAAGGATCAAAAGAAAATGCTAGAAATGAAGAGTCCCTTTGATTGGTTCATCAATAGACTGGACACAGCTGTAGAGCAAATCAGTAACCTTGAATATATGTCAATAGAAACCTCTAAAACCGAAATGCAAAGAGAAAAAAAAATGAAAAAGATAGAATAGAATTTCCAATTACTGAGATAAATACAAAAGGTATAACATATGTATAATGGAAATGCCAGAGAAAAGAGTTAAAATAATTTTCATGTAATCATGGCTGAGAATTTTCCAAAATTAATGACACCAAGCCATAGATCAAGAAAGCTAAGAAAACACCAAGCAGAACAAATATCAAAAATTCTATACCTAGGTGCATCATATTCCAACTATAGAAAATCAAAGACAAAGAGAAAATCTTAAAGAAGCCAGAGGGGAAAAATACTATCTTACCTACTTTGGAATAGGGATTAGAATTACAATTATATTCAGAAACCTCAGAAAGCATCCAAAGAAAAAGAACATGGAGAGAAATATTTAAAGTATTTTTTAAAAACACCATCAACATAAAATATTGTATCCAGAAAAATTACCCTTCAAAAGTAAAAGAGAAATAAAGAGTCTCTCAGACAAACAAAAATGGGTGGCATTTATCAGTGGTAGATCTGCTTTGCAAGAAATGTTAAGAGAACTACTTCAGAGAGAAAGAAATTATATAGAAACACAAAGCTATATAAAAGAAGAGCATTCAAGAAACTCAAAGCTGTATAAAGGAAGCATTAGAGAAAGCTTTATAAGCTATATAAAGGAAGTATTAGAGAAACTCAAAGCTATATAAAGGAAGAGAATTAGAGAAGGAGTAAGTGAAGGTAGTACAAAATCTTTTATTTTTCTCATTCTTAATTGATTTAACAGATGACATATTGTCCAAAATAATAACAATGTACTTGACCATTATAGCTTATGGATAAGTAAAATTAATGACAGCAAGATTATAAGGGATGGGATGAAAGAATTGGGAAGATCCTGTTATAAGGTACTTGCATTACCCATGAAGCAATATAGTTTTATTTGAAGCTGAATTTGGATTACTAGTAAATATATACTGCAAACTCTAAGGCAAAAATGGGCTAGCCATTTTACATCAATTAACTTACATATTTTAACCCTTCATAGTAGACATGCGCATTGTATTCTAGATGCAAAATTAAGCATAGATTTGAAGAAACATTTCAGAAAATATTTTTTCTAGACAAGAAAACTAAGGGACACACAAATTTTCAATTTACTCAAGTACTAAGTGGAGGACTCATAATTTTAACCTCTCTCTATCAGCTTTCAAATTCTGTAATTTCTACCACAGGCTCATGATGCTTCCCATTTGTGAGCTGTCATTGAAATACGAACCAAATTGCAAACTCATGATTAAATGGTCAAAGAAAATCGAAGCAAAAATGATAATACATTTTTTTTAAATGATACCAATATAAGAAATATGTTTGGAAGTAGCAAATGTCCTTGTACATTGGAATTAAATAAAAGATAGTGATCAGGAGTACATATCCAAAATAGTCCAATTATTTACATTCCAGGAATAGTACTGTTATCAATCAACTTAAAGCTATAAAACTTTAAAGTTTGGAAAACTGAATTCAATGTCCTAGAGAGGCATGTCTTCATTCATTCTGTCTCTGAGCTAAACATTCCTGTGGTATTTCTTCTTGAGGGGAAAGTCATGACTTGCATTTTCTACCTGCTACTCTGAGAAATAGTTCCAGATTGGTGGTCCATGCTTGCAAAATATTTCTCTTGGCCCACAAGAGTTAAAAAAAAAAAATCACTTGGCAAGATTAAAAGTCACAAGATACTAAACAAGAATACATGTTTACCACATTTTGTTAAGTATTTAAGGGTCCCAAGGACGAAGTCCCCATATTTGTTGGAGCAGTTGCCCCATAACTAGGGCAGTACCCAGTCCACCACACACTTCACCAGTTCTTACTGCCTTTTCCACACTAAGGAAGGCCAAGCAGCAGTTGTCATTTAGTATCTTGCAGTTCTTTCTTTGTTTTTCTTTCTCTGTCTTTTTCTCTTTTTAATTCTGGGTCCACTTCACTCCTTTACATTACAAACCTGGCACCTCAGGCTATTAAATTTGTCCTGAAACTGTATGTCACTATGTCTCATAAAATTCCATATCCAGAACTAAGCACAATACACCACTTTTAGACCACCCTCTTTGATTCTGATGTTATATTGCTATATAAAAATAAAAATTGCATTACATTTTTTGACATCCCAAGTAAGCTTACAGTGAATTCACCGTCAAGTAAAATTCTCAAGGCTGAAGCCCTGCATGCCACACAGCTGGAATTCCTTGAAAACCACCTGCAGACTCAACATTTCCTTACATCCTAGTGGGATACTTGGAGCTCTAGCTAACTGTGAGACTAAACATAAGTCACCCCTGCAATGACCCATAGCTATGTTCCAATAACAGCTTTTACCTTATTCTCACTTGAATCTTTATTCTGATGATTTGATCTTTGCCTATTTATTAATACCGATGCAGAAGCTCCTGCTTTATATTTTGCCATATCAGTACATGTGCCTGGTCCCTAAACTCTAGCAGAGTAACTGATACTGTTACTGGCTTTAGACAGCAAGCTTGTGTCTATTGCAAAATGAATCTTATGGCTAGATTTGCCTATTAGTCTGACATTGCCTTTTACCATTGTTTCTGTTCTATCTCTTGGGTGCATTGTGCCAGCCCCTGCAAAGGACTCTCATCCCCCAAAGTCAACCCTGTGTCTAGCAGACAGGGCCAGATGAAGTTCCTAGGTATTACTACTTATCTGCATGGTGCTTCTGTTAAATATATCACACTTACTTTTTTATGCAAATAGTTAAGTGATTCTTTGTACTGTAACAGTTAAAATTTGTTTTAATTATAAATAATAATATATATCAGTGGTATACTCAATAATATAAGTATACTATATAACTAGTTTTATATTAGCATAGTGTTACATCCCCAAAATATTCACAAAAGACCTTTACACGGTTCACGTTTTCCAAATGTTCTTTCCTTTCAATTACCATCAACCTCTGTGCTGCTCATTTTAGCACTAAACTACAGCTGATGCTTGGAATTTTTGAACCATGAACTTTACAAATGTTCCTACCACATTTACTGAAATTCTTCCTTTCACTTTATAAACCCCTTTCAACCTTGATTTAGTCACTCAGCATTTTACTTATGAATTCTAGTTTTAAAGCTTCTGAAATATTGATGATTATCCCCTGATTATCTACAAAGTAAAGCAAACTTGGAGAGCAACTTGTGGCTCTCCTCTATAAATAATTCTCTGGGTTAATATTTTAATATTCAAAGGTAAATTTGAATTGTGGCATTTTAAAACCCTTAGTTACAATTTATTAATCAATAAAATCAAATAGTTCAGGCAGAAATAATAAGAATCTGGTATAAGTGGTCTAACTAAATATTTGTGTTGTAGAATTCATAGAACTTGCTAACAACTCCATGCCACTCCATAGAAGGTACCAAGTTCAAATATTCCTCTAGATAAATTTTGAAAAACATTAAACTTTTCCAAAACATACACCAGTGGATTTCAACTGGAGGTGATTGTTTGCCAAAGGACATTTGTCAATGCCTGAAAAACATTTTTGATTGTTACAACTGGGCAAGGGGCAGGAAGTGGGGTTAGGTGTTCCTAATGGCTTGTAGTAGGTACAGGCTAGATATGCTGCTCAACATTTTGTCACATATAGGACAGCCCCTACAGCAAAAAATTATCAACCCCATAATCAAAAGTGCCAACAATGAGAAACCCTGGCATAGAGAAAAATAATGAATAGAAAGCACATTCTTAGTTTATATTCAAAGAGAAATGAAATTCCAAAACTAAAAACTACCAAAATGGCTATAATAAAATTATGTATAAAGCTTACTTATAATTGTCTATGCAAATGCAACAATAAAATATGAACAATTCCAATGCTCTTACTGAAATAATAATCACGACAAAGGTTTTATTTCATGAGCAGGTAGATAATTCAACAAAAGCAATCTGATGATAATATCTTATTTTATTAAAAAATAAAAACAACCAGATCTCAATACATCCCAAACAGCATTTCAAAAAAATTAATATACAATTCTAATTTTAAAATACAATTCTCATACCTATAATCCCAGCACTTTGGGGGGCTGAGGTGGGTGGATCACAAGGTCAAGAGATTGAGACCATCCTGGCCAACATGGTGAAACCCTGTCTCTACTAAAATACAAAATTAGCTGGGCATGGTGGTGCATGCCTCTAGTCCCAGCTACTCAGGAGGCTGAGGCAGGACAATCGCTTCAACCCAGGAAGTGGAGGTTGCAGTGAGCCGAGATCGCGCCACTGCACTCCAGACTGGCGACAGAGCAACACTGTCTCAAAAAATAAATAAACAAGGAAACAAGCAATCCTAGCCTAGTGATTGAAATAATATTTATTAATATGGTAAAAAGCATTTGTGTGTGTGTGTGTGTTTATAATTAGGGATTATACTCCATAACGTTAAGTCTATATACTTGATATAAAAACATGCACAAAATCATGTTGAATAATGAACTACCAGAGGCATTTCTGTTAAAATTAGAAATTTAAAAGTGTGACAATTACCAGTATATTAGATTATATTCCATAATGGAATAAGACAAGAAAATATGTATTAACATGAATTTTATATGGAAGAGACAAAATAAGCAGTACCTACAGATAATGTTATTGAATGCCTAGAAAATTCAAGAAGATAGAAATATATTCCAATGATTGAAAGAATACAAAAGCATTATTAAAGCAATATTTTAAAAATTATAAATTTACTTAATACAAGAAATAACCAACTTATCACAAGTTAAAATGCCTCATTTGATTCACATTAATAATCATGATAATAAGCTTAAAATAGAGGTTATCTTTTGCTTTTGATTACCCACTCTCTCTTCCTCTCCTTCCTATGGCAACATCCCAATTTTATGATGCAGAACTAAAGATGCCCCTCACGTGCTGCTATCTAGATCTTCAGAGTTACTCTGGCCATCTATTTTTTCTAAACTCATTATTTTTCTTTGTTTATAGAGATACCCTATAAAGGTTCAATTGATTTGAAGTTGTTCGTTAGGGTAATTTTAGTGATCATAACCAAAGAGCTAAACAAGTGAGATATGAAGGACCAAAGGAGAGAAAAGTTCAATGACAAAAACAAACTCAAACGTGAACTATTGGGTTTATATTGTGCCCGGATGGAGAGACCTAATCAGTAAAGGTGTACGTTTTTTTTACAAATAATGGTTACAATTCCATGTTATCACAATTCCACTATTAGGATGTGACCCTTAACTATTTAATATGGTATTTTATTTTTTAAATAAATTCCAGAAAATCGGGCAATTTTTAGAGGTATAATGCAAAGGATCTGCCTATCAGATAATAAAACAAATCAAATAAGCCCTTTTTATTGCAGGAAGAAGCCAAAATAAACACAGAGATGAACAGACATAAAAAGAAATTATAGCAATAACTTCACATGTAATAAAATTATAATTGAAAACCTGTAAAAAACATTCAAACAAATGAAGTTAACCCCCTCCCGTATTGCACACACATACATACACACACACACATGCACACACATACACAAATGTATTCCAGTTTGATTAAAGGTTTAGATTTACGTACAAAACCATAAAATCTTAAGAAAATTCAGGAGACTATTTTTATCTATTTTAAGCTTATGATAATAAGCTTAAAATAGAGGTTATCTTTTGCTTTTGATTACCCACTCTCTCTTCCTCTCCTTCCTATGGCAACATCCCAACTTAATGCAGGGAGAGTCTGTATTTGTAAAAAGAAATCTAGGTCAGACATTAGAAAGGGAAGGACTGATAGATCTGTTAACATAAAAATATAGAAATAAAAATCCTACACTGTATGACAAAATCACCACTAAGAAGGTTAAAAAACATACTTGACAAATGCTACTATGTTTTACCTCATTAATAATCCAAGAATTACAGTTTTAACCAACCAGTCAAACTGAGGACGATTGCAGAGGCCTAGTGATAAAGACATTCCAAATACTGTTGATATAAATTAGAACATTTCTGAAGCACGATTTGGTAAAAAGATTTTAAATTCTGAGTGCACAGCAATTTCTATTCAGTGAATTTATTTCTAGGAATTTTTTAAAAGGAAATAATTTGACAAGTCTGAAAAAACACATATATGCTTGTTTCTTGAAACATGATAGCAATAATTTGGAAACAACCTGAATGACCATCAGTGATGGATTTTTCATGAACAAAGTGTAACACAACCATACAGGAAAATATTATACAGTCATTAAAAAGTTTAAATAATGACTACAGTTAATGAACAGATGTTTATAAGACAGTAAGCAAAATAAAGCATGTTGTTATATCAAGTGTATAGACTACATTATGGAGCATAATTTCTAATTATTAAAACAAAGTCTGGAAGAATATACATCAAATGATTAATCACTGAGGGATAAGAAATTAGAATATTTAATTTAGTTTTATTTCATACATTTTTATACTGCTTGAATTTTTCACACAGATCAAACATTATCTTCATCATTGTAACATACTTTAATATCAGTTCAATTTTGAAAAAAAATTGGGTCAGAAAAAAATAAATCATACATTTGGGCCTAATAATTTCACTTTTAATAGTTGATCCAAAGAAAAGAATTCAAAATAAGAAAAGTCTACAGAACGATCTTATTGGATCGTAATTTATAATTGTAAAATATTAAAACCAGCTTATATGTCCAACAATAAGAGATTATGCCATTTCATAAAATATTATGAAGCCATTAAAATGCAATTAGGAAGATTTGCAGAAACCTGACCCAACATATTTGACAAATAATCGGTACAAAAGCAGGATACAAAGTATATGTTTATAAACATTAGAAATATTTGCATATACATGGTAGATTTAAACAGGCATATTAAAGTTGAATAGGATTTTTGTTACTGTGTATATGTGTTTCATAGTTAAACTCTTCATAATATCATTTACTTTATTTCATGAAAAAATTTTTTAGAATGAGACATGCTTTGTTTCTTTTCATTAAGCCTCTTTGGCTGATCAGTGAACTCTGAAGACAATCAGTTTACCATTGATTCTATATTGCCATTTCACATCACATCTCACAGTTAGTGATTATGCATTCACTCGTATGTTATTGGCTTACAATCCTTACAAACTTAATTACATATTCATAAGTTCTATTTTTTTCTCTTTTCACTCACTAGATTCTATGTAATGTGAGGACAGCTACTATAAATCTACTTACACACTTTTTTTCTTTTTTTTTTTGTTTTTCAACTTTTGTTTTTGGTTCAGTGGGCACAGGTGCAAGTTTGTTAAATGGGTAAATTGTATGTTGCTGAGGTCTGGTATACAAATAATTCCCTCACCCAGGGAGTGAGCATAGTACCTGATAAGTAGCTTTTCACTCCATGCCGCGCTATCGCTGTCCCACCTAAAGTGGTCCCCAGTGTCTATTGTTCCCATCTTTGTGTCTATGGGTATTCAATATTTAGCTCTCACTTATAAGTGAGAACATGCAGTATTTGGTTTTCTGTTCCTGCATTAATTCTCTGAGAATAACAGCCTCCAACTGCATTCATGTTGCTGCAAAGGACGTGATTTCATTATTTTGTATGGCTGTGTAGTATTCCACGATGTATGATACAGTTTGGCTGTGTCCCCACCCCAATCTCATTTTGAGTTGTAGCTCCCATAATTCCCATGTGCTGTGGGAGGGACCCAGTGGGACATAATTGAATCACGGGGGCGGTTTCCCCCATACTGTTCTCATGGTGGTAAATAAGTCTCACAGATCTGATGGTTTTCTAAGGGGAAACCCCTTTCACTTGGTTCTCATTTTCTCTTGCCTGCCACCACATAAGATATGCCTTTCGCCTTCTGCCATGATTGTGAGGTCTCCCCAGCCATGTGGAACTGTGAGTCTATTAAACCTTTTTTTCTTCTTAAATTACCCAGTCTCAGGTATGTTTATCAGGTATGTTTCAGCAATGTGAAAATGGACTAATACAGTGTATATGTACCACATTTTCTTTATCTAATGCATTGCTGATGGGCAACTAGGTTGATATGGTGTATTTGCTATTGTGAATAATGCTGCAATGAACATATGAGTGCATGTATATTTTTGGTAAAAGATTTATTTTTGTTTGGGTATATACCCAGTAACGAAACTGGTGAGTCAAATGGTAGTTCTGTCTTAAGTTCTTTGAGAAATCTCCACACTGCTTTCTACTGTGGCTGAACTAATTTACATTTCCACCAGTAGTGTATAAGTGTTCCCTTTTTTTGGAAACCTCACCAACATCTGTTATTTTATTTATTTATTTTTACTTTTTAATAGCAGCCATTCTTACTGGTGTGAGATGGCATCTTATAGTGGTTTTGATTTGATTTCTCTAATGATTAGTGATCATGAGCATTTTTAAATATATTTGTTGGCCACATGTGTGTCTTCTATTGAGAAGTGTGTCTATTCATGCTTTTACCTATTTTTTAATGAACTTGTTTGGTTTTTGCTTGTTGAGTTGTTTAAGTTCCTTATAGATTCTGGATATCAGAACTTTGTTAGTTGCATAGTTTGTGAATATTTTCTCCTATGCTGTAGATCTCTGTTTACTCTGGTGATAGTCTCTTTTGCTGTGCAGAAGCTCATTTTAGTTAATTAAATTCCACTTGTCAATTTTTGTTTTTGTTGCAATTGCTTTTGAGGACTTAGTCGTAAATTCTTTGCCAATGCCAATGTCTGAAATGGTATTTCCTAGGTTTTATCCTAGGGTTTTATAGTTTTAGGGCTTACATTGAAGTCCTTAATCCATTTTAAGTTGATTTTTTTATACGGTGAAAGGAAGGGGTCCAGTTTCAATCTTCTGCATATGGCTAGCCAGTTATCCCAGCACCACTTATTGAACAGGGAGTTCTTTTCCCTTTGGTTGTTGTTGTTGACTTTGTCGAAGATCAGATGTTTGCAGGTGTTTGGCTTTTCTTCTGGGTCCTCTATCCTGTTCCACTGCTGAAAGAAATCAGAGACAATAAAAACAAAAGAAAAAACATTCCATGCTCATGGATAGGAAGAACAAGTATTATTGAAAGGGCCATACTGCCCAAAGTAATTTACAGATTCAATGCTATTCCTATCAAACTATCAATGTACACCGAATTAGAAAAAACTATTCTAAAATTCATATGAAATCAAGAGTCTGAATAGTCAAAGCAATCCTGAGCAAAAAGAACAAAGCCAGAGGCATGGTACTTGTACAAAACAGGCACATGGATTTACACTATTTTCTAATAAATTTCTTATAATATTTCCACATGTACACCTAATATGGTTAGGCTCTATGTTCCCACCCAAATCTTATCTTGAATTGCAATCCCCATAATCCTGATAATTCCCACATGACAAGCGAGAGATCAGATGGAGGTAATTGAATCACAGGGAGTGGTTTCCCCCATGCTGTTCTCACGATAAGTGAGTTCTCAGGAGATCTGATGGTGGTTTCATAAGGGGTTCTTCCCCCTTAGCTTGGCACTTCTTCCTACTGCCTTGTGAAGAATGTGCCTTGCTTTCTCTTTGCCTTCCGCCATGGTTGTAAGTTTCTTGAGGCCTCCCAGCCACGCTGAATTGTGAGTCAATTAAACTCTTTTCCTTTATAAATTACCCAGTCTCAGGCCATTCTTTCTAGCCTATGAAAATTGACTAATACAACACCTAAACAAGATTAATCTCTTAGACAAAATAATTAACAAGATAAATATATTTATAAAAAGGAGAAAGGAGCACAGCAAAAGAAAAAAAAAAACCTTAAAGCAACAACAGCAACACAGTTAACAGGTACCAGGCACTGTTGTAGGCACTTTACATCCATTAACTCCTTTAATAATCGTAACAGCCTTGTGAAGTACGTACTGTTGGTCAACTGTAATTTACAGATAGAAAATACAAAACAAAACAAAATGAGTCACAGGGTTAGGAATCATAGAGTTAGGAAATCTAGACATAAACCCAGGCAGTCTGGGGCCTTCTTGCTCCCAAATCTGCATCATTTACCAAGGGTGTTATGTAATATAGCCCTTTGTTATTGTTATTAAACCATATTTCAATTACCATTATGTAATATGTTACATTGAATATGCCATCTTAAAAAAACTCTTGCATATATGCATATATATCACACATAGTGTTAAAACTGTACTATTTATAATTTCTCTAGGCTTTCATGAAACACTCGCAGGAGTTTATCTCAGAATCCATTGTGATCTATTGAAACTGTAGTTTAAGGTCTAATTAATAATTTTCTCTGAAAAACTATTAGATAGTATTTTTTTAATCTGATTCCAAAGTGCCCTTTAAAATTGAGAAGCAAAATTTCACATATCTAACTTACACAGAATTTAGACTATTTGGATATTTCATCTGTCTTCATTGTCTTTTTTTTTTTAATTTGAGACAGACCAAGTAAATAAAACTAGGAATTGTAAAATACGATTGGTCCTTGTTTTTCCTGAACCATCTTAATGGATTCCTGGCAGTGGAACAGGAATTTCCATTATATAGAGGGCAGCAGTCACTAATTCTACTTAAAGTAACCAACTGAAAGAGTTTGGTCAAAAGAAACATGTTGTAAAGTTGCTTGCAATGCAGCACCAAAAGTATTTTCAGAGAGACAAAATGATCGTTTTAGCAGGTAGGTTCTTCCACAGCTTGAAAATGTGTTTTTCACTTGTACTTCCTACGCTATTGGTAATTTGGGAACTTTACTAATTAAGCTTTTTGCCTACTGTCAATGCAGTACAAAGTCAAGCTATTAAGCTATAAACTGTAAAAGCTGTAAAAATGATTAAACCATACACAGCTTAGAGATAATGCTCTACAAACTTAGTCATAAATTCATAAGTTCTTTTTTCCCATTTTAAAATGGTTTGAGGCTATTGTGTAGCTAAAGCTAGAATAATTTCCATCTAATATGACATTATTGTATTGTTTTGGTACATTTAACAATAAAGAATATAATAATATTTTCAACAAACTGGGCATCGGTAGTATGAGACATTAGCAATCTGAAAAATACTCATATTTTAATACCTCTTTTAGGTCAATCAAAAAGAAAATAATGTTTGATTGTTTTGTTATGTATGGCAATTGAAGGTTTGTTTGTTTTTTCTTATTTGAAGAGCTCTGTGCCTTCTATAAAGAGGGACTCACTGCTCAGGAATACTCTAAGTATAAGAGAAGATAATATACATAAGGAGAGCCATGGAAAGTATAACATAAGCAAGATATTCTTCTTCATCTTTCTTTTGGCTTAATTCTTCTTCTTTTTTTCAATTGTATAACATATCCCTATGCCTTTTCTTCTGCCTAAATATCAAGCTTCCTTCCCTTCATCCCACATAAGGTATATTTTCCATCAGTCATTAATCGGTGTAGCCATTCAGTCAGTCTACTTGGGATACGGTGAGGGAACTTCCATCGTATTCACATTTTTAAAAAATTATACTTAAAGTTCTGTGATACATGTACAAAACCTGCAGGTTTGTTACATAGGTATACACATGCCATGGTGGTTTTCTGCACCCGTCAACTCGTCATCTGTGTTAGGTATTTCCCCTAATGCTATCCTCCCCAGCCCCTCACCCCGCAACAGGCCCCAGTGAGTGGTGTTCCCCTCCCTCTGTCCATGTGTTCTCATTGTTCAGTTCCCACCTATGAGTGACAACATGAAATGTTTGGTTTTCTGTCACTGTGTTAGTTTGCTGAGAATGATGCTTTCTAGCTTCATCCATGTCCCTGCAAAGACATGAACTCATCCTTTTTTATGACTGCTTAGTATTCCATGGTGTACTCATCCTTTTTGTGGCTGCATAGTATTCCATGGTGTATATGTGCCACATTTTCTTTTTCCAGTCTATCATTGATGGGCATTTGGATTGGTTCCAAGTCTTTGCTATTGTGAAAAGTGCTGCAGTAAACATACATGTGCATGTGTCTTTATAATAGAATGATTTATAATTCTTTGGATATATACTCAGTAATGGGATTGCTGGGTCAAATGGTATTTCTGGTTCTAGATCCTGGAGGTATCGCCACACTGTCTTCCACAATGATTGAGCTAATTTACACTCCCGCCAACAGTGTAAAAGCTTTCCTATTTCTCCACATCCTCTCCAGCATCTGTTGTTTCTTGACTTTTTTTTTCTTTATTATTATTATTATTATTATTATTATTATTATACTTTAGGCTCTATGGTACATGTGCGCAACGTGCAGGTTAGTTACATATGTATACATGTACCATGCTGGTGCGCTGCACCCACCAACTCGTCATCTAGCATAAGGTATATCTCCCAATGCTATCCCTCCCCCCTCCCCTCACCCCACAACAGTCCCCGAAGTGTGATGTTCCCCTTCCTGTGTCCATGTGTTCTCATTGTTCAATTCCCACCTATGAGTGAGAATATGCGGTGTTTGGTTTTTTGTTCTTGCGATAGTTTACTGAGAATGATGATTTCCAATTTCATCCATGTCCCTACAAAGGACATGAACTCATCATTTTTTATGGCTGCATAGTATTCCATGGTGTATATGTGCCACATTTTCTTAATCCAGTCTATCATTGTTGGACATTTGGGTTGGTTCCAAGTCTTTGCTATTGTGAATAATGCTGCAATAAACATACGTGTGCATGTGTCTTTATAGCAGCATGATTTATAGTCCTTTGGGTATATACCCAGTAATGGGATGGCTGGGTCAAATGGTATTTCTAGTTCTAGAGCCCTGAGGAATCGCCACACTGACTTCCACAAGGGTTGAACTAGTTTACAGTTCCACCAACAGTGTAAAAGTGTTCCTATTTCTCCACATCCTCTCCAGCACCTGTTGTTTCCTGACTTTTTAATGATTGCCATTCTAACTGGTGTGAGATGTTATCTCATTGTGGTTTTGATTTGCATTTCTCTGATGGCCAGTGATGGTGAGCATTTTTTCATGTGTTTTTTGGCTGCATAAATGTCTTCTTTTGAGAAGTGTCTGTTCATGTCCTTCGCCCACTTTTTGATGGGGTTGTTTGTTTTTTTCTTGTAAATTTGTTGGAGTTCATTGTAGATTCTGGATATTAGCCCT
Organism: Pongo pygmaeus; assembly: GCF_028885625.2. Taxonomy (NCBI): domain Eukaryota; kingdom Metazoa; phylum Chordata; class Mammalia; order Primates; family Hominidae; genus Pongo; species Pongo pygmaeus. Next base: position 96,284,942 of record NC_072379.2, on the reverse strand, counting down.
TTGTCAGATGAGTAGGTTGTGAAAATTTTCTCCCATTTTGTAGGTTGCCTGTTCACTCTGATGGTACTTTCCTTTGCTGTGCAGAAGCTCTTTAGTTTAATTAGATCCCATTTGTCAATTTTGGCTTTTGTTGCCATTGCTTTTGGTGTTTTAGACATGAAGTCCTTGCCCATGCCTATGTCCTGAATGGTAATGCCTAGGTTTTCTTCTAGGGTTTTTATGGTTTTAGGTCTAACATTTAAGTCTTTAATCCATCTTGAATTGATTTTTGTATAAGGTGTAAGGAAGGGATCCAGTTTCAGCTTTCTACATATGGCTACCCAGTTTTCCCAGCACCATTTATTAAATAGGGAATGCTTTCCCCATTGCTTGTTTTTCTCAGGTTTGTCAAAGATCAGATAGTTGTAGATATGTGGCATTATTTCTGAGGGCTCTGTTCTGTTCCATTGATCTATATCTCTGTTTTGGTACCAGTACCATGCTGTTTTGGTTACTGTAGCCTTGTAGTATAGTTTAAAGTCAGGTAGTGTGATGCCTCCAGCTTTGTTCTTTTGGCTTAGGATTGACTTGATGATGCGGGCTCTTTTTTGGTTCCATATGAACTTTAAAGTAGTTTTTTCCAATTCTGTGAAGAAAGTCATTGGTAACTTGATGGGGATGGCATTGAATCTGTAAATTACCTTGGGAAGGATGGCCATTTTCATGATATTGATTCTTCCTACCCATGAGCATGGAATGTTCTTCCATTTGTTTGTATCCTCTTTTATTTCCTTGAGCAGTGGTTTGTAGTTCTCCTTGAAGAGGTCCTTCACATCGCTTGTAAGTTGGATTCCTAGGTATTTTATTCTCTTTGAAGCAATTGTGAATGGGAGTTCACTCATGATTTGGCTCTCTGTTTGCCTGTTATTGATGTATAAGAATGCTTGTAATTTTTGTACATTGATTTTGTATCCTGAGACTTTGCTGAAGTTGCTTATCAGCTTAAGGAGATTTTGGGCTGAGACAATGGGGTTTTCTAGATATACTATCACGTCATCTGCAAACAGGGACAATTTGACTTCTTCTTTTCCTAATTGAATACCCTTGATTTCCTTCTCCTGCCTAATTGCCTTGGCCAGAACTTCCAACACTATGTTGAATAGAAGTGGTGAGAGAGGGCATCCCTGTCTTGTGCCAGTTTTCAAAGGGAATGCTTCCAGTTTTTGCCCATTCAGTATGATATTAGCTGTGGGTTTGTCATAAATAGCTCTTATTATTTTGAGATACGTCCCATCAATACCTAATTTATTGAGAGTTTTTAGCATGAAGGGTTGTTGAATTTTGTCAAAGGCCTTTTCTGCATCTATTGAGATAATCATGTGGTTTTTGTCTTTGGTTCTGTTTATATGCTGGATTACATTTATTGATTTGCGTATATTGAACCAGCCTTGCATCCCAGGGATGAAGCCCACTTGATCATGGTGGATAAGCTTTTTGATGTGCTGCTGGATTCTGTTTGCCAGTATTTTATTGAGGATTTTTGCATCAATGTTCATCAGGGATATTGGTCTAAAATTCTCTTTTTTTGTTGTGTCTCTGCCTGGCTTTGGTATCAGGATGATGCTGGCCTCATAAAATGAGTTAGGGAGGATTCCCTCTTTTTCTATTGATTGGAATAGTTTCAGAAGGAATGGTACCAGCTCCTCCTTGTACCTCTGGTAGAATTCGGCTGTGAACCCATCTGGTCCTGGACTTTTTTTGGTTGGTAAGCTATTGATTATTGCCATAATTTCAGCTCCTGTTATTGGTCTATTCAGAGATTCAACTTCTTCCTGGTTTAGTCTTGGGAGGGTGTATGTGTTGAGGAATTTATCCATTTCCTCTAGATTTTCTAGTTTATTTGCGTAGAGGTGTTTGTAATATTCTCTGATGGTAGTTTGTATTTCTGTGGGATCGGTGGTGATAACCCCTTTATCATTTTTTATTGCATCTATTTGATTCTTCTCTCTTTTTTTCTTTACAATCTTGCTAGCGGTCTATCAATTTTGTTGATCCTTTCAAAAAACCAGCTCCTGGATTCATTTATTTTTTGAAGGGTTTTTTGTGTCTCTATTTCCTTCAGTTATGCTCTGATTTTAGTTATTTCTTGCCTTCTGCTAGCTTTTGAATGTGTTTGCTCTTGCTTTTCTAGTTCTTTTAATTGTGATGTTAGGGTGTCAATTTTGGATCTTTCCTGCTTTCTCTTGTGGGCATTTAATGCTATAAATTTCCCTCTACACACTGCTTTGAATGCATCCCAGAGATTCTGGTGTGTTGTGTCTTGGTTCTCATTGGTTTCAAAGAACATCTTTATTTCTGCCTTCATTTCATTATGTACCCAGTAGTCATTCAGGAGCAGGTTGTTCAGTTTCCACGTAGTTGAGTGGTTTTGAGTGAGATTCTTAATCCTGAGTTCTAGCTAGATTGCACTGTGATCTGAGAGATAGTTTGATATAATTTCTGTTCTTTTACATTTATTGAGGAGAGCTTTACTTCCAAGTATATGGTCAATTTTGGAATAGGTGTGGTGTGGTGCTGAAAAAAATGTACATTCTGTTGATTTGGGGTGGAGAGTTCTGTAGATGTCTATTAGGTCTGCTTGGTGCAGAGCTGAGTTCAATTCCTGGGTATCCTTGTTGACTTTCTGTCTCGTTGATCTGTCTAATGTTGACAGTGGGGTGTTAAAGTCTCCCATTATTAATGTGTGGGAGTCTAAGTCTCTTTGTAGGTCACTCAGGACTTGCTTTATGAATCTGGGTGCTCCTGTATTGGGTGCATATATATTTAGGATAGTTAGCTCTTCTTGTTGTATTAATCCCTTTACCATTATGTAATGGCCTTCTTTGTCTCTTTTGATCTTTGTTGGTTTAAAGTCTGTTTTATCAGAGACTAGGATTGCAACCCCTGCCTTTTTTTGTTTTCCATTTGCTTGGTAGATCTTCCTCCATCCTTTTATTTTGAGCCTATATGTGTCTCTGCACGTGAGATGGGTTTCCTGAATACAGCACACTGATGGGTCTTGAGTCTTTATCCAATTTGCCAGTCTGTGTCTTTTAATTGGAGCATTTAGTCCATTTACATTTAAAGTTAATATTGTTATGTGTGAATTTGATCCTGTCGTTATGATGTTAGCTGGTTATTTTGCTCGTTAGTTGATTCAGTCTCTTCCTAGTCTCGATGGTCTTTACATTTCGGTATGATTTTGCAGTGGCTGGTACCGGTTGTGCCTTTCTATGTTTAGCGCTTCCTTCAGGAGCTCTTTTAGGGCAGGCCTGGTGGTGACAAAATCTCTCAGCATTTGCTTGTCTGTAAAGTATTTTATTTCTCCTTCACTTATGAAGCTTAGTTTGGCAGGATATGAAATTCTGGGTTGAAAATTCTTTTCTTTAAGAATGTTGAATATTGGCCCCCACTCTCTTCTGGCTTGTAGGGTTTCTGCCGAGAGATCCACTGTTAGTCTGATGGGCTTCCCTTTGATGGTAACCCGACCTTTCTCTCTGGCTGCCCTTAACATTTTTTCCTTCATTTCAACTTTGGTGAATCTGACAATTATGTGTCTTGGAGTTGCTCTTCTCGAGGAGTATCTTTGTGGCGTTCTCTGTATTTCCTGAATCTGAATGTTGGCCTGCCTTGCTAGATTGGGGAAGTTCTCCTGGATAATATCCTGCAGAGTGTTTTCCAACTTGTTTCCATTCGCCCTGTCACTTTCAGGTACACCAATCAGACGTAGATTTGGTCTTTTCACATAGTCCCACATTCCTTGGAGGCTTTGCTCGTTTCTTTTTATTCTTTTTTCTCTAAACTTCCCTTCTCGCTTCATTTCATTCATTTCATCTTCCAGGGCTGATACCCTTTCTTCCATTTGATCGCATCAGCTCCTGAGGCTTCTGCATTCTTCACGTAGTTCTCGAGCCTTGGTTTTCAGCTCCATCAGCTCCTTTAAGCACTTCTCTGTATTGGTTATTCTAGTTATACATTCTTCTAAATTTTTTTCAAAGTTTTCAACTTCTTTGCCTTTGGTTTGAATATCCTCCCGTAGCTCGGAGTAATTTGATCATCTGAAGCCTTCTTCTCTCAGCTCGTCAAAGTCATTCTCCATCCAGCTTTGTTCCGTTGCTGGTGAGGAACTGCGTTCCTTTGGAGGAGGAGAGGTACTTTGCTTTTTAGAGTTTCCAGTTTTTCTGCTCTGTTTTTTCCCCATCTTTGTGGTTTTATCTACTTTTGGTCTTTGATGATGGTGATGTACAGATGGGTTTTTGGTGTGGATGTCCTTTCTGTTAGTTTTCCTTCTAACAGACAGGACCCTCAGCTGCAGGACTGTTGGAGTACCTGGCTGGCCGTGTGAGGTGTCAGTCTGCCCCTGCTGGGGAGTGCCTCCCGGTTAGGCTGCTCGGGGGTCAGGGGTCAGGGACCCACTTGAGGAGGCAGTCAGCCCGTTCTCAGATCTCCAGCTGCGTGCTGGGAGAACCACTGCTCTCCTCAAAGCTGTCAGACAGGGACATTTAAGTCTGCATAGGTTACTGCTGTCTTTTTGTTTGTCTGTGCCCTGCCCCCAGAGGTGGAGCCTACAGAGGCAGGCAGGCCTCCTTGAGCTGTGGTGGGCTCCACCCAGTTCAAGCTTCCAGGCTGCTTTGTTTACCTAAGCGAGCCTGGGCAATGGCGGGCGCCCCTCCCCCAGCCTCGCTGCCGACTTGCTTTTTGATCTCAGACTGCTGTGCTAGCAATCAGCGAGACTCCGTGGGCGTAGGACCCTCTGAGCCAGGTGCGGGCTATACTCTCCTGGGGCATCGTTTCCTAAGCCCGTCGGAAAAGCACAGTATTCGGGTGGGAGTGGCCCGATTTTCCAGTTGCCATCTGTCACCCCTGGAAAGGGAACTCCCTGACCCCTTGCGCTTCCCGAGTGAGGCAATGCCTCGCCCCTGCTTCGGCTGGCGCACGTTGCACTCACCCACTGACCTGTGCCCACTGTCTGGCACTCCCTAGTGAGATGAACACGGTACCTCAGATGGAAATGCAGAAATCACCCGTCTTCTGCATCGCTCACGCTGGGAGCTGTAGACCGGAGCTGTTCCTATTCGGCCATCTTGGCTCCTCCCCTTTCTTGACTTTTTAATGATTGCCATTCTAACTAGCATGAGATGGTATCTCGTTGTGGTTTTGATTTGCATTTCTCCAATGACCAGTGATGATGAGTTTTTTGTTTGTTTCTTGGCCACATATATGTCTTCTTTTGAGAAGTGTCTGTTCATATTCTTTGCCCACTTTTTGATGGGGTTGGTTTTCTTTTCTTGTAAATTTGTTTAAGTTCTTTGTAGATTCTGAATATTAGCCTTTTGTCAGATGGATAGGAAGAATCAATATCGTGAAAATGGCCATACTGTCCAAAGTAATTTATAGATTCAATGCTATCCCCATCAAGCTACCACTGACTTTCTTCACAGAATTAGAAAAAACTACTTGAAATTTCATATGAAACCAAAAATGAGCCCATATAGCCAAGACAATTCTAAGCAAAAACAAACAAACAAACAAAACACAAAGCTGGAGGCCTCACAGTACCCAACTTCAAACTATACTACAAGGCTACAGTAACCAAAACAGCATGGTACTGGTACCAAAACAGATATATAGACCAATGGAACAGAACAGAGGCCTCAGAATAATGCCACACATCTACAACCATCTGATCTTTGACAAACCTGACAAAAGCAAGCAATAGGGAAAGGATTCCCTATTTAATAAATAGTGTTGGGAAAACTGGCTAGCCATAAGCAGAAAACTGAAACTGGACCCTTTCCTTACACCTTATACAAAAATTAACTCAGATGGATTAAAGACTTAAATTGTAAGACCTAAAATGATAAAAACCCTGGAAGAAAACCTAGGCAATACCATTCAGGACATAGGCATGGGCAAAGTCTTCATGACTAAAACATCAAAAGCAATGGTGACAAAAGCCAAAATTGACAAATTGGATCTAATTAAACTAAAGAGTTTCTGTAGGGCAAAAGAAACTATTATCAGAGTGAACAGGCAACCTATAGAATGGAAGCAAATTTTTGCAATCAAAATTTTAATTAGCTTATGTTTAAACAATGGGAGAAGATATGCTACCAATTCACAATGTGATATTCTCATCTTAAAACACAACATATCTAGTTACTTTAAACTATTTGTGATTTGATACTTTTTTTGGAGGGAAGTCTTTAAATTTATGTCTCATTCCCCAAATAGAACTAGTTCGAGTCACAGTAAGAAATATAAGGTAATATAAAAACACCTTTTGGAATCAGAAAGAACGGAGTTCCAATTCTTTTTTTGCCATTTTGTGTTCATGGGATTACTATTAACTACCTAACCTTTCTTAAACATCAGTTTCCTTATCTGTCAAATTGACACAGCAAGAAAAGCTCTTAAACTGTTATGAGGCTCAATATACTGCTGTCTCTGTGAGATGTTTAGTAAACTTTGCAAGTGAGATATTTAGTGTGTTTTTTTCTATAACAATTAAACTCAACTCCTCTTTGGACAGCTATTTGTTTAAGTCCTAAATTATCTTCTTTAATGATACCTATATGATAAGAGTCATAAACTTTCTGTCTTAAGTGACCAAATTATATGTAAAACAAAACTTTGAAAAAGTTCAAAATGATATGGTATTGGAGACTTAGATGTATCTCACAGACTAATTTGGCTTCATGATGTTTCGCTTCCTCTTTCACTCCACTTGCAACCAAGAGATGATAACTGAAGAGAGATATAAAAAATGTTTACAGTTTAGTTTATCCTCTCATGTCCTTCATTAACGTACTGTGGGTGTTGTTCTTTTAAAAGGCCAAGGTTCATGGTTCTGTTTTTTAATTGCAATTCAGTCTTTCCTCCTTCTTCCAGGAGCATCGGCTTTATCATTGCTTGTGAGATTTACAGCGCTTCTTTCCATCGTCAGCTTGCTAATAGGCAGTTGTTGAACTCCCCAGAGTCTAAACTAGGAAATATGAGCAGTATGTAATTGCTACAGCTGGAATCGCATTCCACTTCAGAAGCTTCTTAACTGCATTCTCAGATGTGTGAATATCCATTAGTGACCCAAGGGGATTACTCCCTGGCACCAAGTATACCTTTATGAGGGGTCTGGATGATGAGACTTTCCCCTCCCATCAGCAGAAAGTGAGGCGAGGCAAGGGGCTTGGATGTTGGTGAATACAAAAAGATAAATAAAATAAATAAATGTGTGGGAACACAGAATGCTTTATAAAAAGAATTCAAAAGGAAAATTATAAATTTTGGCCATGGGGTACGTAAGTTGAATATTTATATTGAGTAAATAGCTAACATATTTATCAAAACAGTCAAGGGCACTAAGGCTAAAGTAACATGACTTGATCTTCCTGTGTCTGTTTATGTGGATGGTAATTGACAGTAAGCAACACTGAACTTTCACTTCCTGTTCACTGCATCTAGGACAGACGATACTGGGAGGATGACTCAGTTGCTCCTGCAGCAACTGCCCTTTGAGGAAAAAGCTTCCTGATTTCACCATGTCTCTTTTAAAATACTTCTACTCTTCCTGCCCACCCCAACAGTTCTGCAGCTTCTCTTTTTGCAACAGTATCTCTAACCACTGTCCTCTAGATGTTATAGCAATCAGAAAGTCTCCCTTTCAGTTTTAAGAGTAAGGGGAAAATATTTGTGAGTAGATGAACTCATTTTATAGACAAGGTTCATGAATTTTCTTGCATAAGCCATGCCTGCATTATTACATTTGTACAATCAGAGGGAAAGACTACTGCATGTTCAAGTAGTAGGTACAGTGAGAGGATCTGCAAAGAGATTAAAAGAGATCTGCTAGGGATTACATTCTTATTAAATCCTCATATCAGCTAAGTGAGGAAGAAAGTTCATAGTAGAATCTTGGAAGTATCTGGCTACATTTTATATCCTTCACAATTCCTAGTACAAACTTTTGCTTCTAGTAACAATACATAATATGTAATATTTATGTAACAAATATAAGATGTAATAATATATAATGTAAAACTATTATATGTTTTGAATGAATATATGAATGAATGAATTAAGAATTATTTAATTAGAATTAGAAATTTCCTAGGCCAAGAGTAATGGTTTGTATGGTTCATGAACAGATGGGTATTCAGATTTCATCCATTAGAGAGCATGTTTCACAACTCTAGCTGCACATTAGCATCACCTAGAGAGCTTTTAAAAAAATGTTGCCTGAGCCTCACCTTGAGAAATGCTGATTTAACTGTTCTGTGATGGGCTTAGCTTTGGGTGTTTATTAAAAGCTCCCCAAATAATTCTAATATGCAGCCAGCATTAAGCATCATTATGGTACCATCCCATAGGTAGATTCTTAGAATGACTTGCACATTACGGGAAATGAAAATCTTTTGCTGATCTATTACGGGGAGGAAACTAAGAGAGAGAAGAAATACATATATTCCAATTATTCCACATTTTAACACATTTATTCAATAATTGGTAATATGTATTGAGTTCTTATTGAGTGTCACACACTCTAAGTATTGATGCTATAAATATTGAACATAAGCAGATATTATGGAGCTTATAGTCTATTGAGAAGAAGCAGACATTAATTAAATAAAAGAGAAATGCCTATAAAATTGTAATTCCGACAAAGCCATTAAACAAAAATACATCATAGGAAAGGAGTTTTTCTATATTCCTTGAGAGGCATGGGTTTCCCAGTGAAGTGATATTTGAACTGAGAATCTAATTACTAGCAAAGATGAGAGAGTAAAGTGCTGTAAGACAGAGGACACTGCATGTGCAAGGGCCCTGAGCCTTCAGGGATTATTCATTGTAAGAAAGTCAGTAAGGTTGTCACATAGAGATCAAGGGGAGGGTTAGTTTGATACATGCCTGAATACATGGATAAGAGACGTTTCATGCTTGTTGGCCATGTGACGTTAGTTGGTGGAACACATTAAAGCTCTTAATTATTATCCTAAAAGTGGAAGAAGTCAATAACAGATTTTAAGAAGAGGTGAGGTATTATCAAACTTGAATTTATAATAATAATCTATTGAAGAGATTGTATTGGGAGGAGACGAGAATGGATAAGGGAGGCTAATTTGCAAACTATCCAAGTAAGAGAAGAGAGAAGCTTGGCTTATGGAGCTAGCAGATCAAATGGAGAGAGGTGGAAGAATTTTAAAGGGTGTTTTAAATATGCAATGTAATGGAAACACAAAACTGTTCAAGAAGAGGACCACATTTAAGGAGAAGATAAGAAATATTTTTGTACATAGTAAGTTAGACTTACTTTTTATTATCCAAATGGAAACATCAAGCAAGTTGTAGGTTTTATGGGCTTGGGGCTCAATACAGAATTTTTAATTAGGAAATACTATTTTCGGAGTCATTTTCAAATAAAGCAGGTTAATGAATGCCATTGGATGAAGTTTTCTTTCAAGAAAGTACAGAGTTTGAAGAGAAGAGAGCCTAGGTCCTGATCTTTAAAAAATATCCAGCATTTTGACCAGAAGAAAACCAGGAAAGCATGGTCTACCTTTACTTCTACTCTCCTCCTTTTATTTCCTCACATTTGTGCATTATGTTATAGAAGTTTCCATGCAATTGGAATCAGTTGGAACCAAAACTTTATCAATAATGTCTTTGCTCACAATCAACTGACTTCTCAAATTCTAGATGTGTATGAGTTTTTACAATAAAGATAAACTAAGAAAGACCAATCTGCTACTGAGAAAAATAGATTATTCAAAAGAGTGTGAGAGGTTTCAAATTGTGATGATATCCAAGATTATGTGAAAATTAATATGGATGAAGTCAATGGTGTTCTGGTAATTATGTAATAATTGGTTCTCCAAAATGTAACAAAAGGAAAATGGAACCTATTCAAGAGAACCGACTATAGTTAATGACAAAATATTATATATTTGAAAATCACTGCAAGTAAATTTTAGGTATTCTCACCACAAAAAAAAAAAAAAATAAGTATGTGAGGTAACACTTATGTTAATGTATTAGTCTGTTTCATAAGGCTATCAAGAACTGCCCAAGACTGGGTAATTTATAAAGGAAAAAAGTTTAATTGACACACAGTTCAGCATGGCTGGTGTGGCCTCAGGAAACTTACAATCATGGCAGAAGGTGAAGGAGAAGCAAGGTACCTTCTTCACAAGGCAGCAGGAAGAAGAAGTGCCAACTTAAGGGGGAAGAGCCCCTTAAAAAACCATCAGATTTTGTGAGAACTCATTCACTATCACAAGAACAGCACGGGGGAACCACCTCCATGATCTAAATACTTCCAACTGGTCTCTCCCTTAACATGTGGAGATTGGGAATTATGGGGATTATAATTCAAAATGAGATTTGGGTGGGGACAGAAAGCCTATCAATATCAATTAATTAGTTCAATGTAGTCATTTTACAAATATATGAATATCTCATCATTTTGCACACCATAAAAATATTTTATTTGTTAATTTAAAAATAAATAATTTTAAATGTTGTTTTTGATCCATAATTATACATATTTATGGGGTAGAATGCAATGTTTTGATACATGCATACATTGTGTAAAAATCAAATCAGGATGTTTAGCATATCCATTACCTCATATATTTATCTTTTTTTTGTGCTGAGAACTTTCAAAATCCTCTCTTCTAGCTGTTTTGAAGTATGTAATGCAATGTACAGTATTATTAATCCTAGTCACCTACTGTGCAATAGAACACCAGAACTTATTCCTTCTATCTGACTATAACTTTGTACCCATTGACTAATATCTCCCTATCTTGCCTGCACCCCTAACCTCCCCCAACTCTGGCAACCATTATTGTACTCTCTGCTTCTATGAGATCAACTTTTTTAGATTCCACATATGTGTAAATCGTGCCATATTTGTGTTTTTGTGCCTGGTTTATTTCACTTAACATACTGTCCTTCAGGTTTATCCATGTTGCCACAAATGATAGAATTTCATTATTTGTTATGGATGAATAGTATTCCATTGTGTATGTGTACCACATTTTCTTTTTCCATTCATCCACTGATGGACACACACTGATTCCATAACTTGCCTGTTGTGAATTGTGTTGTAATAAACATGGGAGTGTAGATGTCTCTTCGAAATATTGACTTCATTTCCTTAAAATATAAATAAATTTTAAAAAGAAACCAATGAATCAACATCAGATTTACAGTCATTCATCAGATAAAAAAATTCATAATATAAAATAAAAATACATAATGCAAAATTCGTATGGTAAAAGCAAACACTATGAAGTTGCTTAAAAATGAAATAGATCTATCTGTGTGTATAGATGTATACAGTAAAAAATAAAAATAGTTACAGAATACTATGTAGAGCAGTCTCTCAACACTGGCTTTCTTGACATTTAGGACAGTATACGTCTTTGCTGTGGGGGTTGTCCTATGCATTGCAGGGTGATTAGAATCATCCCTAACCTCTACCCACTAAATGCCGGTAAAACTATCCACCATCCCCATTTTTGGTTACAACCAAAAATATCTCTGTATATCACTAAATGTTCCCTGGGGACAAAATCACCTTTGGTTCAGAAACAGAAATAAAACATGATTTCATTGATGTGCAAACAAAATATCTATGTATTTGTTTTGTACATATGTAAGTTTATTATTAACTGGGAGTCATAAGTACAGTTTAAAGTGCATACATGAGACAATATACCTGAGGAAGGGTATGTAATTATAGATAATGGGGGATATTGAAAAATAAAATTATTCTGGGGGAAAAAGAGAAATAAAAACTGATTTTTAATGATTTTCCATTTTCGTGGGGCTAAATACTCCCACCACGACCAACATCAGCTTCAGTGATATCCTTGAACCCGGTGTTCAGAAGAGATTCGCAGACCTGGTTTTCAAAAGACATTTCAAGCCCGCTTTAGCCCACAACTGGATCTAATATATAACAGATAATAAAATTAAATCCTGGGAGACCACCCAACTTCCATAAGCTCATAGTTCTAGCAAAGGAAACATCTGGAAAAGGATCCAGATCTTTCGCGAGTCCTGTGCTCTATCTAATCACCATGCTACCATGCTAATAAAAGTAATATAGGACAGTGGTTCTCAAAGTCCTGAGACCAGCAGTCTCAGCAGCATTTGTGAAATTATTAGAAATGCAAATTCACAGGCTCCTCCTCAGAATTCCTGAATTTAAAAAATCTGGGGGTATTACCCAGCAGTGTATCTTTTAGCAAGCCCTCCGGGTGATTCTGATGAATACTAAAGTTAAAGAACCACAGGCATGGACAATAGTGATATCTTAAGTCACTTGATGCTTTTTAAAGAATTATCATCCTGTCAGCTGTGCTTCTCATAAATGCTAATCCTAGCAACACAATAAAACTGGTCTTTAGGAAGAGCAATCTGGCAGCTTTGTTAGATTTAACAAAGATAAATTGAAAATTTAGAAATGAGTTGTGGTTCTAATTTATTATGCTGACTGTGAATAAAGAAAGAAATGGTCCCAATGTAGAACCTGTAGCAATGACAATTTAAATGAAGGATAACATACAGAAAGAAACTTAAAGTGCCTTCAAGGTTTAGGGCTTCAAAAAATTTAATAAAAAAAATCCTGTCCACAAATCTATCCTGCTTTGTCCTCAACTTGTTGCTATGGTTTCCCATCTTTTTCACACACTCAGAACTTTAGAAGTGTATCACATATCACACATATTCTCCCTAATAGTATTTTTTTCAAGCTCCCCATTTGAGGATACAGACCTTTACTCATCCTTATATCCTCTGCAAAAACTGGCAGAATGTCTTTCACATAGTCAATAACTATAATAACTGAAATAAGAAATCCTTACATAGGAATCATTTCAGAAAGGTGATTAAGTTAATATTTACTTTGATGCCTCAGAAAAATGGGAGGCACCCAATGAAAATATTAAAAAAACAGATGGAGTTAACATACCTGGAATACTCACAGCCGCATACAAACCTTCAAACAAGTTTCTGTCACAGCTTAGTTCAATCTGATACATTCTTAAATGAGCTTCCTTTGTTTCGGCCAACACACGTTCCATGTATGCCAGCCACTAATTTTAGTGCATCCCCCGCTTTGTTTATAGTTCCTATAGTTTTGTTGTCCTAAAACTGATAAGCTTTTTATTTTGTATTCATTTAGAAGTCAACCTCAAATATGGAACCATTTTCATATTTAATATGTAGAATTATATATTGAAATGTATTTTTGAAATTTATTCTCTACTATTTCTCACTCTTTCAAATATTTTAGCTAGATAGAAAAAATATATTTATCTTCACATTTATGTGTTACAGTGTGCATAGACTATTTCGCAGAGAATGAAATAGAAGCTTCTACAAATTTAGTAAGTGAATAGGCGTTCCTACATTTGTAGGTAAAACTATGTACATTTACTGTCAAAAAAAAAGAAAGAAAATAGTTTTCTATATTCAGATACATATGAAATTACAGAAAAGGTGGTATATTTATTTGGGTAGTATTCCACTCTGTAAATTCTTCTACCCTAAAATATACTAAATTATACAGAGGTGGGTAAGAAGGAGTGCAGATAATATAATGAGATGCTTGTAATTGATTTAGTTTTGCCATTAGATCCATGACTTCAGAAATTTGTTTCATGTAGCTCTCAATATAAAAAATACAGAGCTAATAATAATGCCTATTATGAAGTGTTTTTCAAAAGACTAAAATATTGACCCAAGTACAGCAATTAGCACAGGACCTGAGTCAGAGTGCCCGTCTCAACATGTATTAGTTTATTATTAACTGCTATTATTATTGTTAATGCAACTTTTCTTCAGCAGCTATAGCAGCCCATTCATCTAAACTTAGGTAAGAACATTCTAAGAAGTAAAAATTTAATTATTTGAAAATTAATCACATGAAGAAGTTACTGCACTCATTTTAGTTGTCATAATCATATTATAGTTATGTTTTTGCTTAAAGAGTATTTGTCTTTTAGAGATAGATCAAAGTATGTACAGACGAAATACTTTAATGTCTTGGATTTCCACAAATATACTCTGGAGAGGAAGCAATAGATGAACAAATTAGACAAACTGTTGAAATTAGAGTATGTATACATGTTTCATATTTCTATTCTCTCCACTTTTGCATATATTTGAAAAAATTCTGTATTAGTTCATTTCACACTGCTATAAAGATACTACCCAAGACTGGGTAATTTGCAAAAGAAAGGAGGTTGAATGGACTCACACCTCCAGATGGCTGCAGAAGCCTCAGGAAACTACAGTCATGGTGAAAGGTGAAGGAGAAGCAAGGCACCTCTTACATCATGGTGGCAGGAAAGAGACGGAGAGAGAGAGAGATAAAGAGAGAGGAGAGTGCACACGAAGGGAGAAGAACCCCACACTTATCAAACAACCAGATCTCCTGAGAACTCTATACGAGAACAGCAAGGGAGAAGACCACCCCCATGATCCAATCACCTCCTACCAGGTCCCTCCCTTGACACATGGGGATTACAATTCAAGATGAGATTTGGGTGAGGAGACAGAGCCAAACTATATCAAATTCATAATTGAAATAACTAATAAGTGTAAACAAATAAAATACATTTTTTCTCTGCCTTAATTATTTTTGCTAGTCTTTGAAAATCTGATTCTCAGCCGCCTAACCTGTATGCCCATGGCTTCACTGACTGCCAAAATACACAAAGTTCACAGGAAGGAAAATAAATGGTTGCTTCTGTAGCTACCACCTAGTGGCAAATAGGTGATTACCCTCCCCCCCCCCACACACACACAATTAAAGGGGATTTTTATGGAAATTGAGTATGTTTTATATGAATGAAGTAAATGTTTTGTAAACATGAGTGACAACAATACTTTTTTGTAGCTAAAAGATATGACGGCCTAGCAGATTTAGGACACTCTGTATAGTTGGGTGAAGCATATTGATATATTGGTAAGATAGCAAGGAATAAGGCAATTTCAGTATAAAGTTATATCAGAGTAACAAAAATATGCTAGCGGTGACCATATGATGAATTTACCGTGACTATTATAAAAGCAAATACAATTCCAAACTTTTGCAAATCTACCCTTGTGGAAAAGCTTTCTTAGTAACAGATGGGATTTTGGGAAATCAAAAGGGAAACGTATGAATAACATTGAACTTTATTTAACCTAACCAAATCTCACATAATTGATATAAGGAAGTTTAAAAATCATCCCAGAATAAATAAATGCATCTCATAAATAAATGTACCATATATATGATCTTGAAATACATTTATGAGATACATTTACATATAAATATATCCCATTTTAGCCTAATTTTTTCAATTTTCCTTATTATGTTTCCATTATTTTATCAGAATAAGAATATTCTTTATGTAGGCAAACTTTCCATGAAATTCATTGCTAAGTAATTGTTGTGGTGGGGAATGTTGAACTCCCAAAGAATTTTTATGATAAAGGGGTATTGTACTTCAAAGTCACTTTTTAAGTGACTTTGGTAAGTGACGTGTAATTAGACCTACTCTTGCAAGTGTCCTAAACTATTCTAAAATTTTTGGCTTTATCTTTTACAAATATATGACTTTCTGACAAACAGATACTGGTAATTAAATATAGATCCAGTATAAACATGAGAAGTCATAAATCAGAATCATTTTTAAACTAGCATAGTGTACTGTGTACGCATTTCAGAAAACCTGGAGCATGTTAAGCTTTCCCAAAATGAAGAAAACAAAACCACCTTCATTGGACTTGAGATATCTTATTATTAGTGTTATTAGTGCGATGGCTGTTCAACCTAGTGATTAACAAAAGCAATAGAGATAAGCTTCTAATTTATGAAAGCTGAACATTTTTTTGAAAACATATCCTATTTTACCTCAGAAAAACATCCTGACCTATCATGTAATCCTAAGGATCAGACTACAGAAAAACAGTCATCTCCATTTTTAAAAAGTTTAAACGGACAATTATTTTTCTTATAAATATATTATACAGCATGTTTTTTAGGCTAAATGTATTGATACTTATGGACATAATTCATGATATTTTTCTACTTAAAGGATTATTTGCATGCAGCTTAATTTACTGAAAAGAATGGACCAAGAAGTCACAGAGGGTTACTATTCTTTTTAACTTGATATTCTTAGCTTATGGCAGAGTTTAACATTCATAAGTATTTTCTTCCAGTGTTAAGTGAATGCTAATGATTTATAAAAGAAAATAAAATATGTCCATATTAGATCACAAGAAAAAATAGTGCTTGGAGTTTTATAATTTGGGGATGCATTTTCTTTTTTCAAACATACAAAAGTCCCTTCTCAACCTACATGTAATCATTATAGGATGTTACTCACCATTAACGATAACCTTTGACTTTTGTCATACTCTCAAGTGGTGGGCTGAAAAAACAAGTAGACTTAGGTTGTGACATGATCACATATTCTTTTCAGCTAGATATAGGCAGTATAAATATGAAGTTACATCCATTCATCATGATGACATGATGTGAAGGATGCAGTATAGGACCCACACTTCTGAACTCAGTCATTCTCCTCCACATGGATGCTTCTTGATTTGCACTCTGAATTACAGAACAACTCTTTCAATTTAGCTGACAAGCTGATTTAAGCAATCCTAAATATACAGTAAGTCCATCAGATGTTTCAAAATACAATTCAAAATTTCATATTTATTAAAACCCATTATAGTCTTTCAATTTTGCTGTTTGTGCTCAAGTCTCCTGATAAGGATTGCCCCTTTGGGGTAGCCGACAAAGTCAAAGCATAACCTTATGGCAGAAGGAGGAACTGACAAAGACATGTAACCTGTATTTGTCATATGTGAATTTTAAAGAAATTGGAATCCAAATGTCTTCATTAGATATAAAGTATCAAAGTTTGGAGGACTAGTCCAAGAAATGTTGGCATCCCATTTGGAAGAAGACAATGTTAGCATATGTCTACCAATCTAAAAACCATGTATTCTATTTATGAATGCAAAAAAGAAAGATTTAATACACAGAACACATTTTCCCATCCATAGTTCTGTGTGTTCCTCAAATCTTACACACACACACACACACACACACACTGACAGACGTTCCTAGGATGTTGGCTTTTCCAAATTTTTTTATGCCACAAACACATTTAAGCTTGTGTGGATTTCAAAGAAAACATTTTTATCACTGATGTGAGATAAAATGTTATTACTCTGTTTTACTTTCAGAATAGATGAAGTAAGTTTTTTAATTTTATGCAGCTCCCAATACAGGGGAAAGACAAATGGAATATATTCTTAATGTTTTTAAACTCAGATTTTAGAATAATACTTCAAGGAAATTTTGTAAAGAAATTGAACAGAAGCATCACAAAGACTGCATAAGCCAATGATCCCTAGCTTATATGAGCAGACAGAAAGGTTTTAAAGTGTGTGTTGAGTTAACCAAATGGCATCCACTGTAGCCCAAAGGATTGCTGCACAGTTTCGTATAACAGTTAGCGTAAGTATTTAGTTTTGACTTGTAAACCAGTGAGAAATTAGCTGGACATGGTGGTGCACACCTGTAGTCCCAGCTACTGGGGAGGCTGAGGCAAGAGAATTGCTTGAACCTGAAGGGCAGAGGTTGCAGTGAGCCAAGATTATGCCACTTCACTCCAGCCTGGGTGACAGAGAAAGACTCGGTCTCAAAAATAAATAAATAAATAAACCTCTGTGGCGGAGGAGAATATTCAACAGATCGTCCAATATGAAATTACAAATGGGCTTTTATATTATTATTGATCAGAGATTTGTTACTTTAAAAATAGTTTTAAGACTGTAATTCTCATTATTTCTCCAAGGTATGAATAATTTTTTACTTTTGATATCCACGTGAGTTATAAAGGCAATAGGCATACCAAACAGTCTTTTTCATAAAATTAAGAATTCCTCTCCAATCTACAAAATGGGTATTTGGTAAGTCCCTTCCCTAGGGAATATGTTTCATAGTTCAACCCCTGGTGGAGAATGACTATAGATGATAAATTTTTTATTAGTGTTCAAAAGAACATAAACATCTATGAACTGAATTGAAAATAAAGCAAAGAACCATTTATTTCCTTTAAAAATTTAAAATTATATTGGGAGAAAAATCCACACTTGTTAAATACTTAGGCTTGTAGATTCTGGATTAGTATCTGTGGTGGCCCCTAATAGATATGTCTGCATTCTAACCCTGAAAGCAGTGAATACAATCTTATATGAAATACAATCTTTGCCAGTGTAACTAAGCTAAGGATCGCAAGATGAGAACATCCTGTATTATTAAGGTGGGTGGGTCTGCAGTCCAGTGACAAGTGTCCTTATAAGAGACACACAGAGGATAGCATGTGGGGAAAAACAGGAGAGGCCAAATCTGAGTCAGAGATTAAAGTTATGCAGTCACAAGCTAAGGAATGCCTAGAGCCTCCAGAAGCCAGAGAGGCAAGGAAAGATTGACCCTAGAGCCTTTAGAGGGAATTCGGCCTGGCTGGCACGTTAATTTTGAATTTCTTGCCTCTAAAATTTTAAGAAAATAAATTCTGTTATGCAAGCCTCCCACTCAGTGGTAATTTATCATGGCAGCCCTAGAAAACTAATACAGTAATTAATTGCATAAATTAAAGTACATTCACCAGAACAGTGTAATTACAGGCCATTACACAGGCACAAACAGGAGTCTTTCTTGTTTTGGTCATCACCAAATGCAGAAATCTGGGCACAGACTAGGTGATTAATAAACATGTTGCTAAACGGCATCTATTTTCTGTTAATATCATAATTAATGTAAAGTGAAAAAATGTTAAGGACAGAAAGTAAAGCAAATATTTTACATCTTGTAGCTTTTAAAAATTTTTTTCTTAAATATGATGAGGAAGCACATTTTCAGGGTTTCTAATGTAAGTTTCTTGGAATCAACAAAACTGAAAGAGAACTTTACACCTGTCCATTGTGAAAATACACTGTGCAATATATGTCATTTTCATGAAAGGAAAAAGTTTCATTTGAAAAGATTGACAGTCTACTATAACTCTCTTTTGCCACAAATCCATGAGTGAAATAGTGCAAGAGCTTTTAACTGTTTTCCCATAAGGTGAGATAGATACCAAAAAATATAAAATATTGGGTATATGTTATGAAGCACAGAAAAAGAGCAAACGTGAGCCTTATTCCCACATTTCCTTAAGAATTAGAACATTAGAAATAAGGTGATTTTACTTACGTGCTTCTTCCTTGGTTTCCTGCCCCTTCCTCTTCCACCCACCCACCTGTATTAGTTTTTTATTGCTGCCAGAAAAAAACAAACAAAAAAATACATAAACTCTAACTGTTTAAAATAACATTTGATTATTTATCTCAGAGTTTGTGAGTGCTCTACCTCATGACAAAATGAAAGGATCATGGAGGCTGTGCTTATTTAACGTGCCATTGTATTAATCAAAAGATTCTGCTAAAAATAAAGTTTCGGTGCCGAAAAAAAAAAAAGAAATAGCGCTAGAATATAAAATTGCCTTTTTAATTCTCAGCAAGGCAACGTACTTCCATAGAAGGGTGCGGCCTTACAGATGGATCAATGGTGAGCGCACACTTGGACCAGGGAAGGGAAGGAGTTCTTATCCCTGACGCACATGGCCCCTGCTGTTGTGTCGTTCCCCTATTGGCTAGGGTTAGACAGCACAGGCTAAACTAATTCCAATTGGCTAGTTTAAAGAGCATGACAGGGTGAATGGTTTGGTGGGAAAAATGGTTATGACAGAGCAGGTAATCGGAATGGATCAGGGTGGAATGAGTCAGGGTGGAGAATGAGTCAGGGCAGAACAGGTAATTGGAATGAGTTAGGGTGGAGCAGGTAATCGGAATGAGTCAGGGTGGAGCAGGTAATCGAAAAAGGTTGCTTTATGAGGAAGTTAAGTTTAAAAGTAGAAGGCAAATAATTGAACATACTGACATATTGATTCTTTGAAGAGAAACATAGAACTCATATCTAACAATTCCATTTCCCTACATAATTTGCACCAAAAGCTAGTTCCTGAGTCTATTTCTCCAGGTTTCTGGCCAGCATGCCCAGTGTATTCTGAACCAACTGAGAAGCAGACACAAGGATCAGATGGGACTCTAGATTTTCATTCTGTCCAGTACAGCTAGATTGGAAAAAAAAGCTTGACTGCCAGAACAAACTGCATCATATTCTTCCTTCTTCTGAAATTAAATTTACCTTCCCAAGCAGAGGAACAAATAATGAACATGGTAAACTTACCATGGTAAGTTGACCATGGAGAAGAGAAAGCAGAGTGGAAAGCACATACTATGTGAAAGGCAATTTATTGCTTCCTGCAGGAGCACAGCGTTTTATTAACTCTGCTAAACAGTGGGCAGGATCTAGCAAGGAATGGTCTAATCTGATTACAGACATTTGCTAGCTTTTCAGATGATACATTTTCAAGTCTTTGATGAAACCACAGGTAATAAAGTTACTTTCATTGGCAGAATAACAATAAGTATTATTTTTGTCAGAATAATTTAATTGGAATAGCTTAATTAGAAGATATTTTTGACCTGTGAATAATGGCAGCCTAAAACATTATATATGCTGCTAAAACTTGAATAATGTGAGACTAATCTTCATAATAAAAGTGATAAGACAGAGGCACCAGGAAGAACATCTTGATGCCAAAATACGTTAGCTAGCTGGACTTGTAAGAGGTACAGCATTAGCTATTTTCCGATATGCAAAAATCTGCAGATGCCTATAAAAACTGTAGAATTCCTTTGAAGTCTGTTACTGATTTTAACTTGTGTGTGTGTGTGTGTTTGTTGTTGTTGTTGTTTATGAGACAGAGTCTCTCTCTGTTGCCCAGGCTAGAGTGCAGTGGTGCAATCTCGGCTCACTGCAACCTCTGCATCCCAGGTTCAAGCAATTCTCTTGCCTCAGCCTCCTGAGAAGCTGAAACTACCGGCGCCTGCCATCACGCCTGGCTAATTTTTGTATTTTTAGTAGAGACGGGGTTTCACTATGTTGGCCAGGCTGGTTGGGAACTCCTGACCTCACGTGACCCACCTGCCTCGGCCTCCCAAAGTGCTGGGATTACAGGCATGAGCTACTATGCCCGGCTGATTTTATTTTTCATTGAATGAGAATTTACATATCAATTTATAACATATATACTTTATATAATTTATAAAAAATATATTATAAAAGTATGATGTAATCTTCCCCTGAAAACATCACTAATCATCAAGAAAATGCAAATCAAAATCACAATGAGATATCGTCTTACCCTAGTTAGAATGGCTATTATTAAAAAGACAACAAATAACAGATTATTTTTGGTGAGGATGTGGTGAATAGGGAATATTTATGCACTGTTGGTGGGACTGGGAATTAGTACAGCCACTATGGAAAACAGTATGGAGACTTCTCAAAAAACTAAGAACCATGTGATCTAGCAATCCCACAACTGGGTATTTATCCAAAAGAAAAGAAATCAGTATATCCAAGGGATGCCTGCACGCACATGTTTATTTATTTATTTATTTATTTATTTATTTATTTATTTTTGAGACGGAGTCTCACTCTGTCTCCCAGGCTGGAGTGCAGCCGCGCAATCTCGGCTCACTGCAAGCTCCGCCTCCCAGGTTCACGCCATTCTCCTGCCTCAGCCTCCCGAGTAGCTGGGACTACAGTCGCCTGCCACCACACCTGGCTAATTTTTTGTATTTTTAGTATAGATGGGGTTTCACCGTGTTAGCCAGGATGGTCTCGATCTCCTGACCTCGTGATCCGCCCGCCTCGGCCTCCGAAAGTGTTGGGATTAGAGGGGTGAGCCACTGCGTCAGCCTGCACGCACATGTTTATTGCTGCACTATTCACGATAGCAAAGATACGGAATCAACCTAAGTGTCCATCAATGGATGAAGAGATGAAGAAAATGTGATATGTATACACAATGGAATGCTATTTGGCCGTAAAAAAGAAAAAAATCTTGTCATATGCAGCAAACATGGATGGGCCTGAAGTTCACTATGTTAAGTGAAATAAGCCAGACACAGAAAGAAAATTTCACAGGTTCATCGGTGAGAGCTAAAAACATTCACTCATGGAGGCAGAGAGTAGAATGATAGATATCAGAGGCTGGGAAGGTTTGTGGTTGGGAGAGGGGTATGAAGTTGGGAGAGGGGTATGAGGCTGGTGCATGGGTATAACCATACAGTTAAATAGAAGGTACCAGTTCTAATATTTGATAGCAGAGTAGGGTGACTATAGTTAGCAACAATGTATTACATATTTTAAAGCAGCTAGAAGAGAGAACTTGAAATGTTTTCAACACAGAAAAATGATAAATACTCAAGGTGATGAATATCCCCAAATACCCTGAATTAATCATTTATACAGTCTATGCATGCAACAAAATATCACATGTACTCTATATATGTAAAATACTATATATCAATAAAAATAAAGGAAAAATTTATCAAACAGAATTTTGAAAAAGTGGTGTAGTGAACACATTTACCACCATCTTATATTAATCTTTTTTCTTCTGGCATACTCAGCATCAAGGATAGAAACATTACTAAAATTAACTTAATTGAACTAAAGACAAAGGAGAAC
Organism: Pongo pygmaeus; assembly: GCF_028885625.2. Lineage (NCBI taxonomy): Eukaryota > Metazoa > Chordata > Mammalia > Primates > Hominidae > Pongo > Pongo pygmaeus. Next base: position 96,262,261 of record NC_072379.2, on the reverse strand, counting down.
AGTGAATGCAACTTGAAGAATATTAAGGAATGCCTGAGTTTCTGAATACAAGATTATCCTTATCTTTAAAAGCCAACTACAGGAGTATGATTCTTTTTTACCATTACACACTTCTGTGACAGGGTGGTTAGCACTTGTAGCTACCCAAAAATAATCCCAAACATGATTTCACATAGTGCTGGGAGTTTGACGGTTTGCTGTCAGATCTTTTCTCTATCTTCCTTTTTTTGACTGTATCAAAGGGGACTGATCCTCACAATGATTATTTCCCAGTCTGCTTTGCAACATGGCTGCCCATTGGGTTCAGCAATGAGAAGCACTGCCAGGAAATTGAAGGTTCTTTTTAAGTGAATGAATACTATACTTGAATATCTATTTCGACTTCACAGAGTGAATTAGCTTGCTTCCAAGATACTAATGGAAAATAAATAGTATCTTTATCCTTGTTAATTATTTTAATTTGCTAATGATATGCTGAATTCTAGTTTAGAATTTATTAGAAGCCTGGGAAAATAGTAAATATTTGGAATAGTATTCTCCTAGAAATTTTAGTATATTGGAATAAAATACATTAAAATTCTTAGAGGCTAATTAGTCAATAACATATATCCCTATTTATTTCCATCACAAAATAATGTTATAAAAAAGTATAGCTTTCAAATCAGAACAGAGCAAGCAAAAGCAAGTGGTCAAGAAATATTAGCTACTTTTATTTAACTCTTGGAATCTAACATTGTTTATCACTCCCTATATCTCAAAATCTCTCTGTCACTGACTTTTGTGGGACAATGCTCTTTTACAGTTACCTTTTCTCTGAACTTTCTTTAGAAACCACTTCACATTTTACATTTTTAAAGTAGTTCATCTTTTACTCTATTTCAGTCTTGCTCTATAACTTACCTTCATGGTGACCCCAGGTTTAATTATCCTAATATGGTTCATACTAGTAACTGCAGAATTTATAATTCCATGCCTGTGCCCTCTTTTGAGCAATGTTAATTGACTATTAACTCTGGAGATCTGTTAACTTTGATCAGTGAAAGTGGGCATTTAGATGTCTCTGTTACCAGTAGGAGTTGCGTTAGATCTTAGGAGATTGCAGAACTCTTTAGCGAGATCATTTAGGCCCTCAGAGTATGGCTGGAGATTAAACGCAACATTGAAATGTAGAAAAATAAATAAATAATGGCCACCAATAAAGAAATACTTTCAAAAGTCCTTGTAATGAAGTTATTCAAAAAGTCATTAATTTGACAAATTACTTACTATTTTGTTGCCTTTATTGCTTGGTAGATTTTTAGTACTTTGTTCCAATAGTCACTGTAGCAATTATAATGTGTTACATGTATATTTATATACTCATGCTGATTAGATTATGATCATTTCAAACTCATGCTGATTAGATTATGATCATTTCATTAGATTATGATCATTTCATTATTCATGTTTATATTTACAGTACTCAGTATTACTGCTAGCTTTATAGACACTCAGTTTCAGAAATGAAGTTTTTTATCAGCTAATGAACTTTACAAGTGAACTTAAAGAAGAAAAATCTTAGCTAGAGTGATTAAGAAAAACATTACCAGTTTTCACAGAAGTGTGTATCAAACCAATTTGGGGGATTGGCCTAGAGTAGCTCATTGATCAAGATTGATGGCCCACAGACCAGTCTATGATCCAGAAAGATAGGACCATCATAAGTTTGATTTTGACTAGTTTCTGTATTAAAGGTAGCCCAATTTGGCGGAGGCAAATTCAGCAACTAGAATCATCATGGAATTACATTACATTGGCTGAGGAACAATGGTATTGATCAGGCTATCTGTTCATTTAAAAATAGTACCCCAGTCAGCCTGTGAAAGTACAGAGTACGGAGCACAGGGTTCATCCCTACAAGCCAAGGAGTTAGACTGTCAATTCAGATGTAGGTTCTGAGTGTAGTTTTAAATCAACAAGAGAATTGCAGTGCCTATTAGTAACTAGTATAAGTTATTAAAGAATTACTAGGAAGATAGGAGAAAACACTGGCTTAGTGGGATTTCTGGTGTTAAGAATTCAACCCCAGAAACCTCTGTACACAAAAGTTTCAACATCAAGTATATGTAAACATCTTGATATGAAGCAAGCCAAGTGGCTTTGCTTTCGGATTAAAAGTAGATGTGAATAAACTTGAAATAAACTATAAAGGATGAGAACTAAATGATAAAACTTTAGAAGAACAAACAACATCAATAGTTTCCAGCAATGTAACTGTTAGCTCCCTTAAGAAATGTCTATATAAAATTATACTCAGTATTCATTGTTATAAACCATATTACTGACAGAAAATATTGTTTCTTCCATAATTTTGGTGTCTCTTCCAACAAGGCGGGATTCAAAATGTGATATATTTGATGTTTTTATTTTCCTAAATATACACCTTTTGCGACATCATGATTTCTTACTTTCTTCTCAGTGTGTGGACTTAAGGAACTTTACTAGATTTTACTATCCCAACCATAACGAAATTGTAAACACAATGATAAAGTCATTTTATTACTAGCATCTCCTGGGGGGCTTCCTAACTTCATCTGTGTGGAACAGCCTCATCACTGGCATATACTTCTCTTCCTAGAAATCCAACAACACTACATTTGTAGCCTCTCTTGAAATTACGTTGGAACCATATGATTGGCTTCTGACTATTGAAATGTGGCAGAAACTAATGCTGGCCTTTTCTTTCTTTTTTTTTTTTTATTATGCTTTAAGTTTTAGGGTACAAGTGCACAACATGCAGGTTTGTTACATATGTATACATGTGCCATGTTGGTGTGCTGCATCCATTAACTCGTCATTTACATTAGATATATCTCCTAATGCTATCCCTCCCCACTCCCCCCCACCCCGCAACAGGCCCCAGTGTGTGTGATGTTCCCCTTCCTGTGTCCAAGTGTTCTCATTGTTCAATTCCCACCTATGAGTGAGAACGTGCAGTGTTTGGTTTTTTATCCTTGTGATAGTTTGCTGAGAATGATGGTTTGCAGCTTCATCCATGTCCCTACAAACGACAAGAACTCATCCTTTTATATGGCTGCATAGTATTCCATGATGTATATGTGCCACATTTTCTTAATCCAGTCTATCATTGATGGACATTTGGGTTGGTTCCAAGTCTTTGCTATTGTGAATAGTGCCGCAATAAACATATGTGTATATGTGTCTTTACAGTAGCATGATTTATAATCCTTTCGGTATATACCCAGTAATGGGATGGCTGGGTCAAATGGTGTTTCTAGTTCTATATCCCTGAGGAATCACCACACTGACTTCCACAATGTGTGTTTTTCCTCACTGTGTTCCATTTCAACTGTGATCTTGGAGATCTTATGTTCAAGATGGCAGAATAGCAGGATGGAAGAGCCTCCGCCCCTGGGTCCCTACTTGCCCAACTCATGTCAGCGTATTGATATGAACAAGAAATAAATTTTCATTGTATTATGTCATTGAATTTGGGTGATTATACATTATAAATACTTGCATTAGTTCATTTGACTTATACTTCCAGCCTTAGTTAAATGTTTTCCACTTTGCTATAGTAACAACATGTTTATATATCTATTATGATTTTTATTTCAGCACCTTTTTCGTCTTTTTGTTGTTTACCTCCTCTTTCTCTCTGTCTTTCATAAGTTCCTTAAGGACAAGGACTTTGCAAGACAATGCATATATGGGAAAATGTAGATGCACAAAACATGATTAGTGAATGAATATTTAGATACACTAGATTTTAAAATAGTCATATTAAAAGTATTAATGCTGAGTTTTTGAGATTCTATTAGTCAAATAATAGTTTACATGCTATAGTCCTAAGCCAGGTAGAGAAAGTATGAAATTAAAAAGCAAATTTTAAAAAAATTATTATATTCCTTTAACACTACTACAGAAGTCATATCCTGAGTTGATAGAAATAAGTTAGGCATTACCAAAGTCATCAACTTTGTGCCACATAATTCATTGAATTTCTTCTAGGTACAGATTTTTATAAGGCAAAAATAAAAATAAAACTTCTACTGTAGCTGCCAATATTCTTTTAAAGATTTTGGAGGAAAAAACTTGTTTTGTATCATATTACAAAAAATGAACTTTGTTTCACATTGCAAATGAGCACACTCAATAGTACCCTCTCTCCCCAATAACTCTTAGTCATAATAGCAAAAATTGTAACCATATATATGTGTACAGTACATGCATCTGTTCATGCAAGTACTTATGTATGTGAGTAATCATTTAAACACTGTGCTCAAAAACAAGAAAAGAAAGTCTTAAATGCCAGAAATTATTAGGATTACTAAGAAACTAAAGAGAGATGATAAAATTAAACAATGACTTGATAACCTAGAATGTAAGTTAGAGCCTGAGAGAGAATAGTACACAGTGGCAGCATATAAGTTTCTCCAGACCTAAAGAAAATAGAGGCCAGAAACATTAAGAGAGTTGGAGCAACTCAGAGTAAGTTTGGCCATCAAACTGTGGAAGATACCTTTGACTGCAGAAGTCTGTACTCAGCTAAACCCATTGATATATGGGATGAAGACATTTTTCTAATATACAGGAACTCAGTTTACAACCAAAACACTCCCAAAATACTACTACAGAAATTAGTCCATTAATAATGAAAGTGAATTCTATGAGGAGGTAGTGAGTTGAAAAAATGTAATGGTGTACCACAGCCAAAAAAGTAGAATAATATGTCACCATTTAACTTAGTAACACTTGGAAAAATACAGAACAATTTTATCTTTTCCTGAGCTACAAACACTAGCTATACTAGCTAAAAGCACTAACAAAATAGTGAACATATATACACACACACACACTACTAGTGAACAAATGATATATACACTGATAGTGAACATTATGTATATAATATATACTACTATTTGTTATATAATATATATACTATACGTATATATTACTATTAGTGAGCATATATATATAATATATATATATATATTTCCATCATAGCTGAAGTGTGAAAAAAAGAAAATGAGACTTGAAGCTTCCAGAAAGAAATTTAAAACTTCATTCATTCCAGAATGAAGAAGGAATGTAAAAACAAAATGGAAAATTCATTGTGTCATGCTTTGAGAGGAGGAATCGGCCCAAATATAGACCCTACATCTAGGAGACTAGAGTTTTAATGGCCAAAGGCAAGAGAAAACATGGCACTGTGTCTTAATTCAGTATAGAGTTGGAAATGAGACTTCTAAATCAAGCTGGGACTTGCAAGTTTTGTCCATTCAAGACAAATAAAGACGAGAGTCTAAAAAAAAAAATAGCTGTGTCCCAGTGGAATGATAGGGAACTCTTCCCTATACCAGGGCTTTGATAGAAAAAAAAAAAAAAAAAAAAAAAACCTCACCACCAAAGAAGGTCTTACATGAGAAGTAAGTCCTCCAATCTTCTATACAGCTCCATGCACATGGCACTGTTTAGGTAAGTGAGGAGGGTGGCAGGGGGCTGGGAGATGAGGCTTAGGCAGCCTCACAAATAAAACATAGAAACCACAATAAGAAAAATATTCGTCACAATGAAAAAACCAGTAAACAAGGGTCTGTCTAAATGGCCTTATTAGACCCTTCAAGGCAATCCGTCAGAACAGACATGCATGGTAATTTCCTTTCTGCCACAAGCATAAGAAAAAAGGCTTCTCTTCACTGGTATTGAAAGATATTCATCTTAAAATTCCTAAATAATGTATTGTATAAGTTTCTCAAGCCCGTTGTAACAAATTATCATAAACTGGGTGGCTTCAAACAGCAGAAATTCACTCTCTCACAGTTCTGGAGTCTAGTCCAAAATTAAGATGATGGTAGAGTCATTCTCCTACAGAAGAATCCTTCCTTGCCTCTTTTGGCTTCTGTTGGTTTCCAGCAATCATTAGCATTCCTTGATTTATAGCAGCATAACTCCAGTCTCTGCCTTCATCTTTGCAGGGCCTTATTCTCTAAGTCTCCTCTGTGTCTCTGTATGTTTCCAAAGCTCCCTCAGCTTTAAAGAGTCCAGCATTGGATTGAAGGGCTGCCCTAATCCGGTATGACCTCACAGTAACTCGATTATATCTGCAATGACTAATTTCCAAACAAGGTCACATTCACAAATACCTGGGGTTGGGACCTCAACATATCTGTTTGGGGGACACAAGTCCACCTACAACAGACATGTAAATGCTTATGATGATTCAAAAAATAGACATTCTCCTAATTTTCTGTTAAAGATTTCTCAACTTTTCTGGAGGAAAACTAACAATGACTATGAAGAGATGCACAATTTCATATTCTTTGGCATGACTTCATTTTAAAAACTACATCCTCAAGAAATAATTAGAAATAAGTAAAAATTAACCACAAATCTATAGAATAGAGCATCATGTATAATAAAAGAAAATCTTTAAATACATATTATTTATATGGTATTAAAGCCTTTAAATTATAGATCAAGTAATTTTAATACATAGTAAAATGCTAAAGAAATACTTTAAAGTAAAAATTAATATACCATAGTTTTTTTGAAGTATGATAGTCACATGTTTAAAGAGGTTTTTCTAGGTGACTTTGTTTTTATGTTTTCTTGTATGTATATTTTTCAAAGTTTTTCCAATGGACGTACACATGTGTTACTTTTATAAATCGGGAAAAAAATAAATAAAACAGTGTTGTTCAAAAACCCACCTGTTCTAGTGGTCATTCCAGCTGCAGTGATTTCTTAGCCTTCAGTTATAACAAATAGTATCTGTTCATCTGCTTTTTTGTCTTTTGCTTTCCTGAATTGTAATCGTGTCTTTCCTCTGGCTCTTTTGATCAACATTGTTATTGTTTTTCATGTACTACTGAAATAATAATGTATTGTGTGTGATTACAGATCTGCTGAAGTACATAGAAAAAGATTCTGCAAAACAGCTGCTTAAAAAAATTGCAATGCTACAAAAACACAACACACTCCATAAAACATGCTGAGAAGTTATGCTCTTTCACAGATACTTCAAAGAACCACCCAGAAATGGTAGCAATGCAGCCAAAGCAAAAAGTATAAGGAGCAAGGAAGAACATAAGCCACAAATCAGAAACTAAGGATCTGAACAGCTAAAATACACCCAGAATTATTATATTATTTTAATACAATTTTTAAAATGTTTTGTTATCCCTTTTTCAATAAAAGTTATAGCCTAACAAATAGACTCTCTGTAGCACTTATTATATGAATACATGTTGTTAAAATTTTAAATATTTAATGTCCAATGTATGTTGAGCACTATTGATAGGTATCCAGGAAATCTACTCTATTGGCCTGCAATGTAGGAATTTATAATCTCATGAAAACCAACGCCCTGACATTTAGAACAATGTGGGACATGTCTTTATCCTGTTCTGTGCCCCAGGAAAGTTATCTCTTTATATATTTTATCAACCAGGTTCTCTTGTCCTACGGATCCTAGTTGAATTTGGACAATGCAAGTTACCAGCAGGAGATCAGAAGGGAGAGAGGTCTGGTTATTTATTTCTCCTAACCACCCACGATGGGTCATGGTTTGGCAGTGGCAATTGTCCACTATCCAAGACACAGATACTGTTGTGCAACTTTGATACTATCAACACACCTCTTGAATGTAATCTCTTAATTGTTCCCCATTCTTGCCTATCAAGCCTAGGAGGTTTAAGGGCTTCCCATCAAGGATTCTCCTCAGGTGGTTTTCTATCACCTACTTCTTCCCTTTACTTTGCTTATTCCTATGTACATACTTACCTTAAACTGTTTAAATCCTCCTTTTAGTGAACTATCTCCTACCTGGAAAACTTCTGACACCTTAATTTTTACCAAATTTGCCTTCAAGAAGCAGACCTTCTAAACTGGATTTGGAATTATTGTTCTTCTAGTCAATGGATGCAAAGATTCTCTTTGTTGAAATTAAATGAGACATTGCGAATTTGTGGCTTGCATTGGTATTAGGCTTACTCAAATTATCACTAGTGGTGGCACGAGTGGAGGGTAAGGCATTTGCAAAACTTGTGGTAGTGAAGTCTTTCGTCACTATGGTGATGATAATTATAAAAACCACATGATGAGCTGGCTTTTTCTGATTAGTCTATAAACATGAAAAACGAGAAACACACTGAAAGCCTTGAATTCAAAACTCAAATCATGAGTGGAGAGTCAACTGATTTTCAGGGAGTTCTAAAAAATATTAACTTATTTGGCCACAGAGAAGATATGACTGAATACCCAGCCCAAGGCCTAATGACTAGGGTTAAAAATTTGCAATTCCAGTTAAACATGTAACATCTTCAGTCTCTTCTGCCAAGAGCGGACACAGGCTTACTAGGAATGGCACCCTAAAATATGGTATGGGGACATTTGGGCAGACACAGAAAGACAAGATAGAAGCCACAGAAAACTTAAATCATTCTCAATAGTCCCTAGAAGAGAAAACTGTCTCTTCCCCCACCTTACCCCCGGAGAAAACAAGCCTCTCCTTGTATAAAAAACCTGTGAATAACTTCACCAATAACAAGGAGTTACAGATTCTCTTAATTGTCTTTTACACCAATTCTCCTTGCCTCTGTATTTCAACATGCCCCAGTGTTAGAACTCTAGACTGGAGAGAATGGACAGATGTTTGTACGATTAAATAGATACTGGCTTTTCACTGAGTTTAATTCTTAGAAATCCAAAATACCACTAATATCCATCATTTAGAGCAGATGCTTATTAAAGTAAAATGATAGGTGGTGTCTTGGCCCGAGTCTGTCTCACAGTGGAACCAGTGATCCAGCCTGTCGTTATTTACTTAGCACAAGCATTCACAGTAAAAATTATAACAGTAACTGACAAAACTGGCCACAGCAATTACCTCACTATGGATAAAGAGATACTATGATAGAAAATTTCTAATGGAAGGCCATATAAATGTGGCTCTCTATCCAAAATAGTACATTCAAGGCAACACTATGCCTCTTGGAGAATCACAGAAATTAGCATTATCATTAACATGTTGAAAAATACAGGATTTGCAATTCCTCCCTTGTCCCTATTTAACTGGTCTCTTTAGGCATTGCAAAATGAGATGGATCATGAATAATAACTGTGGATTTTCTTAAAGATGATCAGAAGCTGAAGCTAAATTCAGTTGCTCTTCTTGATATGATTGGAGCAAATCAGTCCTTGGTAACTGATATACAGCTTTTGAAAAATAAATTACTTTCTTTTAAATTCTCATGAACAAAGATAAGTAGAAGTGGTTGACCTGTACCTGGAAAGGGTAGAAGAGTTTTGCTTGCTGGATGTGACATATGGAAATAAGCAAACTTATTGGATACATTGTAATAACATGGCATGATGTCCTTGTAATGTACCAGCAAGATAATCATGGCTGTCCTGGACTATAATATGACAGAGAGAAGAGTTGACATGGCCCTAAGGTAAGGCAGCAAACATAGGCTGCTGACTTTTCTAGGTACAGATTGATCATTTTTTCTTATCTTTATTGATAGGAATTGAGCTTTAAAATGGTCAATTTTATGGCATGTAAATTATATCTCAGTACAGCTATTTTTTTAAAATAATAGATTCTGAAGTAGAAAAGGGATGGGCAATGAGAATATTCTCCATTTTTCCATCCAGCATCTGGATGGTAAAGAGAGACTTTCTTTCTATTACTCTTTGACTTTCTCTTTCCCACTCTTAGAGGCTCTCCTCGATGGCATATGTGGAACTCCTTCACTCTTAGCCTTTGTTTGAGTCCAGCCAATGTGAGGCCCAGAAGGCAATCATATGACGAAAGGAGAGAGATATCAAGATATCTATTCCCCTTACTCTCTCCCCTGATGAATTATAGTTAGTTACTGCCTCTGTTTCTTTATCTACAGCCATAAGCTCCTATCTGGTAACTTCTCTCTCAAAACTACATCTCCCTGTACATTCAGTAACAGCTGTTTTCCCCTTGTGCTTTCACTCTACAGATAATAATAGATTCCAGCTGTTGCTAATCTCTGCGTGCTTCCCCATGTTTTTGTACTTCTTTAATTCTTCCCGCACTTTTTAAATAATGCCTAATCATTTCTTAAGTTACCTGTTTGAGGCTACCATTTTCTATCAGAAGGCCAGCAAGTACAGAAGGTCTCATGGAGATGTGAGAAGGTAAGCTTGGCAAAAATACTTTTAATGAAAAAATGAAGCAAACCATATGAATATATTGGGAAACAGTGTTCTACATAGAGGCAAGAGCAAATGCTAAAGCCTGAGGCAAGAGTTTAATCAACCGGCTTGCTTAAGAAGCAGTAAAGAGGCAAATTTGGCTGAAGTGAAACAAGCAAGTATAAGAGTTGTAAGAAATAAGGTTGCAAAGAGTATAGGTTTGGTGAGATGATGTAGTAAACTAAAGAATGTTGTAGAAATTTTGGAATTTACTCTGAACAATAGGAAGCCATTGGGAGGTTTAAATGCAAAAGTGAAATTATTTAGCAGGATCACTCCAGCTGCTAGAGCTGAACAGACCCTAGAGACAAGTGTGGAAGATATAGCTGCAATAATCTTTCAGTAAATAGGCTAGAGATGATGGTAGCTAGGATCAAAGTAGGCAAAGTCTCAATATGTTTTGAAAGTAAAGCCAACAATAGTCGCTTATGAATTGGATAGAGAGTGTGAGTGAAATAAGAGTCAAGAATGACTACAGCTATTTTGCTTTGATCAGTGGAAAGAATGGATTCACCATTCATTGAGATGACCTTTGAATTATTTCAAAGGAATATAGAATACTCTTTTTGCAATCCATATACAACTTAATTCTTCTCAAGAAACATGGTATTTATTGTTAATCTCTTGCAAAATATCCAGCAGGTCCTCCAATAATGTCATTTCATTCAATGTTGTTTTGTTGTAGCATTGATGAGAAAGTTAAAATCAATTTCAGGTGGGAGCCACTGTCTTGCGTGGTTTGCAGTCACCTCGTGTCTGTGTGGGTTTTCTCCAGGTACTCCAGTTTCCTCTGGTATTCCCAAGAGGTACATGTTAGGTTAATTGGGGTGTCTCAATTATCTCAGTATGGTGAGTGTGGGTGTGGGCATGAGTGCTCCCTTGAGGGATGGTGTCCTGTCTAAGGCTGGTTCCCACTTTGCACCCTGAGCTGCCAGGACAGGCTCTGGCCACACACAGTCCTGAACTAGAATAATTGAGTAAATTACCTTACTTGTTTTCACTAACCTTTCTTAAAGATAGGTATAGCTCACATTTATCTCGATGTTTATTATTAGAAGGCTTTTGGTCTTTAGTTAGAGATTTGGTCATGTTTTTACGACCAGTAATATGTGGTAGGAACTAAGCTCTTGTTTGTGTCTACCAGCCTACGGTAAAATTAGTTTTGTTATACGTTGTTTCACTTGAAGTCACAGTTTTCAAGAACATATCTACAACTCTAAGTGAGGGCTTGCTGTGCAAATGTGTTATATATCATTTTGTTACTTTATGAGGATCCTCTAAATAGCAAACTAGTTGACATTTTCACAACTTACTCATTTTAAAAGTACACAGGGGGGTGATGGGTGCACCAAAATCTCAGAAATTACCACTAAAGAACTTATCCAGGTAACAAAAACCCACCTGTTCCCCAAAAACTATAGAAATGAAAAACAAGAAAAGTACACAGTTTTTATATTATTTTCATAATACAATGTAAACCAAAAAGAATTGTTTGATAGCCACTCAGCCTTTAGTCTCATTCGTCAAAAAAAAAAACAAAAAAACAAAAAAAACGAAAAAACACACATTTCCGAGGAATGGCTGCGACCCTGAAGATCATAAAACATACCATCAAGAGTTCTTTTTAAAAATTTTTAGTCCATGTGGTTAGGTCACTGACGTCAAAGCAATGATGTGTCTCACAAGAACAGATGTAAGCTTTCAAATATTTCATAATTGAAATGCATTGTTTTCTCAGTGTTTCAGTTTACAGTAATCAGAATCTGATGTGTATGTTAAAGAATCTGAAACTATTGCTATAAATGGCCCTACAATTTGCATAAAATATCAATGAATTGATGAGTTTAAGGTTCTTTATTTTCTTTTTAAAAAGTTAATTGAACTTAAAAACAGAACTTTATTAAATATTTATGTAGAGGTAATTAAGTTAAACATGATAAACAAGCACTCTCACTCTCCACACATGGACTCATCAAAGTAAAAGATGAATGTTGCATTTACTAACTCTTAATGCATGCTTTGTTTTGGCTATTTCCACCTGTATAGTTTTGTTTTAGAGAAATACTTAATGACAGGCAACTGAAAAACTAACTTTTTCATATGTCTTTAAAATTTCAAATGTAAAAGTGACACAGGAAGAGGACATCTAAGTGCCAGAAATAAGTGCCAGAGTAAATCTGAGTGCCAGAGTAAAAATCACCATTCCAACCATCACAAAAACATAATGTTTTATTAGGGCTTTAGAATGTAATGCATTTTTGTTGGAAATGTATTAATTTATGTCATTCTTACGATGATCCTATATGGGCCTATCTAATTAATATGTGTGTATGGAACATCATGACTCAGATTATGATCTATTAAATATAATACAATCTATTAAAACAAATATCTTCATTTTTACTATATATTCATATCTCTCTAGATATAAAGCTGATAGACCAGCTTTGGATAGATCCTCTGAACTATGCTATCTCACCTAAGAACTGAGTATCAAATGGTAACTTCTTGTTGCTTATTAACCAATACTTATTTAAAAATGTAGTCATCAATACTTCTTATAATGGTATCTGCACATACACTTTATGAATGATAATATAATTTAACATACAATGAAATCTTGCTAACCTAGGAAGATATAGAAAGCAGATGTAAATGAATAAACAATTTAAATTACCATTTTAATACAGTTGGTCTCAATAAGCAGCATTTTTAAAACTACATTCATGGGTTCTATAATCAGGTATATTATTAAAATATGTATTTATAATTATTATTTACATATAGGTAACACTCTGTTTTTCAAACTTTTCTATCCCATTTTGTTGGCACTATTAATTTGCATTGAGTTTTATTTTTAAGTTTATCAGAAGTTAATTTAAATCTGGTTATCAAATTTTCAGTCTACATTGATGGAATCTAAATTATTACCAGAAACTTGTTCTCAAGTGTCCTCATTCCACTCCTAACTGTCAGTCTTATTCATAATAACTTTATATCTCTCTTCAATCTATAGATTTATTTTCATATTTATCATATATATTACAACACACGTTAGTCTTTTTACATCCAGTCTTGAATTGCTCTAAGTGCTTCTCCATACTGCAAAGATGTCTCTGAAATACAAATCTGATGCATTAATTTGTTTTAACCCCTTGGGGATTCCTATTATTCCAAAGATAATATCCAATATCCTTAGTAGAGTTTTAACGCCCTTTATCTTCTGGCCTCTGTTTATCTTTGCTCCTCATCTGTCCCCAGCTTTCTAACTCCTAGACTCTAAACCCCAACCAAAAAACAAAACAAGCCCCTCAATTTTTTGCCTCAGTCATACTGACTTCCTTGAACATCTTGCACTTAACTCACACTCCCTTGCTTCCAGTCTGCACATTTTTCACCATCCTCCTATCTTCTTAAAAACTGGCTTAGGTGTTCCTTCTGTCAGACGATGTCCTTCCAATGGATTAATCACTTTTTTTATTTGTTGATTTCCCCTGACTAAGTTTCTCAAGTGCCATCCTCATAATTTTATTCCCAATTCTTAGTGTTTTTTCCACGAAAAAATAAAATTGATTCAATGCAACTAAATTAAGTTTCTTATAAAGTGTTTATTTGTAGTTACCAAAAAAAGTTGCTAGCACAATACAGGATGGACAAAACTTATTATTAAAATTATAATGGTTGAAGTTCTTCTGCTTCAATCTGCAGATCTGCTCTTGCAGCACAATAATCCCATAACAGAAGCTATGGAAATGATTTAAAACAAAATCAGATTCTTCTTGCATAATCCAACCCCCATAACCTTCTCCCACCCCATCTTCTACCACTCTCATCCCTACTCAAACTTCCCTAGATATTTTGCAGTTTTCTGATTGTTGGATCCTACCTTAGGGACCTTGTAGATGTAATTTTCTTGGACCTCAATTTTTTGCATAATTCTCTCTCAAATAACAACACTCAAAGAAAGCCAGCTGCCCTAGACACCTTATCTAAAATATCAAGTCTTTATACATACCATCACTCTCTTACCTCTGATGTCTGTGTTTTCCTAATAGTACTTTTCAATACCTGATACTACTTTACATATTTATGTGTTTATTGACTTCCCTAATTAGCTTATTGGTGGCATGATTTGAACTTGTCATATAAACAGCTGTATTTCTAGCACCTAGACCAGGGCTTCACACTTAATAGATGTTCAATAAATATTTCTGGAAGGAAGGAAAAAATAAACAATGAAAGATTTTAAACTGTTAATACTTTTTAAAAGTTTATTCAATGCTTTAAACCAATTGAATAACTGACTTAATCATAAAATCGGGCATGCAGTCATCAGTCCTTTAATTAGTCTCAAATAACAGGTTGAATAGTAGATTTGGTGATTATAAATAATCTTGTTAGTATTACAATATATTGTGAATACAGTTATTTATATTATGTTTTAAAATTATAATTATAATACTTGTGTATTATAGACAAAGGATGTTTATTAAGTCCTTGGACATTTTTTTCCCAATGTTTATATTTTAACAAAGTTGTCTCTGGGGTATTTACTTCATAAATATTTGAGAGTTGACCATTGCAGACACTGGTGACAGAGTAGGGACTCCAGCTGGGTCAATAATGATATTTCATTCTCCCAACCTTGGTGGTTCAAGTGTTGGCAAGTATCCCAATCTGGCCCAGGCAGGATATTTTGGATGAATTTTTAAACTGGAGAGGTGGTCTCAGTTCTCTGTAGCTTCGGAGGTAGGAGGTTTTGAGTACAGAGCTGCAGATGGCTATTTTGCTCATTATGCAGAGAAGCCCATCTGTGGTCAAAAATAATAAATACGACTCATGAAGAGAAATAGAAATTTGTGATAGACCAAATCCTACAGGCATTTGTTGTGTGGTTTGAACTGCTCTGACTTTGAAGTTACCCTTTCTGCAGCTTCGATGTTTAGCCCTTCCTTCAGTTTTCTACACTACCACAATGTATATCTAATATATAGCTTGTTATTGATTAAGCTATTACAAATTGAATTTCTATCTTTACAACTAAGAGTTCTGACTAAGAGTGTTTATGACAAAATGTCTTTTGAAAATATTAGTGTACTTGAACCCTATGAAATTTTATGATGCTGTTAAAGGAAATGGAAATAGTGTATAACATTTACCTTGCTACATTAAGTGAACAAATTAAAAAATGGTGTAGATCATGAGATACCATTAGGGCTGGGAGAAATGGGGGAAGAGGGAAAGTTTATATATTGTATTTTTTGTTTACAATAAGCATTTATTATCCATTTTTAATTAAAGAAAAATACAGCTATTTAAAAGTAACAAAAGTAGACAATAAAGAATCTGTTTACTAATTTAAAGCAATTTAGCTTAGAGAATAATAAGGCTGTATCTAGATAGGCAAACCATGTATGTCTATCTATTAGGTAAAATATTGTCTTTAAACTCTTATTATAATGGCAATCTCACTTTGACCCTTTTTAGAATGCTACAAGCCTCCATTCATAATAAGGCAATCTCAGAGGGGTAAGATACGCTTCTAAGAGCAAATCACAATCTTTAGTCAAGTTGTTTTACATATTACTTGACTGTCGGAATTTAACAATGTAAAATGGGATATATGTTGTCAAAGGAAAGGAAATAAAAGTCTTCCAATAAACAGTTGAAAGAAACACAGAGCTAGGGTTACACATGGCTTATTTTGTATAGAGACAAATTTCGGTCCAATATCCTTTAAACTATATTTTGATATGCGGAGAGTGAGGCTGCTAGCTTTGTGGTTCAACTGCTCTGTGGATTCATAACAACTGATACGTATGCAAGGATTGGTCAGTACTTTCGGTTTTGAGTCTCATAGAACTAGGATGTGACTTTCTGGCTGTTGGCAATGAATTAACTTCACATAGAAAATAGGTGCTACTCTTCATATCAAGCACTGATGGCATGTAGGTATTTCTTGAACCAGCTTCTGATTCCACATTGCCTGGATCCTTTTTTGCCAAGTAAATATGATATGTCAGTGGAAAAGGGCAGGACTTTTGAGTCATTCAAATCTGGGCTTTAAATGCTGATTCTGCTAAATATAAGCTTTGGGATTTAGGGGTAACTATTTGTCTTATACTTGTTTTCCTAATATGAGAAATGGGTTACTAATACGGAACATTCAGAGCTTTTGTTAAATTTAGTATTTTTCTATAAGTCATTAATTTAGCTTTCACCAAGTAGAGAAAAGTATCATCGTTATTACTTATTTTAAGAATGTTGTTTACTCAGACTATTAAAGTGCCCTGTAGCAATACGATTAATTCATTTTGAGTACAGTAAAAATTAACATAAATTATAAATTTTCAGAGATGATTTCTATAGGGAAATTACCTGGAACTTCAAAGCTAACAATATTCATGCTTTTGGAATAAATATAAAATGAACTGTTTATGTTGCGTATAAGAATTTATTTAAAGTTTTCTTCCAGTGCATAATTTTCCCTACAGCTGTAATTAACCTTCAAGATTTTATGGGACTTAAGTGTTATTTTGATAATATAGTTTTAAAAGTAAGGTTAATTGGACGAATAGTAAGACAACAAACAAAGGTTTCTTGGAGACATGGGAAATTATACCAAGAACTCCTCATGTATTTGCCATAATGTAATCCTAATTACATGGAGTATGTGATTTTTCAACAGTTTCTGCATTTATATAAACAGCAATACCTCAAGTATGATTTTTCTTGAAGGTCCAGGTGAAGGTGTAGTATCAGCTCTGTGAGTGACAGTTGCTACTAGAAGATGGGAAAACAGATGACAGGCCAACAATGGGCAAATAAAAGGGGCAAGAAGAGGTTCTAGCCTCCATTGGATCAAGATCACACTCAGTATTTGATCCTTTAAATTCAAATATTTTAGTATATGTTGTCTTCTAGTTTTTGAAACAAGCTTTAGTGAGAAAGTTGTGATCTGTAATACATCCTAGGAGATCTTTAGATCCAGAAATTTTACCTAGCATTCAATATTTCTATTAATTAAACTTCAATTATTTATTCCATTGTGCTCTGTGTCTTGGCATTGCAGGACAGATTTCTCAAAATAAATTTGCCCCTTTTATTTAAATTAAGAAAAATTTGTACAAGAGTTTTTTTGAATACTACATCAGGAAAAATAGACATAGAACAGAATGATTATTAAAAATTCCAAATTTTAATGTTAAAATGTATTAATATCTTAAAATGTATTTTTAACTGAATCATACTATGTAATAAGGAAAAATATAAGGTCTCATATCTTACAAAATCTCATACAAAAATAGCAATAATAAAACAACAATAAAATCCAGATTTGTTTAGAATTTAAGTATAAAAAATTATTTTAAAAATTACGAAAAACTGGAAACAAGTACAGTTAAAGCAAATTCAGATGATAGCAGTTGACCACACAAAAATGATATGTTTCAAGAGGCTTAGGAATGATCTTGAAATTTTACTTCTAGGATTTTATTCTAAATGAGTTATTAGCTATATATATATATATATATAATTTTATGTACAAAGATGTTTATAAATGAATTAATATTAGCAAAAATTGAAAACAAAACCTAGAACTTAATTCCAAGAATAGAGAAACATCTAAATTTCATTTGTTACAGACACAAAATGAATAACATGATTTTAAAGATCTTTTGGGAGATGAAAATGCTAATGATACAATATAAAAATATGATACCCAGTGCATTTGTGTTAATAAAAAATAACAAAAGAAAATAGAATGTTAATGAATATTTTGGGGTGGTGAAATTATGATTATTTTTCTCTTCTATATATTTTTCTATATCTTCAATTTTTAAAAGGTCACGTTAATTTATAATTAAAATCAAAATAAACATTGAACTAAATAATAAATACATGGCATACACAATGGAAGACTATGACTGTTTAACTTCCATATATGTGAGGAAGACTATATTTTATGTCTTTTTCTTTTAGTTTATATTATCTTTTATCTATAAAAAATCCAAACAACTAACAAACAGAAAGCAACAACATCATCAACAAAAAAGACCCTCTACAAAAACCCATCCAAAGGTAATCAGCCTCAAAGATCAAAGGTAGATAAACCCACAAAGATGAGGAAAAACCAGGGCAAAAATGCTGAAAATTTCAACAGCCGGAATGCCTTTTGGAATCTTAATTTGGTGCTAAATGCCCCAGTTAAAAGACACAGCCTGGCAAATTGGATAATGAGTTAAGACCCATCAGTATGCTGTATTTAGGAGACTCATCTCATGTGCAAAGACACACATAGGCTTAAAATAAAGAGATAGAGGAAAACTTACCAAGCAAATGGAAAGCATAAAAAAAAAAAAGGGTTGCAATCCTAGCCTCTGATAAAACAGACTTTAAACCAACAAAGATCAAAAAAGACAACGAAGGATATAATGACATAATGGTAAATGGATCAATTCAACAAGAAGAGCTAACTATCCTAAATATATATGCACCCAATACGGGAGCACCCAGATTCATAAAACAAGCTCTTAGAGACTTACAAAGAGACTTATACTCCCACACAATAATAGTGGGAGACTTTAACACCCCACTGTCAATATTAGATCAATGAGACAGAAAATTCACAAGACTATTCAGGACTTGAACTCAGCTCTGGATCAAGCAGACCTAACAGACATCTACAGAACTCTCTACCCCAAATCAACAGAATATACATTCTTCTCAGTGCCACATGGTACTTATTCTAAAATCAACCACATAATTGGAAGTAAAGCACTCCTCAGCAAATGGAAAAGAACAGAAATCGTAACAGTCTCTCAGACAACAGTGCAATCAAATTAGAACTCAGAATTAAGAAACTCACTCAAAACCACACAACTACATGGAAATGGAATAACCTGCTCCTGAGTGACTCCTGGGTAAATAACAAAATTAAGGCAGAAATCAAGAAGTTCTTTGAAACCAGTGAAAACAAAGAGACGACATACCAGAATCTCTGGGACACAGTTAAAGCAGTGTTAGGAGGGAAATTTATAGCACTAGATACCCACATCGGAAAGCTGGAAAGATCTAAAATCAACACCCTAACATCACAATTAAAAGAAATAGAGAAGCAAGAGCAAACAAATCCAAAAGTGAGCAATAGACAAGAAATAACTAAGATCAGAGCAAAACTAAAGGAGATAGAGACACAAAAAACCCTTCAAAAAAATCAATGAATGCAGGAGCTGGTTTTTTGAAAAGATTAACAAAATAGACCACTGGCTAGACTAACAGAAAAGAGAGAAAAATCAAATAGACACAATAAAAAATGATAAAGGGGATATAACTACTGATCCCACAGAAATATAACTACCATCAGAGAACACCTCTATGCAAATAAACTAGAAAATCTAAAAGAAATGGATAAATTCCTGGGCACATGTACCCTCCCAAGACTAAACCAGGAAGAAGTTGAATTTCTGAATTGACCAATAATAAGCTCTGAAATTGAGGCAGTAATTAATAGCCTACCAACCAAAAAAAGCTCAGGACCAAACAGATTCTCAACCAAATTCTACCAGAGGTACAAAGCGGAGCTGGTACCATTCACTCTGAAACTATTCCAAACAATTGAAAAGGAGGGACTCCTCCCTAACTCATTTTATGAAGCCAGCATCATTCTGATAGCAAAACCTGGCAGGGACACAACAAAAAAATAAAACTTAAGGCCAATATCACTAATGCATATCGATGTGAAAATCCTCAATAAAATACTAGGAAAACAAATCCAGCAGCACATCAAAAACCTTACCCACCACGATCAAGTTGGCTTCATCCCTGGGATGCAAGGATGGTTCAACATACACAGATCAGTAAACATAATCCATCACATAAACAGAACCAATGACAAAAACCACATGATTATCTCAATAGATGCAGAAAAGGCCTTTGATAAAATTCAACAGCGCTTCATGTTAAAAACTTAATAAACTAGGTATTGATGGAGCATATCTCCAAATAATAACTATGACAAACCCATAGCCAATATCATACTGAATGGGCAAGGGCTGACAGCATTCCCTTTGAAAACTGGCATAAAAAAAGGATGCCTTCTCTCACCACTCCTATTAAACATAGTATTGGAAGTTCAGGCCAGGGCAATCAGGCAAGAGAAAGAAATAGAGGGTATTCAAATAGGAAGAGAGGAAGTCAAGTTGTCTATGTTTGCAGATGACATGATTTTCTATTTAGAAAACCCCATCATCTCAGCCTAAAAACTTCTTGAACTGATAAGAAACTTCAGCAAAGTCTCAAGGTACAGTTGAATTATCAGTGCCTGGTATATAGTACACACTTAATAAGTATTATTCTTATTCTAAGTTATATAAGTTAGAAAGTCCCACTTTACACATGATGATATCAATTTCACCAGCCAAGTCAAAGATGAACAAATGTGTTTTCAAGTGTGTATAAAATATGCGGTTATGTTTTAAATGTTCTCTTCAGCTCTAAAAAATTCTTTCTTGTGGAATTTTTAGGCCTTGAACAGTTCTAGAATATTACGATGTGCTGTCCTCATTTTACTTTCACCCCGGGTTGAGAGGAAATTATTACTCCTTTATCTTAGCCACAGATATTTCCTGGCCTTTGGTCATTTTAGGAATTCTCTATTTTCACAACTCTCACAACAGCTGTTTTTAACAATCTAAGTCTAATACCACAGCCTAAAAACAAAAAAAAAATCAAGTACAAACTTATCACTAAAACAATTTACATTATTGACAAACCTAAATTTATTAAAATGGAAGAAAGACATCAATGTTACTGAAGATGGCCACAAAGATGGTACTAATTTTAGTCTAAGCATTTGGAAAGGTTTTTTTTCCTTTAGTTCTGCAGATTTTCTCATATGCATGGTCAACAGAAGCAGAAAACTCCAGTTTGTATTTTCCTATTTTTTCTATAGCTTTATAAAGATAGGAATTCCCATTTTGTTGCCACTATTCAATTTCATGTGGTCAGAGTTGTCAACACGAAAGTTCCCATTGTAATGTTCATTGTCCTGGTACCAGTTTACCTACAGTTTTTTTCACTCAGAACACCAACTTGCTAGTCTTGCAGATAGTTTTTCCGGCACAAAATATAGTCACCTCTGTCTCTGAGAAGGTTGACCTGACCATGCTTTCTTTATCTGCGCTTAGGAAAATCTCTAGAGAGTTGGCTTTTTATGATATGGCCCTTTAGATTTCTTGTATAATTTTTGATTTTTTAAATAAACTTTTTCCTGTCTTTTTTTTTTTTTTTTGAGATGGATTTTTGCTGATGTTGCCTAGGCTGGAGTGCAACGGCATGATCTCAGCTCACTGCAACCTCTGCCTCACAGGTCCAAGCAATTCTCCTGCCTCAGACTCCTGAGTAGCTGAGATTACAGGTGCCCACCACCACACCCTACCAATATTTTTGTATTTTTTTTCAGTAGAGATGGGGTTTCACCATGTCAGCCAGGCTAGTCTCGAACTCCTGAGGTCAGGTGATCCACCCCCATCGGACTCCCAAAGTGCTGGGATTACAGGCGTGAGCCACCACACCTGGTTATGAACTTTTTCTTGCTCATGGGTAGTTCATAGCAGAGTTTAAATATGCTTGCCCATGTAGTATTTAACATCCTATATTGTGATATTTCTCAGGTTTTCCTTTCGTGTGACTTTTTTCAAATTTTTTTTCTTTATGTGGTAGTTTATACTAAATTTTCCACAGATTCTTTTGAGTGTCTTTTCACTGTCATAACATGGGCTACCAAAGCCAGTCTGGAGAGTAGGTGAGCCGATATGAAACAGCATCATTGCTTCTAAAAAGTAAATATAGTGCTGTAAAGAAAGCTCTGGTCAAATTAGCAAATATTTTCCCAACAAATAATTTATTCCTGCTTCACCAATGAGAAAATTGAGGTATAGAAATGCTTTTTATTGTGTTTTTTGTTTGTTTGTTTTTGAGACAGGCTGGAGTGCAGTGGCGCAATCTCAGCTCACTGCAACCTGCACCTCCCAGGTTCAAGCGATTCTCCTGCCTCAGCCTCTCAAGTAGCTGGGACCACAGGCACCCACCACCATGCCTGGCTAATTTCTGTATTTTTAGTAGAGACAGGGTTTCACCATATTGGCCAGACTGGTCTCAAACTCCTGACCTTGTGATCCTCCCGCCCCGGCCTCCCAAAGTGATGTGATTACAGGCGTGAGCCACTGCGCCTGGCCAAGGTATAGAAATGTTAAGAAATGAGTCTAAACTTATTCACAAAGAAAGTGTAGCACCATGACCTACTGCCAGGTCTTACCGACTTTGTAAGCTTTTTCTAGTTAACAACTCCCATCAACTATTTCAAGACTTTTTTGCTTTCTCATATCTGATCCTATGTCTCTGGTAGATGCTAATTGATCGTAGCACCCTTTCCAGCTGAATCTGAACTTAACCTCTCAATCTTTCTCAGAAGAAATAAGTACAGAGGCACTAGCAATTGGCTAGAGTTAGCACCGAAACAGAAAGCTAGTTTTTAATCACAACATTAGAATGCATTCCCTCGTTGAAATGATTTATGTCTTTATTTACCTGTTTGCAAAATGGGAGTACTGGACTAGAAAATCTCTAACATTTTTGCCACACTACAATTTTGTGAAGATCCCAAATCTGTATATTACCAGAAAATATATAATTTAGAAATTCCTAAGTATTTTCCATAGAAAATATATTTGAATTACAGTATGTTTACGATATGAAAGTAGAATTACCCATGAACTTGCATTCATTTTATAACCTTCAAATATTATTCCTCAGGATAGAAATTTCTCATGCTTGATCACAGCCCAAACATAATTATGTCCTGGAAAACACACCATATCTTTATTCATCTAGAAGTTCTGTCCCGCATGTGAAGAAATAGGGGGAAAAAATGAAGAGCCACACACAGTTGAAATAGACCATGCGTCTGGTCTTTACTGAGGCATATTCTCCTGAGACTAACCATTTGATATATGTTTTACAAATTGCATTTTTAATGGAGTATATGAAGTATGAGGTCACATGAAATTCTTATGTTATTTCTTTGAAGTCTGATGTTTTACAAATAATGCCAATACTGATTTAGGAATCTTTCAAAATTACATAACTGCGGTTTAGTTTTGCTTTTTAACCTAGAGGTATAATCCTTTTTCCCTTTCAAAAGACAATAGCAAAGCTCTGCTCTGAGAAATCTCTCCCTTTCCCACTTCCTTGTTTTTTGGCCAAAATGTGCTCACATCTGTCCACAGCTGAGGAAGTCCCAGCCACCATGTGCAGTCTTTTGCTTTCAGCCTGCGGCCCAGGAAATTACTACCTGTGTGGGCAGATCCTCAGTGCATAACTGCTAAGTTCCACAAAACTGAGGATTCAGCCAGAAAAAAAAGAAAAGAAAAAAAACTAAAAACATTGTTTCTTCTACCAAGAAACCCTGTTTCTTTGAAGTTTCATAGCCCAGGTTACAAACAAAAAAGTGTAGAGTTTGCAAGGTATATTCCCTTACAAATGAGAAAAATAAAACACCATAGAATATTCTTAATGACACTTAAGACTTTTTTTTTTATTATACTTTAAGCTCTGAGATACATGTGCAGAACGTTCAGGTTTGTTACATAGGTATACATGTGCCATGGTGGTTTGCTGCACCAAACAACCCGTCATCTACATTAGGTATTTCTCCTAATGCTATCCCTCCCCTTGTTCCCCACTCCCTGACAGGTCCTGGTGTGTGATGTTCCCTTCCCTGTGTCCGTGTGATCTCATTGTTCAACTTCCACTTATGAGTGAGAACATATGGTTTTTGGTTTTCTGTTCCTGTGTTACTTTGCTGAGAATGATGGTTTCCAGCTTTATCTATGTCCCTGCAAAGGACATGAACTCATCCTTTTATATGAATGCATAGTACTCCATGGTGTATATGTGCCACATTTTCTTTATCCAGTCTATCATTGATGGGCATTTGGGTTGGTTCCAAGACTTTGGTATTATGAACAGTGCTGCAGTAAACATAGGTGTGCATGTGTCTTTATAGTAGAATGATTTATAATCCTTTGGATATATAACCAGTAATGGGATTGCTGGGTCAAATGGTATTTCTAGTTCTAGTACCTTGAAGAATCACCACCCTGTCTTCCACAATGGTTGAACTAATTTACGCTCCCACCAACAGTGTAAAAGCGTTCCTATTTCTCCACAATAATAAAAATAAAATGCTAAGTGAAAGTTCTGCGACCACTTACTCATTTAATTGTTACCTCAACCCTATTTGGTATAGATTTTTATCTCCACTTCTTAGATTAAGAAATTTAGGCAGAAAAAAGTTGAATACATTGTCCAGGGTTACAGGGATGAAGTAGAGGTGCTGGGATCTGGCTCACGGGTCTCTCCCTCTGGCTCACAAACTCAGCCCCTGGAGTGTGCTGTCCCAATTGCAAATATAGACTTATGCATACGTTCAAAATCCTCACAGCCCAACAGAGATTAAGGTGCTGTAATTATTTTTCAGTTCTTTATAGGTAGAAAGTATGGAGGAAAAGCCTACTTCTGAGTGTACATCATTTCCATATAGTCTTTAGCCCTAAGCAAATGATACTTTAGTAATCTCCTATATCATTCTCTGCTCTGTGATAACTCAAGACTCTCCCCTTTATAATCAAGTTGGGTGACACATCACTGAGTTTGCCTCTTGCATTCTGTTACTCTCTTGCACATAATCAGATGATTATGTGCCACAGCAGGGACAAAGAGTCTGGACCTTCTCTTTCTTATGTGCCCTGTAGTGCCTGACTTTCCAGAGTGTGTTGGATGACTGTGTTCCAAGGGGCTGAGAACCACAGACATACACATGCCACTTGATAACCACATGTCTTTATTAGCATTATTATTCCCAGAAAACATTCCTTCCTAGTCAGGATTCTGTTAGACATAACAAAAATATGCTGAGGAATAAAAAGGCAACATTGTTTGGTGATCCAAACTAGCATTCATACATGAGCAACTAAAGAGGCAGGATGTACAAATATGATGTTTTCCTATTTTTCAAATGTGGCACTTAACATTTTAATTCCATTTAAAATACCTGAATAATCATCAGGAAACAGTAGCCTCAAAGGATGTAAAAATGGATTTGTCTCAGTAATCTTTGAGTTCTACCCCCTCCCTATCCAATATGGAAGTGTTCTAGCAGAGGATTGTGGCCCATCTTCCAGGGCAGTAGTAGAGAGAATACCTTTATTACCATAGAATTTGAATGAGACATCTTGAGAGTCTATCTTATTATAAACTTTTATATTTCTGAGATATTGGGTAGTATTGGTATATTAAAAATGAAAAAGAAGAATATAAATCTTAATTATGGATTTTACATTATTTAGAATATAATTTAAACCTAAGGCAATTTCCATATGAGCAGTGGTAAATTGAATTAGGTTTTTAAAAAAATTCTTCTGGCTAGATTCCCTGCAGCTAATCTATATGGTTATGCCATGTGGTTAGAAACAGGAAACACCTGTCTCCCTGCTTGCTAGCACTCACTTAACATGATCCCTGGCAAAGCAGTTTTTTCAGCCCCACTCCAATTCACCAGAGGTCATTTCAATATGGACTATT
This sequence comes from Pongo pygmaeus, assembly GCF_028885625.2. Classification (NCBI taxonomy): domain Eukaryota; kingdom Metazoa; phylum Chordata; class Mammalia; order Primates; family Hominidae; genus Pongo; species Pongo pygmaeus. The sequence goes on along the minus strand of NC_072379.2, from coordinate 96,236,386 downwards.
TCAACTTGTATTACAAACCATCAGTGCTTAACAATTTTCAAGCACTTTCTGGATATGAATCATTATATAGTCACAAGAGGTTTTAAACTTATTGTCCTGAGGTCCTCTGAAAGAGATCATTTGCAAATTTCAAATTCATTGGGATTTCAATACATAAAATACCTTATTTTTACGTTTTTATTGTCATAGAGAGAATATATCTCACCTTGCAAAATGGAATGTGTATTTCTAGTTCTTTGTTTTTAAAAAGCATAAAACATAAAATCTATTGTAAGAGTTTCAAATGTCAGCACAGTATATTTGCCTTAGGGCTTTCAGTTTTTTGCTCTTTACAGTGCTTCAAAATAGAAACCTCATATTTAATACCCCATTCAAATTCTGGCTTTGAATTTTGTAATACAAAGTTTGACAGCTATCACCAATACAGATGCTTCAGATATGCTAACAATTTATGCTTTGGGAGTGACTTTTTTTTTTAACATTACCATAGTTTCATAATTGACAATATGCCTAGGTTAACCATGGTAAAAATGAGGTTGGGAAATTCCTTTACCTCCCTCTGCTTGTGATTGTACTCATTTCTAAAATAAGGGGATGAATAAATAGACTCCTCCCCACCCCCAACTTGAAGGAGTTAAGAAACAACTATTGACTTAACAATAGCAAATTGCAGAATGCCTATTATAAGAAATATTCCACAAGTATTATACCATTTAGTCACTCTTGTAGAACTACATGGCTGTTTGAGAGAGCTCTTTTCACCCCACCCCTGAAAATTTTCTACCTGTGCACCAGACAAAATTATTTTATATCCGCAATAAATACAATGTAGCACTGGCTTAAAATTACTATAACTTGCCTCTTAAATTATAATCTGCTACATGTCATGTTTTACATCCTCCTCAGTTAAAAAGTCAATTTGACAGACAGGAAACATAACAGCATGTTATGAAAGTGAAAATTTTTAACATAGATGAAAATTTGGCAGTTTACCTATAAATGTGTTTCGGTCTATCAACTTGCCTTTGCTTTTTTATACAGGAATAGAACTGATTGATTAAATATAGGTTGACCAAGCAGACAATAAGGCAAAAGACAAGACTAACATATGATTATGTAGGTAAAATTAGAAATGCTGGCAGATATGCCCCCACCTCCATCTTTCAGACCTACAGAAGTTTTTGGACAATTAATGCTCTAATAATGGGGTTGGTGCACAGTGAAAAGACAGTTGGAGGATAGCAGTTGCATTGTGTCAATAACAACTGCCAGACATGAGTTCTCTGGGCATAAGTTGTACTTATAGAAATAGGCAGCCATATGTCAAATTTTCTAGAAATCTCAGTCTCTCTCAATGGAGATGCCTCTTAAGATACAGGGAATTCTTCCAGCTCTAAATGTATGCTATAGTTTTAAGAAATACATTACACTTTGAGGGTCATGTCACTACCAGGAGAACTATAATTTAGACCACAGAAAGTTTAGGAGAACAAGAGCAAGGCTTTTTCCTTATATCAAAAACGAATCAATTCCTACATAGAAATTTCTCATAATTGAAATGAATTCTTGATCTATCCCATACCTCATTACTCCAATGTGGAGATACAAAAGGAAGCTGGAGGAAAATAACCCCCTTACACACACAATTTTAATTTTAGAAAAGGAAGGAAAGAAAAAAGAAAGGGAAACAATACAATTCATAAGGCAATTGAGATGAGATAAAACTTCTTAGATTATCGAACACATTTTGATGCATTTTTCTCAAGCCATTGACTTTTGAAAAACTTGGGCCATCTTCCCCAGCTAGAGATTTAGTAACATTCTTCTGCTATAAGCATTCACCAATCACTGGATAAACAAAGGCACAGACATAGCTAACTTGTAATATATAGTCCAAGAGGTTTTAGAGAGATGTTTTTAGGAATATATTGGTATGGGTTAATTCACTAGGTAAGGAAGTCAAAAATTGGATAACAAAGATCTGATTAGAAATTTGCCCCACAGCCACACCCCTAATCTTTTCTCTTTTTCTCTACCATTTCTCAAGCTGAGTTCACAGGAGGTAGAAACTCTTTTGAACTCCTTTGAGTATGGGAATCTCCATATTGATTTTTACTTTACTAAGTAGATGGTTCTTAAGTTTTAAGAATCTGCTTACTTTTTAAAATAATCTGATCACTTTTGAGATTAAAAAAAGGCAAAACATTTTCTCAGTAATTTAAGCAAAGCTGGCAAGTTAAAATCCTAATTATATATTACTGAAGAAATTGGCTAAAATACTTCATGTTGTGATTTCAAATCCAGAATGAAATCTACCATGGCAGGAAACTGGGTTGGGGGCTATGTAAAATATAGTGGAATATTTTAGTAAGACCTTAAGTGAGGTAAGAAAGGAACGGACATCAGTCATATGGAAGGAGAGAGAGAACATCATTTAAAAAAAAAAAAAAAGGAAAATAAATGTCCTCTCATAGGCAAGGTTCTAAAATTACTGAATCCAAAAATACCATGTCCTGTGAAGCTCTAATAGGTCAGTTATCTGCCCTATGCTGAATAAAGGTCGTGTATGACAAACCCACAGCTAAAATCATTCTCAATGAGAAAGAGTTGAAAGCTTTTCCTCTAAGATCAGGAATAATACAAGGATGCTCACCCTTACCATTTCTATTCAACATAGTACTGGGTGTTCTAGCCAGAGCACTTAGGCAAGAGAAAAAAAAAACAAAGTATCCAATTTGGAAAGAATGAAGTTAAATTTTTTGTTTACAGATGACATAGTCTTATACATAGAAAGCCCTAAAGACTCTGTCAGAAACCTCTTAGAACCAATAAATGAATTCAGTAAAGTTGCAGGATACAAAATCAACATATCCAGTAGCATTTCTATACAATAAAAAACTATCTGAAAAAGAAATTAAGAAAACAGTCCCATTTACAATAGCTACAAAAAATAAAGTAGAAGTTTAAGAAGGTAAAAGATCTGTAAGCACTGATGAAGGAAATCAGGGAAGACACAAATAAATGTAGAGAAATCTTATGTTCATGGATTGGAAGACTTAATATAAAAATGTTCCTACTACCCAAAGCGATCTCTACATATTCAATTTAGTCTTTATAAAAATTCAAATGACATTTTCACAGAATTAGAAAAAACAATCCTAAAATTCCTATGGAACCCCAAAGACACTGAATAGCCAAAGCAAGAACAAAGCTGGAGGCATCACACTACCTGACTTCACAGTACACTACTAAGCTCTAGTAGACAAAACAACATGATCTGGCATAAAAACAGACCAAAGAAACAGAAAGAAGAGCCCAGAAATAAATCTACACATTTATAGTCAATTGATTTTCAACACAGATGCCAAAAATACACAGCAAGGAAATGACAGTCTCTTCAATAAATGGTGTTGGGACAACAGAATATCCACATGCAGAAGAATGAAATTGGCGCCTCCTCTCACTTCTTATACAAACATCAACCCCAAATGGATGAAAGACATAAAGACCTGTAACTGCAAAATTTCTCAAGACAAAATATCCATTGCATTGGTCTGGGAGATGATTTTTTTTTTTTTTTAGATATAACACCAAAAGCAAAACCAGATAAATGGTATTATATTACACTAAGTAGCTCTGTACAGCCAAGGAAACAATCAACACAGTGAAGAGACAACTTATAGAATGGGAAATTATATTTCCAAACTGTTATGTCTCATAAGGGGTTAATATTTAAAATATATGAGAAAATCAAATAATAGTAAGAAAACAACTGAATTAAAAAATGGGCAAAGGATCTAAACAGACATTTCTCAAAAGAAGGCATACAAATGGCCAATGGGCATATGAAAAACTGTTCAATATCACTAATCATTACAGAAATACAAGTTAAATCCACAATGAGATATCACCTAACACATGTTAGGCTATTAGAAAGAAGATGAAAGATAACAAGCGTTGGCAAGAGAGTAGAATAAAAGGAACTCATACACTGTTAATGGGACTGTAAATTAGTACAGCCATATGTTAAACAGTATGGAGCTTCCTCAAAAAAGTAAAAACAGAACTACCATATCTTTCAGTAATCCCAATACTGGATATATGTCCAAAGGAAATGAAATCAGTATGTGAAAGATTTCTGCACTACCATATTCATTGTAGGATTATTCCCAACAGACAAGCTATCAAATCCACATAAGTGTCCATGAATGGATTAATGGATAAAGAAAATGTGATATATGTCCACAGTGGAATACTGTGAGTTGTTAAAAAAAAAAAAAAAAAAAGATATCCTGTCATTGTTGATAACATGAAGGAAACTGCAGGATGTTATGTTAAGTGAAAAGTCAGGTACAGAAAGATAAATATGGCATGATTTCACTTACATGTGAAATCTACAAAATTTAAGTTCATAGAAGTAGAGAGTAGAACGGTGGTTACCAGGGTCTGGTGGGGGAGAGATGGAGAGATGTTGGTCAAAAGACACAAAATTTCAGTTAGGAAGAGTAAGTCCATGAGATCTAGTGTGTGACAGGATGGCTATAGTTAGTGTAATGTACTATATTCTTAAAAATTGCTAAGAAAGTAGATTTTAAGGAATTTTTACCACAAAATCATAAGTATGTGAGGTAATGTGTATATTAATTAGCTCAATTTCACTATTGCACAATGTATGCATATTTTAAAACATGTTGCACACAATATATACAATTTTTGTCAAATAAATAATGTTTGCATGGGCAGAAGCCCAAGACTTGAGATAAAATTGGTTTGCACTGCAAAGAAAAGAGAAATGAGGAAAGCCTGAACCTTTAAGCACATCCAAAATAACTCAGGCTGTAGCCCATTTACCCCAGATCAGTAAGATTCTCTCCCAAGTGCCAACATAAAACGAAATTTCCTAAATGCAACCTGGGGGGTAGTGGGCATATTAGATCTGCCTTATATTTGAGTAGGTGAAGTAAAAGTTGCGACTATAACATTAATCTAGGAGTAAGGCTTTTATCACAGGAGTTATCATCAATGCCTGATAAATTACGGAATTAACATTGGCAGAATACACTAGGATTGGTAAACATAGGCACATTGTTTCTTAAAGAGTCTCCTAGTACAATGAGATTCTGAATCAATGGTTTTCTTAATTCTCTATCCATTCAGTCAGCTGTCTCAGTATACTTCCCAGAAAAATGAGGCAGAGCTTTTATCCCCAGTTAAATTATTTGAAGTCAGTTTCTTTTTCTATTAAGGGATTACGTGTCATGCAATTATAAGGAAAGTCCATTTGTTGAAAAGATAAACTTTAGAGTTCACTTGACATAACTTCTTGGAGAATATTTTGCTTTTTCCATTGGCTGTAAGGCCAATAGTACAGAGTCTGCTGAAACATTTAGAAGTTTGTTTATGTAAACTGACACTCTAGAAGGGGAGATGGGAAATAGACAACACGTGAACTTCCCAAAGCTGGAAATAGTCTGCAGAGTGTATCAGGAGTTTATACATCAGATTCACTACAGGCAGGAATCAGAGGACCTCTGGGAACTCTGAAGCCCTCTTGAGATAATTACTTTAGCTCAGATAACCTCAAAACTGAAATGTGGATTTTATATTTATTTCTTGTCTAACACAGACAACATCAATAAAGATATACCTTGCCAAAGATGATGTCAGCCTTGAAGACAAAGATTTGACATGATTTCAAAGAAATGTCTTAGAGAATTCTGGGTTTCCTCGACACAAGCCATGCTTATCTTGAGAAGTGGCCATGAAAATTCACTGTTTGTGTTTGTTAATGCATACTTTTGAGAGTCTGGATTTTCTGCAGCCTGCTGTCGAAGAGAAAAATGGTCAAAATTAATTGTCAATAATTTCAAGTGTATTGCCATGTGAAAGACCACTAACCAATTCAAAACACTATTTATATTCACTACAGTAGTCTTCATAATAAAAGATACTAGAAACAAAGTTAAATTTTAATTTATATAAGTTAATTATATAAAAGTTAAATATAGCTCTGTTTTAAAATGGAATAGATATGTTTGCAGTAAACTAATTAAAGACAATTTTTGAAGTATGATTTTAGGGTTTTCATTTTGTGAAAGAAATTTCTAATGCAATAAGATGAATTTCAGGTAAACTTAAATGTGTTGATATGTATTGAATGAAGCAGCGATAGAAGAGGTTGATTTCTTTAGTCTTAAAGAAATCTATGGCTCTAAAAGTTTGAGTCACTTTCATATAGTTATTTGTTTTGTTTTGTTCATATTTTTCAATAACTAGCAATATATACATGCTACATGCAGGTATTATAAGTTAATTTTTTTGATGATCAAGTCTTCTGAATTAAATCATGTAAAAAGAAGAATTTGACATTTTTATGTCCCTTTGAGATTGGAGTCTGACCTATTTCCTCTTAATTGAATATATTCTTTGCTTTTCATTTATGGATAAGTACATTTTAAAAATCTATATTGTCTTTGAAGAATTATTTTTGTATTTAGCTCCCACTTATTCACCATGTTTATTAAAATTGTTAAAATTATGTCTCAAGATTCATCTGCTATTTCTTTTATCAGGTTCTTAAATATTTTTATTTGTATATACTGAGAATATGTCAAGTATTTTAGTCATTTTTGTATCCAAGAAGACCTTACAGTAGTTCTCAAACATAAATGACATTCTGTCTGCTAATGAAATTCTCATTTTATAGCGTTTCTCTCTTAAAATGCAGTGAATTCTATGATTTCATGTTCTATCACTGTCTTCAGTTTCAGTCTGATTTGTGTTTAACTTCAAATAACTTTTGCCCCTTTAAAAACTTACATTGTAGAATAATATAAATAACATTTATATTGTTTTATTTAATGCAGAAATATATGCCAAGTTTTACTAATATTTCATAGTCAAAATTCATTTTTTTGCATAGTTGGGTATGTTTTGCTAATAGGCTGGAGGTTTTTGGGTTTGGTCTTGTTAGAGCATTCTTTGTGACTTTTGTGTAATTTTAACACTTTATCAATAACTACTATTTACAAACACTTTTTATAGCTTTATGGGGTAAAAATGCCACTTTGTTACATGGATATATTGTGTAGTGGTGAAGTCTGTGCTTTTTTGCATAACCATAGAAATTACTTAGTGTACATTGTACCACTTGAGTAACTTCTCATTCCTTACCCCTCTCCCACCCTCCAATCCTTCCAAGTCTCCAATGTCTATTATTCCATTTTCTATGTCTATATGTACACATTATATAGTTTCCACTTACAAGTGAGAACATACGGTATTTGACTTTCTGAGTTATTTCAGTTAAGATAATGGCCTCCAGTTCTATTCTTGTTGCTGTAAAAGACATGATTTCATTCTTCTTTTATTATTTTATTGTTTTTTTATGGCTGAGTAGTATTCCATGGTGTGTGTGTGTGTGTGTATCCTCATTTTCATTATTCAGTAATCTGTTGATGGACACTTAAGTTGATTCCATATCTTTGCTATTGTGAATAGCGCTGCTATAAACATGCGGGTGCAGGTATCTTTTTGATATAATGACTTATTTTCCTTTGGGTATATACCCAATAGTGGGATTGCTGGATCAAATGCTAGATCTACTTTTAGTTTTTTGATAAATTTTTATACTGTTTTCCTTAGAGATTATACTAATTTACATTCCCACTAACAGTGTGTAGGAATTCCCTTTTCTCCACGTAGTCACCAACATCTGTTATTTTCTGATGTTTTAATAATAGCTATTCTGACTGATGGTATCCTGATGTGGCTTTAATTTGCATTTCTCTGATTAGTGACATTGAGCATTTTTTCATATGCTTGTTAGACATTTGTATGTTTTCTTTTGAAAAATTTATGTTCATGTCATTTGTCAATTTTTTCATGGGGTTATGTTGTTGTTCTTGTTAAATTTCTTGTAGACTCTGGGTGTTAGTCCTTTGTTGTATACATAGCTTGCAAATATTTTCTCCCATTCTGAAGGTTTTCTGTTCACTCTGTCGATCATCTTATTTCCTGTGTAGAAGCCTTTTAGTTTAATTAAATTCTGCTTGTCTATTTTTGTTATTTTTGTCTTCCAAGATTTTTGTCATAAATTATTTGCCTAGGCCAATATCCAAAGGGTTTTTCCTCGCTTTGCTTATAGAATTTTTATAGTTTTAGGTCTTACATTTAAACCTTTAATTCATTTTGAGTTAATATTTGTATATGGTGAGAAACAGGAATGCAGTTTCATTCTTTTGCATATAGCAATCAAAATTTCCCAGCATCATTTATTGAATTAGGGTATCATTTACCCAGTGCATGTTTTCATTGACTTTGTCAAACATAAGTTGAGTGTAGGTGTGTGGCTTTATTTCTGGGTTCTCCAATCCATTCCCTTGATCTATATGTCTATTTTTATATCAGTACTACACTATTTTAGTAATCATAGCCTTATACTGTAATTCAAAGTTAATGTAGGGATACTTCTGGCTTTGTTCTTTTTTGCTTAGGATTGTTATAGCTATTGGGGTTTATTTTAGGTTCCATATGTATATTTGGAGTGTTTTAATAATTTTGTGAAAAATGATGTTGGCATATTTATAGGAATTGTATTAAATACGTAGATTGCCTTGGGAAGTATAATCATTTTAACAATATTGATTCTTCAGATTCATGAACATGGGATGTTTTTTCATTTGTGTCATCTATTAATATAATTTATTTTATCGGTGTTTTGTAGTTTCCTTCTAGAGATCTTATTTTTTACCTCCTTGGTTAAATATATTCATATGTATTTTATTTTCTTTTTTGTAGCTATTAAAAAGAAGATTGACTTCTTGATTTGGTTCTTAGCTTGATTGTTATTGGGATATAGAAATGCTACTGATTTTTGAATGTTGATTTTGTATCCTGAGACTTTAGTGAAGTCATTTATCAAATCTAAGAGTCTTTTTGAGAAGTCGTTAAGGCGTCCTAGGTATAAGATCATATCATCACTAGACAGAGATAATTTGAAGTCCTCTTTTCCAATTTGGATGCCTTATTTTTTTCTTTCCCTTGTCTGATTCCTCTCGCTAGGCTAGTACTATGTTGAATATGAGTGGTGAAAGAGGGTATCCTTGTCTTATTACAGGTATTACAGGGAATGCTTTCAGCTTTTCCACAATCAGTATAAAGTTGGATGTGGGCTTGTTGTATATAACTTTTATTATTTCAGGAATGTTTCTTATATACCTAGTTTGTTGAGGGCTTTCTAAAAAATTTCAACAGTTTTGGGGGTAGTTTTTAAGTTCTTTAGTGGTGATTTCTGAGGTCTTGGTGCGCCCATCACCTGAGCAGTATACACTGTATCTGATTTGTAGTCTTTTATTTCTCATCCCCTCCCACCCTTCCCCCAAGTCACCAAAGTCCATTATATTATTCTTATGCCTTTGCATCCTCATAGTTTAGCTCCCACTTAAAAGTGAAAACATACAGTATTTGGTTTTCCATTCCTGAGTTACTTCACTTAGAATGATGGCCTGCAGCTCCATTCAAGTTGCTGCAAAGGCCATTACTTTGTTCGCCTTTGTATTTTTTTTTTAACTGAGTAGTATTCCATGATATATATATACCACAATTTCCTTATCCACTTGTTGGTTGATGGGCCTTTAGGTTGGTTCCATATTTTTGCAAACTGCAAATTGTGCTGCTATAAATATGCAAGTGCATGTGTCTTTATCATATAATTATTTCTTTTCCTTTGGGTAGAAACTCAGTAGTGGGATTGCTGGATTGAATGGTAGTTCTACTTTTAATTCTTTAAGGAATCTCAATCCTGTTTTCCATACAGATTTTAGTAGTTTACATTCCCACCAGCAGTGTAAAGGTGTTCCTTTTACGCCACATCCACACCAGCATCTATTATTATTTTATTTTTTAATTATGGCCATTCTTGCAGGAGGAAGGAGGTATGTCACTGTGGTTTTAATTTGCATTTCCCTGATAATTAGTGATGTTGAGAATTTTTTTCATCTATGTTAGCTGTTTGTATATCTTTTTTTTTGAAAGTTGTCTATTCATGCCTTTTGCCCACTTTTTAATGGGATTTTTTTTCTTGCTGATTTGTTTGAGGGCCTTGTAGATTCTGGATGTTAGTCCTTTGTCAGATGCATAGTTTATAAACCTTTTCTCCCACCCTGTGGGCTGTTTACTCTGCTGATTATTTCTTTTGCTGTGTGGAGGCTTTTTAGTTTTAATTAGGTTCCATCTATTGCTTTTGGTTTCTTTCTTTATTTATTTTTATTTCTATTTTTTTTTTGAGACGGAGTCTTGCTCTGTCGCCCAGGCTGGAGCGCAGTGGTGCAATCTCTGCTCACTGCAAGCTCCGCCTCCCGGGTTCATGCCATTCTCCTGCCTCAGCCTCCCAAGTAGCCGGGACTACAGGCACCCGCCACCACCCCGGCTAATTTTTTGTATTTTTAGTAGAGACGGGGTTTCATCGTGTTAGCCAGGATGGTCTCCATCTCCTGACCTTGTGATCCGCCCGCCTCGGACTCCCAAAGTGCTGGGATTACAGGCTTGAGCCATTGAGCCCAGCCGCTTTTGGGTTCTTAATCATGAATTTTTTGCCTAAACCAATGTGTAGAAGAGTTTTTCAAATGTCATCCTCTAGAATTTTTATGATTTCATAACTTAGATTTAAGTTGTTGATCCATCTTGAGTTGGTTTTTGTATAAGGTGAGACATGAAAATCCAGTTTCATTCTTCTACATGTGGCTTGCCAGTTTTCCCAACACCATTTTCCCTGCTTTGTTTTTGTATGCTTTGTCAAGATCCATTGGCTGTAAGTATTTGGCTTTATTTCCGGGTTCTCTATTCTGTTCCATTGGTTGATGTGCCTATTTTTATACTACTACCATGCTGCTTTGTTAACTGTACTCTTGTAGTATAATTTGAAGTCAAGTAATGTGATACCTCCAAATTTGTTCTTTTTGCTTAGTATTGCTTTGGCTATGTGGGCTGTTTTTTAGTTTGATATTGAGAGGTGACAGCCTGCTGGCAGTCCTCACAGCCCTCGCTCGCTCTCGGCGCCTCCTCTGCCTGGGCTACCACTTTGGTGGCACTTGAGGAGCCCTTCAGCCCACCGCTGCACTGTGGGAGCCCCTTTCTGGGCTGGCCAAGGCCGGAGCCCACTCCCTCAGCTCGCAGGGAGGTGTTGAGGGAGAGGCGCAAGCGGGAACCAGGGTTGCGTGCGGCGCTTGCGGACCAGCTGGAGTTCCGGGTGGGCGTGGGCTTGGCGGGCCCGCAGTCTCGGAGCAGCTGGCTGGCCCTGCTGGCTCTGGGCAATGAGGGACTTAGCACCCGGGCCAGCGGCTGTGGAGGGTGTACTGGGTTCCCCAGCAGTGCCAGCCCACCAGCGCTGCTCTCCATTTCTTGCCGGGCCTTAGCTGCCTTCCCGTGGGGCAGACCTCGGGACTGCAGCCCACCATGCCTGAGCCTTCCCCTGCCTTCGTGGGTTCCTGTGCAGCCTGAGCCTCTCCAACGAGCGCCTCCCCCTGCCCCACGGCGGCCAGTCCCATCCACTGCCTAAGGCCTGAGGAGTGCCAGCGCATGGCACAGGACTGGCAGGCAGCTCCACCTGCAGCCCCAGTGTGGGATCCACTGGGTGAAGCCAGCTGGGCTCCTGAGTCTGGTGGGGATGTGGAGAGTCTTTATGTCTAGCTCAGGGATTGTAAACACACCAATCAGCACTCTGTATCTAGCTGCTCTGGTGGGGCCTTGGAGAACGTTTATGTCTAGCTCAGGGATTGTAAATACACCAATCTGCACTCCGTATCTAGCTCACGGTTTGTAAACACACCAATCAGCACCCTGTGTCTAGCTCAGGGTTTGTGAGTGCACCAATCGACACTCTGTATCTAGCTGCTCTGGTGGGGCCTTGGAGAACCTTTGCGTCCACACTTTGTATCTAACTAATCTGATGGGGATGTGGAGAACCTTTATATCTAGCTCAGGGATTGTAAACGCACCAATCAGCACCCTGTCAAAATAGACCACTTGGCTCTACCAATCAGCAGGATGTGGGTGGGGCCAGATAAGAGAATAAAAGCAGGCTCCCCGAGCCAGCAGTGGCAACCTGCTCGGGTCCCCTTCCACACTGTGGAAGCTTTGTTCTTTCACTCTTTGCAATAAATCTTGCTACTGCTCACTCTTTGGGTCCACACTGCTTTTATGAGCTGTAACACTCACCGCGAAGATCTACAGCTCTTCTCCTGAAGCCAGCGAGACCACAAGCCCACCGGGAGGAACGAACAACTCCAGACATGCTGCCTTAAGAGCTGTAACACTCACCGTGAAGGTCTGCAGCTTTACTCCTGAGCCAGCGAGACCACGAACCCACCAGAAGGAAGAAACTCCGAACACATCTGAACATCAGAAGGAACAAACTCCAGACACGCCACCTTAAGAGCTGTAACACTCACTGCGAGGGTCCGCGGCTTCATTCTTGAAGTCAGTGAGACCAAGAACCCACCAATTCCGGACACAATATGACTTTTAGGGTTGTTTTTCTAGTTCTGTGAAGAATGATGATGGTATTTTAATGAGAAATGCGTTGAATCTGTATATTGCTTTGGGCAGTATGGTCATTTTCGCAATATTGATTCTACCCACCATGAGCATGGGATGTGTTTCCATTTGTTTGTGTTGTCTATTATTTCTTTCAGCAGCGTTTTGTAGTTTTCCCTGTAGAGATTTTTCACCTCCTTGGTTCAGTATATTTCTCCAAGTTTTTTTTCTTTCAGCTATTGTGAAAGCAGTTGAGTTCTTGATTTGATTCTCAGCTTGGTTGCTGTTGGTGTATAGCAGAGCCACTGATTTGTGTACATTAATTTTGTATCCTGAAATATTGCTGTATTTATTTACCAGTTCTAGGAGCCTTTTGGATGAGTCCTTAGGGTTTTCTAAGTATACACATATCATCAGCAAACAGCAACAGTTTGACTACCTCTTTACCAATTTATTTCTTTAGTCTAATTGCTCTGGCTGGAATTTCCAGCACTATGTTGAATAGCAGTGGTAAAAGTGGGCATCCTTGTCTTGTTCCAGTTCTCAGGGGGAATTCTTTCAACATTTCCCCATTCAGTATAATGTTGGCTGTGGGTTTCATGTAGATGGCTTTTATTACCTTAAGTTATATCCTTTCTATGCTGATTTTGCTGAGGGTTTTCATCACAACGGGATGATGGATTTTGTCATGTGCTTTTTCTGTGTCTATTGAGATGATCATGTGATTTTTGTTTTAAATTCTGTTTATGTTGTGTATTACACACATGATGTTAAACCATCCCTGCATCCCTGGTATAAGACCCACTTGATCATGGTGAATTATCTTTTTAATATGCTGTTGGATTCAGTTTGCTAGTATTTTGTTGAGGATTTTTGCATCTATGTTCATCAGGAATATTGGTCTGTAGTTTTCTTTTTTGTTATGTCCTTCCCTGGTTTTGGTATTAGGGAATACTGGCTTCATAGAATTATTTAGGGAGGATTTCCTATTTCTCTATCATTTGGAATAGTGTCAGTAGGATTGGTACCAATTCTTCTTTGAATGTCTGATATAATTCAGCTGTGAATCCATCTGGTCCTGGACTTTTTTTGTTGGCAATTTTTTTTATTACCATTTCAATCTCACTGTTATTGGTCTGTTCAGAGATTCTGTATCTTCCTGCTTTCAGCTAGAAGGGTGGTATATTTCCAAGAATTCATCCATCTGTAGATTTTATAGTTTATGCTCCCTTGTAAAAATGTTCACAGTAGCCTTGAATAATCCTCTGTATTCTGTGGTATCAGTTGTAATACCTCCTGTTTCATTTCTAATTGAATCTTATGTGGATCTTCTCTCTTCTTTTATTGGTTAATCTCACTAACGGTCTATCATTTTTTCTTCCCAAAACAACAGATTTTTGTTCATCTTTTGTATCTTTTTGTTTCAATTTCATTTAGTTCTGCTCTGATTTTTGTAATTTCTTTTCTTCTGCTGGGTTGGGGTTCGGTTTGTTCTTGTTTCTCTAGTTCCTTAAGGTGTGAGCTTTGATTGTCTACTTGTGCTTTTTCACTTTTTGATGTAGGTATTTAATGTTATGAACTTTCCTCTTAGCACTGCTTTTACTGTATCCCAGAGATTTTGATAGGTTATGTCACTATTATTGTTCAGTACAAATAATTTTTTAATTTCCATCTTGATTTCATTATTGATCCAAAGATTGTGTAGGAGCAGCTTATTTAATTTCCATGTATTTGTATAGTTTAGTAGGTTCCTTTTGGAGTTAATTTCCAATTTTATTCCATTGTGGTCTATGAGAGTACTTGATATAATTTTGATTTTCTTAAATTTATTGAGACTTGTTTTGTGGCCTATCATGCAGTCTATCTCTGAGACTGTTTTATGTGCTGATGAAAGAATGTATTTTCTGCAGTTGGTTGGGTAGAATGTTCTGTGTCTGTTAAGTCCATTTGTTCCAGGGTATAGTTTAAATCAATTGTTTCTTTATTGACTTTCTGTCTTGATGACCTGTCTAGTGCTCTCAGTGGAGTATTGAATACTTCCACTATTATTGTGTTGCCATATAGCTCATTTTTAGGTCTAGTAGTAATTGTTTTATAAATTTGGGAGCTCCAGTGTTAAATGCATATGTATTTAAGACAGTGATATTTTCCTGTTGGACTAATCCTTTCATCATTATATAATGTCCCTATTTGTCCTTTTTAATTGTTGTTGCTTTAAAGTGTGTTTTATCTGATAAAAGTATAGATACTCTTGTTCACTTTTGTTTGCCATTGGCATGGAGTATCTTTTTCCACCCCTTCACCTTATGTGAGTCCTTATGTATTAGGTGAATCTCTTAAAGACAGCAAATACTTATTAGTGAATTTTTCTTCATTCTGCCATTCTTTTAAGTGCAGAATTTAGGCCATTTACACTCAGCATTAGTATTGAGATATGAGGTAGTATTCTATTCTTCATGCTAGTTGTTGCATGAATAACTTTTTTTTTCATTGTTTTATTGTTTTACAGGCCCTGTAAAACATGCTTTAGGGAGGTTCTATTTTGGTGTATTTTAAGGTTTCGTTTCAAGATTTAGAACTCCTTTTAACATTTCCTGCAGTGCTAGCTTGGTAGTGGTGAATTCTCTCAGCAATTGTTTGTCTAAAAAAGATTTTACCCCTCCTTCATTTATGAATCTCAGTTTGGCTGGACACAAAATACTTGGCTGATAATTTTGTTTCAGGAGTTTAAAGATAAGACCCCAATTCCTGCTGGATTGTAGGGTTTCTGCTGAGAAATCTGCCATTAATCTGATAGGTTGTCCTTTAAGGTTAAGGGAGGAGACCACCCCTCATATTGTCTTATGCCCAATTTCTGCCTCCAAAGAAAGAAGAAGTAAAATTAAAAGGCAGAAATGAAATCCACAGGCAGGCAGCCCTGTGCCACACCCTAAGCCTAGTTAAAGATTAACCCCTAACCTAACCGGTTATGTTACCTATAGATTTCAGACATTGTATAGAAAAGCGTTGTGAAAATCCCTGTCCTGTTCTGTTCCATTCTGATTACTGGTGCATGCAACCCCCAGTCATGTACCCTCTGCTTGCTCAATTGATCATGACCCTCTCACACAGACCCCCTTAGAGTTGTAAGCCCTTAAAAGGGACAGGAATTGCTCACTTGGGGAGCTCGGTTTTTGGAGACATGAGTCTTGCTGAAGCTCCCAGCTGAATAAAGCCCTTCCTTCTTTAACTCAGTGCCTGAGGGGTTTTGTCAGCGGCTTGTCCTGCTACAAGGTTACCTGATGCTTTTGCCTCACAGTTCTTAAGATTCTTTCCTTTATCTTGACTTTAGATAACCCAACGACTAAGTGCCTAGGTGATGATCTTTTTGTGATAAATTTCCCAGGTGTTCTTTGAGCTTCTTATGTTTGGATGTCTAGATCTCTAGCAAGGTCAGGGAAATTTTCAATTATTCCCTCAAGTTATTTTTCCAAATTTTTAGATACTCTTCTTCCTCAGCAACAACAATTATTATTTGGTTTGGCAGTTTAACATAATCCCAGACTTCTTGGAGGCTTTGTTCATTTCTTCCAATTCTTTTCTTTTTGTGTTTGTCAGATTGTGTTAATTGGAAAACCTTATCTTCAAGCTCTCAAGTTCTTTCTTCTACTTTAATTCTATTGTTGAAACTTTACAGCATAATTTGCATTTTTCTAGGTGTGTCTTTTATTTCCAGAAGTTGTGATTGTCTTTTCTCTATGATATCCATTTCTCTGGACACTTTTTCAACAATATTCTGTATTTTTTTTAATTTCTCTAAGTTAGTTTTCACCTTTCTCTGGTGTCTCTTTGAGTAGCTTACTAATCAACCTTCTGGATTATTTATCTGGCAATTCAGAGAGTTCTTCTTGTTTTAGATCCATTGGTGGAGAGCTACTATGATCTTTTGGGGTGTTGTAGAACCTTGTTTTGTCATATTACCAGAATTACTTTTCTGGTTCCTTCTCATTTGGGTAGACTGTTTCAGTGGAAAGATCTGGAATTCAAGGGCTGCTGTTCATATTATGTTGTCCCACAAGGCGATCCCTTGATGTGGTGCTCTCCCTCTTCCCCTAGGAATGGAGCTTCCTGAGGGCCAGACTGTAGTGATTGTTATTGCACTTTTGGGTCTAGCCATCCAGTGAGCTACTGTGCTCCAGGCTAGTGCTGGGGAATGTCTGCAAAGAGTCCTGTGATATGATCCATCTTCAGGTCTCCCAGCCATGGATATCAGCACCTGCTCTGGTGGAAGTGGGAGGGGAGTGGAGTGGCCTCTGTGGGAGTTCTTGGTTATAGTTTCATTTAGTGTGCTGGTTTTCTTGAATGCTAATTATGGTAGCAGTGAAGTTGTCACACAGACAGACTCAGGACCTTTGGTTATTCAGGGTGCTGCAGGCTGTGGAATTAGCTATTGTTTTCTCCTTCTTTGGAGCAAGGTTGTTCTGAGTTGCTGTAATGGCTTGGGTTGGTTGGCCTCCAGCCAGGAGGTGGTAATTTCAAGACAGCACTAGCTGTGTTAGTAGAATGGGGATATAATCTTGCCCTACTTTGGCTGGGATGAGTACTTGGGTTCCTCACATGATGGGTAAGACCATAGAGCTCCCAAGAGTTGGTCTTTTGTCTTCAGCTACCAGGGTAGGTAGAGAAAAACCATGAAGTGGAAACAGGGTTAGATGAGTCTAAGCTCAGACTGTCCTTGAGCGGGGCTTGCTGCAGCCACTGAGGGAATAGGAGGGTGGTTCTTAGGCCAGTGGAGTTATGTTCCCTTTGGGGATTATGGCTGCATTTGCTGCATCATACAGGTCACCTGGGAAGTTGGGGAAAGCCAGCTATGACAGGCCTCACCCAGCTTCCATGCAGCCAGCAAGGCAAGTCTCCCTCCCACCATGCCCCACTAACCACACTGAGTGTATACCCAGACAGCTGGCCAGCAATGTTGAGATCTTGCCACAGTCTACAAGCCTCCCCAGTGAGAAAGCAAAAAGGGCTCTCAGATCTCACCCCTTCCTGCCTGCCTTCACTGTTGGCTGTGGCTTCTGTGATTATATCTGCACTTCCTATTCATCCCCACAGGATTCTGTTCAGGAAAATTTGTGCTCAATTGAAATAATTATAAAGTTCAGCAATGAGATTCCTTCACCCTCCAGCTCCTCCCAAGTTCCACGGTCTGCCTTCCTTTCCCCAAGGACCTCTGTGAGAAAAGGCCAGGAATGACTTCCCTGAGTTTGAGCTGGGGACCAGGAGTTTCTATAGGGCTTTTCCTGCTGTGGCTTCTACTTTTATGTTTTTCTTGACTCCCTAAATCTGTTTCAACTCTAGGTAAGCTTAAATCTGTGAACCACAAATATCTGAGACAGGTCCCAGTCAATTTAGAAAGTTTATTTTGCGAAGGTTAAGGGTATGTGCCTATGGCACAGACTCAGGGGGTCCTGACGAAATGTGTCCTGTGTGGTAGGGGCACAGCTTAGCTTTATACATTTTAAAGAGACGTGAGATATCAATCAAAATATATAAGATGAACATTGGTTCAGTCTGGAAAGGCAGGGCAGCTCAAAGCAAAGGTGGGACAACTTGAAGAAAGGAGGGGGCTTCCAGGTCATAGCTAGATAAAACAAATGATTGCATTCTTTTGAGTTCTGTTGAGTCTTTCTAAAGAGGCAATCAGATATGCATTTATCTCAGTGAGCAGAGGGATAACTTTGAATAGAATTGGAGGCATGTTTGCCCTAAGCAGTTCCCAGCTTGACTTTTCCCTTTAGCTTAGTGATTTTGGTGTCCCAAGATTTTTTTCTATTCACAAGTCCTTCTCCTGTGATCTATACTTTCAGGTTCCCCAGTGGGAATGTGTGTTTGGAGGCCAACTTTTCTCCCTATCACACTTTGGAAACTCAGTTTTTCAGCTGTCTCACAGAGTTTGCAGCAGCAAGCTGCTTCTTTCAGAGAGTCTGTGAATTTGTTCTGTTTTCCTGGTATGTTCCTGTGGTGGATCTTGGAGCAAAACTTTGGTGCATATATGTATTAGTCTGTTTTCACGTTGCTGATAAAGACATACCCAAGACTGGGTAATTTATAAACAGAAAGAGGTTAAATGGACTCAGAATTCCACGTGGCTGGGGAGACCTCACAATCATGGCAGAAAAAGAAAGGCACATGCTACATGACATCAGACAAGAGATAAAAGACAGCCAAATGAAAGGAGTTTCCCCTTATGAAACCATCATATCTCATGAAACTTACTACCATGAGAACAGTATGGGGGAAATCACCCTCATGATTCAATTATCTCCCACCAGGTCCCTCCCATAACACATGGGTGAAGGCACAGCCAAACCACATCAACATATATTTAAAATCATTATATCTTCTTGCTGAATTGAACCCTTTATCATTATATAGTGATGTTCTTGGTTGCTTCTTATAATCTTGACTTCTATTTTGTCTGATATCAGTATAGCTACTTCTGCTCTTTTTTTGGTTTCCATTTGCATGGAATGTTGTTTTTCATCTCTTTATTTGTAGTCTTTGTGCTTCGAAAGGTGGAATGTGTTTCTTGTAGGCAACAGATTGGCCATTTTGTTTGCTTGTTTTGTTTTGTTTTGGTTCATTCAGCCACACTATGTCTTTAGATTAAAGAGGTTAGTCCATTTACATTCAATGTTATTGTTGATAAGCAAGGATTTGCTCCTGCCTTAGATTTATTTGTTATCTGATTGTTTTGTATTCTTCCCTTCCTGCCTGACTGACCCCTCCCTCCCTCCCTTCTTTCTTTCCTTCCTTTTTTCCTTCCTTCCTTCCTTTCCTCCTTCCCTTCCTCCCTCCCACCTTCCTTCCCTCCCTCCCTCCTTCCCTCCCTCCTTCCTTTTTTGCTAACTACCTTCCTTTCTTCCTACCTTTCTCCCTTTATGTGAAGGTGGTTTTCTCTGGTGGTATGTTTTAATTTCTTGCTTTATGTTTTTTGCCTATCCGTTGTAGAATTTTTGATTTGATGGTACCATGAGGTTTACAAATAACATCCTATAACCCATTATTTAAAACTGATTATGACATAACACCAATTGTAAAGAGAAAGTAAATAACCTAAAAGTAAAAGAAAACTAATGAAAACTCTAAGCTCTAACTTCATTCTCTTCCTCCACCTTTTAACTTCTGTTGTTTCTATTTGTATCTCATTATACTGTCTATGTCTTGAAAAGTTGTTGTAGTTATTTTTGATAGGTTCATCTTTTAGTATTTCTATTCAAGATATAAGTAGCTTACACACCACAATTCAGCGTTATAATATTCTGTGTTTGTGTACTTATTATTACCAGTGAGTTTTGTACCTTTGGATGATTTCTTACTGCTTGTGAATGTCCACCTCTTTAACATTGAAGAACTCCCTTTAGTATTTCTTATAGGACAGTCTGGTATTGATGAAATCCCTTAGCTTTTGTTTGTATGGGAAAATTTTTATTTCTCCTTCATGTTTGAAGGATATTTTTATTATATATATACATACACACACACACACACACACACAAGCTTATTTTCCTATCACTACTATTTCTTACTCATTATCACAGATTCTCACCTATATATTCCAGTCACTCAAAACCACAACTTACCTGGCATGTAAGTTGTAACTCAGATGATCATGTCTGCCCCATGTCTCAGTTTCCTTGGCACTGATTTGTTTATACCAGGGATCTCAGGAAAATAATTATGTTGACCCTTTCCTTTGATGATCATTAATTATGGATGATAAATTTTGATATCTCATTTTTATCTCACCAGCAGATTGCACTACTAAGCAGCACAGTTAAATGGCCCTGTGATCCATTACACCATCACAAACTTAAATGGTATTATGTACACACTGTAGTATAGTTCTAACCTAATATTTTATTTCTTTACATTTTTATGTAAAACCAAAATAAAACAATTGGGAATCATAAGATTTTAAGTTTATCTTTTTATGTTTTTCTCTTCTTTTAAATCTCTGGAGTTTGCAGAAAGATGGCCGTCTAGATGCAGCCAGGAGGAATATGTACCACATAGGGACCAGGACACTGGAAGGACTGGCACACTCTGAGGAGATCTTTGGAGGGAAGACATTGAGAATAAATGGAGAGAGGACACAGGTGCTGAGCTGAAAGGGAAGAAAGCTGGGGACACTGCACGGGGCTACCATGCACTGGGATTTTTTCCCAGCCCCTAATGATTCCTGAAGAGGGATGAGTTGAGCACATGAGGTGCAACTCACTCTATCTCTGTGATATGGTTTGGCTGTGTCCCCACCCAAATCTCATCTTAAATTGTAGCTACCATAATTCCCACATGTTGTGGGAGGGACCCCAGGGAAGAAAATTTAATTGTGGGGGCAGTTTCCCCCATATTATTCTCATGGTAGTGAATAAGTCTCATGAGAAATGATGGTTTTATAAGGGGAAACCACTTTCATTTGACTCTCTTTTCTCTCTTGTCTGCCACCAGGTAAGATGTACCTTTCTTTTTCCACCATGATTGTAAGGCCTCCCCAACCACGTGGAACTGTGAGTCCACTTAACCTCTTTCTGCTTATGAATTACCTAGTCTCAGGTATGTCTTTATCAGCAGTGTGAAAACGGACTAATACACAATGGATCTCTGGAATCCTAGCAGTAGGACATCTCACAACCCCCATGGACACTTGAGTTGACAGGGACAGCTGCTTAGAGAGGTGTTAGGGATGCATTAGTCCATTTCATAATACTAAAAATAATTGCCAGAAAGTGGATAATTTCTAAAGATAAAAGGTTTAATGGACTCACAGTTCAGGGATGGGGAGGCCTCAGGAAACTTATAATCATGGCAGAAGGAGAAGGGGAAGCAAGGTACTCTCTTCTCAAGGCAGCAAGAAAGAGAAGTGCCAAGTGAAGGGGGAAGAGCGCCTTAGAAAACCATCAAATTTTGTGAGAACTCACTATCATAAGAACAGCATGGGAGAAACTGCCTCCATGATTCAGTGACCTCCACCTGGTCTCTCCCTTGACATGTGGGAATTATGAGAATTACAATTCAAGATGAGATTTGAGTGGGGACACAAAGCCTAACCATATCATTCTGCCCCTGACCCCTCCAAAATCTCATGTCTTTTTCACATTTAAAAAGCAGCCATGCCTTCCCAACAGTCCCCCAAAGTCTTAATTCATTTCAGCATCCAAGTCCAAAGTCTCATCTGAGTCAAGCCAACTCCCTTCTGCATACGAGCCCGTAAAATCAAAAGCAAGTTAGTTACTTCCTGGATACAATGGGGGTACAGGCATTGGGTAAATACAGCCATTGCAAATGGGAGATATTGGCCAAAATGAAGGGCTACAGGCCCCATGCAAGTCCTAAATCCAGTGGGGCAATCAAATGTTAAAGCTCCAAAATAAACTGCTTTGATTCTGTGCCTCACATCCTGGTCACACTGATGCAAGAGGTGGGCTCCCACAGCCTTGAGCAGCTCCACCCCTGTGGCTCTACAGGGTATAGCCCCCTCTCCCAGCTGCTTTCATGGGCTGGCACTGAGTCTGCAGCTTTTCTAGGTGTACAGTGCAAGCTGGGTACAAGCTGTTAGTGGATCCACCATTCTGGGGTTTCGCAGCTCCACTAGGCGGTGCCCCCATGGGGACTCTGTGTGAGGCTCTGACCCCACATTTCCCTTCTGCACTGCTCTAGCAGAGGTTCTCCATGAGGGCTCCATCCTTGCAGCAAACTTCTTCCTGGCCATCTAGGCATTTCTGTACTTCCTCTAAAATTTAGGTGGAGGTTCCCAAACCTCAATTCTTGACTTCTGTGCACCCATAAGCCCAATATCATTTTAAGAAAGAACCAAGCTGATCTGAAAGAGGTGAAAAACTGAAAAAGTCACTTTAAGAATGCAATCTCAAGTATTAACAGCAAAATCGACCAAGCTGAGGAGACTCTCCAAGTTCAAAGATCAATTCTCTGAAATAACTCAGTCAGACAAAAACAAAGAAGAAATATTAAAGAAGAATAAACAACACCTCTGAGACATATGGGATTACATAAAGAGATCAAATCTATGACTCATTGGCATCCCTGAAAGAGAAAGTAAGCAATTTTCAAAACATATCTTAGGATATTGTAGATGAAAATTTTTCCAATCTTGCTAGAAAGGCAAACATTCAAATTTAGGAAATGCAGAGAAACCTTGTGAGATAGTACACACACACACACACAAAATCCCAAGACACATAGTCATCGGATTCTCCATGGTCTCAATAAAAGAAAAAATGTTAAAAACAGCTGGAGAGAATGACAAGTCCTCTACAAAAGGAAACCCTTCATGCTAACAGCAGACTTTTTTTTAGCAGAAACCCTACAAGCCAGAAGAGATTGGGGGCCTATGTTCAGCATGCTTAAAGAAAAGAAATTCCAACCAAGAATTTCATACCCAGCCAAACTAAGCTTCATAAGCAAGGAGAAATAATAATCTTTTCAGACAAGCAAATGCTGAGGGAATTTGCTGCCTACCAGACATGCCTTACAAGAGGTCCTGAAGGGAGTGCTAAATATGGAAAAGAAAGATCATTACTGACCACTACAAAACACACATAACTACATAGACCATTGACATTATAAAGCAACCACACAAACAAGTCTGCATAATAACCAGCTAACAATATAATGGCAGGATCAAATTTGCACATATCAATATTAACCTTGAATATAAACAAACTAAATGTCCCCATTAAAAGGCACAGAGTGGCAAGTTGGATAAAGAAGCAAGACTCAACAGGATGCTGTCTTCAAGAGACCCATGTCATGAGCAATGACACCAATAGAAAAGCATAATTCTTTTTTTTTTAAGATGGAGTCTTGCTCTGTTGCCCAGGCTGGAGTGCAGTGGCATGATCTTGGCTCACTGCAACCTCTGCCTCCCAGGTTCAAGTAATTCTCCTGCCTCAGCCTCCCAAGTAGCTGGGACTACAGGTGCATTCCACCACGTCCAGCTATTTTTTTGTATTTTAGTAGAGACAGGGTTTCACCATGTTGCCCAGGCTGGTCTCGAACTCCTGAACCCAGGCAATCTGCTCACCTAGGCCTCCCAAAGTTCTAGGATTACAGGTGTGAGCCACTGCGCCTGACCGACAAGCATAATTCTTTCTCTGGTATATTAAATATTTCACTGTGGTAGGATCTATTGCTGGGGAGTTAATATAATCCTTTAGTAATGTCACAACCCCCTGCTTTTTTATACTTCCAGAATTATTATGCTTGTTCCTTCACACCTGAAGAAACTGTCACTTCTTTTTACTTTGAATTTATTTTTGTTTGAAAGGACATTTTTCTCTTGTTGATATGACTGTAATGTATATTTAGTAGGGCCATTTGGCTTTGCTTCTGGGTGTTTTCAGTGGCAAAGTCTGTGTAAGAATTCCTTGGTTATAGATAGTGTTAGTGTGCTGGCTTTTTCAAATGCCAATAGTGGTAGCAGTATACTGGGAGTTTGAGCAGGCCCATGGCCTCCCACAAAGCCAGGGTGGCACAGGTCTTGAGAAGTTAAGACTGTCCTCCACATGTTATCTTCTTTGTTTTCTTAATTATGATCTACTCGTCTATTTACATGTCATTACACCACTACACTAAAATAATTTCTTAGATTTGTTTTCTACTTGATTGATTTGATTTCTAAAGTGTCTATTCTGCTATTTACAGTATAGGATATATATTTTCTGCTACTAAAATTTTAATTTTGTTAAAATTATTTTAAAATGTCATCAGTGAATAATGATTGCTTTATAGCTACTTTATCAATATAAATACTTTTCCTTCTCTTAATTCCTGTATTGCGCTAAGTGTAACCTGCAACATAATATTGAATAAAAGTAACAAGAGAAGATATTTTTGTCTTGTTTCTAAACTTCGAAAGAATTTAGACTTTCACCATTAAGTATGATAGCTGTAGGTTTTTCAAAGATGCCTTCTATCATATTGAGGAAGTTTCCTTGTGTTTCTAGTTTTCTGAGAGTTGCTATTATAAATAGCCATTGTATATTGTCAAATATTTTGTTGACATATATTGTATTAAGATAATAATTTGAGGTTTTTCATTTATTACTTTGTTTTTAACATTTTAAATTTTAAAAATATTTAATTGACAAGTAAAAACTGTATAAGATTCTACATGAGTACAATATGATTTGATATATGTATACACTGTGAAATAATTACTATATCATGTTAACACATCCATCATATCAAATACTTACATGTCTGTGTGTGTGTGTGTGTGTGTGTGTGTGTGTGTGTTAACACTTAAGATCTACTCTCTTAGAAATACAGTATTATTAACTATAGTCACCAGAATGTATACTAGATTTCTAGAACTTTGTCATCTTATAACTGACAGTTTGTACCATTTGAGAAATGTATTTCCTTCCCCCAAACCCCAATTCATGGCAAACAGTATTCTGTCCTCTGCTTCTAAGACTTCTACTTTTTAAAATTCCACATATAAGTGAGATCATACAGTATTTGTTATTCTGTGTCTGGCTTATTTCACTTAGAATAATATTCCCAAGGTTTATCCATGTTGTCACAAAGGACAGGAGTTTATTTTATGGCTTAACAACATTCCATTGTATTTCTATGCCATATTTTCTTTATTGATCTGTTGAAGGGCATTTAAGTTAGTACCATACCTTTTTTTCAATTTTTTTTTATTATTATACTTTAAATTCTAGGGTACATGTGCACAATATGCAGGTTTGTTACATATGCCTACATGTGCCATGTTGGTGTGCTGCACCCACTAACTCTATATTTACATTAGGTATATCTCCTAATGCTATCCCTGCCCCCTCTCCCCACCCCACAAAAGGCCATAGGAGACTTTTACACCCCACTGTCAACATTAGACAGATCAATGAGAAAGAAAGTTAACAAGAATATCCAGGAATTGAATTCAGCTCTGCACCAAGCGGACCTAATAGACATCTACAGAACTCTCCACCCCAAATCAACAGAATATACATTATTCTCAGCACCACATCATACTTATTCCAAAATTGACCACATAGTTGGAAGTAAAGTACTCCTCAGCAAATGTAGAAGAACAGAAATTGTGACAAACTGTCTCTCAGACCACAGTGCAATCAACCTAGAACTCAGGATTAAGAAACTCACTCAAAACCGCTCAACTACACGGAAACTGAACAACCTGCTCCTGAATGACTACTGGGTACATAAAATGAAGGCAGAAATAAAGATGTTCTTTGAAACCAATGAGAAAAAGACAAAGCATACTAGAATCTCTGGGACACATTTAAAGTAGTGTGTAGAGGGAAATTTATAGCACTAAATTCCCACAAGAGAAAGCAGGAAAGATCTAAAATTGACACCCTAACATCACAAGTAAAAGCACTAGAGAAGCAAGAGCAAACACATTCAAAAGCTAGCAGAAGGCAAGAAATAACTAAGATCAGAGCAGAACTGAAGGAAATAGAGACACAAAAAACCCTTCAAAAAATCAATGAATCCAGGAGCTGGTTTTTTGAAATGATCAACAAAATTGATAGACCACTAGCAAGACCAATAAAGAAGAAAAGAGAGAAGAATCAAATAGACGCAATAAAAATGATAAAGGGGATATCACCACCAATCCCATAGAAATACAAATTACCATCAGAGAATACTATAAACACCTCTATGCTAATAAACTAGAAAATCTAGAAGAAATGGATAAATTCCTGGACACATACACCCTCTCAAGACTAAACCAGGAAGGAGTTGAATCTCTGAATAGACCAATAATAGGCTCTGAAATTGAGGCAATAATTAATAGCTTACCAACCAAAAAAAGTCCAGGACTAGATGGATTCACAGCCGAATTCTACCAGAGGTACAAGGAGGAGCTGGTACCATTCCTTCTGAAATTATTCCAATCAATAGAAAAAGACGGAATCCTCACTAACTCATTTTATGAGGCCAGCATCATCCTGTTACCAAAGCCTAGCAGAGACACAACAACAAAAAGAATTTTAGACCATTTTTTCTTAATGTAGGTCTTATCACTATAAACTTCCTTCTTAGAACTGCTTTGCCACATATCATAAGTTTTGGTATGTTGTCTTTCCAATTTTGTCTAAAGATACTTTTGATTTGCCTTTTGATTTCTTTGACCTATTGATTATTCAGAAGTGTTATTTAATTTCTACATATTTGTGAATTTTTCAAGATTCCTTGTATTATTTCTAATTTTATTCCATTGTGCTTAGAAAAGTCACTTGATATGATTTGAATCTTTTAAAATTTGTTAAGACTTGTTTTATGGCCCAATATATAATCTATCCTGGATAATGTTCCATATGTGCTTGAGAAGAATGTGTATTCTGTTGATGTTGAGTGAAATGTTTTACATATGTCAGTTAGATCTGTTTGATCTACAGTGTTATTCAAGTTGCTGTCTTCTAATTGATTTTCGGTTTAGGCAAACTACCTACTGTTGAAAGGGGGATATTGAAGTTTCCTGCTATTATTACATTGCTGCCTATTTGTCCCTTCATTTCTGTTAACATTTGCCTTAAAACATTAAGTATTTCACTGTTGGATGAAATACATATTTAAAGTATTTAGGCCCTGAGTTACAGGGACTTCAGATGGGAATCACAGTAGGTGTGACTCCTGGGCCTCTTGGTAGATGGTTCTGGTAGCAGGACCAAGGCCAGATGGAGATATATATATATACTTAAACTTTTACATTATCTTGATGAATTGATCCTTTATTATATAGTGACCTTATTTGTTTCTTATGACAGATTTTGTCTGAAAGTCTAATTTTTCTAATAAAAGTATAGCCAGCCCTTGTTTTGTTTACTGTTTTTATGGAATATATTTTTCATCCTTTCCCTTTCAGCCTATGTGACCCTAGGGCTAAAGTGAGTCTCTTGTAGGCAACATATTGTTGGACTTCTTTTTCAATTTAGTTATCCACTCTCTCTTTTGATTGGAGAATTTAATCTATTTACATGTGAAGTAATTATTAATAGTTAAGGACTTAACTATTGCAATTTTTTCATTGCTTTTTGATTGTTTTGTAATATCTTTGGTCCTTCCTCTCATCTTCCTTTGTGATTTGTTGATTTTTATAGTGGTGTGCTTTAATTTCTTTTTCTTTATTTTTTGTAGATCTGCCAGAGGTTTTTTTCTTTGTGTTACCATAGGGCTTATACAAAACATCTTACAGTTATTATGTTTTATTCATGAATCTGCATGTTTATTCCTTCTCAAGACTTGAGAACTTTTCAGTCAGTATTTCTTTAAACTTTCTGCCACTTCTTTTTCTTTTCCTCTTCTGGTGCTTTCATAATTCATATATATGAAGTCTTGATGGTATTCCATAGGTTTTTTATGCTTTCTTCTCTCTTTTTAATTTCTTTTTATTTCTCTAACTGGCTAATTTCAAATGGTGGCCTGTCTTTAAGGTTGCTATTTTTTTCTTCTTCGTGATCAAATCTTCTATTAAAGCTTTCTATTGAGTATTTAGATTTGTCATTGCATTCTTTAGCTCTAGAATTTCTATTTGGTTCTTTTTTATGGTTTACAGTTTATATTTCTTAAGCTTCTTTTGTTTATACATTCCTTTACTAATGTAATTTAGTTGTGTAGTCTTAAATCTCATTGAGCTTCTCTAAGGATGATCATTTTTAATTCTTTTTCAAGCAATTTATGAATCTCCCTTTATTTGGAGTTCTGATGCTAGAATCTTATTAATTCCTTTGGTGGTGACTTGTTTGCCTGATTCTTTGCTACTCATGCAGTCTTGCATTTGTGTATGTTTATGTGGAGTAAAACATTTCTTTCTGGTATTTATGACTGATTTTGGCAGGTAAAAGCCTTCTCCTGGTGGGTCCCCAGGCTGATAGGATTGCCTCTGGGATCACAGTTGAGTGGGGGTGGGATCCAGGCCAAGTGGCTGCTGCTGGGTCTGTGGTTGGTGCTTGTCACCAGGGGTTGAAGTAGATATGGGTCCTGTGTGGTTCCTTGGTGGACTAGATTCTCACCCAGGTCTGCAGGGCTGTCTCTTGGGGCACAGATGGGCACGTCTCCTTCTGGGCCTTTAAGTGGGCAGGACTGCTCTCAGACCACAGCTAAGAGGGAATATAGCTGAGTTTTAGGGCCATTTCAGTTGGGCCTGAGTTACAGGGCCTTTAGGTGGGAATCACAGTAGGTGTGACTAGGTCTCTGAAACTATGGTTGGTGAGCATGCCACTTGAGAGGGAGTGGGTATCCCTTCTCATGGCTGTGGATTATTGGTGCTGTGGAGATACATAAACAGGGGACCTCTTATTCTGTCATCTGGTTGATAACACCCTTTTCTAATTTGTTAATATAGTTATTTACATGTGTTGATTCCTGAACATAAAACCACCCTTGAATTCCTGCAATAAACTCTACTTAATCATGACGTATTATCCCTTTTTTATACTGTGAGGTTTGTTGTGCCAGATTTTTGTTAAGGAATTTGTGTTTGTGTTCATAAACATATTGGTCTGTATTATTCTCTATAGTTTTTACATGTATGTGTGTGTCATAATCCTGGTAAACATGAATTTGTATTAATATCTCTGACTTCAATCAAGTGCCAAAAGATTTATTATAGCTTTTTGTTCTTGATTATCTGTAACTTCCCTCTTCATCAGTAAGAAACCACCCACCACTTTTCTTATGTATTTCTTTAAAAGTTCATTTTTGTCTTTAATGTTATAGTTTAGAGTCAAACATAATTTTCCAAGGGTAATTAAGTCAGTCTCTCCCCACCTCCCGTTTAGTGTGGCTATGTTAATAATTCTATTTTAATAATAGAATTCTATGTTAATAATTCACAAGTATTTTTAAATACTTGTGATAGAATTATCTTCATTCGGTTCTGGAGTATCTCAATATTTTGGTTAATTTTTTTAAAATTTATGTTTCTACATTTACATACATTAAATTTAACCATTTGAGGGGTATAATTCTATGGCATTTAAATTTTTTAAATTTTTATTTCTATTAACTTTTCAGAGAGAGGGTCTTTCTTGCTATGTTGCCGAAGCTAGACTTGAATTCCTGGGTTCAAGCAATAACACCTGCCTCAGCCTCCTGAGTAACTTGGAGTACAGGCATACACCATTATGCCTGGCAAGTTCTACGGGTTTTGACAAATCTGCAGAGCCCTGAATCCACAACTCAGTGCTATATAGAACAGTTTGCCTGTGTGTCTTTTTCACATTCAATCCCCCTACCCCATTCAACCAACCACTAGCAACTACTGATTTGTTTTCTATCTTGATTGCATTGCCTTTTTCAGAAGATCATATTAATGTAATCATATAGTAGGTAGCTTTTTTCTGTCTGGCTTCTTTTATTTAGCAAAATGCATTTAACATTTATCCATGTTGTATGAAACAATAGCTCATTCCTTCTTATTGTTGAGTATTATTGCATTAGTTTGTTCTCCATTCTTTTATCAGAGGACATCTTGGTCACTTCTAGTTTTAGTGATTATGAATAAAACTGCTATAAAAGTTTTTATATGTGAACATAGGTTTTCAAATCACCTGGAGGAATACTTACAAGTATAATTGCTGGGCCATATGGCAAGTCCATATTTAACAACAACAACAACAAAAAAACACAAAAATGGCCAAACTGCCACCCAAAGTGCATGAATCACTTTGAATTCCTATAAGTGATAAATGTTCTATATCCTTGCCTGCATTTGGTATTGTCTGTTATTTAGATTTTAGTTATTTTAATGGAGTTTAGTGGCATCTCATTATTGTGTTTGTGTTTTTGTTTTTGAGACAGAGTCTCCCTCTGTTGCTCAGGCTGAAGGGCAGTGGCGCAATCTCTGCTTACTGCAACTTCTACCTCCCAGCTTCAAGCAATTCCCCTGTCTCAGCCTCCCAAGTAGCTGGGATTACAGGCATGCACCACCATGCCATGCTAATTTTTGTATTTTTAGCAGAGACAGGGTTTCATCATGTTGGCCAGGCTGGTCTCAAAGTCCTGACCTCAGGTGATCTGCTTGCCTCGGCCTCCCAAAGAGCTAGGATTACAGGCGTGAGCCACTGCGCCTGACCTGGAATTATTATTTTAATTTGCATTTCCCCAATTACAAATGGCATTGAATATCACTCCATGTGTTTTCCATCTATGTTTTTGAAGTTCTGTTTAGATTTTTTGTCAATGTTTTATTGGGTTGTTTTCTTCTGATTGAATTTTAAGAATTTTTACATATTCTAGATCAAGTTCTTTATCAGATACATGATTTGAAAATATTTTCTCCCAGTCTGTGGTTTGTCTTTTTTTTTTATTATTTTTATGTAAGTTCTGGGATACATGTGCAGAACATACAGGTTTGTTACATAAGTATACGTGTGCCGTGGTGGTTTGCTGCACCTATCAACCCACCACCCAGGTTTTAAGCCCTGCATGCATAAGCTATTTTGTCCTGATGCTCTCCCTCCCCTCGCCCCCACACCAACAGGCCCCAGTGTGTGTTGTTCCCCTCTCTGTGTCCATATGTTCTCATTGTTCAACTCCCACTTATGAGTGAGAACATGTGGCATTTGGTTTTCTGTTCCTCTGTTAGTTTGTTGAAGATGATGGCTTCCAGCTTCATCCATGTCTCTGCAATGGACATGATCTCATTTATTTTTGTGGCTGCATAGTATTCAATGGTGTATATGTATGTGGTTTGTTTTTTAATTCTCTTAGCAATATCTTTTGTAGATTGATTTTTAAATTTCTATTGATATCTACTTTATTTTCTTTCATGGATTTTGCTGTTGGTGCTGTCTCTAAAAACTGATTGCAAAAGTCATGAAGATTTTCTCCTATTAATTCTTACATATTTTATAGTTTTATGTTGTACATTTTGGTCTATGATTCAAGTTTTGTATGATGTGTGAGTTAGGTGCTGGGGCTTATTTCTATTTTTGTCTTTTTGCACATGACTATTCACTTTTTTCCAACACAATTTGTTGAGAAGTCTACCCTTTCTTCATGGAATTACCTTTGAAACTTTGTAAAAATAAGTATAGTTGTGTGGATCAATTTCTGGGCTTTCTATAGATTTTTATGTATGTGTCTGTCCTTTCTCTAGTCTCACATGGTGTTGATTGCTGAAGATTAGAGTGAGTTCTCCAATTTCCTTCTTTTTACAGAAATGTTTAGCTAATAATCTAGTTGGTATCTACTAAAAACTTCATGGTTTTTTTATTGGGATTGTGTTGATTATATACACCATATTAGAAAGAATTAAGATCTTAACAGTAGTGTGGTTTCTAATCCATAAACTTGACATCTCTCTCAATATATGTAATTTCTTTAATTATTCTCATCCATGTTTTATAGCTTTTCACATAAAAACATTTATTAGATTCATATAAAAGTGATTCACTTGAGGACGGTTATGGTGGATTTAAATATTTTATATTCCAAATGTGAATTTCTGGTACGTCAGAATACAGTTGACTTTTGTAAATTGAACTTGTACCTGGCAACTTTAATTAGGCTCGTGGACTACTCCCAGAAAAAAAGAAAAAAGTAGATTCATTGGGAATTTCTACATAGAAAATCATGGTATCAGATAAAAAAAGAAGACTTTTATTTCTTTCCTTCTAATCTGTATGCCTTTTATTTATTTTTCTTGCTTTATTGCACTAGCTAGGACTTTCAATATGCTATTGAGTAGGAGTGGTGAGAGAGCATATCCTCTTCTTGTTCCAGATCTTAAGGAGGAAGCAATCAATCTCTCATTATTAAGTATAAAGTTTGCTGTACACTTTTCACAGATACTCTCTACCAGGTTAAAGAGTTTACTTTCTACCACAGTTTGCTGAGAGTTTCCATCATAAATGGATATTGCTTTTTTTCAAATTTTTTTTTTTGCATCTGTTTAGATGATAGTATGGCTTCTCTTATTTAGCCTATTACTATGATCAAATTCACTTATTGACTTTCAATATTGAACCAGTCTTGCATTCTGTAGATAAAGTACTAGGTCATGATGTGCTATCCTATTTATATATTATTAGACTAAATTTGCTAATAATTTGTTAGAAATTTTTGTGTCAATTTTCATGAAAGATATTAGCCTGATTTTGGTAATATATTGGACTCATAAAAGGCTGTAAAGTGTTCCGTCTGATTCTGTTTCCTGGGAGTACTTATATAGTACTGGTGGTATTTATTTTTTAATGTCTGATAGAACTTATTGAAATCATTTGGTCCTAGAGCTTGATTTATAAAGTTTTTACTACAATTCAAAAGACATACAACTATTTAGTTTACTACTTTTTTGATAAGCTTGGGAGTTTGTATTTTGTGGAATCGGGCCATTTCATCTAAGTTATGGAATTTATAAGCATAGATTTTTAGTAGTATTTTCTTACTATCTATTTAAAATATCAGTACTGATATCTCCACTTGATACTGGTAAATTATGTCTCCTCTCTTTTGACTTAGTTAGCTTTGCTAGAGTGTAAACTTCAGCTAATAAAGCAATGCAATTTATGAGAGGTACAATGAGAAATAGAAAGTGAACATTAAGAATAGGAAATTTTGATTTATGTCTTTTCCTTTGCACATTAAGCAAGAGGAAAACTAAAGACAAACATAGAAGACCAACATAATATCTTTAAGAAGGTAGAAAAAACTGATATACATAAAATTCTGCACTTTAAATAAATAAATTAATTATCTCCTTTTTGGGGTTTCCTGAAATAGACACAAAAATTTACCCTATATCGCTTCATTGAGATGACTTCCTAAAAATCCAAGCTAGTAATACTACTACATATAACATTCTCTTACTGCATTGCATAAAAACTAAACATTAATTAATGACAAATATCATAACAGTGGTAAATCCTAGTAATTGTGATCTTATTAGATATTAAGCAATTTGCAAAAGAAACTGGAACCTTCTGCTATGTAAAACAAGGCAAAATCAGATATAATCAATTCTTCTAAGATATATTAATTTCTCTTTGAAACATCATCAATTTTAAAAGATGACTCCACTGCATGGAACTAGGTAAAAATTGCTATGCGTTAATAATGTCACGGGATCCTTGGGGTATTGCTTGACAAACCAGAAACCTCTGTGGCTGGCAGTGCCTCTGCTTGAGTTTTGTTCGTGCCTCCTGATCTCGTTCTGCCCACTTGGCCCAGCAGGCTGTGCTTGGCTTGTGCTACTGGCCCAGGTCCCACACCTGCCAAGGACAAGCCAGGTGTGGAGCAGTAGGGGATGTGTGGGTGAGCAAGTGTGGGGTCTGGCCACTGTGCATAGCCAAGCAGGGCTGTGGTGGAGCAGGCAGCTCCAGGCACTAGCACAGGGGCCAGCTCCTGCAAGGCTGCAGCTAGACCAGAGGTACCACAAGTGGCTTCTGCTGTGGGCACCAGTGTCTGGACAAGGGGAAAAAAGCTTAGAGATGCCAGGACCTGCAGATCCCCAAAAAGGATGTTACAGCTGTCACAACCCTGGCTTGGGGAGCCCTGATGTCTGGGCTTCCAAAAGGGCTGAAGCTCTTCTCTCCTTCTCATCACCCGCAAGGTGGGGAGTGGAGGATGTGTTTCAACCCTGTTTGTGTTACAGCTCTTTCTGTCCTGCCATTCAGCATGTCCTGAGTTCTTGTCCTGTGTCCATGGAGAATGAGGTATGTGGACAACTGGAGGGTGAGCAAGGTGGAGAGAAGCTTCATTGAGCTACAGAATAGCTTTCAGGGGGCCCAAAGTGGGTAGCTCCTTTCCATAGGCAGGTTGCCCTGATAAGTGTCCAGCTCTCAGCAGGGAGGAGATCCATAGCAGGTAGCTCCTTTCCACAGACAGGTTAGCTCAAAAAGTTGAGGAGACCCATAGTGGATAGATCCTTCCCACAGCTGGTAGTCCTGATGTCTGTGTTAGTCTGGCTGGGTCCAGGGTTTTTATGGGCTCAGAAGGGAGGTGGTGTGTGCTGACTGGTCCATGGGCAGCCATGGGAAGGCCTGGAGAAAGCACCATAAGTTTTCTCTCTGGGAAGTGGATTCCACCCAGAAATAGCAGCCCTGCCCCCAGGCTTTAGGCCATCTCTGGCTTGAAGGTGGTGCTTCACCAGGTACCCACCCCTTTCTGTCCAGGAACCTGTCTGCCTCCTGCTGCCATCAACATTTTGTCTATGGTGCCCGGCTGCTCATGCTGAGGGGTGCCTGCAGGCCCACACTAAGCTGCCCTCACCATCCTTCCTGTTCTTGTTGGTGCCCGAAGTCTGGAGGGGGCCAAGGCAGCAGAAGGCTGGTATTTCAGCACCGCCCTGAGTGTGCAAACTCCTAGCTGGGTCATGACAGCCCCAGGTTTGACCACAACTTTGCTCCAAAATCAGAGGGGTTACTGGGAGCTGCGGAGGAGCGGGAGCAGGAATTTCCAAGCCTGTGGGGACGGGGGGTCTTCTTGGGCCCCTGAGAGCACAGGGATACCTGGGTCTGGAGCTGAGGCTGGGCAGCTGCAGCTGCACCCAGGAGTGCAGGGCTTCTGCCACGCCAACTCAATAGGGGGTAGGGGTCCCACCTGTTCCTGGCTCCTGCTGGCCTGTGGAGCGTGGAACCTCGGCCATGCCTCCTGTGCCACAGCAGGCATCTTCACAATGGCTGCTCCATACAGGCCACTGCTGCCATCAATAATGAATAGCATAAATAAACATTTTTGTTTCTACTTACAGTTTTTTAAAGTAGAAAATTAGTGCAGTTCCTTTGGTTTGTAACACAAATATATGTTTTCTGTATACTTTTTATAGAAATTTCTATCAATATGCACATATATCAGAGAATGCTTCTGGTTTGTTATCTAATTTTTATGATGCTCTGAGATTATTATGGAAATATTGGGGAGAAGTAATTAAACATTCTATATTCCACAGCTTATCTAATGTTTTTATATTCATATTAATATTAGACTGGGAGAATTGGCAATTTACAATTTTTTTCCTTTTTAATAACATTAATAATTAATGAAGAACCATTACTAACTTGAGGTCATACTATTTCTCTAAGTACATTTAATTCCATACACTGGAGAGTGAAAAATTTTAATGCTATCAAACTCTTCTATAACACCTGTAATCAGATAAGCCATTTCCCATATGTTGACTTTTTATTGCATGGAAGATGCTACTGAAGAAAATATCTTCTCAAGCTTGCCAGACCTTTGTATGCCTGAACACAGTTGATAATAATAGATTAATTTCATGTTTCATACACTTCAGAATGAATTTTCATTCTAATTAACTGCAGTGTTTTTCAGTGAGTTACTGGTTTATTTTGAAAGGTTACAAAAAGTGCCTATGATAGTCTATATCTCTACAAAAAAAATCTGTTTGAAGCAGAGGTAATTGAATAAGGTGTAGTTATAACAAATAATTCAGATATTTACTATTATCACTATAAGTGTTAAAATTGAGTAAAAAGGTAACACTCCACAAAATAGAGTATTAAGAGATTCATGTCCATTTAATATATAAATTACTCACAATGATTGCCTTATACTTTTCCTTATAATTTTCCTTATGCTTCTTTGCAGCCATTTTAATCCTGCAAATTTGTCAGTTCCATTTCTTATGCAAATTTGCTGAGTATAAAAACACATATTTGCTTCATTAAAAAAATTGAACTTATTTTTCTCTATAATTTTATCGTTTTACTATTCATTGCAAAACACATTGGCTTAACTAGCAACATAACTTGTTTTTAATGTCTCATCTCAATTCCTGGTTAATTCATCAAGGTGACTTCTGTCTCTAAGGCTTAATTGTAATCGTCATTAATTAAGGTCAGTTTTTTGCTGTTTTGTATCTACTTTGCTTAATCTCATCAACACCATTCACCTAATAGGTCATTGTTTGATTTTTCTTCTTTTTCTCCCACTCCTCCTTTCTCCTCTCCCTCTTTCTTATGATTCCTCTTCCTTCTCTTCTCCTCCTGCTCTTTCCCCCACCCCACCAACCTTGAGTGAGATATCCTTCTTTTCTTGTACATTGCTGCTGCTGGGCATGAAATGAATTTGCAATGAAAAGTTACAATAATAATTATCCAGTCTTTAAGCAATTTATACACTATGGCAAAAAATAAAAAATCCCAAAGTGTGTAAAAAACAAAACAAACTTTTCATATGACTCAAATGCCATTTCTGTATTTTAGTTGAAACAATATGTCTCTCCTAAAATATATTATAAAATGAACTTTAGTGATAAATTAACTATGTTGCTTAAAGGATATAAAATGAATGGCTTCTTCTAAAAGAAAATGAATACATACAATAGAGTTGCTTTGTTAATTTAAACATTTTAAAGGTAATTTTTCAAACTGTTTCAGTGGCCAGGAGCCAAATTTTATGCTTCAGGTGAACAAAAGTCTATCCTTTCCAAATGAACACTATGGACTGGCAGTTCACTTAGAGGAAAGAAATGTTTAATGTATTTTCTTTGCTATAACTATCAATAATGATATAGATAAACTATAAAATATAAAAAGAACCCTTTGTTGAGAATAAGCTTTGCTTCACCCCCCTGTTAAGATAAATGCAATTTGTACTCACAGAAAAACAAAAATTTAAACTAAAACGTAATACCATGTCACATCAGTTTTAAAAGGCTTACTTATGTCTCAGCCATATGGTTGAACATCAGAAAAATAATGTCAACTAGATATATTATTTCAGCAAAAGACAAAAGTGTGTTTTTGTTTTCTGGCTTAAAATATTGCTGTTCTAAATATTTTTCCCTCAAAACTCATGAATATACCATATATCTAAAATAATACCAGTGAATTATGAAACTGTAAACTATTCAGTGTTTGAATAAATTAATAATGAATCTCAAAGTATGGAATAAATCCATATACTATATAGCACACAATTAACTCTTCATAGGCTAATAGTTTTTGAAACTATGAAACTGGATTGTTTTCCTATAAAACTTGATTATTTATTTTATAATTGGATAGGGAAATTAAGATCTAGTAAAAAATAGTCATCAAGATTTATTGGGAATTACTATGTAAGACCAGGAGACAGTGATTATATCTTTATAGCAGCAAATACAAAAATGCTTGGCAGTTTCAGTTGCAGTTAAGTGGAATGGATTCTAATGGCATTATTTGCCTTGGAATCTACAGAAAGGAAATGCATTATTTGAAAAACTGATGAATAGAAGAAATGAGGTCAAGGCTTTGGGCAGTGAAAGGGAGGCCTCTGAAAAGAGTTGAAAAAGGAAAGTGTGGGCCAGATCAGAAGAACAATGCAAGTGTTATGTTGTATTCTAAGAAAGTGTAATGCTATATCAGGGTGACTAGGGGGAACAAAGTTGGTGAACAACATGAGTACTCCCAATTCAAATTAAATTTACAAGCCTAGTTTTTGATATGTGGATTCTTAGAAAAGGAGGTAAAGAAGCCAAGAACCAAACAACATAGCACAGACTTCTGTTTGTGATTGATCTATGACTGGATCGCTATGAGTCAATGACATCAACCAAAAAATAGTTCCTTTCTGGATGAAAATCCCATATTATTTAATAGTCTCTTCTTTTTCTTTAGTGTTCTATACAGCCAAAATACTATTGTTGAAGTTATTTTCATTTCTTGCCCTATGGAAAAAGCGATATTGTTACATGGGTAATTATCATGTTTAGTTTCAAAAATAAGTTTCTATTGTATTTTTTTTGTGTTAACTTTTAAAATTAGTAATAACTGACATCTTTATCATAGATTTTCTCACCAATCCAAATACTTTTTATGCATTCGTTTACTTTGTTTTTTTAGTAGCATTTTTAGAATTTTTTTTTCACATTTTCTTTAGCTGTTTGTTAGCTGTTTAATCTTTTTATTCTTTGTGACTTTTTGTCGGATATTAAAAGACTCCTAATATTGCATATTAATTTTCTACCCACGACTTTACTGTATAACTTAGTGTTTATAATATTCTTTTCGTTTACCTGATATAGTATCAAAAACAAGTAATAAACTTACCTTCTTTCCAATTTCTGTAATTCACTTCTTTCTTTTCTCATTGAAGTTGCTATTTAAATAGCAACACTCAAAGTCACTCTTGAGCTAAGGTGTCTTGATAAATTCATTAGGTCATTTTGGAATTTTTTTTGTGAAAGCAGTATACTTTAGAATGCTTTGAAGTACTAATGAACAGAATGAATGAAAGCATGCCTAGGAGGGGAATGCCTGTG
This sequence comes from Pongo pygmaeus, assembly GCF_028885625.2. NCBI lineage: Eukaryota > Metazoa > Chordata > Mammalia > Primates > Hominidae > Pongo > Pongo pygmaeus. Next base: position 96,197,607 of record NC_072379.2, on the reverse strand, counting down.
AGAGGGTTCTGAAACAGAGCAGTTGACTTATGTGGCCCCGAGTGTTCCGAGAAATGATGTGTTAACCTCATTTTCCTGATGAAGTAATCAAGGCAGAAGCAGCATCAGCCTTTTGTTCTTTCCTTTGTTTTATCTAACATTGTTTGGTTTGCTGTCTTTCTCTTAACCAGTTTCTGATGCTGCTTGAGGTACTTAAGCTGCTCTGGCATCAAGTTTCCCTTTTCGATGGTCTTCCTTTAGTACTAAGGGCTAAGTGTGCTCATCTTCTCAAATATGTGATCAGTTAGACTTGGGGGTCTTCTGTCCACTTGGTTCTAGTGATCACTCATGTTAATCCTGAAGTGATACTAACCTCTAAATCTAGTTAGTCTCTTGGCACAGCAGGTACACTATTGACCTCCCCTTTGATATGTGTCACATATGGGACAGCACAGTTACAACTTGGTGCAAACTGAGAGCCTTGGCTGTTGCCAACACGGAGATCAGAAAATTTCTGAATGGGATGCAAAATGTGGTTGAGATTATAGCACCAGCATGCCTCCTGAGGGTTCACAGTGGAATGAAGTAAAGAGACCCTGTAGCTGAGGCTATAGAAAGACATGCTGTATTGGGAAACAGCTATGTGCCTCAGTCCCCGTGCTAAAGTTCAGCTTTTCTGGTGGGACTGAATCCCAGTCCAATATCTTATGAGCAGCCACCTCAAAGGCAAAACTTTCTAATGTCCACATAACCTACTAGTTCCAAACCTTCGCTACATATTAAAATTCTCTGGGAAGATATTAAAACAATTACACATGGCCAGGCATAGAGGCTCACACCTATAATTTCAGCATTTTTGGAGGTCAAGCAGGGAGGATCACTTGAGTTTAGGAGTTAGAGAGCAGCCTGAGCAACATAGTGAGACCCTGCCTCTACTTGAAAAAAAAAAAAAAAAGGTGAGTATAGTGAGGTTTGCCTATAGTCCCAGCTACTTGGAAGGCTGAGATGGGAAAATTGCTTGAGCCCAGCAGGTCAAGGCTGTGTGGTTGTGTCACTGCACTCCAGCCTGGGTGACAGAGCGAGACTCTGACTCAAAAGAAAACAAACAAATGCATGTCTAGGTTTTAGGTTTCAACTATAAATTGCTGATTTCATTAGTAGGTTCCACAAGTGTGTAGTCAGTCTGAAAATCACTGATATTACTTGGCTGTAAAATATCATATTTCTTCTTTACTTTTCTGGCTGGCATTCTGCCACTCCATAGACACTCCTGGGTACTTATGGTCCAGAACAGCCTGGGTCTATCAATTCCCTTTCGCCATTGTTCTTTGTATTACCTACTTGGTAGATGCTCCACTGTTGCCCTGGCTCACCTAATAGTCTATCCAAGTCTGGCAAATTGTTTACTGAGCTATAAGGAGTCAGCATAATTCACACTTAAGTCACTTACTTAGGTAGTTAGTAACAAAGCCATCCCAGAAACCAGGTGCACTAACTTCTAGACATCTGTTCTTTGCATTTTGTCTGAATGCTTTTCACTCATTTCATTATTTACTTTACTGTGTTCTGGAGTCTTCCTCTTTCCTCACATTTGGGCCTAGTATACTAACTAAATATAGATTACTGATTTTTTTTTACGTAGTTTTTCCTTTGTACTCATATCTCATTTTAGACAATGCTAAAAAGATCATGATTCATTATTTTACATAGTAACTAACATCTGGAGTCAATTAAAATGAGTCTAACTCATATGCCACATGGTACAGAAGCTGGATGAAGTTTTTTATTGAAGCTAGACATTGGTAATGTAATATGTAATATATATAGACTCTATCACATTTCATTCCTCATGTCTTTGGACTTAGGTGCTATAAGAAGGCATGACCAGATGATGAAAAATTATGATGTCTTTAATTTTTTCAAAGAAATAACTGTGTTTCTTTCATCTAGGTCCCCAAAATTGTGCTTTAAAATGAATTACAAGATGAAAATTGTTTTTCATACTCCAAGACTGAAAGGATATTGAAATAAAAGCAAAAGTGTGACAGTGTTGCATACTGATGTTTCTCATAAGAATCATAGTTCTCTTATTGTTTTCTTTCTCTTTAAACCACCAAGGAACAAGCAAGAGGCCATTTATTACATATATATTGTGGCTGATAATCAGTATTTCTATTTTAGGAATAATCTATTATACTTAGCTAGGAAAGAAAATGAATCAATTTAATTACATGGGCAAAAAAACATTCCTAAAAATCATGTTACTCTAAATTAAGCATCATACTAAATATGCACATGAAATTTTACAGTTTGACACTTTGCTCACTAAAAAACTTAAAGTAGTGTCATATATTTGGCTTATAACAAATAATAGCAAATGTGCTATCAATCAATATTGTATTATCAAATACAGTTGGACTAAAATGAAAAAAATTATAACATATTAACCTATGATTTACTCTTACAAAATCACTTTCTAATTGCATTATATATGAATTTCAGAGACATTCTTAGACTTTTATTTTATTTTATTTTTTGAGTCTCGCTTTGTCGCCCAGGCTGGAGTGCAGTGATGCTATCTCAGCTCACTGGAGCCTCTGCCTCCCGGGTTCAAGAGATTGTCAGGCCCCTGTCTCCCAAATAGCTGGGATTACAGTCTCACACCACCATCCCTGGTTAAGACATTCTTAGACATTCAAGCTGCAAATAGAGCCTCAGATCACAGTTTCCATGCATAATATTACATTAAACTACTTAATAAGGACTCCACTCTTATTCATATATGGCAGTTTAAATAGTGGAGAGTAAAATTTTACCCACCACATATAATTGAGAAATGGGATAGAGATCATTAGGAAAGAGTGAGCCTAAAATAGAAGTTTATTCTCAAGAGAATATTTTAAGTATAGGTTACTCTAATTTTAATTTAGTATTATTTTCTTTTATAAATAAAATTTACTCTTTTTCTCCCATTTACTCCAGTCACTGTGTGATAGCATACTCAAATTTCTTTTACCTATAAATTTATTTAGTATCTTCACACTACAATTATACTATTTATTTATACACCCTTAATATGTGTCATATAGGTGACAGCATAGTTGCAACTTAGTCCAAACAGAGAATATTGGCTATCACCAACATGGAGAGGATCAGAAAATTTCTGAATGGAATGCAAAATGTGGTTGAGATTACGGCACCAGCATGCCTGCTGAGAGTTCCTGGAGGAATGGGGCAAAGGGACCCTGTAGCTGAGACTACAGATAGACAGGCTGTATTGGGAGAAAGCTAAGTTTCATGGTATCAGATTCCTTCAACAAGTACAAAAGTGTTAAAGTGGGACCGAAATTGACAGAGGGAGAATCACCAAGCTCCACTTGAGAAAAAACACTGTACATTTCCTATGGTTAATAGATGGCATAAATTATTCCATCAGGGAGCATACTTATTGCAATGGCGGCAATGGCCCAGTGTCTTGGGCCAGACATGGGAAACTATGAAAGCAGATGTCAGTACTTGGAGCAGGCATTACACTGCTAGATACCTCCCGTTACCACCCATTTTTTTTAATCAATAAGAGAAGCAAGAGAAGAGTCCTAAGAGCTCAAGCTTTAAACCCTTAAGAACCTGAGTTACCTTGTATTAGCCAGATACTCATTTGTACTACCAGACACAAATTGGGATTTGTGAGTTAAATTTCAATTAGGTAGAAATATAATTGCAAAAGAGCACACTGAAATTGGGTGCATTTTGTAATCACAACTATTTAAAGCATATTATAAATTCTGAGTGTATTGCCCTACTGCCTTCTCACATTCAAGGTCACCCTTGATAAGTCTGAAAATTATTATAGTCAACATGTATTAACAGCTTATTAGGGCTAAGGTATAGTCAGCACTTAAAGGTCTGAACCATAAAAGATAGAAACTATTATTATCCTTATTTTCTGGTAGAAGTCATTGAAGTATAAGTTAAATAAATTTCCTGAATCACATGTTTAGTAAATTGCAGCATCTGAGTCTAAAGTTCTTTAATACTACATTACACAGCTTCCCAGGGCAGTCATTTTCTTGTTGCTTTTTGTATAACTTAAGAAATGTCTTCAGAAACTTTGAATATCTTCTTATCTCTACTGTTCTGAAGTTAAATGCATGTATGTCTAATTATGACTCTTTTTAAATTCAAAGTGATAGGACAGTTGTGGGCTCTCTTATTCTGCAATTTATTTCTCATATCAATCTGTTTTCTCACATTAATTTGTCTTTTTTCTTTCCTTTGTGGAAACCCTCAAGTAGCGAAATAATGGGAGCTTAATTCTGGGGTGCAAATCTCTACACTAGAAGGCTTCGTTATCCCATTTTTTTCCCTAATTTTTTTGAGCAAGAGAATAGTTGAAGTGAGAATTGACTAGATGAAGCCTTGAACAAATTACAAACCTTAGTGACTTTCAAAACTGTAGAAACTTCTTTGTTCCATGTCTCTTCACTCTGGAATGCAGGCTGATAAAGCAGCCACTATCTCAATGTCACTGTCTGTGGTTGATGGAAGGAAGGTTCTTGAAGGGCATCAATTACATGATCTTGCCTGAAAAGAACTTCACATCACTTTCTCTAGCAATTCGTTGGCCATAACTAGTCACATGGTCCTACACAATTATATCAATGAATTAGTTTGGGAACAAATATGGATTGCTTATGATTTGCACATCCAGTACCAGTGTTAGCAAGTTGTTATTGTTATCTAACAACAGTTACTCAACATATACACAGTCACTGAATTTCAGCCCTATTTTCCATTTCTATGTTTTATCATACTGACTGATTCTGAGATTAGAGCTTCTCTGAGGTCTTCTTTTGTGTATTAGTTCCTACTTTCTTCCTTATAGCATATATCTTCTAGCATATGCTAGCTTGTAGCTTTTCTGCTGATTTCATCCAATGATTCATTCTCAATTACCTTCTGTGTTCAACCAAAGTGTTGATCTTTCTCCCTGGTCATAACAGTCACTTTTTACTTTCTGTTCTCCTTATCTTACATCTTTCATTCTTCATTGTAATTCTAGTGGAATCTTACAAATAATGGGGCAAACTATATGTATTATCTGCCATCATTAATATGAAGCCAGGTGAGAAAACTGGTTTTTCAGTCTTATAGTTTATTCATATATTGGGACACATCTAAATATATGGGGAAAAATACTTTAGATGTTTGAGATAATCTTTCCTCATGAATCAAAAGTATAAATCTGTTCTTATTAGATTTAAGGAACAAGTATAATATCAAAATTTTAAGCTTTGATATTACAGTGGGATTTAAAAAATAACTAGTTCTTGTCTTGAGGAAGTTCAGGATTTATCAGAGAGGTAAGATACACAAATATAAATATATAGTCCTAATTTAAAAACAGAGTATATAAGTAGTACGGTATTACAAAAGATGGAGAAATTCTTTTCACCTCATAAATGCAAAAAGTTCATATAGGAGAATATTTAAAATGAATATTCCCTCTGTTCCTTGCCCACCTCACTACCTTTCCATATTCTACTTTTCTTGCTTTGCCAATTCATCCATCTAAACTAAATGTATGATACGTTTAATTCTTTCATAAGAAATTTGAGAAAATTCTTACTTAGTGCTTAGGATTCATTTTAAGCATGGCTATTATAGGCTGAATGTTTGTGTCCCCCCAAAATTCATATGTTAAAACCCCAGCCTCCACCAACCCCCTACGGTGTGATGGTATTAGGAGGTAGGGCCTTTGGGAAGTAATTAGGCTTAGATGAGCTTATAATAGTGGAGCCCTCATGAATGAGATTAGTGCCCATATCAGTGACTAGAGAGAACCTACTTCCTCCTTCTGCCCTCCACCATGTGGAGATACAAGTCAGTAGTAGTCTCCATCCCAGAAGAGGCTCCTCACCAGAAGCCAACTGTGTTGGTAACTTCATCTCAGTTTTCCAACTTTCAGAACTACAACAAATATATTTCTGCTGTTTATAAGCCACCCAGTCTGATAATTTATTATTGCAACCTGAACTAAGTCAGTGATCTAAGACCTTAGACACAGTTTAGTTATAGAACTTACCTAAGAAGCAAGTAATTATTTATGCATACACATGCAAATTAATACCTTTTTAAAGGACATCTGTTATGTCCTTTGAAAAGCTGTATTTATATGAAATTTGAATAAATAAGATTGGCATAAAAGAAGGTTGAAGGGTCCAAAGATTCATTAGACTAAAAATAAATTTGTTGCCTACTTTTCACTTTCCTGACCTACTACATCTAAGGCTATGACTTCAAGTGGTGTTTATATATCGATTCCAAAATCTATATTGTTTCCTCTGAATTCTGTTGCTGAGATATAGACTTTTATATCCTACAGCTGCTCTATACCTTTTTATCCTTATAGACTTCTAAAACCCAATCTTGCCCAAATAAACTCATTATTTCTCCCCCTGAATGTAGTCCCTCTCTTAACTTCCCTTACTCAGCAATGGCTCCATCACATATCTGGAATCGTGGTTAATTTCTAGATCAAGTTGTTTCAGTTAGGATTCTTTGGCTTCAAGGAATGGCAAGTCTGACTAAAATCTGAATAATTCATTATGCTATCTAATAGGTTATACTTTCAATTGTCTCTACTCATCCCATTGGTGAGGGATGACTCCTATTCATTCCTAGGATTTCTGCCCTAGGAATATGGAAATTGCTGAACATACAATACCTAACAGTGGAGAGATGAGATTGACAGCAAATTATACTCACAGCTTGGGGAAGAAGGACTCTGGACATCATTCAGGTCCACATGGGGTTGCATTCAATGACAAAGTGAACAAATAGGGTTTGTGGGAAGCTTTGTAGTACAGTATCAAGAGTGTGCAGTTCCTTCTAGTTTTGGAGGGAGGATGTATTTTGCTTTTCTGAACAATTCTACTGGGCTGGCAAGGAACTGAAACCCGTTACTCTGAGATAAGCAGGAATGGTGCCTGGTTCATTGGGTATGAAGGTGACCAGATTCCAAGAGCAGAGTAGAAAGAAGAACCTGTGTTCAGGCCATGCATGGCTGTCCCAGTTTCAGATGTCAATGTGGCATATAATATTTGGAATTAATTTTAAGCCTTACACTACAGTTATTAAGAGTTGTTTTCTGGAGGGGATTTCTGGTGGTCTCTCCTAAGGAACAAATGTTAGAGACTTTAGCCAATTCTGAGAGCTCCAACCACATGAGTGTTTCCCAATTCTTCATGTTATCAGTCTTTCAGTATTAGCCTTAGGCCCTGATCACCTGGCCAAACAAACCAATAACTACTAACCAATGTACAACCTGATCTCAGGCCATGACTTTCAGGTAACAAGGAAGATAAAGCATAGTGCTAATTGTCCCACTTACAAAGGGTATTTATTTTATTCATTTTATTTCACAGCCAATCTTCAGTGGGACTTAATACTGTAGAAATCTTCTGTAAGTAATGCTAATGAATTACACAGAGCTATCTATAGTGGTTGTTGTTATTTGTCCTCTTTGAACTGGTCATAAAAGCAATCCATGAAGCCCTAATTAGGATAACTAGAGAGGACCATGAGTAGGAATGCTAAAGTCGGAACACCCAGCTCATGCAACTGATTTGTGCCTTCAGAGTGTTCTCAGGTCTAGTCCACATACCACAATTCCACCTTAACTGTGGAATGCTATCAGGCACAGTTGACCCCTTAGTAAGCTACGACAGATGGATAATTTTGGACACATAATCAATTCGTGTCCCAGACACACATTTGACTTGCAAGATTATACATTTCATTTCCTCCATAGACATTGTTTTGAAATCTATGTTGTCTGTTTGTTTCTTAGTTGTTTCCCAACCCCCTTCAATAAGAAATAATTTTTTAGTTGAAAGTTAAGTGCCTCACTTAAATACCCTATTATTCTCCTACTTGGGAAAATAATCTCTACAAAGAGTCTAGATTAGATGCAAACATTTTGAGCTCCAATGAATACGTAGGTTTGTAAGGTTGAGTAGCGGAGGTACTTGCACTGACTGTGTAATTGCCCAACAGGTTCTTTCTGCCCACTGCACAGACAAAATTAGCTCACTGAGACAATGGTATTTCAGTAAAGAAAGGCTTTAATTGATGCAAGGCTGACCACACAAGAGACAAGTTATTACCCAAATCAGTCTCTCTGAAAGATCAGAGGTTAGGGTTTTTCAAGGGTAGTTTGATGGGCAGGGGGCTAGAGAATGGAGAATGTTGATTGGTTGGAAATGAAATCATAGGGTATAGAAAATGGTCCTCGTGCACTGAGTCAGCCACTCGGCAGGGGCCACAGGACTGGTTGGGTCATAGGTCTGAGTGAAGTCAGCCTGTTGTCAGAAATGCAAAAATCTGAAAAAAAAAATCTCAAAAGACCAATCTTAGGTTCTACGATAGTTACGTGATGTATAGGAGCAATTAGGGAAGTCACAAATCCTGTGATCTCTGGCCATTTGACTCATGAGCAGTAAGGGATTACAGAAACTATGCCTACATCTTAGCAGACTTTAGGCTCCTCTCATAACCCTGACCTTGTGGCTTTCACCAGTTTTATAAAGGCAGTTTAGTTTAGGGAAGGGCTATTATCATCTTGCTTTAAGGTTAAACTATAAACTAAATTTCTCCCAAAGTTAGCTTGGCCTATGCCCAGGAATGACCAAAGACAGCTTGGTGGTTGGAGGCAACATGGAGTCAAATTTCTCTTAACTGTCATAATTTTGCAAACACAGTTTCAATTGTATCCTGGACTACATGGAACTTTGTCATGTTGAGGGTACCATTCAAATCTGACAGTTATTAATATAAATATTTTGGAACAGCATGTATAAAACTTTAGTCTCCAAAGAGGCTATTCAAGCATTTTGTGTTTTTAATTTTTAGAGGGTCCTTTTTTTTTTTTTTTAATGTTAGAGGTTCTACCATAACTTATACGAGAGCTAAATACTAATAGAAACTTCCTGATGTGGAAGTTCTGTGCATTTTTGTGAAATATTTTGTGAACATTGTCATTTCCATGGTGTTTATACTTTTTTGCAACCCAATGGCAAAAAGGGGCATGAGGGGAATTGGGAGCCTTCTTCTTGCTCAGACAAATAAATGTTCCAACATTAATCTAGTTCTTTCAACTAGATTAGAGAGGGGACCAAATTTGTTAATCTTTTTAGCACTCAACAATTTCTATTTGTGTGTGTGTGTGTATATAATGTAAATATTAAAAGCTTGCTGAATGGATATATAAATAATAATAAACAATAAGAATAAAAAATAGAAAGAATTTCAGCCAGGAGTGGTGTTTCATGCCTGGAGTCCCAGGATTCTGGGAGGCCGAGGAAGAGGACAGCTTGAGCCCAGGAGTTTGAGACTAGTCTGGGCAACATAGTGAGACCCTGTCTTTATAAGAAAAAAAAATTAACTGAGTGTAGTGGTGAATGTCTGTGGTCTCAGCTAATCGGGAGGCTGAGGCAGGGGGATCACTTCAGCCCCAGGAAGTCAAGGCTGTGTTTACATCACTGCTTTCCAGCCTGGGCAACAGAAAAAGACCCCCATCTCAAAAAAAAATAAATAAATAAATAAAGTAAAACATTAAAAGAAAGAAATGGGAACAATTTAAGTATAAGTTTTTAATAAATCAGCCATGGCTCAGTTTTATTAAACTTCAACATGTGCTTTCCAATGGCTATATTTAAAAATAACTATAATCTTAAATTCTTATGTCTCATTATACTATTGTTGTTACAAGTAATAGACTGACTTAAAATGATCTCCTTATCCATGATAATGGATTTAAAATTTATGTATTCATATCTTATGATCCTTGTTAAACTTCACTGTCAAGTAAAATACTATACAGTAACCTAATTCATGCTTTGAATACCTATTTTATCTAGGGACATGTTTGGCACTGGATCACATATATAAGCTTATATCTTTGGATCACTACATTTTAACTATAGTACAGAGATATTCAAGAAATGATTTTCCTATTTAGTTACCACAAAGTGTGGGAAGGGATGGATAAGAAGAAACAGAGTCAAATACATATTTTTACACATCTGTGGGAATTTTTATAGACATTAACCAGCAAGCAAATTCATGGCAGTAGGACGATGTTGTACTGGAAACAATCAACCCACAATGTGCTCCTGGAATGCACTGATAGCCTGTACTTCTGGGAGCATCTGAACTGCTTGTTCTTGAATTAGAGCCATTTAGATAAAATTTAAATACTGTAGTGTTTAGAATATATTTTGTATAACATTTACTTCATTATTACATGTGCACATTGAATATTTACTTTAAACTAACTTGGGTTCTGCAATTCCACCATATGGAATAATATGGTGTAATTACATGCCATGAGATGTACATGATTTAACACTAGGTACAAAGCCAACCTCTGGAGAAGTCCACAGATAATTCTCCTCACTCAGTCGTATTCCTTTTCCTTTCCCACTACAAGAGGCGACCTAATTAAGTTTCAGAATATTTATAATAACCGACACGACACGATAGCACTTACTATATGCCAAGTATTATTTTAGCCCTTCTACGTTTATTAACCACTTAAAGCAACTCTATAATGTTGAGTACTGTTATTATATTAGTACTATTATTCTTTCGACTTCATGGAGGCTTGGAAAGAGTAAGTAAATTGCCCAGGATCACAGTTCTAATAACTGAGAGTAGTATGGGAGGAGATGATCATCACACTAGGAGAGTGTTAATGGAAATGTAGAAAACTAGACAGATATCCAATATAATTTAGAAGTAAAATTACTTGGCTCAAAATAGGATCTTGGTAAAAGAAAAGGGTACGAAGTACAATAATTCCTATGCTTTTGGCTTGAAAATTCTGTGGATGTTGATGTCATTTACAAAGTTGGGGAATGGGGAAGGAACTCTTTTAATGGAAGGGACAGAATGTGAAGTGGTGGAGGATACATTGCAATAAGAGTTATGTAGGGACATGTTAAATTAGGGATGTCTTTTTTTTCTAGGCTGCATTCTAGGGGGAACAAACTGAAATGGACACTTGCATATAGGTGGTTTTTTGCAAAGAACTCTCAGGAACAATACCTGTGAAGGAAGAAAACAGGATTGAAAAAGAAATTGGTGATGCACAGTTGAAACAGAGGTGTCAGTCAATCTCATGGGAAACTGGAGCTGGGATGGCCCTTCAGAGATGGGCTGAATTGAGAAATGTTACCAAACCTGTCCTTCTGTCCCTTTGAAGTGGGTATTTCTTGGAGAAAAGCAGCTTCCTCCACCTCAAAGTAATTTCTGGGGAGAATCTTTGCTATGAACCACAACTAGTCAACTCCCCTGGAAGAAGGGAGAATGAGTACCTCAGTTTTGAGGCACACTCAGGTGGAGAAATCAAATTGGCCATCTACTATATCAACTTGGATGTAAGAATCTGGGCATAAGGGAAAAACCAAGGTTGGAGATATAAATTAGGGAACTCATAATAAGCATTTTCCACTCATCTACCGTAATGCCAAGGGAATATGTATGGTGGGTTGAATTGTGTCCCCAAAAAAGAAATGTCCAAGTACTAATCCTTGAAATTTGTGAATGTGACCTTATTTGGATAAAGGGACTCTTCAAATGTAATTAAGTTAAGGATCTAGAGATGAGATTAGCCTAGATTTAGGTTAGAACCTAAAACCAATGATACATGCCCTTATAAAAGACACAGGAGGAAAAAACACAGACAAATGGAAAAGGCCATGTGAAGGCAGAGGACAAAATTAGAATTAACTGCTATAAACTGAGGAATGCCTGGAGTAACAGACACTGGAATAGACAAGAAAAAAATAAATTCTCTCTTAGAGACTCGGAGGGAGTGTGATCCTGCTAACACCTTGATTTTGAATTTCTGACCTCCAAAAATGTGAGATAATATATTTCTGTTGTTTGTAAACTACCACTTGGTGGTGATTTATGGCAACCCTAGGCAACCATGATCATATGTAACAAACTCCCTAGGCCTAAGGGATAAAATGATATTGAGAAGCTAATTCCCTATAAGGATAATAAGAAAGATTTATATACTACTAAGGAAATCTCTGGAAGAAATTATGTTGTTATTTGTGAGATACTTAAGTTAATCTCAGTAATATTTTGTATTTCTCTTTACGAAAATAGGAAGTTCAAAGCATTAGTGAAGACTACTTAATATTTTATTTTTATATACATATCAATCCTACTACATGAAGGGCAAACTACTAAACTTTCATAATGCATATGTAGGAATAGCCTGAAAGAGAAATACCAAAATAAATGACAACTTGAGTCACTGAGAACTTCGAAACCCTAGGAATAACCCTTGGTAGGTGAGAATAGAATAGGGTTCAGAGGGTTGATGGAATTTTCTACAGGCACACCCTACTCCTCCTTTGCAATCAATAATAATACAAGGAGAGATTAAGGAGGAGGTTGCCCCTGAGTATTCACTTGTGTAAGCACAGGGGTATAAATACTTTAGTGTTAAAAAACTCAGACATCTACTATCTTATTATCAGCAAGACAATAACATTCATCAAAATGCTCCTGATTCATAATGAGTGGTTCAGTAAGACTTCAAGCTCTCACTATCCCAAGAGACAAATACAGAAGGGTTTGAGACATGTTAGGATTATAGTCTTTCCTTTGGATTAGAGGGAGTGACTCAGACTGGCTCAAATCAGCAGCAGTCTAACTTATGAGGCCGCATCACACCCTAAATGGTATCCCTTGGGATGAAGTAAGTAGCCCTGCGACATCACTATTATATAGGGATTAATAAGACATGTACTTGGGTGTTCAGGAACACACACTGTGGTTTCAAAAAACAATTTTAGGTTTTTTGGGATCAGCTTGAAGCTATGTTTTCAGATTTAGCTTAACTATTCTCTCAGGCTTTTTTATTCATGAATTTCTTGATTTTCCATTCTTGTTTCACAGCATTTCTTACTTCTATTTATGAAACAGAATAATAGTGTATGCAGAAATCTTTTACTGAATTATATAGTTAATTTAGGGCTATAGTTTAGGTCTTTTTGTATTATACTTCCTTACATATGGTATCTAATATGTAATTTATAATATAAATTGGCTGAGATTGCTTTACAATTTTGCTCTTTTTTTCAATTGAATGCCATTTGGGTGCAATGATTTTTCACCACAGAAAAAAAGGTTGAGGTATCAAGGCAGTAAAAGATTCAAGCTTTAAAGAAACATTTTCCACCATAATTTTGCCTAGTTACAGTCCATGTTGTATTAGTCACAGTTGAAATAGAAACAACTGGGCCAGGAGCGGTGGCTCAGGCCTGTAATCCTAGCACTTTGGGAGGCTGAGGCTGGCGAATCACGAGGTCAGGAGATCGAGACCATCCTGGTTAACACGGTGAAACCCCGACTCTACTAAAAATACAAAAAAAATTAGCCGGGCGTGGTGGCGGGCGCCTGTAGTCCCAGCTACTCGGGGCTGAGGCAGGAGAATGGCGTGAACCTGGGAGGCGGAGCTTGCAGTGAGCCGAGATGGCGCCACTGCACTCCAGCCCAGGCGACGGAGCGAGACTCCGTCTCCAAAAAAAATAAATAAAAAGAAATAGAAACAACTGGACTTGAGACTTTCTTGCCCTGTCTGTATTGCTCATCCTAATTTTTTAAAAATTGAAATGTGTTGATCCTTTCCACTTATTTTCCTCTCTTTATCTAGTGACTACATTTACTTGCTTACCCTCAGTTGTGAGATAATGACTTTCTTGAGGCTCTGCTGACTCTAGAATTTAGGAGAATATAGGAAGTCCATCAGTAAACTAAACGGCTCAGTTTTAATTCAAACTTTCTCTTGAATTCTGATTTCGCATCCCAGGTTTATTTTTTAAATCATTATACCTTTCTTATTTAAAAATGATCTACCTGATCTGCCATTTTCTCTTTGTCCTGTCCCACTTTTACTAATCCCAGAATTCTGATTCAAAAAAACAATTTAGGGATAGATTCTTGAGTTACAGATGAGACAGTCTGAGATGCAGGTTGACATGTCTTATTAGGTTTTCCTAACCTGACATGGGGTTGTACTAAGTGGAATGATGTTATATTGGAAGGAAAAGTAGAAGAAGTCCTCCGGAAGATGTCACAGCTTAACCATTATTTAAATTGAGATGGAAATTTAATTGAAAAATTAACCAGATGTTTGACTACTTGAAGCATTCTTGTTATTCTGGCAATTCCAGAGACAGTATGGTTATTAGGAGATTAGGTCCTTATTTTACTACAAGTTGGTATTATTTATTACACTCCTATTTTATGCCTGTCCTATATCATTAATATGTTCCCACCATATTGCAAAGAAAATGCTGTGACAATTTACAATTGCAGATTCTGATCCCCTAAGGTCACACTAGTAAAAATTAAAGCTACAGTTGACACTAGGTTTTTTAACATTCTAAAGTCCACACCTTTTTTTTTAAGTATGCCACATTTGCATAGATTGTAACAGAGATATGTTCCAAATATCTCACTCGGCCCAGAGCGGAGTGTCTAGTAAATACTTGGGTTTTCTTTATTTCCAAGCTCTCCCTGTTTGTTTCCTAAAAGGAAGTAATTTAATATAAATGTTATATAAGATGATTCTGGCAAACATTCAAACTCAAATCTGTGTTAAAAAACAGAGGAGAAAATGGCCCAACCACTCAGAACACCAGAGAATGCTCTAGAGGAGTGGTAGCATTTACAGTGGGTATTAAAATATTGGTAACAGTAGAAGGGAGGTTAGGAGAAGGCATTGTGGGAGTTGTGTTCAGCCGTGAAAACATGAATTAGTGTGTTATATTTGAAAAACTTTAGGTAATTTGGTAAGGTTTAAGTTAAAATGGCATTTTTTTTTTTTTTTTTTGGTGTTGGGATAGGAATGAGGGGAATATGAAGTCATAAGTAGCGAGAGGCCTGCTTCTAATTGGTGTCATATGTCCTAATAAGGCACTTATGTTTTATTTTATAGGCAATGGGGAGTCACTGAATGTTTTTAAAGGGGGAAGATGTGATCAGAGGTAAATTTTAGAAAATAAGTACCATGGGGGTGGGTTGAAGTGGAAAGAAACCCGAAGTAGGGAAACCAGTTGGGACTCATTTAAATGGTTGGGCAGGAATTGACAAAATTCTGAAGAAAGAAAGTAGCAGTGGGTGTAGAAAGTAGTGGGAAATCAAAAGGTATTTAAGGTGTAGGCTTGTCAGAATTTGGTCATTTAATGACACTAAAGTTTCTAGTTTAGCTGACTTTGCCTCTTTGACTAGGTCCTGAGATACAGAGGGCAAAAGGAGGAAGAGATATTGAGAAAGATGTTAGTTATTTTCTAGGTATGTTAGATTAGTCATATATTTAAGACTCCTAGGTATGAGTATCCAATGACGATTGGGAATTTGGACCAGAATGAAGATAGGAAACCATAACATTTAATAAAATCATATAGGTAAAGAATTTATAAACACCAATATTTAAGGGGCAGATGAGTCGGACTATCTTGAGAAGAGAGTGAGTGAGAAGGCAGTGAAGCCCTGGGACTTAGAGAAGTCTGAGTTTTCAGAGGGAAACTGATAGAATATATTGAGATTGGAATGAGCAATTAAGAAATCATCCAAAGCAGTTTTGGAGGAGAGGTTGAGATGAAATTTCAGGAGACTGAGGACTAATGAAAAGGAGGACAAGTAGAAATTTAACAGAGAAAATGAAAGGTTTTTGATGAAAGGAAATAAGAAAATGGTTGAGATAATGCATTTATGTTGAGGGAAACTTAAGTATTGGCCCATAAGTGACAAGAAATTTCTTCATTCATACCCTAAGCTGTTAGCTGAAGTCAAACATTCTCCCAGAGCTAACATTGCCATCTGCTTCTCCATTACTTAATCTGTATATACTGTGCTCCAGATGTCTAATTGTTGCTGAGATTTGGATGAAGACACCCAGGGCAGCGTGAATCTTCCATCCACCTTCTTCCCAGCTCAGTCACTAAACCCAGGTCACTTCCCATCAGGTTCTTTCCTTCCATCTGCCATCAACTCCTTGTTACCAAGATCTTTTTATTGCATAGTGCTTTTTTAGAGTTAGTAATATATGCCTCTTCGTGCAATTTTTGGACGAATACTCTCCCAATGGTCTCCTGCAACTCGCGCTGTGTTCGTGTTTCTCATCATTATATTTCCAGTGCCCAGCAGAGAGTAAATTTTGAGATCTTGGTAATATTTGTTATACCTTAGAAATCTTCTTGATGTCGTGTTTCTCTAGGCATTCCTAAAATCATCAGCGTCAGAATGATTAAGTTTCTGAGGTAAGAAAGAGGCCTGAGAGACTATTAAGTAGTGACTATAATCATTGTTATTATACACATATATTTATTGAGTGAATAAAATAAATCAGACAAGGAACAGAAACTTTGAGGTGTCATACAACATGCCCAAGTTTGGGAGCTGGGATGTGTCCCCAGGCAATCTGTAGAGACAGGAACTTCTATCATGCACCACAGTCTCTTTTGCCTGAGTCAGAATTTTTTGAGGGCCTGTAAGTTAAGATGAGCAGGCAGCCTGCAATCAATCTGAAATAGTCATCTTTTAAGTGGGATTTTAAGTTTTGATTAGCTTTTTATTGTGTCAAGAAATAGCCATTATTTAATTAAAAGCTATATGTAAAAAAAACATATTGTCATGTAATTTTCTAATTTTATTCTGTTGTTTGGATACATAAATATCTGTATTTCATTTACCATAAGAACGAACCTGATTGACAAAGTTCTTTTTGTTTGATAATATTTATAGAAATCTGTGGTGCAACTATATAAGACATTTGATATTATTAATGTGACTTAAATAGGAATAGAATGTCTAGTAAAAAGAATTATCCTAATAGTGGTCCTAAATATCAACCACAATCAATGAGAACTTTATTGATTATCAGGTATGTCCAACTATAGAATCCAGATCCAAAGAGAAAAATGAATAGAAAAGCCTTCAAAAATAATGCAATCAAAATGGGATTATAGAATATGTTTTAAAATATACTCATAAAAATGTGTTCATTTAAAATTGAAACAAAAAAATTTATGTAGATACTTATAAAGTATAATTCAGAACCATCCTGCATCTGAATCGTCACTCCTGTCACTTAACATCCCAATGGCTAGTGTAACCCTGGCTGCAGGAAACACTCGAGATTCTGAATTAATTAGAGTGGGACCTAAGTATCAATATATAAAACAAAACAAACCATCAAAACTTCCAATAAGCATTTCTAACATGCAATCAGTGTTAAGAATCACACTGAGTGTATATATTCTTGGGCAGCAGCGACCCACCCATCTTTGCATCTTCTCGTCTTCATATCCTCAACACTGTACAAAGCTCATTCACAATATTTCTGAAGTGCAATTTTTAATTTTCTCTTCTGGATTTGCCCCGTCTACCTCACCGATGCCTTGGGCACCCTCCTTTCTCCCCCAAACTTGGGGAACTGCACTGCTAGTCAGGATGTTAAACTTCAGAATCCTGAGAGTAATTCTGTTTCCCCCCTTTTTTTTCAATATAACCGGTGAATCATAAAGTCTTCTTTTTTTCTTCTAAATATTTCAAAGATCAGTCCACTTTTCTCTATCTACCTTCTTACCAGTTAACAAAAGTTTCACACCTTGATGGTAGGCTCCTAAGTGGTCTCCTTATCTGTGGTTTTCTTCTATCAATAACACGTATTTCACCCAGAGTGGTTGTCCTAAAATGCAAATATGATCATACTGTTCTCTGCCTAAAACTCTTCAGTGGCTTTCAGTTACCTAAATACCCAATGTGATTCAGAGAGAGTTTCAGGCCCTGGTTCTTCATCTCTCCAGCGGCATCTTCCACTTCATCTTCAGTCACCCATCCCTTCAGCCACACTGAATTGTCACATTTAGCCACTTCTAGTTCCCTGGGTGCATCTCTTTTCACACACTCTTCTCTATTTCTTACAGTATTGCCCCCTCCTTCCTTCAGCTTAAGACCATGACAGCCTTCTCTGGCCAGCCTAGTCTTGCTAGGTTACTTTTCTGTAAGCTCCTATAATAACATTTATTTCCTACAGAATAGCACTCATCTCACTATTGTAAATATTTATTATATTTTCAATATTCTCAGCCAGTAGTCCCTCAAGGAAAGGAACTATTTTTATCTTGCATAAAGGGTCCACATCTAACACTTCAGTTGAATAAAGAATAAATGCATGTTTCATGGAGTACACATGGATACAAAGAAGAGAACAACAGACAGTGGGCTCTACTTGATGCTAGAGGGTAAGAGGAGGAAAAGGACTGAAAAACTACCTATCGGGTCCTATGCTTATTACCTGGGTAATGAAATAATCTGTAAAACAAACCCCTGGGACATGCAACTTACCTATATAACAAACCTGTGCATATATCCCCGAACCTAAAACTTTTAAAAATAAAAAAAAATTAAATTACACACTAATGGTACAGTGATATAGTTTGGAGATTTGTCCCCTCCAAATGTCATGTTGTAGTCCCTGGTGTTGGAGGCCAGGCCTGCTGGGAGTTGTTTGAGTCATGGGGGCTGATCCTTCATGAATGGTTTGGTACCCTCCTCACGGTAATAAGTGAATTTTTGCCCTATTAGTTCATGCAAGAGCTGGTTGTTTAAAACAGCCTAGAATCTCTCTTGCTCTTTCTCTTGCCATGTGACATGCCTGCTCCCCCTTTGCCTTCTGCCATGATTGAGCAGATGCAGATGCTGGTGCTATGCTTGTTGTACACTATGCAGAACCATGAGCCAAAATAAACATCTTTTCTTTATAAATGACCCAGACCCAGGTATTCCCTTATACAACACAAAACAGACGGATACATGTAGATAATTAGGATCTTTAGCGCTTCAGCCCAAAATGAAGATTGTATTAGGAAGATGATTGTCATGATAACAATTCATAATAATGTATGGAATTGATGAGGGTTAACACAGTGCTGGGCTCTATGCTAGATTATTTACATTAATTTTATCACTTAATCATCATGGCAATCCTTCAATGTAGTTACTGTTATTTTTATTTTAGAGATGAGGAAACTGAGGCTTTCAGATATTATGTAACTTGTCCGTGATTCCATAACTACTAAGTGGTGAAGTCAGGTTTTAAATTGAAGCAAGGAATTCCAGTGACCACGTGGCTATGCTGCACTCACAATGTGGACTAAGGTAGTAGTATGATTGAGAAATTTTACAGGTCACTATAATTATAAAATAAAAAAGAAGGGAGGGTAACAGAAGTAATGACAACTAACATAAGTTTGCTAACTGGAGTAATGACAACTAACATAAGTTTGCTAACTGAAGTAATGACAAGTAACATAAGTTTGCTAACTCTTTAATTTGCTGTTTACAATAATTATAATCAGTGATGCCATACTTTCACAAAACGTCATTTTTCTTTAAACAGAGGAAATAATATCTGGAAAAGTGAATTCCTCCTAATACAGAAAATTGGCAATCTTGCCTGCATTTTACTCCAACCTATACACACATTGTCCTTATATCAATATGTTGGAGAGCTGGAATCACTGTCTCTTGGGAAGTTACTAACAGTCAGCCAACTCGAGTTCCTAGTCCAGTTTTGAGAAAAGGGCTGGTGGCCTTGGACAGGATTTAACTCCTCTGGGCTGCTTCATGTGAAAAGAAAGCACTTAGAACTGCATAAGCTGTCTTATAATCCATTAACTATTTTTTTTAAATCTTGAGCATTTTTTTTCATGGAAACTTCATACTACAATATAAGAAATGTTTTAAATCATTCACCCTTACCATATAAAGTTCATGATGAACTTATTTTTTAGATAATGTTTCAAATGACCCAAAATATTTCAAATGACCCAAAACTAATACATAATAAATCATTTGGGGGGAAATTCTACACATCTAAGAAAAGCCAAACTTTGACAAAATTTCATGAGTATACATTTTCAACATATTAATAACTAAAGTATACAGTCTGATATTTGGGTCCAGGTTTATGTTTTATGCAAAAACTTCCTAAACTTTCATAATGTATAGATGAAGCATTTTATTAAATGTGGCACATTTGACAACTGGCATATGCTGAGTGAGTTTGTTCATTTCTTCTTATTGCAATAGCTATGAACCTACTTTAATGTGATATACTTACTAAATTGGGCAAGTTATATTCATTTTCCAATTATGGTAGTGATATTAAATTTTCTTCTCAAATACATTTTTAAACAGTCCACTTATTAAATATAAAACAGCATTTTTGAGTTGTATAGCAATTTATAGGAAAGTATATAGGTGCTGTTGTGGATAACTCCACTTTGAGATACAAAAACATTTAGGAATTGAGAAATATCCAAGAACTTGAATTTATTAGGACCTCATACCAATAATTAAAAATTTTCAGCAGTAGTGAAATCTGGTGGTCAGAGGTAATATGTCTTACAGATCTAAAATTCTAAGACCTACTTGCATATAACGCAAAGAGAAAAGACTACCAATATATGTCTGTGGATGTACAAATGAATAATTCTAGGTTTATAAATCTAGGAAGTAATAGGGTTAATGGGCAGGGCTGGATGTTTGATTGTTCAGTTTGTTTTAGATAGAGGTGTTCCAAATGACTTTAGACCAGAGGGAAAGAAGCCTGCTGAGAAGGGGGACGGAATATGCTTGAGAAAGAAGAACTGATGAAGCAAGGTCCCAAGAGAAGAGGCAGGAGTGGGATCAAAATGATTGATAGAGGAAATGAAGGTCTCTGGGGAAAGAGAAAATTGAAGAGATAAATTGGTACAGAATGAATCCAGATGTTCAAAAAACAAATGTAATCTACCTTACACTTTTGTGTAGGTTTTATTTTTTTCTTTCTTTCCTGTTAAAATGTCTTTATCAGACATAGAGGTCAGATTTTCCAGTAATCACCATCACGGGTACCCACATACTACATTCCACCCATACGTAGGTATTTTTCAAATTCTCCAGGGAGAAAAAAGATGAGTAGGCCTATGTTATACTAGATTCCATACAACATCAGGCTCATCAGTTTATCACGTGAGCATAGGAAGGCAGGTTGTAAGCTGGTATAAGTGTAAAAGGAACCTAATAGGACTTTTAGGGAAAATTCTTTATACTTCATTGCCTCAGCTGCTGTTCAAATGTTAGAAGCACAGAAGATAAGCACATTTCAGATACTCTAACTTGTTTCTTTTAACCTACTTTCCTGAGGTCTTTACAGAAACAGGGAAATATTACTTTTGCCTAGGGAACTTTTTTTTTTATAAAAGAAGTCCAAAGTCTGATTAAGTACATTCCTAAATGCCTTGATGGAGAAGGCATGTGTTAGAAGGTTAGACTTAAGTAAAGGCATTGCGAGTGAATTGACAGTCGTCCCTGTGTGTGTAGGGGGGATTCGTTTCAGGATGCCCACGTGTATCAAAATCAATGCATACTCAAGTCTGGAAACTGGCCCCGCAGAATCTGACTATAAAGTAGGCCCCTGGTATATGTGGGTTTTCCATCTTGCAAATACTGTATTTTCAATCTGCATTTGGTTGAAAAAAATCCACATATAAGTATATCCATGCAGTTCAAACATATGTTGTTCAAGGATTGACTGTATTTGTGTGAGTTGAGGTTTGTAATTCTAAAAGCACTATTTAATCCCAACTTTTATTTCCACAATCCAGAATTCTCTCTTAAAATGTATTTATGACAGAGCCATCTGTCTCGTCCAACTGGATCTTTTAAAAAACAGAAAACCCAAACCGTGTGGTGACTTTAAATGATAAACTTTTATTCTGAATATACTGTTTTTGCACAAGATTTAACACAACATTTTCTGGGATTATAAATATTTTATAACAGTATTATACAAATTTTTACAAAATGTTTTTATCAGGCTAGATAATTTTCACAAAAGTGTCAAGAGAACAAAATAAAGGGGAGAAAAGATCTATTGTTCACAAAAGCCAGTTGGCCTTTTGCATGAATGCACACCATTTTAATAAAAGTATTCCTAAAAGCATGATCCGACATTCATACAACACAACAAAAAACACAGCTTTACTAGGTCACATTATAAACTCAATTGGCATCTACACAAGACAGTATCCCATTAGTTTCAGTGGAATTTGAGATAACTGTGTAAACTAGAAATAAGGTAGATGAAACTATTGGTAAGAGTTGTCTAATTCTTCAAAAATCTGGAATTTTTTCAACACTTGAAACATTACATTGGTTTGCTCTTTACAGAAATGTACTGTGAATATTAACATTCTGCTATGGGAAACAATACAAGTTTAGATGAAAAATATTTAAAATTTTGGGCAAGTGAAAGTCATTCCATTCTATTCTTGAAAAAAAGTAACAACATCCATTTTGTTTCACTAGGTCAGACTATACCATTAAACATTTTAACGTCTAACATGATCAATGGAAGAGATTCAGAGTTTTAAATTAAGACAAAATTTAAGCTTTGTTGGTCACAGACAAAGATTTAAATGAGATTTAAAATACAAGAGAGCATCAAATAAGCAAGTAACACTTGGGTTGCAAAGGTCACTTAAAAGGGATACTGCCTATTTGAACCCCATAAGGCCAGTTTTAAAGTTAATAAAAGGAATATTATAGGAAAACTTACAAATGGCAGCAACACTGTTTTTTTTTTATTTTTTTATTTTTCCAAGTTAAGCAGTAACACCTCAAGCATTAGAAACATGAAAAAAGATCATACTAAAATCTTATAGGCCCAGGACCTAAAAATCTCTTCAATCAAACTTGCTAACTATGTCATGTTAAAAACCTGTTACAAATATGGACCACGGTTGGTGTTTGGCAGTAATGCTGGTTGTTTAAATGAGGAAAATATAAAGAAATCATTAATGCAGAATTCTTTCTTGTTACTCAACACCATTGCCAAGCTTACTTGAACTCTGTTGTAGTGACTAACTACATTAAGCCACATGAGTATAACAAAAATTAGTTAAAGCAGTGTATACACTTTTTTATTGATCTGTTGTACTGTTCAGTTGTTGGAAATCAATATTAATAACAGGCTATAATTTAAGTTCTTGTCAACATAACTCACAGAAAAATACTAAATGTAATATAATAATTTGATGGGATGAGTGTTTCTGTCTTAAAAAATATGCTAAAAGCATGAAGACTAATATTAGTCATGGGAACAACTTTTATTCAGCTTGTTCTTACCCAATTTGTAATTGTATTTGTGGTTGTCATAATATATAACTTTACAGCAGAAAATAAAGGTTTGGAGCAAAACTCATGCATGTAAATATATTTTGATGGCAATAGAAATTAAATAGGATCCTGCCAAGAGATGCCAAGTTTAACCGTGATTAATACAGTAACAATGTAATTGATGAAAACATATAATCGACATTAGCCATGAAAATATATTTAATAGATTTTGAACATAATTTTAAGGTAGTTTGTTGTATGCTGGAAGCAATTCAATTGTTTTAATGTGCATTGTTTATATACACAAACTAACAATTTTGTATTTTGATACCCCCTTCCCAACACTATCATGATTTAAGATAGTCTAGCAAAAATTGAACAACTTTTAAATATTTAACAAACAACATGATTTAAACATTGTTACTAGAGTGAGAAGTTTTTTTCCCCACATATATTTTAAATCACTTTGGTGTTTTCTAAAATGTCAATACCAGTTATGAATGACACTACAAAATCACAACAATGCATTAGAAATGGTAACTGATGTCAACTCTTAGAACAATAGTTGGCAAAGTGATTCCATTTCCCCCCCCTTTTTATTGAAAAAAAAATCTTAAATAAAGAAATGTACACAAATGGTACCTAAGGTATATTGGTGGTGGGAGGGAATTACAAATGTATGCAAAGCTAAAAACAAATATTATCTTTTAAGCTACGTTAAATTATTGGTTATATCTTTGATATGTGGAGCATATTAAAGCATGCTGGATAATGTTAATAACTTTGACTTAAAAAGGATATGTAAGAAAATTTCCAGCATATACACATACCAGTAATTGGCATGTTCCAAAAAAAGAAAAACTGCATTTTATCATAAAAAATATCTACATACGTTCAGCCTTCAGTAAAATTATTAATTATTCTTAGAATTACACATTCAGTTTTTACCCTTTCTTCAAATACTGTTTGCTCCAGAAAATAATTTTTAAAAGCATAAATAATCTGCTACCATATTAGTCTATAATGAAATATCTGATTTACTACACTAACCATTTTCACCAATGAGGCTGTATAAAAAACAACTTTTATTATTCACAATCAAGTATTCATGTGCATACATAGAGATTCAAGGTTTCCTATTTGTTCAGATTATTGTAAAACCCTTATCAACTTGCATGGAAATTTTGGTCAAACGAACATACCATTTAAAATGGAAGGGCAAAAGCAGCAGTAGCAGGAACTTTTGGATTGTATGTGCTACTATTGAAACGAACAAAGAGGAAACCTAGGATGAATCTTCATTGAGAACATATATGTACTTTTCAAAAAATAAATGTGTCAAATCTGATTTATGTACTTAAAATATCTGTACATAGGTTATCAGGCGAAAGCACGAATCTGTATAAAATTCATTAATTCTCATTTCACCATTTATCTAACCCCAATCATTCAGCATTTACATTGCACAGTATATTCAGAGTAGTTTAACAACATTTTAAAAGATGACTTAAGTGCATTTACACTGCAAGGTTCAGATTCTTACATAACAATAATATCACTCAGTTAACTTTTCAATGACTACACTCTACAGTAAGAGAAAAAAGAACTGAAAAGTTAAAATAGCAGCAGCATCATGCAAAATACCCTTGGTAAACCAAAGTTCATTTATCACAAGAAAAACATTTCCCCCTCCCCCCGACAAGCTTTTCTTATAGCATTTTAAAATATCTGGCTAGCACTACATAACTGTACTGTGAACAAAAGGAACATTACATCAAAGCATTTATTAAGGGCTTGCTTACATTTATGAGGAAATATGTCACGTATTCTAATTTCTCCCTCAAGCACCTTTAGTTTAATAATTTCTTAGTTACTATTTTCGAACCATCAATTCATTACCCCATCAAAATTTAATTGGTCATCAATTGTGTTTTATTTTTGGCAAAGAAGCCATTCTTCATAAGGCATTTTATTCTTGGCAAATTTTTCATAGAAAATTAGCCATTATTTATATTTCAACAATTTAGACCAATGTTAATTCTCTCTTTCTCTATATATTTCAATAATTGCTACTCAAAGCAGGAATTAACTTTTAACAGAAGAATAAGTGAAGGCAAAAATAATTTCTTTCCCCTTAGAGATTTTCTTAGTAAAATTGCAGCAAGTCAAAATTGCAGGTCAATATCAAGACATTTCTTATGATTCATGTACAATTGTATGGGGAACCCTTTCACATGTAATCACCAACAATGCAACAACAAACTCCCAGATTTTCCAATAGAGGACATGTATAGGATTTTGCTTTGATGTTACACATAGATGATGCAGCATTCACACACGTTTAAGGATCTGACACCCTGACATGCAGCCAGTGGGTGCCTTAGGAGTCTGTGCCTTAGTGTTATGCCATGGTACAGGCCCAGCTAATGTTTGTCTGATTTTATAGCTGACCCTACGTTAATGTAATTGAGGGCAGGGCTCATGTTTTGGCAGGGTCTGGAGTTTAATTATGCAGATTTGGTTTTTAGAAGGTCATAACAGGCGGTGTGTGCTGCCAGATACCAGCCAAAGTAGTAGAAACTGGATTCCAATGATATACCACAGGGAGGGATTTAATCCAGAAACACCACCACAGTCAGTATAATCCTCCTGTTGTTAAAAAAAAAAAAGAAAAAAAGAAAAAAAAAGAAAAAGAAAAATCTAAAAATCTTGAAAAATATTTAGTAACACATCTTTTAGAGTAATCCATATTTAGTTCACTTTCTGAACTTACCTTATAAAACTGCTTTAATTGAAATCCAAATAAATTACTTTCTCCTAGATTTTATCATTGAGGAATTCTGGATAAAGCAATTTCCCTAGCATCATTTCACAAATGCTTTAAATGTTTAGTTGTAGATTTTGATGATTATGAAAGAAAATAATAAATGCTGTTTGAATAATATACTAATTTTAAATAAAAAACTTTCACAGTATCAAAAATCCTATATATTTATAAATGCAAGAAATAAATGTAAAATTTAATAGTAGTTTTTATAATTCCCAAGAATTATGATTTTAGCAACTATGCTCCATATGGTAAAGTTGGGGACTGGTAAAATAAATACATTTCCATTTCCCATATTTCTTATACAATTTATAAGGTTCAACGTAGAGTGCAATCATAGCATCTGGACCTTCATCAAGAATTAAAGTAAAATGAATAATGTATTTGAACCATTGTTTATGTTGGTTCAAATACATTATTTGGACACATACAGGATTTTGCTTTGAAAATATATATCCAAAATAAAGAGCTAAGCTAGGAAGACATTTGTCTTGAGACAACCAAGAAATATTAGAATGAATATACTCACATTAACTCCCCAGTCTAGTGGTAGCTCATTTAGTTCCCTCTTAATGCAAAAGTATTATTCATCTTTTATTCCTAGGTTCTGTATTTGATAACATTTTCCATATCCTTTAATTCCTTTTAACATAGTGAATTTCATTTTTAAAAACCTCATATTTATTATTTTTAAATTTTATTTCAATAGGTTTTGGGGAACAGGTGGTTTGGTTACGTGGATAATTCCTTAGTGGTGATTTCTGAGATTTTGGTGCACCTGTCACCCAAGCAGTGTACAATGCACCCAATGTATGTAGTATTTTATCCCTTACCCCCATTCCTCCCGAGTCCCCAAAGTCCATTATATCATTCTTATGCCTCTGCATCCTCATAACTTAGCTCCCACTTAGAAGTGAGAACATACAATATTTGATTTTCCATTCATGAGTTACTTCACTTAGAAAAATGGTCTCCAACTCCATCTAGGTTGCTGCAAACGCCATTATTTCATTCCTTGTTATGGGTGAGGTGTATTCCATGTTGTATATATACCACATTTTCTTTACTCATTGGTTGATGGACATTTAGGTTGGTTCCACATTTTTGCAATTTTGAATTGTGCTGCTATAAACATGCATGTGCAAGTGTCTTTTTCATAAAATGACTTCTTTTCCTCAGGGTAGATACACAGCAGTGGGACTGCTGGATCAAATGGTAGTTCTACTTTTCATTCTTTAAGGAATCACCATACTGTTTTCCATAGTGGTTGTATTAGCTTACATTCCCACCAGCAGTGTACAAAGTGTTTTGTTTTTTTTTTTAACCACATCCATTATTTTTTGATTATGGCCATTCGTGCAGGAGTAAGGTGGTATCACATTGTGGTTTTAACATGCATTTCCCTGATAATTAGTGATGTTGAGCAATTTTTCATATGTTTTGGCCATTTGCATATCATTTTTTGAGAATTGTCTATTCATGTCTTTTGCTCACTTTCTGATGGGATTATTTGAAAGACCATATATTTAAACATCTTTAAAGAATCTGCTAATCCAAGGTAGATGTTCTAAGAATCAAAATAATAGGTTGAATAATTTTCTTT
The DNA here is from genome assembly GCF_028885625.2 of Pongo pygmaeus. Taxonomy (NCBI): domain Eukaryota; kingdom Metazoa; phylum Chordata; class Mammalia; order Primates; family Hominidae; genus Pongo; species Pongo pygmaeus. The sequence goes on along the minus strand of NC_072379.2, from coordinate 96,169,945 downwards.
CAGAATAATTTTACAAAGATTCTAAGCTCCCAAAGAATAAGAACTTTGGCTCTTTTTGTTCACCAGGATTTAATACAGTGCTGCCACATAGTAAATAAAATTACTTCTTTAATTGTATTTTAAGGCAGCAGAACTATAATTGTATTTTAAGGCAGCAGAACTATTTTGGTAAGAAAGAAAGCTGGGAGAAAAGAATCTATGAAAAAAATGTTGGTTTCAATCAATTTACATCCCAAATCTAAATAGAATCATAAAATAATCAATTCTTAGTCTTTATCCTATTTGACCTTTCAGAAGCATTTGACAAATATATGACATTGTCTCCTTGAAATACGTTCTCATGTATCTTTGGCTAATGCACTCTTCTGGTTTTTCTTGAAACTTGTTTGTGTATCTCTCCTTGGCTTGACCTCCTTTCTTTCATGCTCTCTAAAATGTTAGACTTTTCCAGGTGTTACCTCTCTCTCCTTTCTTCTTCTTCCTTTACACTTTGTTCCTAGATGATCTAATCCCCAGTCCTATGGCTTTAATTTCATCCGTTTCCTAATAACTCACTCTTTTATATGCTCAATCCTGTATTCTCCTCTGGTCTGTGTATTCATTGATCTCTACTTTCTCCTCTTGTATGTCTGTATGTCTCATAGGGATTTCAAACTTGACTTGCCCCTAATATAATTCTTCTGGTATCAGTAAATAGCACTTTTAGAGTAGTAGATAAGGCCAAACACTACAAATCTCACTCTGTTACTCAGGCTGGAGTGCAATGGCATGATCTTGACCTCCCTGGGCTCAGGTGATCTTCCTACCTCAGCCTCCCGAGTAGCTAGGACTATAGGTGTGCACCACCACACCTGTCTAATTTTTTATATTTTTTTGCAGAGTGGGGGTTTCAGCTGGGAATCCATCCTCTAACTCTAGCTTCAAAATACATCCCCAAACTTACTGCTTGTCACTACTGTGGGTCCAAGTCACCAATACGTCTTGCTTCCACTTTTGCAAAAGCTGCCTCACTTGTCCCATGGCTTCTACTCTGCCCTTTTACAAACGCTTCTCCAAAAAGCAGTCTTCTTAACACCACACATTCTTTCACTCCCTGCTCGACATTTCTCATCATTCTCAGAGCAAAATCTACATTCTTTATTAAGGTCTACAAAGCCTTATGAGGTCTGGAGCCTGGCTGTCTCATCTTCCCACCTTCTCCTCTCCCGCCTGCTCACTCTGCTTCAATAACACTGGCTTTCTCTGCAACAGGCCGAGCTGTTTACTGCCTTTGCATTTGTTCTTTTTGTTCAGATGCTTTTCTCTCCAGGTAGGGTAAACAGATAAAAAACAGGGTACCAGTAATAATGGAATATCAGATTTAAAAAAAAACAAATACTTTATATAAATGTATTTCATATACAGAAGAGTGGCTAGACACATAGCAACGATTTGATAAATGAAGAGTAGGTACTCAAAGCAGCACACATTGACTGGTTAGAAACACTATGAGGTATTAACTTAAAGAAGTCATTGTCACTTAACCAGGAGTACTCCCCAGTTATGATTAAGTGTTAATTTGAATAAAAATTACCACACAAGACCCATTTGTGTATTCAGAACATATTTTGTCATCTTTATACTCTACAAATGTGTTATGGAAAGAAAAATATTCTCTTTGGCCCTTATTTCACTGTTTTTATTTTTATAGATATTTTTTGTTTCATTTCCTCTGTGTGATGATGAGATATGTCTGTTTCTATTTGGGAGGTGGTAGTTTAGATAAGTTATTTGGGCTCCCTGTGGTCTGCATGTCAATTCACACTGGAAAATGTGCCTTTTAAGTTTCCTGATCATGTCTTCCCATGCATTTTGCATGGTGCAACTCTGTGTAATGTATTTCACAGAATCATTTCAAGTCTTATTATGGGATACATTCTAAATCACAAATGCACTGATGTGGGAGCAACTCAGCATTATCTCTGTCCTATAGAGACTGAAATCCCACTGACACCATGACCAGATATAATAAATCGGTCTGATTTTTAAACGATTATTTAAGTAGAAAATAACAGATTGGTACTTTGTTTAGAACACTAAAATGGAAAAAGAATGCAGTGCCAATATTATATATATATTTATTTTAAAATATGATAAAACTAATTGTATTAGACTTCCTTATAGGGGAACCTCTCTTAAAAGATTGTGTTATTAAAGATATCAACTGATAATTCTTTATTCCTTTCTTTCTCATTACTCTTTAAAAAATCTAAACCATAGTAAAATTCATATGGTTTTTGCCCCAAAGGTTTCTTTATACAGCATGCGTTACCAGTGGCTAAAATCTTTCTTTTGAAGTTACTGTTGCTAAACTCTTACTCTGCCTTTCTTTCCCCATTCAGAACCTGGGACAACTAATTGCATACAGTACAAGCTTAATAATTTTTAATTTATTAAATTCAGAAATACATTTTTCAAAAGAAAATGTTCTGGTCATTTGGCTGAAAAGTTTTTGATCTTTTTTTCTGAATTATAGCCATCATTTAATTTTAATTTCCTTCAAAATGCAAATCGCTGGTGAAGACAGCCATCAAATCGTGGACTAACTTTTGAATTCAGGTAAGTCTGTACTAAAGTTACCACCAGAAACTTCGAAGAAAATAAATATTTAAAAATTTTTAGGCATGTAGATACTGCATAATAATAGGAATAATGCCCCTAGCAAATAATTTGTTCTCCTACATGTCACCTTAACTAACACTCTTACACATTAACTCGTGAGATAGGTAGTATATTTATTCAACTCTTAAAATGTAGACAGATTATGTACCCAATAATATGCTTTATAAATTGGGTTTGCATAAAATAATAAATTTCTCAATGGACAGAACTGGCTTGCTTTATTTCTTTGATTAATAAATGTTAGCTTTTTCATTTGCTTTTGTACTTGTGTGTGACTTGAGTCTTCATAAAGCTTGTTATCAAAAAGTGTTGTTTGAACACTTCAGTTCTGATGAAGTCCTCATGGTATGGAGCTTCATAACTGTTTATGTATAATCTATATCCTTCTGGACTCTACAGGGTACAAGGGCCCCTTGGTAGGCTTTGGACTCTACAGGGTACAAGGGCCCCTTGGTAGGCTTTGGAGATTACACTACCATTCTGCCTTGCTTGTGAGCAGAACCTAATCCAACAGAAATTGCTAGTTTTAGCCAGACTATATTGGAGCACAGACCATAACCTTTGTGGTCCTTAATGTGGGAAACAACTGCCAACTAACATTTCAGTATTTTTTGTAATGATTTTTTTCAACTTAATTTTTCAGAGAAAATAATACTTCCTTTGATATTATTATATCAACATTCAAATAGCACTAAGTGGATTCACTGTTCTACACTGATAACTGTGTTTTTAAATACTGAAAGCATATCTTGTTAATGTAAAATATACATCATTGATATCATGTATTCCTTTGATATAATAATATAAAGGAATCTCAAATGTTTTCTTTTTAGAGATCAGAAGGATATAGATTATACTTCTACAATTATGAAGCTCCATACCATGAGGACTTCATCAAAACTCAAGTGTTCAAGAGATTTTGATACAAGCTTTAGGAAGACTTAAGTCACACACAAGTACAAAAGATAAGCAAATGAAAAAGCTAACATTTATTAATCAAAGAAGTAAAGCAAGTCAATAATTGTCCATTGAGAAATTTACTATTTTATGCAAACACAATTTATAAAGCATATTATCTGGTACATAAATATCTTAGTTGAGTCCATGGTGATATATAATTATTGCCATGATAGATTTATAATTACGGTTCAAAGAAAGTATCACAATAGGAAAATGTTATTTTGGTTGGCGGGGGGGGTCTTAGGTTAAAAAAAATTTAAATTCACTGTTGCTGTAGATATATATATATATATATATATATATTTTTGGAAATGGAGTCTAGCTCTGTGATCTAGGCTGGAGTGCAGTGGCATGATCTCAGCTCACTGCAACTTCCACCTCCCAGGCTCAAGCAATTCTCTTGCCTCAGCCTCCAGCGTAGCTGGGACCAGCATGCCCGGCTAATTTTTGTATTTTAGTAGAGATGGGGTTTCACCAGGTTGCCCAGGCTGGTCTCGAACTCCTGACCTCAGGTGATGCACCCACCTCAGCCTCCCAAAGTGCTGGGATTATAGGCTTGAACCACTGCGCCCAGCCATTGCTATAGGTTTTTAAGAGAAAGGTAAAAAGAGAGCTGGCCTACTCAAGAGCAATACTTATATATTTTGTAGTGTAATTGATAACCTATAAATCTTATCTAAAAATTCTATGATTGACAGAAGCAAGCTTTTGAATCAAAAGGGAAAATAGGGACAATTATAGAAACATAATTTGATTACACTTTTCTTGTATAATGGTTGACTACCTATATTGAACTTCTTTAAGGCATCAATAATATTTCAAATAGTTGCCTGTGTATCAATTTTTAAAATGTGTATATGAAGATAGTAAAGCAATGTTTCCTTACTTGGAGTTTTTTGCCATGAAAACCATTCTTTTATTATCCCAGAAGACTTGTGGTTATTTTCTGAGACTCCCTCTCTGCTATTCCACTCCCCAACCTCTATCACCCCTGCCTGTGAATTCACTCCATTCATAGTAATGGCCACATCTCCATCTAGTGGCTTCCTAATCAACGACTACCTGGAAACCAATGACAAACACAACAAAAGTGTGTGCTCTAGTAACACAATCATGATGATTCCAGAGCATTAGAAAAGAAATTGCAAAACAGGAAAAAGAAATTGCAAAACAGGAAATGAAGAACTAAATGCAAATGCAAGCCCCAAAACATCTCATTAGTAGTATTGAATATAGAACTCAGAAATTTCTTAAAAGGTTAATTAATAATTTTGGGCTAGATAATGTAATATTAAATAAAATGAACTTAGAAACTGGAAGCACTTATTCTAAAATATTTCAATAAGAATATTTTGAGAGTAAAAATCTAAAAAGTTATTTAAGTCAAGATTTATTTTAAAAAGTAGAAAAATCTGAAAGGACTTGAAAGACTGCTTTAATTTGTGTTAGCATCTTTTGTAAATAAATTGAGATAACCACCTCTAAAAATTGTCATTAGGTAGTTCTCATAAAATACCATGAAGCATGTATATCTGTCTCTGCAATGACAATTTTTACACAAAAACTTTATGAAATATGTTTCATTTAGGATTAGAAATTTACATGCCATTTGAAATCAGCTATTTAAAAAACAACAACATTGGTCCTGAGATTTAATAACCTGGTTTCAGGAACATTAATATTGTAGATTTAGGAATATGGATGATTTTCTAAAATTTCAAGCCAAAAACAAAAACAAAGAAAAATTAGAGAAAGTGACTGACCATCCACACCACATGAAAACTTGCAGTAAAATGAAGATAGGAGCTGACATCATGGTACAGGCACGACTCGTTGTGCATTTAAGTTGATCCTATTAATAACGGGCAAAGTAGCAAGTACAGGAAAAGGAAAGAAAACACAGAAAAGAAGACACACAAGATGAGATTTCATGCAATTTGCTGGCAGTTAATGTGAGTCTCCATCCAGAGCAGATTCACAGTGACCATTGCAAATAAGTATTACCAAAATAACTCCACTGCTAAAGAAACACAAGATATTATTAGCACACCAAGCTACTGAGCAACAGTTGTACTTTCACACACAACCCATTTATTTATAGGAGCCTCAATTGCTGAACATTTTTGTCTTGGTCAAATCTTTTTAATGCCTTGATCATAAGATATAGCCTCCTAGAATAATATTTTGGGCAAAGGGTTTTTATGCCATTTTTCAAGTTCATCTGAATTTAATATTCCTACTGTCAAAAAACTGGTGACAAATGGTTGATGAGTGAAGTTTCTCTAATGAGTGACATGACCCTTGGCCCTTCATAAAACATTCTTAGGGAAATAATTTTAAATGGGCAACCTGCTGAAGGTGTAGTAGACAGAATAACAGGAGTCCGCCTATCCGGACTTTATATATCTTAAAAAAAAAAAAAAAACCTTAGTTGCAATATTGAATTACTCTCCCTAGAAAGGATCAATAATGCCTCACAGAGATAACTGGGATTGACTGGCTAATACATCTTGCATTTTTAGTCCCCATCACTGATTTGATTACTTCTTTGCTCTATTTTTAATTTATATTATCTAATTGCATAATATTATCTGTGAAAATGTTTTGTCCTTTCTGGGACAAATGCAGCTATGTATTTGAGAGGTAAACCTAAATAACTCAAACAATTTCATGCAGTGGCACACACTGAAGAATCAGAATTGGGAAGTATTGTATTTAAAATTAGTTAAAAAGAGGTAGACAGAGATTTTTATGTGGACTTCGTCTTTGAGAATAGATTAATATTTCTTAAAAATTTTAAAAGGATAAAGCTAATGTAGTACATACTGATGACGTATTACCTACCTTGTATGTAATCAATACACAGTAAGTCAGAATAGTAAAGTAGTAAGCCATCTTTAAGTGACATATATTAAATATGATTTGTAATATTTTATCAAACCCTATGTAATTGACCTGGTCTAATTTCAAACACTAGAAAAAGAAATTAGTACAATTAAAGGAAATAATACAAATCTAATATGTGATAGAATCAGAAACCACCCAAAAGAAACTAGAACTCTATAATAACAAAACAATGGCTGTATAACAGGTTTTTCAATTCACTGAAGACAAATTAACAAAAATATAATAAAATTAACTTTTATATCTTCAGGATTGGAATATAAATGGAGGCAACAAATATACCATAATTAACATTTACTATGAGTTAAACTGATTGGAATTGTGTTTGAAAGCACAATTTCTGTGGGAAGGACATATAAAAGAAGCAACTGTTAAATTTATGCTAACCATGAAAACTACTGAAATGAAAAAAATCTACCAGCAAGTATGTCATGTTCATGAGAAAAACTATGGTTAAGACATTATGTTTGAGTTAAAATTGCAATTTGTCTCCTTGAATTCTTGTGGACAGTGACCATTAATTTATAGTATTTTAATCCAGTAGAAGTGTGATCTTACCAAGACATTGTTATCAAAGCAGACATCAGGCCCTTTTCGGTATCTGGGTTGCTTAACCATGTCACAAGGATTTGGACCATCAGCTAAAAGAGACTTGTTAAGGAATCTCATGTTAGTTTTTTTCACATGATTAAAAATAAATACAATGCAATGTATTTCCCAAAACATGTAAGAGATAACTTATACATCATTACTCTCATCCAACACAATTCAAGTACATAGGAATTTAAATAACTAAATTGTGAATTATCCTTCTCTGGGGCATGTGTAGCATAATTATTCTTGACATGCCAACCAAATTTTGAGTGAGGAATCAATTCTGCCTTTGCGAGGTGATCAGAGCAGTCTAATAGTTTTCTCTTTATGAGCATAAACAATGTGACAAGATTCAAAATGCATTAAGATGGTTTTCCTTTCCAGATAGCTCTGATGTCAAAGGATACAAGTCTGCTCCGCTTGTATGAGCAGTCGTGTGTCACATGGACATGTCCCTTTGCTCTCAACCATTATGAATATTAAATTGGTGTTCATAAGCTTTTCTCCATGAAAGATTCTGCAAAATAAATATGGTATCATAGAAAATGAGAATCTTTTCCAAAATAAATGGAAATCTTTCAAAGATTTTTACATATTAAAATGAAAGACAAAATACGACATTTGAAACATAAACCATTCCCAGCACAATAGGAGTATGATTTTAGAAGAAAAAAATGTTTCATTTATTAGTGTGACTGTATTACCTATGTCAAATGAATAAAAAAATTGTAACATGTTTTATGTGTGACCATTTAAAAGTATTAGTCCTCATTGCAAAATAAGCACAATTTAGTTGTTGATGCACATAGAAAAAAGTTTTTCTTTGCACATACAAAGAATTATGATGCTTATGCCAAAGTTGCCTTATTTTACAGATAACACAACAGGGAATACAAAAATGTCTAGGCATCTTGCCCAAACTAAGGGCAGAGAAAAGTCCGGAACAGTGCTATCAAGCAAACTTTCTGTGAAGATGGAAAAGGTGTTTGCACTGTCCAGTATGGTAAATACTAGCCACTCGAGGGTATTGGGCACTTAAAATGTGACAAGTGTGACTGAGGCACAAAATTTTAATTCTAATTAATTTAACTGTAATTGAAATTTCAATAGCCACCTATGGGTGGTAACTACTGCACTGCACAACACAGACATGGACAGAATCAAGGGTTTTGAATTCCATCCCCTGTTTTGTCCACACCTTAAGCTGCTCTTACTTTAGTAACCAACATAAAAAATGTAAATATATCACTAAAAAAGTAATTTCTTTATCATTATACATTTTGCAGAAAAGAGGGGTTTTCTTTTTGCCCTGTTAAGCTTTGATTTCCATAAAGCAAATCAAAAGGAAAGTATGATTCAATTTAACGTCTTGGTTATACTGACCTTCACTTTACAATTTAACTTACTTCTTTTAGCACACATTGCTCTTGCTGGATGTCAATTAATAAAAGGCCAATGACTGTGAAACTCTGATGTATCCAATAAACATGCCACAATCCCATTTCCTGAAGTCCATAGCCTGATATGCTAATCTCCTCTAAACAAGATAGTCTGCTTTTTTGTGAGTTCATGTTTGACTCCTCCTTCCCTTTCCTCTCCTCTTTATATACTCTACCTCCTCCTTGGACATAGAGGTTTGCTAAAGAAAGTCATAAAACATACTGACCACGTCTCCTAAAAATTCATGATAGGTTGCTTATCCCCTCTTGCAAAATTTTTTTTTAACTATTCTGGCACTTTCATAATCTCAGATTACCTCACCTCCTCCTATTTCTTCTTCCGCTATGGTAACATTTCTTCTAGAATAATCTTCCCTCCACCTCTAAAAACAAAGTGTCTCTACTCTGTGCTTTGTAAGCTGTGACTTGCTGCTGTCTTCTCAGGAATCCTGTGGTGTTAATTATTACTTTCCCCTCAAAATCCCCATCTTGCCTTTCTCCTCTACCCTCATTACAACAAAATTAAATTCTCCATCTCTTTTTAAAAGATATTTTATGGATACTGACTAACATTAACCATGACCTAAAAAAACGGTATTTTTCCCAGTTCCTTCAAATTCAAATAAAGATAACATTCAGTTCTTCAAGTCAGAGAAGACTAGAAGCAAAAACAAAACAAGACTTTTTTTTTTTTGTAAATCTGTTTAGTTACCATATAGAAAAATAAATAATATTTGGCTTAGAATTACTAATACATTTAATAACTTCATATTAGAAATTTTTAATATGGGTTATTTTAAGAAAAAAAGTTAAAATATAACCAAATTTCTCTGTTCTGCCTAAAGAGAAAGGAATTATCTTGATCATGTAATTGTTATTATAGTTGAAGAAATAACAGCTTATCAAAGTTAGAATTTTAAAAATTACAAATTTTAAAAGCCTACAGAGAAACTAAAGATCGCTGACATTTTCAGCTTAAAACAATTACTCACATCTCTGACTCCAACACAATTTTCAGTTTTTTTCTGTAATGATTATAACAGTATATACAATTTCTTAATGAAATAGGACTACTCCCGAAATAAAGAAATTACCTGGAACAGTTTCCACAGTCTAATACACCGCTGAATGATTTACTGTCGTTATCGAAGAAATACTGGGTTTGTTCAGTAATGCAGCTCTGCTTGGACAGGGAGGCCGTGAAGTCATCATCCTCCATCTCAACTTGGGTGGGGAGGGGGAGTAAAAACAAAGAACACCATTAGGAGGGGCCTCTGTAGTCACTCCCCTGGAGTCTTCACTTCTCACAGAGCAAAATAAACGTATAAAACCAGGACGCCTCGACTGGCTTGTTTACTGTTGTGCAATATCGTGGCAGCCCATAATAGATGCCTGATAAATATCAATAGAATAAATGAATTCTAATACAAGATGGCTATGAGATCAAGCCAGTGTGACCTAGGTAATTTCTAAAACATTAGGAAAGGCTGGACAAAAAGTTTGAGATGGGTGACCTGTTTTCTCTTTCTCACACAAATATTCTCTGAATTTGTTGAACTTCAAGCATATCCCAAAAGAAAATTTTTGTTATGGCAATGACAAGGTCTGAGCATTTACATACCTGCCTCAAGGAGTCGTGGAAAGGTCAAACTCAAGAGAAACTGCTGTAGAATAGACCTGAATTTTTGAAATTAAAAAAAAAAATAAAAATCTAGGGAAAAAATGTGTTTTTACATGTACACATACACATAAATACTGTTTCCCTTTATCATTTTGGGAAAGAAAGTCTTGGAGTGTTTTTATTTAAGTATTTTTAAAATTATATAACACATTGTAACCTTTTTGTAATGTGTAAAAGAAGTCACGAAATCAGAAGTGTTCAGATCTTGTTCAGGATCAAGTGGGACACAATGTGTGAAGAAACCTAACAGGCAATGTTATCAAGCAGAAGTGTTCCCTCTAAGAGGGAGAATGTCTGTTTCAGCACACTGGTTTTCACATTCATTACGTCTCCTTATTTTAGCTTTTAAAATCATTTGTTTTCTGGGTTTCCCCTCCCCCAACAAAGAAACGATGCTGTTTATACCATGGGTTTGAATTTGTTAACTATTTACTTTGTAATATAGAATATATTTGTAAATATGTAATGTAACTTTCATGAAACAAAATATACATATTATATAGAGAGATACAGCACATTTCAGTTTTACAGCAACTGACAACTGAGCCAAATTTCTAGAACTGAATTTAGTTTAAAAAAAGTGGGGGTGGAAGGGGATATAGGATAAAGACAAGTATTTCAGGGTCATGATGAAATTTTAAAAGCCTACTGAAATTAATATATAAAATCACATCAGAAAATACCATTTTTCAGAATAAAACAATTTTCTAAATCTTTTAAAAACTCTCAAAATTTTAAAATCCTAAAATCTTCTTTGCTGCTTTAATGATATAATCACTTAATTTTAGCTGGGCAAACCTCAACATCAAATGAATATTGTACATTAATCTACATGGAATAGGGCTAACAATACAGTGTGATGATACAAAAAAAAAAAAAAAAAGAAAAGATTAGAAGGGAGAGAGGGAAGAGGGAGATCATGGATCCCAGACGTAACAGGAGGTTTAGTTACAACTAAACAATGAGAAATGTGATCTTCCAGACTTTCCACAGTGCCACAATTGACCATTTGAATGTCTTATTTTCATAGGTTGTAGGGTCTACAGGTGAGGGTTGGGGGAGGTTTCGAAGGTAGCATCAGTGAAAAGAAATAATTAGATCCATTTCAGCAACCTGATGCCCCTAAAACGATACTAGTCCTTGTATCAATAGTAAAGAGGTAGAAGGTTGCCATCATGCCATGAATTTGATGCATGTAGACATCCAACTGGGAAATTAAAGACAAATTGTAACTTCTTACAGATCAATACACCTAAAAGAAATTAGTGTAATGTTTTTATAAATATTTAATACAAATGAAAAGAGTTTCAATAGATGAGGAAAGAAGACTCTAAAGAGGCTGAAGTTTACATCCGCATAACATTGTTTTCATATGAGAAACTGAAGAATGGTAACTTTATAGTGTTCACTTAGGAAAAACTATAAATATTACCAATAGGTGATGTAGAGAATGAAAAAAACTTAACTCCCTTAATAAAAATTTGAATGTCCCCTAAATCCATATTTTCATCAGATGCTTTTCTATTTTACAACTTCTTTCTTTCATTACCAATAAAACTAAAATTTTGACTTACCAGGCAGCAGCAGTGGCCCACCAGCCAATTTGTAATATGTCTGCTATTGATGGCTACAAAATAAAATAATGTCATTTCAGTAGTCTACTTGATACTGAGGACACTTGAGTATCCCCTTGAGAAGAATTGATTAGACTGTGGATATTACTGACCACATATGCTGAGCGATGTCCTGCTCCTTGTTTTGGTGCAGCACCGGGCTCACATACTGACTGATAATCATAAGATTTGTTAAAAGCATAAACTGATATATTAACCAGGTGTCTCATCAAGCTGGGATCAATCTCTCCAAAAAATCTTCCAATCTGGTGAAGAAAAAAATCATAAAGCAATGTGTACTTAAAATGTAAGTGAAAAATGAACACAGGAATCACCATTACAGTGAAAAGAAATAATACAAAGAAACTGAACTACAACTGAGGAGCTTAAAAACAAAAGCAAATGAGAAACGTGTATACGATACTGTGAACAAACTAAAATGAGAGTAAGTGTTCTCATTACTCAGTGGGGCTGTGTGATATTTTATTTGTGGAAAGAATGGACACACATTACTAAGCATTAAATCACAATCAAATGCTTCCCAGATGAATAAAACACGGGTGGGAAATGGAGAGGTGTAAGTCAAAGGGTACATAGAAGCAGTTATGTAGAATGCATAAACCTAGAGATTCAACATACAACAGAGGACTGTAGTTAATAATATTGTGTTGTCTACCAGAAATTTGATGAGAGTAGATTTTAAGTTTTCTTACCATACCGCAAAAAAGGTTAACAACCTGAGATGATGGATATGTTAATTGGCTTGACGTAGTAATCACTTAACTATGCAAATCAAAACATTTTGTTGTACACCTTAAACATATACAATAAAAAAAAGATCAAATGCCCCCCTGGGGAATGGAAAAGTAGCATAAATGAGAGAGAAGGCTGGCCTAGAAAAAGAACTTGGAGGGACTGTGATGAACTGGAACAAGTCCCATCTAAAGGGACAATCATGAGTTAATCAGCTCCACCCCATAAATACTGTCATCCAGAAAAAAAACAAAAAAAGCCCAGGGTTGAGATATCTTTTGCTTTGTTTTTTTAAAAAAGAGAAGCCAGGAATGCAGATTCAGAAGTGAAATTAGTTGGCATCTAATTCAAATTTGTTAAAAATAGGCTATGTGCTGCTAATTTGCAGATTTGAGACTAGAAATCACATCAGTTTTAACCAGCTATATATTAAATTAGATATCATCAACTGACAAATTTTGAAGTGAAAGTTTTCTAAATATCTGAAAGATTAAAAGTTCATATCATGCTAAAATCCTTAACTGTATGTTTTAATGATACCAGTACTAAAATGTAAAATCAAATAACATAAAAACTAGACTTAGCATGCATTTCTTAATGGTTTACATAATATTAAGCATTTTACAAATTATTTTATGACAGAAATAAAACAACTCATCGATTTCTAAAACACTGAAAGAGGTTTTGTAATGTTGATCCGGAGACACACTTTGGAAAGCCTAATTCCCTCTTATTTCAGGTACATACCTGATTAGTATAATCATCATGATTTGCCATCAGAAGAAACCCACCGTCATCCAGAATCACACAATCCATTACCTATCAAAATAAAGTGAACAGTTAACACATTTTTAGAAAGGTTAGGAGGCTGCATTGTCTTTACCCCATTATACGTACATGATTAGAGTAATAAAAACAGAAAATTTTAAATGCCTATCTTCTCTTGAACGTATATGTTCATTAAATTCTGGTGAAATAAAGGCATGCATAGATTTATATCAAACCATCAGGCTTGATAATCCAACACCAACCATCCACTTGAGACTGTCAGTTCAGTCTGAACAAATCATAAGAGCAAATTAGAAATAATCTTTTTACCATTTCCGGGTCATCTAAATGATCCAGAAAACTGGATAGAGAAAATTATTTAATAATGAATAACTGATTTAAACACATACTTAGGATTTTGACAAAAAGATATTTTAAAAAATATCATTTTAGTTATCCTGTTTCACAGACTTAAAACACATCAGTACTATAAGACTATTTATAATTATTTCATATCTTTAGATTAAAAATATGTAGTTGGATAATTGGAGATTTAAAAGCAAAATGCAAAACAAAAAATGTCCATGGTTAAGAAAATACTTACTTCACCCTGAAACACAGGATAAATTCCCACCTAGTTTAAATCATGTTTTAATGTATGAAAATCAATATAATAATTCGTATTGAATAAAAATCACAAATAAAAACATTGTTTTCAAAGTTGAGGATGTAATGCATTGCATTTTCCTAATGTGAAAGCAGTTTATTACTAAAATATTTGCTCTTAAAACAGCTACTGCATAGTCTATGTGAAATAGATAAGTTACAAAAATCATTAAAATTATTGGCTCATAATTTCACAGGAGTAGGAGTGATAAAGATGATATGAAGCCCCTGCTTCCCTTGGAGATATACAGACACACAAAAGAGGACTGGAAGAAAATATTGTTTCATCATTGTTATTCAATTTTTAGAATTATTTATCTAGTATCATTCTTAGAGCATCTTCAACTTTTGAACAAAGTTCACATTTCCTTTTTCAATTTCTCAAACAGAAGTGAAAGTAATACAAGACACCTTAAAACTCAATCCATGTAACTAGAACTTTATAATAAACTGTAATACTTCCGGGTTTAGTTAAAACATTTTTCCTATAACTATATAATACAGTGTGAACAAATTAGAGAAAGTGTGATAGGTGAGAGAAAACTGCATTGATAACCAATAGGGTTGCTTTGGTTAGAAACTTCCTATCCGGAAATAGAGCTAAAGATAAATATGTACAGAAGAATGTAACACAGTTGAGACCGAAGAGAACCATCATATTGACATGACTATTTTTTTACCTTCCAAGGATATATACATATTTTTAAAAATTCAAGCATTTCACGTTCAAAATCAAAAGCATATAAATTCAAATGAATATATTATTTCACATTTCCATAGAATTTTTTAGCCTTTGATTAAAAATTCCTGCATATTTTTTCATCATTATAGTCTTAGCAAGAGTAACACAAGGAAATGTTGTACTCAAAAGTGATTTTAAATAGTTTTCTTACATCACTGTTTCTTTTGCAGTCACAAACTGGACCAGCACACTGAAAGACAAAAATGCGATTATCACCTCACTTTTAAAATCTGGATTTTGATTATATTATTACCATGTTATAATTGGAAATTCTGGAATAATTTATCCAGTAGAAAAATAAGATTAAACAGTATATAAGAAACAAAAGTTTTATCTTATTAGAAAATGTCAATCAATATATAAACTAGCATTGCATGTTATAACTTTGAAATACTTGTATTACATATTGACTAATTTAAACAAGAAAAAGCTTTGAAAAAATAGGATTTTTCAGAATTCAGAATACTACTTCAGTGTAGTGGTACTGAGAATGTATTTGCCACTGTATAAGGACCTTATATTTTTTTCTATTGAATTTTGAAAACATTAAACATAGCATAAGAATTTTTAAAAAATATCTTACCGGATCTCTGATTGAGGTTTTGGTGAAATTCTCTATCCAGGAATTTACATCAATTTTAATTCCAACAACTGAAAAATTAATTTGAATTCAAAGGTATAATTAGATGTAATACAACCTTTGCAATATGACAGTTAATTATTTTGATAGCAAGTATCAGACTATAGTTTATTACAGAAGTTTTAGTTTTGTGTTCTTCATTAAGAAATAATGCTAATAGCTCTTAAACTATTACATAAATTGTAATTTATATTCACAAAAGAGTGTATTCATTAGTCACAACCTGACCAATTAACTAATACAATAAGCTAAATAAAAAACAGTAGTGTCAGGAAAGCCTCATAAACTTGAGGTCATTCAAACGGTATATTTTAAGAGGTTTCCCTAACCCCACCAGTGCTTGCAGTAGGTGCTTAATAAATCTTTGCTGAAAGAGTGAACAGATGAATAGATGAATGGATGAGTAGGTGGGTTAGTAGGAAAGTGGGTGAATAAATGAATGGCTGAGAGAATAACTGATTTAGTAAGTAAATGAGCAATTGAGTGAATGAAGAAATAGGTGAATGAGTTAGTGAGTAAGTGATGGAGTGAATTCATGTAATAGATCCGCTGATGGGGTAAAGCTGTCCTCAGGAGCAGGAAGGCTCAAAATACTCTCCTTTAAAACTTCAAACACTGAATCATACAATCAAAAAAACTAATAGCTTTTACTTTATTGTATTCACTCACTCTAGCCCACTTCCGATCCTCATTGATTCTCACTTTTACTATGTTTACTTGCCTGTTTTTCCAAAAAGTCATTTTTTCTATATATTTTATAGCAAATTTTTAACTGATCCCTACCTAATTCACTTTGACAGACACCTAGTAGAATATAGTATAAATATGCCATATTTATCTTTTCCCTCAGGGCTGGAAACTTAACTTTTTTGTACAAATATGTAACTCCTTGGCCATATAACTTTGTAGGTATTTTAAAGTATTAAGAGAGACTGCTGGAGTGGGGTTGCTAATCCAACATTAAAAATTTTGATTATTATACTAAATTGATTCCATAAATTTTGTCAGAGTATAAACATACACACTGTTTTGAAAATTCCTCAAATCTATGTAGTATCAATTTGATTTTATCCCAACTTCAGAGGTAACTAGTTATATTTTATTTAATTTTTTTAAGTGTGCATTGCCTTTATTTTGTCTGAGACCTTCTGATGACCTTCTTGATAAACATTGCCAGTTTATAATATAAATGCCAAGTAACATTTAATTTTGGTTGTGTTTTTGTATTTAATATTCATCCTTACCTGCAGGTTTAAGAAGTTTCCCTTGAATATATATTTCTACAGCTTTGCTTACCATAATGCCCGATTCATAGGCACCAGGTCCACTTTCTAAAAAAAAAATAAATAAATAAAACACCTATCAAGATATATTGAATAATAATATTTATTTTCTGTCATTAGATACAGATGGATAGTATTTTGCTTAAAAATTCTAGCATCTATAAACTATACAAATGTTTGTGCTGTCCTTCCTCTCTTCTTCCTTTGTATACACTAGGCTAACTGGTATATCCATGAATTGGTTTGTATTAATTGATTCGGGGACATTAATTAGCTTGGTTGCATCTGCTTTCACAACATAATGAATACATGCCAAATCTCGACTTCACAACATTTGTTAAAATATTAAGGAGTTCTGCTGAAGTGAAGTGGAAAGATTGATCCTGGATGCATAAAACTGACTTTGTCTTTTATAAGATATATGTCACTGGGCAAAACTTTGAAATTCTCTGAACTTGTTTCTCCATTTATGAAAATGAAAGTAAATACTACCTATGTGCAAAGATGTTCAGGGATTAAATTACAAGGTTTTTGGGAAATAACTCAATAAAATATTTTAAAAGATAAGCTATTATTAATTGTATAATTATATTTTATAATACTGATAAAATGTAATCAGTCAATGGAATTACTCTACTTTATTTAATTCCTTAAATGTTTTTCAATACATTTTCAGTTGTAATATGAGGGATTATCTACATGTGTTTCTATTTCTTATGCCTGCCTAATAGATATGCTATCTCTAAATTACTGGAAGACTGTTTGCTGTGTATGCATTTTGCCTCTTCAACTAAATGATGTTTCTTTTCTATTTTCCTAATGCCTTGCAAGTACTCTATTTTTAATGATGACTATTCTGAGTAGTTAACATAAAATGTAGTGATTTGGGGGGAAAGCAGATAGTAGCAGTAATTTATTATTTAAAAAATTGAGAAAAGCTGAATTCCAAAGCAATACTTACTGTTAAAGTAGGGAGCAGTGAAAACATAGTTATCATTATCTAGGCTCCTTTTATAGAAGCTGTCCTCATATGTCTCTGGGTTTTCTTGCCAATTTTCTCCAGCCCTAAGGAGGAAATGGCTCATCATTTGTATTCTTTAATCTACCTGATAACCTACTTTATCCTATGTGGACTTGCTGAGCTTTACAGATACGCCTACATCTCAGGTATGTCTAAAGAAGTTAGTGGTAATTGATAGCATAACTGATACTCATTACTGAGCAAGGCATCAGCATAGCATTATGAATCAAAAAAGCTAACTCCTAGTTTTACTCCGTTGTTTACTAGTCAGGTAACAGGACAAGTAAGTTAATAGGTCAATTAATGTTAGTAAGTATTGGTGCCTACTCAGCCTACTTCTTGGACTGTTATGAAGATAATAGAGATAAGATGCATCAAAGAAGAGTGAAAGATAATTAAGTGCTACATAAATATTGCTGATTGGTTTTAATCATTGTGGTCATTTCACCGGTTTAGCTTGTATCTACAAAGAGAAAAATCTCTTTAAACGTCTCTTAAATTTTGTAATAAATATACTTGGCAAGCAAAAACATCATTGAAGAATTTTATAATGTCATTTTTCAGAGAAATAAAATCTTTTAATAATGTAATACTGTAAACAATGGCTCCAATGTAATCTAATGGCAATCAGTTTATTTGAAGAATGGCTTCCTTACGCAGTAATGTACAAATCCTTGGCGCAGTCTTTTGTAATGTACTTGTTTTTACAGATGTTATTTGAACTTACTCTTTGGGATAAACTCTGGTAATCCCACCATCAGTCACAACAAATCGTGCTTTCACTCCCTTGCTGAAACAGAAGACAAAAGAAGGAAATGTTCTATTGAACGTATTCTAAAATACAAAGTTAGGTGTTGGTGATACAAAGAGAAGTAAGTTTAGGAAGTAAAGGAGATATATCAATAGATGCACAACTATGTTTTAATAATTTAAATATCTATGAAATTTGTACTTGAAGGATGTTTAAGGAACACATCTCATAGGAAACAATGACTGAGGTGCATTTTGAACATGGAGTATGAATTGACAGCAATGACACAGAAAGCAGGAAGGTGTCACTTGCAGAGAGGAATGTATACATAAGGGAAAGCTACCAGAGATGGCTGGTGTTTGGTATAGAAAAAAAACGTAAGACAAAAGGAGAGAAACAGTAAGAAGCAAAGTTTCAAGTGCAAATTTCTCAATGGTCAGCTAATGAATGATTTTGAATTCCATGTTAGAGAGCTTCAACTGTATCTTGAACTTAGAACTGCATTTTAGGAGTTAGATTCTGGCCAATATGAATTGTATGGAGAATTGACTAGAAGCTGCATGTGGAGGAATGGAGAACACTAAAGGCAGAAAAATCAGTTGCTGTGATTTCTTAGAAATGGGATCTTAGGGCCTTGATTATGAGGTAGAGAATAAAACATTGCTAGGAGAAATATTTAGCATTTAGTGATTGAAAATGGGGTGGATAAGAGATTATAAATAAGAATCATACTCAGATTTTCTCGACTGGATGTATGGTAGTGCTATTAGAAATCCAAATAAACACTGACTAGAAATCCTACTTTAGCACAAACAGAAACACACAATCATGCCCATTTAATTTGGTTTATTCACCCTGAAGTGTATGTGCATGGAAAGTTGAGTAATAGCAGACATTAGTACTGAAAAACACCCACAACTGAAAATGCAAGTTGTCAACAACTGTACAGTTGTTCTCAATTTTCTTGAGAAATATTAAACATTATTAATGAACTGTAAATTTATGAGATTCATACCCAATTTCCACAGGAGAAACTAAATTGAAATGCAGAATACATATTTTTATTAATAAGAACAAATACTTACATATTTTTCTGCTTACTCCAGTAATTTTGGACAAGTTCATTTGTAAAGCCTGCATCAAGCAAGACTCTATTAATCAAATCCGCATTACCTAACACAAAAAAAGGAGATCGTCAGTTACACTCACAGTTCTAAAATTATGATAATGAAAAATATATTTTCTATTTCCAAAAGCAATTTAGAGTAGATATTTCTATGAATTTTAAAATATATTCCACATTCATTTTCTTTGCAATTTTTATATTGTTCATCTTGCCTCACATTTTTCAGGAAATGAATGGATTTAGTAGTAGAAAAACCAATTCTAAATGAGCCAAATTATTTTTTAAACTTTATCAAAATATGAAATAAGCTATGCTAAGAAACAGGAAATAGTCTTTCTTTTGTGTTCTTGTTTATTTCTGTATGGTAGCATGGTGATTCCCAACCATCATAATTTTATGACAATTTAATGTATACACACACCTAAAATTTTATATATGTATATAAAATTTATATATACAGAAACAGAACTATCTCTGAAATTATCAAGTAAAAACATTCAACAAAAAGTTACTGTCTACTTTCACTTTCATTTGTTATAAGAAAAGCTATTTTCATTCTTTTCTATCACAAATATCAAAACTAGGATAATCCTGGAGTAAATAAGACTATGAAAAATTCAGTGCTGCATATCGAGGAGCAAGGAATGGAATGAGTATCACAGAGCAGTACAATCCCAAGAATGATTTTGAAATCTACTGGTATTGGTCAAAGAACCGATACCAAAGTAGATAATAGGTTGTCATTTCTAGAATAACTGAAGTACATATTAGCCCAAGTTTAAAGATAATTGAGGAAACAGATGATGAGGATCAAAGGCCAATTATTACATATTCTTAAACAAAAACCTCTGCCTTCTTCCCATTCTCTTTGTTCCTCTAAACCCATTAAGCTCTGAAACACCCTAACAGGTACCCTCTGAAATTGCACATTTACAATAAAATTTGACTTTTTCAGATAAAGAATATATGTTCTTAACATCCCAGTACTATACAAGGTGGTGGTGAGATAGGCTGGAAACATTTTTGTTGCTTTTAATTTTTTTAAGTTAATATATCTTACACCTGGGATTAAAGGATCAATTTAATCCCTATTTTGGAGTACATTTTAATTCATTCTAGACACTCTTTTTTACTATATTATTTTAGAAGCTAAATCATTTAAAAAACAGTTCATTTGCGAAGTAAATGTTCTAATTGCCTCCAATCCCTTTAGGTAAAACAAAATAAATAGATACAGATATAAAAAAGAATGATTCCAATTTTCATGGTGTTCTGAAAAATTATATGTTAGGAAAAACATTTCTGATAAACTCATTTTTTGCAAGGAATATGAAAGTGTTTCATAATTTTGGTATCCAATTAAAGGGACATTCAACAATCTTATTACAGTTCTCTCTTGGAAATGCCTAGTACTCATTAATAGGAAATAAACAATGACATAAAATAACATTTCGAAGGCACTGGCTCAGTCTCAGTGAGCTCGCACTGAGTAGAAAGGTTTGGAGTCATCATGTTAAGACATGATCAATGTAAACTCTGGCTCCCATGACAGGTTTTCAGAGTGGCTCACTGAAGCCGCTAACTAACTTGTGCTAAAGTGAAGGAGCTAGGAAGTTATTTCTTCTCATATGCAATAAATCGAAGTTAAGAGGCAGCTTTAAGAAAGGCTTTGCCTTTTTGATAACTTATAAAGTGCTTTGACCCTTTCCGATAGAAAGATAAATAATTGAAAAGCAAAACAAAAAGAAGGGAAGAGGAGAAGGAAAAGGAGGGAGGGAGGGAGAGAGAACAAAGAGACTCCTCTTTGAGAGAGAACCAAAAAAGTCAATTATGTGTACTTATTTTTTCAAATTTTATTTATGAAGATAAATTTTGCCATGAATTTGGTTTTCCTCTTATTTCCCATTTGTACGGTATTTGTTTTGGTAGTGCTTTTATAATAAATATTTTTAGGAGAAAAAAAGATTTAGATTTTTTAATGATTTAAAAGCCAAGAATCCATAATTTTCTATTAAGCTTAGAGTATGAATGATGCAAATTTACCTGAAAGACAAATATAATGATTAAAAACTAATTACTAATTTTCTGTTGTCTGTTTTAATTTGATTTAACCTCATAAATGAAAAATTACAGAAGCATAATTTTTTAAGACATAAAGTTAACTTGTGATCAAAACAGAATATCAGGAAGGAAGAAAATCATTAAGTGATATATCTTTATACTTCGGTTTTTATTCTACCAATATTAAAACTCATTATATTATTTGAAGCATATAAATAAATTTATAAAAATGTATGTTTGCCTCTACCAGGCAAAATGCTATAAAAAATCTTCAAAAGATCATTCAAAATTAAATTTCCTAAATTTGAGAGGAGCTAACATGAGCGTGCCATATTTATGTTTAACCATTTGAAAGAATATATTACCTTGTTTTGAAAATTTGATTTAACTAAATAATGAAATAACATTTCTTTAGTTTGCAAAGTTAAGGATCAAATTGTTACATTTTACTATTAAAAAGTTATAAAGTAAATAAACAACCAGCACAACATAAAGTAATGTGATTATCATATCCTATACTATAAACCAATAGAACCACACTCAAGCAATCATTTTGAATTAATGCATACTTACATGATGGGTTGTTTGGAGTTTTTCTATCAATAAACTCATTGAAATTTAAAAGAAATTCAGTGTTATTATCTGATATTTTCAGGTCATTGCAGTAATCTCTGAAAAAAAAAAAACCATTTTGAGATATTAGGTATTGAAATCAAAACCTTACAGGGTAATTAAAGGTAGTGAAAACACTATTTTTTTTTTTTTATTAGCCATAAGACTTTGCAAATTGTTGAGCTTCTTGTAACTTCCATTTCCTCATTTCTATAATGGACCAATACTTTGCCAGTAAGTGGTGATTATAGGCAATGTGAATTAAACATTTGGCCTTTGGACAGTAGGTGCTCAATAAGCATTAGGTTTTGGTGTAGTTATACTATTATCATTGTATATCCTAGATTTAGGAGTCTCATATAGCAATTAAAACAGAAATCTTGGGGCATGGGGGGCAAGGGGAGGGAGAGTATTAGGACAAAAACCTAATGCATGCGGAGCTTAAAACCTGGATGACAAGTTGACAGGTTCAGCAAACCACCATGGCACATGTATACCAATGTAACAAACCTGCATGTTCTGCACATGTATCCCTGAACTTAAAATAATAAAAAAAAAAATTGCCTGGAGTTACATACATACACAAACACAACTGAGTGGATATAAAGCTAGTGAAATTTGGATAACATCAGTGGATTGTGTTTATGTCAGTTTCCTGGTTGTGATACTGTGTTAAACTTATACAAGATGTTGCCATTGGAGGAAACTGAGTAAAAGGTATATAGGTTCTCTGTATTATTTCTTGCAACTGCATGTGAATCTATGATTGTCTGAAAATAAAAATTTAGACAGTAAAAAAAACCCAGAAATCTTAAAGTTCATTACATGTTAACATATTTTAATAAAATATTACCATTATTTAAAAAAAGATTTTAAAAAGTGGCAATGTTTTACATATTTGCAAATTATCTTTAATTCCTGACAAGAGAAGACAAGTGTGTCTCTGCAATCAATTGCAAGATTTTGTTTTGGTCTATAGAGAAAATTTGTCCTCACAGAGATGAGAGGCTTGTTTTTCTTCAGATATTGCAGCTGTTCTGTTTTTGATAACATACTCAAACTTGTTTATTTGTAATTTATTGATGGGTAGTTGTAACATGGAATCTGAAACAATATTAATAGTTTTTTTGTCTTCTGTTACATTAAAATTCCATATTCTTTCTTACACTTTAAATGAATCTTTTAAGCATCCGTGATTTTGTAAAATCATAAACTGGTTATTTAGAAAATGAGTTGTGTACAACTTCCAAGTAATGACACATTATACAATATTGAAAATTTACACTCATTATTATCTTCAACTAAGTATATAAGTATTGGGAAGGAATCATGTACATAGTAGCGTATACAACTTTCCCAAAATTCTAATTTTTGTTGGAAAGCTCACTTTCTGTCATTGGCAGCAAATACTCTTAGTTGTTTTCTTCGAAGTCAAAAGGTCATCTGATTTATTTTTGAGAAAATATCTGCTGGCCATCCAAATCTGAATAACCATAGTTCTGTAATTTGTTCTTTCAAGTAACGTTACATTAAAAAAAATGCAGAAAGCACCTTGTTCACTTCCTAACACAATCATGCAAGTCCTTTATTTTTTTGAGACATCCAAGTTACTCCGGGATGCAGCAGCACTTCTAGTTTTATCCCATATAATATTAAAAGACATGCACTCAAGGGGAAAACTTCAATAAAATTTATAATTCTGAAATCAGGTGGCGTGATGCCTCTAGCTTTGTTCTTTTTGCTTAGGATTGTCTCGGCTATATGGGCTCTTTTTTGGTTCCATATGAAATTTAGTTTTTTCTAATTCTGTGAAGAAAGTCAATGGTAGCTTGATGGGGATAGCATTGAATCTATAAATTACTTTGGGCAGTATGGCCATTTTCATGATATTGATCTTCCTCTCCATGAGCATGGAATGTTTTTCCGTTTGTTTTTGTCTTCTCTTATTTCTTTGAGCAGTGGTTTGTAGTTCTCCCTGAAGAGCTCCTTCACACACATCCCTTTTAAGTTGTATTCCTAGGTATTTTATTCTCTTTGTAGTAATTGTGAATGGGAGTTCACTCATGATTTGGCTCTCTGTTTGTCTATTATAGGGGTATAGGAATGCTTGTGGCTGGGCGCAGTGGCTCGCGCCCATAATCCCAGCACTTTGGGAGGCTGAGGCAGGCAGATCACAAGGTCAAGAGTTTGAGGCCAGCCTGGCCATGATAGCGAAACCTCGTCTACTAAAAATACAAAAAATTAGCCAGGCATGGTGGTGGGCATCTGTAATCCCAGCTACTTGGGAGGCTGAGGCAGGTGAATCGCTTGAACCTAGAAGGTGGAGGTTACAGTGAGCAGAGATCATGCCATTGCCCTCTAGCCTGAGAAACAAAAGCGAGACTCCATCTCAAAAAAAAAAAAAAAAAAAAAAAAAAGGAATGCTTGTGATTTTTGCACATTGATTTTTTATTCTGAGACTTTGCTGAAGTTGCTTATCAGCTTAAGAAGATTTTGGGAAGAGACAATGGGGTTTTCTAAATATACAATCATGTCATCTGCAAACAGAGACAATTTGACTTCGTCTCTTCCTATTTGAATACCCTTTATTTCTTTCTCTTGCCTGATTGCCCTGGCCAGAACTTCTAATACTATGTTGAATAGGAGTGGTGAGAGAGTGCATCCTTGTCTTGTGCCTTTTTCAAAGGGAATGCTTCCAGCTTTTGCCCATTCAGAATGATATTGGCTGTGGGTTTGTCACAAATAGCTCTTATTATTTTGAGATATGTTCCATCAATACCTAGTTTATTATGAGTTTTTAGCATGAAGGGGTGCTGAATTTCGTCGAAGGCCTTTTCTGCATCAATTGAGGTAATCATGTGGTTTTTATCATTGGTTCTGTTTATCTGATGGATTACAAGGCTACAGTAACGAAAACAGCATGGTACTGGTACAAAAACATATAAACCACTGGAACAGAACAGAGGTCTCAGAAATAACGCCACACATCTACAATCATTTGGTCTTTGACAAACCTGATAGAAACAAGCAATAGGGAAAAGATTCCCTATTTAATAAATGGTGTTGGGAAAACTGGCTAGCCACATGCAGAAAACAGAAGCTGGACCCCCTTCCCTACACCTTATACAAAAATTAACTCAAATGGATTAAAGACTTAAATGTAATACCTAAAACCATAAAAACCCTAGAAGAAAACCCAGACAATACCATTCAGGGCATAGGCATGGGCAAAGCCTTCATAACTAACACACCAAAAGCAATGGCAACAAAAGCCAAAATTGACAAATGGTATGTAATTAAACTAAAGAGCTTCTGCACAGCAAAAGAAACTATCATCAGAGTGAACAGGCAACCTAGAGAATGGGAGAAAATTTTTGCAATGTATCCATCTGACAAAAGGCTAATATCCAGAATCTACAAAGAACTTAAATATGCAAGAAAAAAAACAAACAACTCCATCAAAAAGTGGGCAAAGGATATGAACAGACAGTTCTCAAAATAAGATATTTATGCGGCCAACAAACATATGAAAAAAAGCTCATCACCACTGGTCATTAGAGAAATGCAAATCAAAACCACAATGAGATACCATCTCATGCCAGTTAGAATGGCGATCATTGAAAAGTCAGGAAACAACAGATGCTGGAGAGGATGTGGTGGAATAGGAATGCTTTTACACTGTTGGTGGGAGTGTAAATTGGTTCAACCATTGTGGAAGACAGTGTGGCGATTCCTCAAGGATCTAGAACCAGAAATGCCATTTGGCCCAGCAATCCCATTACTGGGTATATACCCAAAGGATTATAAATCATTCTATAAAGACACATGCACATGTATGTTTATTGCAGCATGGTTCAGAACAGCAAAGACTTGGAACCAACCCAAATGCCGATCAATGATATAGACTGGGTAAAGAAAATATAACACAAATGCACCATGGAATACTATGCAGCCATAATAAGTTCATGTCCTTTGCAGGGACATGGATGAAGCTGGAAGCCATCATTCTCAGCAAACTAACACAGGAACAGAAAAACGAACACCGCATGTTCTCACTCATAAGTGGGAGTCCAACAATAAGAACACATGGACACCAGGGAGGGGAACATCACACACTGGGGCCTGTTGGGGGGCAAGGGGAGGGAGAGCATCAGGACAAATTTCTAATGTATGTGGGGCTTAAAACCTAGATGATGTGTTGATAGGTGCAGAAACCACTACAGTACATGTATACCTATGTAACAAACCTGCATGTCGTGCACATGTATCCCAGAACTTAGAGTAAAATTTAAAAAAAAGTGTATATATATATACATATATATATATATACACACACTGTTCAAAACAGTGCATATATATATATATATATATTTATTTATTTATTTATTTATTTATAATCAAGCACATAAAGGGCTTAACATAGGTTAACTGAAGTGGACATTCATTGGCCTGTCCCACAAGCCAAATACTCTCCCTTCTCAAGTACTTTCTCCTCCCCTAAACACATAAGGAAATTTCAGTCTTCTAGTCAGCTGTATTGATATCATTCAGCTATAAAAAAGTACTGATACGTGCAACAACATGGATGAACCTTGAAAACATCACACTACGTGACATAAGGCAGATGCAAATGGTCATGTATTGTATTGTTCCATTTATACGACGTGTCTAGAACAAGCACATAGCCATAAGAGACAGAAAATAGATTAGTGGTTGTTTGGGTCTGGGGAGGGTTGGGGGAAGGATGGGTAGGTAACATTTAAGGTTACAGAGTTTCTCTTTATGATGATGAAAATGTTCTAAAATTAACTCTAGTGATAGTTGTACATACATGTACATATATTTTAAAACTTTGAATTGTAAAAAAAAAATGTGAAATGTGACATTGACTACAGAAATGGTTCATACACTAATACCTGCTGGATTAAGCAAAATCCATTGCCAATGAATTAGGAATTAGAATTGAGAGATATATCTATCCTTTCTCTATGTATCTGGATTTTACCCTAGTTTCCACCTTGTCTTATAGTGAAGCTGAGAAAGCCAACATGCGTAATCTGCTACTTAATAACTGGGAGAGACAAGGGAAGAAACTGTAGAGAACAACACAGACCTGAGATGGAGAGTCTTGCCAACATAGCAGGCCTAATTTCAATCTCTTCCTAAATTTTTTGCTATGTTAATATTCTGTGGGACCCTGTTTTTTGTTGTTGTTGTTGTTGTTTTCCTAGCTAATGTTCTCCTTAATACTGAGAAAATTCTTTCTAGTTAAAGTGGGTTAAAGTTGTTCTCAGTAATTCAAAGTAACTTGAAATTAATTAAAGTGACTTGTGTCCAAAAACTACTAATAAGATTGCAGGTATTATTAGTGATACAATTTTTAAGAATATTCTTTATATATTTACAGATTCTCCAGTCACCAAGCATTTATTCAGCACCTACTGTGTGCCAGCAATGGATTCAATATTGGGTATTGAATGTTAAGTCAAATAGACACAGTCATGGTCTGTTGAGGAAAGTAAATAAAATGTGGCCGGTGCTCCCCAAGAGAAATAGAGAATACTATGAAGCAGTCAGGAAGCATGCATATACCAGTGAAGAAAGGAAAGAAATCCCCACATCGAGGAACTTTTAAGTTGGGATTTCAGAGGGCGCGGGATGCATATGTATGTGTGTGTAGTCCAAAAGGGAAAAGAGAATTAGTGGAAGAAAGAAGGTAAAACCAAAAACAAGCAAAAAAAAGAAAGAAAAAAAAGAAAAAAGAAACAGTGCGTTTAGGAACTGAAAGAAGTTAGTATGACTGAAATTTAGAGTAGGGGTAGGGAAACTTTCCCTGACAGGGCCACGTAGCAAGTGATTTAGGCTTTTGTGGCCCATAAAGTCTATGACACGACTACTCAACCCTGTCTTTGTAGAGGAAGCAGCCAAAGACATTCCAGAAACAAATAAGCATCACTGTGCTCCAACGAAAGTTTATGTTTAAAATTGATAGCTGATCTACAGAATGTAGTTTGATGGTCCCTAGTTTAGAGTGTGGGGGACCACACTGGTACACCAGGACATGGTGGAAGAGCATTTGGAAGCTATAATATAAAGCACAGATAATCATAAAGACAATATAGAATCACTGGCTTGTATTTAGCAGATGAGAAATATGATTTTTTTCACATTTTAGAAACTCTCTCTGGTTACAGAACAGAGACAGCATTAAGAAATACGGGGTAAATATGAAAGTAGGGAGATCAAGTAAGAGGCAAATGTAGTAGTTTAGGTGAGAAAAGGCAGTGGCCTGGATTAGGGCAGAGGCAGCTGAGATTGACAGATACACTTGATACTCATAAGACAGAACTGGCAAGACTGGTGATTGATTAGAAGTGAGATACAAGAGAAAGGAAGCAGAGAAGGACAACTAACAGGTTTCAAGATTGCTCATTTGGGAGGATGGCATTTTCTCCTCTGAGGCAACACAGGTAGAACTTTCCAAAGGAAACAATTATTTATAAGATGCTAAATCTGAAGCACGTTGAAGAGATATTCTTGTCTGGTTTCCATGAGATGTGTCTCATACTGAAATATGTAAAGTCTGGAAATAGATACAATATAGGATTAAATAATATAATATAATATCAATGAAACACATATGTCTTTGTCTCCAGATATTTATGGCCATCATATAGATTTGGGAGTTATGAACCTAACCTGTAGGCAGGGAACACATGGGTGGCTTGTGGTCTGAATGCAGTCTCAGGTAAAAAAGCAGCCTAGACTAGCATCCTTTGCAGCCTTCTCATGAGTGATCAGCAGAAGAAATGAAACTCATGAAAGAGACAGTGAATATGCAGCCAGAGAGGGAATAAGAAAATCAGAATAGTGTGTCATCAAGCAAGAAAAAGCACACTGTCAAAGGACAGCGTGATCAACAGTGTCACACACTAAAGGAAATTCAAGCAAGAGAAACTTCTCAAGGATATGGGCATTCAAAAAGCCAAGAATATCCTTTGTTAACAGAGATTTCTCAAAAAACCCATATTCCTTATATTAAAGTAGAAACAATTCAGAAATATCCTTTGCAGGAATTAAAGGGTAACTCAGAACAATTTATATGCATCTTTGGGTTTTTGGAATAATTTGAGAAAAGTGAAAAATTAACAATCCAAGCTTCTATGTAAATTGTTCCCAATAATTTGGCCCAGATTGGTAGGAATTCTATTTGAATATTATATGTGTCTATCATGGAGTAGGAGTCAGAAACTGAGGAAAGAAAGAAGAATAAAGAACACCCTTGGATTATTGAATAGTTTCGAATAATTACAAGAAAACTGAGATGGGGAAAAAGATGTACATGTGTGATAAAGAAGGGAGATTATATGAGAGATAAATAAAATTGGGTAGGAGGAAATGAGGTGCATCTAAAAAACTATGCAAAGCAATGCTACTGTAAATATGTTCTCCCAGAAAGTTGAATTAGACCATTAAAAAAATCCATTATTATGTTCATTCTACCCCTACGTGTATAGATACACATAAATATTGGTACATATATGTGTATATATGTGTACATATGTGTGTGTATATATATATATATATTCACAGGTACAAATACACAATTTTCTATTATTGTTGGATGCACTGTTTGTTTTACAAGAGCAAAGCCTATGTCCACCTTACTCCCATTGTGTCCCAGAGTCTACATTGCTTAGCACATAGTAATTGCTTTCTTTTGTTTTTGAGATGGAGTCTCACTCTGTCACGAGGCAAGAGTGCAGTGGCACGATCTCGGCTCACTGCAACCTCCGCCTCCTGGGTTCAAGTGATTCTCCTGCCTCAGCCTCCCAAGTAGCTGGGACTACAGGTGTGTGCCACCATGCCCAGCTAATTTTTGTATTTTCAATGGAGATGGGGTTTCACTATGTTGGCCAGATGGTCTTGATCTTTTGACCTTGTGATCCACCAGCCTCGGCCTCTCATATTTGAATGAGTAAAGAAATGAATAAATAAGATTTTGTTTCAGTTTTAAAGTAATTATTTCCTTTGATTTCATAATGTGATATGGAACTAACCCAGAGCAATCTTGACTCAATTCTGAACTATTGTTGAAGGCCTAGCTACTGATAGAAGATATATCAACAACACAACAAAACCAACCTTGGTGCTATGAATGTATAGCCAGATTCTTCAAAATTATCTGGCTTCAGGGTTTCTGAATCTGCAAAGATAATGTTACAGGATTAGATAGGTAATTCAGAGTATATATCCAGAGATTCTATAACAATAAGAAGGCATGAGAAAGATTACCTAATAAGAAAAACTGAAAGTAGAGTACTTACATCCTAAATTGAAACATGTCAATGAATATAAATGTCCTCAATGCTTCCCAATATAATAAAATTATAACACGGATTAACTTCATAACATGGATCCCCACAGTTATTTCAAAGAAAAAGCTATGTCTATAATTTTCTGATATAACCCTACTATAACCGAATATCCTTTAAAAAGTGATTGATATGAATGTTATACCAGAGGTATTTTAAAGACCAATTATTTATATAAACAGTTTACCAATATTATGATACAGAAAACGATGTTAAAAAAACTCATTAATGCCTTTAGTGAGTTAATAACATTCCTCATATTAGGTATGAATTAGTAAGTGGAAGGATACAAAACAAAACTTCTTAAGTCCAAGAAAAAAACTTGAATGTGAACCAGCTTGCATATGAAAACACAGCATATTCTTTCTACCATTTTTTTGCTGCTAAGTTTTGAGTGATCATGAAGGAAAATTTAGCAAATGAGAAGCACAGAGGATAATATCCAATAGAAAGGAAAATATCAGTGGAAATGTCAAGTGTACTAAACAGAAAGAAATTGAGCAACAAGAAAATACTTGCCCTTCATTTTGCCCTTTTTTGCTGTGAAAATCCATCAGAAAGAGAAAGCAGGGAAACAAAAAAAAAAAGAGGGTAAAGCAAAGGGGGTCACAAACAATATTTTATTCAATGACTTTCTTGAATAAAAATATTGTGCATAGATCAAAGGTTCATTTATGTATAGCTGTAGTCTGGGGAAAAAAAAGACATATTTTGAAGACTGGATAGTATGTCCTGTCAATTATAACTAGATTACCCTCTCTGTACTGTGGTTATTTCAAGGGTCTGTTTTGCAAAGTGATTAATGCAGGTGTAATACCAATGACGTCAGGCTATAAACATAAGCATTTACTAATCAAAGACTCACGAGTTATCCCCTCATTTATCAATTGAAGAACTAGCTCATGCAGAATTGCTGGCTGTGAAAAGACCATCATATCTATCTATCAAGTGAAAGTGGAAATATAAATGTACTACGTATAATGCACTATGAACACCAGGCCTGCTGAGGGCAAAAAAGAACTGACAGAAATGAAAGAAACTGTAGCTTACTTTAAGATCAGATGTAAAATATATATGTATATTTTTGGTATTGTTTTGTTTTTTACTTCATCCTCACAGAAAAATTTAAGGTTGTTAGCAATAATCGGCAGTGTGCAAAGGATATGATGGTCATTTTACTTTACAAAATCTAGTCACCCAAAACAAAATAAACAATAACTTGAAGTATGCACTAGTATTAATTACTCTACATTCCAAATGAGGCTTAAAAAAATTAATCCATTTGCATTACTGAGACATTAATTTGGATTACGAAAAGAAAGTTAATTGCCAAACCAAGCCAAAGGCCAGTGCAATTTAATTTATTCAAAGTAGAAGTAGAAGTGAAGCACAATATTATTCTGGCCAAATGCAAAATAAATAAATAAATAAATAAATGAATAACCAGAAACAAATAAAAGGAAAGAAAAGGAAAAGCTTTACTAGCACAGTGCCATGAGATTAGAGACTATGTTGATAAATAGCATGTGAAACATTTTGCTCCAGCTAGCAGACCCTTAATACGACAGCAACAGGACACAGCATTGCAATGATTCTATGAGCACATAGCAAGGCAGGGAAGGGCGGTGGGGACTGCCAGTGAGACTGGAGTACCTGCTCATATTCTATCCATGTAGAATATTTCTTGTTCCTTGCATGTTTGGAATGGGTTAGAATCATTGCTGTAGATTTGGTAGTAACACCTACTAAAATATTTCATAAGCCTTGGGTATTCCAAAATCTAGACGTATTTAAACATCTGATACTAGGAGATAACAAATGGACCCTGAAGTCACTTTCACAGTACTTACATCTGGCCTGAGTTATTGTCTCTTCTAGTTTGGCTTTTATATAGTAAAAACTGTAGGTTGGTAATACCAAGGCCAAACTGCAATAGAAACAAGAGAAGCATAAACACAAACAAACAAAAATGAAACATAACTTAAAAAAAAAGACACATCAAGTTCATGGGAAAATCGAAAGATCTTCCTCATGGGAAGGAAAAGACATATTACTTTGACGAGAAAATGCATTCAGCAAATACAGTACTTAATTTCAGTCTTGCCATCCAGAGTCATCTAGCTCTCTACATTGCAGGGAATCAGAAGAGACAAGTGGAAAATAAGCTCCTGAATGAACCCATAAATTAGCCAAGGAAGGAGTGTCATGGCCCCCTACTATGTTTCCAGAAGATTATATTAAAGTACTTTGAATTTCAACAAAAAATTGAAGAACATTAGGGGTATGATTAAACAAAGTAAATATATAATACCATTTGGACACACTTCCTTAACGTATTATATATAATGTTAAAGTGCTTTGTATAAAATGGACACTATTAAAATACAAATGGAAGAGTTACTATTATCACTACCTTTTTTTTTTTTTGGAGACAAGGTCTCACTCTATCCCCCAGGCTGGAGTGCAGTGGTTTTGATCATGGCTCATCGCAGCCTAAATCCCCTGGGCTCAATCGATCCTCCCACCTCAGCCCCTGAAGTAGCTGGGACCATAGGCACATGCCACCACGCCCAGCTAATGTTTGTATTTTAGTAGAAATGGGGTTTACACTATGTTGCCCGGGCAATCTGCCTGCCTCAGACTCCCAAAGTGCTGGGGTTACAGGCATGAGCCACCACACCTGGCCATTATCATTACTATTGAACAACGCATTAAAGTCATCTAAAATATATTCTTTTGAGGGATTAAATACCCACTATTTTAAAACTCTAATCCTTGGGCAAGTTCTCTAGTACTAGTCTACTCTTAGGCAAATTCAGATTCCTTTACTGCACTAATAGAAATTGTCTGCTCAGCTCATTAGTTTATACCCAATAGTAAAACTAAGTCATAGTATTTATTTCAAGTTTATTTACTGTGACTATTCCACATTATTTGGAAGATTGTTATTAGGTGTAACAGGAAACGTATCTTGAGTTTGGTAGTTAACAAGAGCCATGGCGCTACTCTAGTCTTACAGTAGATGTCCAAATCAGAGGAGAGTTCCAGTGAAAATCTTAGGCCAAATTCAGAATGTTTCAGACACGAAGAATGTCAGACAAGCCGGCCATCAAAACTTGCCTTAATGACTGCCCAAAATAAAAAGCTGTTAGGCAGGTAATCTTACTTATTTTGAAATTGCCAATTAATAAAATAAAATAATAAAACACATTAGAATTGTTAAAGGATTTCAGAATTATATGCACTTTCCAGTAACACAACTGCATATGTGTAATTCTCCTACTCTCACGCTAATACTCAAATGTAGGGCATAACTTTTCCATATCCACATGTGCTATGGAGCCACATGATCTTTGCTATGCTTTGAATATAGAAGAAAACTTGTGAACGGTGGTTTACCTCTAAAATGCCCAATCTAAGTACTTTCCAAAAGCAATACTTGTTTAATGTAACCCACTTGGTCACCTTCAGCATCCACTTTTAATAGCTAGCTGAAATTTTAGTAATGTGGAGGAAAAGGTGTGCATATCTATGCTTTTGAGTATTTCCAGGCATGTGCAGATCTTTAATTAATTAATTTTTAATAATTTCAACTTATAGATTTAGGGATTTGTAGATCTTCTGAATCACTTAAGCCTCATGTAGCCCCAGTTTTGGGAGTGGATATCCTAACGTCATTATATATTTTTATGGACAATATAGAATAGGCAAAAACATAAAATTTCAAAATTTCATTCTTATGACTATAAATATTAAAAATTTCACTCTATGAAAAGGAAAAAAAAGCAAGGGTTTATTTGCTAAAATTTAATTACACGATAAAGATAGCAAAATGAATGGATGCTTGTTACCTCCAATTCCCAAATCTTTCTCTTTCATTAAGTAATTCATAGACTTTCCTTATGGGAAAAGGTCAGGGAAATAAAATGTTATGTAGATTTAATGAAAATTTCTATATTCATTTTATAGGTAACCTCCTTTAAGTGGAGGCAGAGATTAAAATTAAAATAAGCAGTGCAATCACTCTGACAGCAAGATGACCTTTCATGATTCACTTGCCATTTAGAAAATGTACAGCAGAATTACTGAGCACTGAAGATTGCCTCCCACAAATTCTTCTCAAGGGAAATTAGGACATTTTTATTGCCCCATCAGCATTTATTGCTAAGAGAAACTTCTAATTAAAACCGATAACATCATATCATGCAACTGCTAAAGTGTCACTGTATAAGCTTGGGATACATCTAATATACCATAAATATAGTGTGGAAACCCATGAGGAAGAAAATAGAAGTTTTAAAATTGGCATATCTACTATGCATTTTGTTGGCCTGTAAGTCTTTGGTTGTTATTAATAGATACAGTCCATTCTATAGAAAAACATAGCTATACTTAATTTAATTATGTTCATCTCAAGCCAAGTTAATTTTTCAACATATAGTCAGATAAGATCTTTATCAACATTCCTAGTCAATGGTGCTGTCATATACAATGTTTGCTGTCTCTGTCCATATAAAACTGATAGACCAAGACTGCTTTATTTCCTTCTAGAGATTAAAGTTTAATAAAGCAAGTGGCCACCAGATGAATAGTATAGCCCAGGCAGTGTTTTTTGACTGACAGAAACATGGTTAACTGAGTTAGGTGGACTGTAACACACTTTTCAACTCATTTATCTCCATAAAAGTAAATTATTCTCTAAAAAAAGAGAAAGCATCCTATTAAATAATTTATTACATTTCAAAATATGGTACTTGGATCAAGACTTAAGGAGAGAGAAATCACCAGATGAAAATTTTGTATCTCATTCATGAAATAAAAACATATCATGCTTTTTTCCTTCAACTTAGACGTCATATTTTGTTCTAAATTGCTGTTTGTGAATTTGTACAGTGATTCAGAAAAGTATTTCCAATGGAAATAGATTTAATCTGGCCCAAAGTTGGAGACTTGGAAAGCGAATGTGTGAGGGAACATGCAAAGGTGGGAAAGTTGGCGCCTTGTCAGAGAACAGTGATATGTATGGTGATGGAAGTGGCAGAAATGACAGGACAGATACATTGGGCTAGAAATGTGTGAAGGGACTATCAGACTTGGAAGTTCAAATTAAACTTGATGATGAAAATGGAAGGAGACGAAATTTTTGTCAACAAAGAGTGACATGAACTTGAGAAAAGAACATTCACCTGCCCACACTGTGTATTACCACTGGGTGCATGAGGAAAAGAGGCTGAGCATAGAGGCCATTCGTGAGACACATAAAACACCCCAAATGTGTTCTTATAACTGTAGGAGAGCCAACTATCACATTGTAAGGGTCAAAAGAACCCAGTTTTTCTCAGAATTTGTTCACCTAAGCAACAAAGGCACAGAATGCATTCTCATACGATGCCCTGATACTTTGTTTTATCATAAAATCATCTCTCAAGAGACAGATCTTCAAGATTTCCTCTCTTTTTGCACCTTTTGACAAGTTAATCCAAAAATTGAAAGGTGGCAATAAGGAAGAGGGAGGAAAAATAATAACTTGTGTATACACATAAGGATTGTGCATGTATAAAGAAATGCCTAGAAATTAGAGATAGGAATCATTTGATAGAAAAAGTAAAATAATTAAAACAGTCATTCTGGTGTTTTGCAATATGCTCTCCTCTTCTGTCTATTCTACATGCAATCCTAGGAATACTAAAGGAGACAGGTTCCTATGATAATAACATAGGCTCCCGTAAAAGCTTATGTGTATGTTCCAGGGAGTTGGTTTGATTTTTATTAGGAGAGAAATAGTTGAGTCCACCACAGCCTACATATTAATTGTATATTAATATGTAGTTAAAGAGACTTCCGTACTTAAATATTGCAATGGAAGTTCTGTACGCCACTATATGAATTTGAAAGGATGAGACAGATTGAAAATTTCTTCAGTTGGAAAATTTTTCCATTTCTCCAAATTGAAATTCTTCAATTCTATAAATATTTGTAGAGTGCCAACTATGTGCCACTGTCATACAAGTTGATGATTCAGAAGTAAATAAAGCAGGGAACAATCCCTGCCCTCTTGGAACTTACTAGTGAGAGAACAGATGATAATCAGTAGAAATAAGTTTCTCTATATATGCTTCGTATGTGTGTGTGCATGATGTTAAATGTCAATAAGGGTTATGGAGAATATGAAGTGGAAGAGGGAGATAGAGTTTGGTGAAGCATTATACATTTTAAATAGGATCGTTGGATAAGGCCTTTCTGAAGAGATGAAAAGTAAGTAAAGATGGGAAGATGAGAGAATGAGCATGTGACTGTTCGGGAAAGTAATTCCAGGCAGAAGTAATTTCATATACAAAAGTTCTGAGGCAGATGGGTCCCAGTGTTTATGTTGTGTGGCAAAAAGGACAGCATGGCTTAACCAGGGACTTTTCAGTGGAGAATCTGGAAGATAAATTCACAAGGCTGATGGTGAGTGAGGTCAAATGGTTTATGCCACTGATGGACATGCCAGACTTCGGGTGTCAGACTGAATGAGATAGCAAATTTACTGGTGGGAGTTGAGTAGAGAAATGAAACAGTCTACTCAAGGATTAAGATTCTTCTTGTGATTGTGTTGAGAACAGAAATAACGATAGAAGATGGAGATACAGATGCAAGTAGTTATGTACTCTAATAGTGGGAGTTCTTTCTGACCACTTCTATTTTTCTCTGTGAAATGGAAAGCAAATTCATCACCTGAGTGAAAATGATGCGACAGTATTACAGGTTTGGAGACTGAAGTGATCAAGAGTCATCTACGAGTGTCCTAAAATTACAGGATTATGGAGACTGCCAGCCACCACTAAGGCCCACTTGAGGTTAGAGGTCATGAATTTTAGGTGATATATCCGCTAGTTAGTATTTTACTTCAGTCACTTTTAGCTGTATGGGTGCAGTGTGGTGTGGCTAATAATTTGAATTTAACCAGGACTGGTATTTTGCCAAATTGCTGTATGCCAAACTCAACTATGATGAAAGGAGTTGGTGGTGTGCACAAGACAGTGAAAGACCCAAGAAATTTCTGCTAAATAAAGAAGGGCACAAGGACACAAAGAAGGCAAGACAGAAAAAAGGGAGAAGGGATTGATGGACTTCATGTCTTGAGTCAAGGATTACTGCAGTTGGGCTACTAGCAGGAGAGGATGGAAAGCTAAAATGTGGTAACCTGAGTTGGATGAAAAATTCTCATGTAAAGACTATGAAGGCATTGCAGACTTGACACTGTAAGAGCTGCAGAATATGATTTTGGAGTCAGTGGCTAAGGTAGTGGGGTGACAAGATCATTAGGGGAGAGGAGGCCAAAAGTTAGAGAGCCCAAGTATTAGAAACATCATCCATGTCAATGCTACTTAAAGTGTTTTCCATGGACCTAGCCAATTTGCACATGGACTATTACCAGCCCATGATAGCAAAATACTGAAATTGGGAGGAAGTATTTAGAAAATTTTATAGCAATGTAACAGACTAATTTTATGTCTGTGAAATATAATAGTAAAAATTTTGAGCTTATGTTTTCTTCTTTTGAAGTTCATTTTATTAAATAATTTTTATTTTTCTTTACACCAGTGTGGGTATGGCATCATTTGAAAAACAGTGAACTATGTGAAGGTAGGAGAGAGTGACAATGAGCCAGGAGCTGAAATCTTTACAGGAATCAGAGGGACACGACTGTTAAGGAGGAGGAATAGCAGGTGGTGTGGTTTGGTGGCACGAGATTCAAAGATGGGAATTTTAGAAAGAAAAAAAAAACCAGAATGAGTAATGAGGACACACTCATATCACCCTCAGTATTCTGAAGACCTCAGAGGAAGCAGTGAGCTCAGAGGAGAGTTAGAGCAAGAAAGTGAAGGAAGTGTTGAGCAAGTGTTGAAGAATGGGGAATTACCAAAAGATGACTAGGTTTTAAGCTGTCCAACTTTCTGAAGCCCAGCCAATGGGAGGAATCAGAATATTATAGAACTGATACTCATGGAGGTAAATTACTGATACTCATGGAGGTAAACATTTTGTATCAGATACTACAATGATGAGACAAGCTTTATATTTTAGTTAGTTTTCAACTCAAATGTACATAACGTAAACTAAACAACAACTAAAAGAGGAAGTCAGTGAAAGTGAACCCTACATATTATTATGGGTATTTGTCAACATTCCTCATGTAAAAATACAAAATATATATATTTATATCACATACATTTTCATTTCTAAATTTTATATTACTAGAGTTTTTCCATCTTTTCCATTTTAAAAATTAGTCTATAAGTTTAGTGTGTTTTCATGTTGGGAACTTTTCTAGTGAAAATCACATGAAAATTCACTTGTGAAAATGCAGACTTAATCCATTGGAATACAAAATACACATAAAATATAGTTAATTACCTGTAATCTGTGCCATTGACAGGTGTCCATGTGTATGTCCTGTTTCCTTTGTCAATATATCTCTAGAAAGAAGTTTGACGTGGTTATTATCACCTTACATTTTGTATGAATATATACGAAAAGTAAAGCCGTAGAATTTACTCATAAATTTTGTAGTCATTTAATACTCATCTTTACAAAGGTATGATCTATTTTATTCTACATTTATTTATTTTCTGTGTGTGTCTAGCAAAATTTTTGACAGAAATAAATATAAGCGCAAAATCTTATGCCAAATTATTATCTTTAAAACATTGAAAACAGTATTTCCTGAAAAACAAATTTTAATAATGAAACAGGACTATGAAGTATTTAGACAAGGCTCGGATATGTCCATACTAAAGTATGTTAAGAGTAATAGGCAATATCAGGACATTAATGCAGTGTGTCTAGATCCAAGTGTATGATCAGCATATGACTGTTTTTATGAAGCCACTATTATAGCATTATTGTGGTATCATAAGAGGCTACTCAGTATCACTGAAGGTTAGGACAACACCTAAATCCACCAGGGAAATACAGAGCTATGGAAGTTCATGCATGGCTATATCTTTCATACATTATGTCTTCCATTAGGTATTGCGATGGCACATGTATAATTTTTTTTTTTTCAGACGGAGTCTCGCTCTGTCACCCAGGCTGGAGTGCAGCGGTGTGATCTTGGCTCACTGCAAGCTCTGCCTCCCGGGTTCATGCTATTCTCCTGCCTCAGCCTCCCCAGTACCTGGGACTACAGGCACCTGCCGCCATGCCCGGCTAATTTTTTTTTTTTTTTTCTTTTTTGTATTTTTAGTAGAGACGGGGTTTCACTGTGTTAGCCAGGATGGTCTCGATCTCCTGACCTCGTGATCCACCCGCCTCGGCCTCCCAAAGTGCTAGGATTACAGGAGTGAGCCACCGCTCTCGGCCGCTGGCACATGTATAATTTTTAATTTGCTTAGTTATTTTTGAGTTTCATCATTCTCACCAAAACAGTAACATGTATTGAAGTATTTCTTGGTATCAAGCACTATGCTAAGCACCTGTCGTTCTGTCACTTAGTCCAACCCCTGGAGTATATACTTTCATATCCTGCAATTTATTGATGAAGAAATAAGTGTTAAAGAGGAGGTAAGGTGCTTAAGTTGGCAAAATATATAATGCCAAATTCATGTTTGTGACAACTACACAGTGTATGTGTACGTGTTTGTGTGTGAGCATGTGTGGGGTGTATGTGTGGCAGATGGAGGGGGGAACAGGGTTGTGAAGAGGGCTTTGGACTAGCAATATTCTTAAAAGAATTAGAAGAAACAATGCTTATATATTTGTTACTACTCATATACTCATAAAAAAACAGGGCAAGCAAGTGTTGGTCTGCAAGTTATAAATAAAATACAGTATCAGAAAACAGTATCAGAGCAGAGAAATAAAAATGTAAGTTTTTTCAATATCAGTAGCAGAAATTATAATCTTGTTCAGTCTTCAATTTGTAATAAAATAAATGGACAATTTTAAACATTACTACTATCTAATTTTTTAGTCAAGAAATCTATTTTTCAACTGTTTTTGAAGTTTGGAAATATTCTCAGATTAGCTTCTTAAAAAAGTCATTATTCAGTAAGTTTATCCTTACTAAACTCTACCATCTTTCAGTAAATCTTCCGCATGAAATAGTACAAATGAATTCTAGTTTTAGCCCAAGCATATAGTTATAAACAAAGGACTGTTGATGGAGTATGCATAATAAATACAAACTATTTTCAGATTCCAACAAACCAGATTCACTTGGGCATAAATTAAGTTGAAAAGTTCTAATTCTATTTTAAACTTATTTCAGTAGTAATACTAAAATCCATAAAAATACAATATCATAAGGGTTAGCATATGTGCATTAAACATGATTCATGTAACTTCTCATTTATTCTATACACTTACAATTTTTATAGAATAGTAAGACTCATGAAAGACATGACCATGAAAAAAATGTTTACAAATTAATTTCAGACAGATTGTAGTGAAAAATATTCAATAAATCAGGTGTAAATAGAGGTTCTGTGGGAAAAATTTCCTAGGTGAGGAATTTCAAATTACTTGCAACTCATTATGCCAAACATTGTGAAATGTGACAACACTGGAGATTCCTAGCTCATCAATACGGAAAATGGTACAAGAAAGGTTATATAATTCCTACAACAATCACAAAAATGAACTTCAAAGTTAATAGCTAACCTAAGCCTGTGGAATTCAGTTACTTTGGCTAAACCGAATAACACTATAATGTGAAGGTTACTATCACATCCTAAATATCTCTGCCAAACCCCTTACATAGACCATATAGATAGAGCTTTTGAAAGATATCACCTTAAAATTAGAATAATATGTATGCACAGTGGTGTAATTATCTATAAAATAGTGAATAGTGATAAAAATTATAGTCATTCATAGAATAAATAATAACTTTTCTTGAAATACCAATATACATAGAAATCAGGAGTACAAGGCAACGTAGTAATTGAAAATTAACAGTTATATCTATTTACAATAGTGTGTTCATCAGAGACATTTTAAAATTCTAAGACAGGAAAACATAGTCTTTAGGTGAATATTTGTCAAAAAAAGTAATTTGCAATAAATTGAAGGACGAAAAATATCAATGGAAGTTAACAGAAAATTACTTTGTAATCTGAGAAAAGAATGTGCAAAAAGTCTAAGCAAATAGAGTTGAAGTTTCAACAAAGACTGAAAGGTAAATATACCTCCCTTTGCATTC
Source organism: Pongo pygmaeus (assembly GCF_028885625.2). Lineage (NCBI taxonomy): Eukaryota > Metazoa > Chordata > Mammalia > Primates > Hominidae > Pongo > Pongo pygmaeus. The sequence continues at coordinate 96,128,107 of NC_072379.2, read as the reverse complement.
TGTAATAGGGACTCATAATGATATTAAAATGAGAACGGCCATGTGCTAATGAAGGATCATATTCAGATCCTAGCTCACCTTCCACCTAGGGAAGGATCTGATGAGGAATTTTGGAGAAATGTAATCCATCTAAAAAGGATGAGATTGTGAGGAAAAGGATATAGGTTATACATAAAATCTTAAGTTAAATTTCCAGGCTCAAACGCTTCTGAGACTTACATTTTTCAAATACTCAAATGTATAAATGTCTGTATGTACACCACATCTGACTAATAGACATACTCCTCTGACTGATAATAGATATACTCCAATATGATAATAGACATAAACCAATTATTTGTGGGGGTAGTTGTGTTGTCACAGGATTTAATTTCAGATGTAAGTGCTGGGAAATTTTAAAGTGTGTAACTAGTAAAAGAAGATAAATCAAGCCAGAAACAAGTAAACAAAAAGCTAAAAATAAAAATAATATATGGAACTCAATAATTAGAATAAAAAGACAAATCATATAAAACATAGCTATTAAATATTAACTTCAATTTTGCAACATTGGCATAGTGTAAAACAATATGGCAAAATTATATTGTGTATTCTATTTCTCATAAAATATGTATGTAAAATAAAATTTCAAGAATATACTGTTAATGTATAAGAAAACATCAAGAAACCTAAAGCAATAGTATTTTATAAAAAGAAAAAGAGAGTTAAAAATATATCTTAGAGAAAATATCCCTTCAGCTAAGAAGTGCTTTAAAAAGAAAAACTGTTTCCTAGAGATATCCCTGTTTTATAAGTAGTGGATTAATAGAAAAAAAGGACAAATTACTAATATCAATTATTCTTGATATAATTTTTATTTAAGAATAAGCTAGAATCAATTCTTACCTCATCTTGAGATTTAACCAGAGTTCTGAATGTTTTTTCTCCACTTTCCCCATCAATCATCTTATTTCGAATCTAAGAGTAAATGAAACAACTACTTTATTCCAGAAACAAAGCTGACCTGCCAAAATATGACTATTAACATGGTAGTTTTTCAAGTTCTTTACCTTACTTAGAACAAATAAAATAAAAATAGGGAGTTAGTTTTACCAGTATCTGCAGTTGTTCTCAGGGAATTTTTTTAAGTTACCATATTATAGTCATCTTAAATTATTTTAAAATAATAAAACACCCTTAATGAAATATTTTCAACCCGCTGGTAGTTTTTGAAACGTAATTAATAAAATGGTCAATTATGTTATGGCTGGCCACATTGGAGTGGAAAGTAGTCATTGAGACATAGAAATGTATATGTACAGAATTACATATAACACGGAATGCTTCAAATTTCTGCCTTACACAATGAGTTTCATGTGACAAAAAAATTTTTAAGAGGACTCTTTACACTTTTTAGGTTGTAATTCTTATATCTGGGTACAAAAAATATCTACATAAAGGACAGAGAAAACTATAAACACCTATTCGGATTTAGAATAATAGAGTTGAGTCTCCTTCAGTAGAATATTCCAAATCCTTAAAAATGTGCAAGGTCGGCCAGGTGCGGTGGCTCATGCCTGTATTCCCAGCACTTTGGGAGGCCGAGGCGGGCAAATCGCCTGAGGTGAGAGTTCGAGATCACCCCGGCCAGCATGATGAAACCCCATTTCTACTAAAAATGCCAAAATTAGACAGGTATAGTGGCAGGCACCTGTAATCCCAGCTACTCGGGAAGCTGAGGCAGGAGAATGGCATGAACCCAGGAGGGGGAGGTTGCAGTGAGCTGAGATTGCGCCACTGCACTCCAGCCTGGATGACAGAGCGAGAATCCACCGCAAAAAAAAAAAAAAAAAAAAAAAAAAGGTTATATTATCCACTAAATATTCCAGTTGACTGGCAATTCTCAGAAGCTTCCTCAACTTATTTTTTATAACTCAACCAGTGATTCACATTTGGCTTCAGGAAGCTGCAAATGATAAGTAAACAAACTTGGTGTGATTAAAGGAATAATTTGAATTTGAAGAATATGAATGTTTGATGTATCTAATTTAGTTCAAATATTTGGGTCTTAAAAGAAGGAGTAGATAACAGCTTGTAATGTAAGCTGAGTGTGCACTTATGAGGAGCTCAAAAATAATAAAGACTTTACCATGAACCAGGACTTTTGCTAAGTCCTTTCTATATATTATTTCATTCAATCACTATTACTGATTGATTTAGAAGAAACTGAGGCTTGCAGAATCTAAGATCATTTTGGTCACTCAGTGGAGTAAGAGTCCAGACACCAAGCTTGTCCCCATTACTTTATCCCACTTTATTATGTCAAGTACTTTACAACAAACATTATTAATCACCTAAACACCCTAACACAAGGCCACTGTCTAGGGTAATTATAATAAATCATTAAATTCTATTGTTCTACAATTAAAATGCACTGTGACAATTTATAAAAGAAACATGACGGCATTTGCAAAGGAGTTAATCCATTTGGAAAAATCCTAAAAATATGTAATCTAGAATGCAAGAGCCAAGTTCTGCTACTTATTAGCTGAAGAACTGTAGAGAAACTATTTGACTTCTCTGTACCTCAAATGTATCATCAGTACAACAGATATTATAATTTGAAATAAAAATACCTATTTCCAAGCCTCTTGAGAATCCATGACTAACATATATCATATAATGTTATTTATTATATATTTCTAATATTTTTATTATTAATATAATACTCATTATTATGGAAGACTCTCTCAGAGGAGGAAATATGCAATTTTGCTTTTGAAATAAAATAGACTGCCAAGTAAAATGTATTAAGGCAAACATGGCAGCTTCTCTCATGCTGTTCCTTATGTGTTTGGGTGGTTGGATTCCTTCCAACTTTTTTTTCAACACTATAACAACATCCTCCATCTCTATGATTTTTACTGAAGTTTACAAGATACATTTGTATTAGAATAGTGAAAATATGTCTACCTTTAGGAAGAGAAAGAAGACTAAGGTCAAACCCAACTTAAACATTTATTCCTTTTCATATGATCTTTTGGATAGGAAAACCCAGGATCCAGAAAATTTTAATGACAAAGAACATTCATCTTTGTGTATACAGTATCTAACAGACAAGCTAACACATTGTAGCTGTTCAACAGATACTTGTAGAATGAGTGCATACCAGCATCTGACCTGAGGAATTGTTTAGTCTTACTGATTCCACTCACCTCCACTTTAATATCATTCTCTAACTCTGCATCAAGGAAATCCAATGTTACTGGCTCCTGAGATTTGGGGTTCTACACAGAAAACAATAATAATTAGGTACATGTAACATTATACAATTATGCTGTGTATAAAACAATTTAATAGGTATTTACAAAATTGTGCAAAAATTACTTACCTAGGATACAATAATTGTATAAAGGTATCTTCTTTCATACATATATATTTTATATATATATAGCTTATATATAAAAGCTAGAGATTGAGCTTTAAGTGCAGGAAATCTTAATTAATAACCAAGTGAAGACAGTGTCATTTTGAGTGCTGTATTTGATACTGCATTTATAATCACAAGCTCTTTAGGTACATTACTTTTGAAGAACCATTCATAACTTTCTTTTCATTAATTAGCATGGGAAAGGGGCAAAATATAGCCATTTGGATAACTTATTTGGTAATAAAACAATGGCAACATGTAAGCATACTTTTAAAATTTGTAGAAAAAAAAATGTGTATGAGAAAATGTTTTAAAATTATGTCTACACTTGCCAAGTAAAACATTCTATTGGACCTGTTCTTCCTTCTGAAAGTATATAAAGAAAAGGTGCAAGTTTGCTTCATATATTTCAATCTAAGAAATTTTATATTTTATTAATTCAAATGACATCAGAATGTATAAGATAAAATTTGTGGTTGTCATAAAGATTTTAAGATTAGCTATTATCATTAAAGTCTTACTAGGATAATAACCCCTGGGTTCAATGAATACTATTTCCTATTGCTTCTTCTTGCTGGTGTATAATAATAAATAAAGAACACTGGGGAATAAGATAGATTCTTATTTATTCATATCATTATATAAAATGATACTGTTAGTCTGGCAAATTTACCTCATATTATTTTAATTTCTCAATCGCAAAATGAAGATTCATTGAACTATTTGATAAACAAAATACAGTCAATTCCTCTATAACTTCCTCAGTAATGTAACATGTCATACTAAAATTTCAAAGCTTACTAGACCAATAAAATCATAATAGGTATATGTAATTTCACAATTGTAAAATTTTAGAAATTGAATTTTTAATTTTTATTAAAATATTACCTAAATCCGATAACTAGATACCAGTAACAAACGCAAACTATGCTGGATTAGTGCAAAGGTCACTCAAACTTTAATAATATAAGCCTCACAGGCTCTTTCAAAAGACGTTCGGATCATCACCATTTGAAGCACTGTTTTAGGGAGAAACTTCCCAAGGCAGTTGCAATAAGTAAAAATGTACTAAAATTAAGCATATCTTATCAAGATGCTGAATGACATAGTATACATGGCATATATTTACTGACAAAAATGCCTTCCTTCAAAGAGTAATTCCATCTAAAGATGAAAATTTTTGATTCCTATGGTTTTTGATAAATGAACATTCTTAAAGGCAAATTAAAAAATAGCCATGTCTGGCACTTTAATTGAAAAAAATGTTCACTGCTTAAGTACTCTATCACTACAATCAGAAGATTCTAGAATACTGAAAATATGTATTAAATTTTTCAAAGGTGAAAATGCTGACCAGTATTGGTAAGATACTGATGACATCCTACTGCCTGAAAAGGAAATACTCATTTGAAATGTAGCGTATTTTAAAAGAATAAAATAAAAGCCAATGTTGAAAATCCTTCTAATTTCTTTGTTTAAAAAATGAAACCTAGAAAATCCCTAACAAAAGGATACTCTAAAGTTTACAATATTATTCAGAATTGCTCATTTAATGTCCCATAAAATAAATTGTCTTCACACAAACACCATCATATCAACATTAAAATTTTAACAAACTCACTGCAAAACAAAGTCAAAATAATGAAAATAATAAAAAGTAAACAGAAATAAGAGTATTTATCTTACATGCAATGGATAATGCATAGCATGACCAGACCCAAACAGCATGCATGGAGGAGGCATTATCAGGAAGAATTGGCAATATGAAGATCATGTCCCAATCCAGCATACAAAGACACAGAGAAGAAAATGAAATCATAAAAGAAAAATCTCAATGCATAACTGGTACTTTTAAAATAGCAATCTAGCTGACCATTTTTTAAAAGATCCACCATGGGCATAGTGACTACAAAATTCAAAAGCATAATCTTTCAATAAGAAAGCACCAAGACAGGCTGAAGAACTGGAATATAGTCTCTGCACACCCATTGTTTTTGTCTGATATTTAAAATACCTAGTATTTCTCATTTGCAAAATTTGGTTATCAATGGAAATAACTACCATACCATTTGTGGAAATGAAAGAATGCAATGTTAACAAATTTTAAATTGAAAAAATTACTAGATAGTATTACAATGCTACTTAGTTCAAAAATATCCTTCAAATCAAGGAGTCTTGTGTGGTTGCTAGTTTGCCATTTAGAGTTTTCTTAGAATGAAAACAAAAATAAAACAAACCATTTTCAGGTTGTTTATTTTTTAATTATATTGTTAAGAGTTACATGCAATATTTGAGGTTGCTGCAAAAACAAAAATTCACTAAAATGCACATGACTGCAAAAGTATAATACATAAAAAGAAACATGCAAGGACAGTAACAAAACACAATTTACTATATCAAGAAAGGCATAAACATAATTTTAAACTTTATAGGAATTATAAAAGATATGAAGACTTTCATATGCAACAATATGAAATTCAGTTTGTTCTAAAATTCTAGCACTGGAAGGGAGCTAAAGTTTCTCAACTAGTGCAGTGGCTCTGCACTTTAGAACTCCATGTGGAGCTTTAAAAACTATTTAGAGGCCTGGCACAGTGGCTCACACCTGTAATCCCAGCACTTTGGGAGGCCAAGGCAGGTGGATCACAAGGTCAAGAGATCAAGACCATCCTGGCCAACATAATGAAACCCCGTCTCTACTAAAAATACAAAAATTAGATGGGCATGGTGGCCAGCACCTGTAATCCCAGCTACTTGGTAGGCTGCAGCAGGAGAATCATATGAACCCGGGAGGCAGAGGTTGCAGTAAGCCGAGATCGCACCACTGCACTCCAGCCTAGTGACAGAGTGAGACCCATCTCAGAAAAAAAATAAATAAATAAACAAAACAAAACAAAAACTAGAGTCCTAAACCCATCACTGCCAAATTAAATCAGAATTTTCAGAGGATGAGGCAGGGGACTGACATATATATATTTAATTTCCTAGGTGAATATACTGTGTAGGATGGAAACTAGTGACTAGTTCAATTCTCCTGCTTTTCAGATGAAGAAAATGAAACACTACAGGATTTAGTGGAGTGCTCAAGAATACAGTGTTGGCTTTTAGAACCAAACTAGCACTCAGTTCTACTAATTCACAGCTTATCCATCTCTTAATAACATATTACCTCTTCATTTTAATGTCACCAATTATTTATTTATTTACTCATTTTTTTTTTTTGAGACGGGGTCTCGCTCTGTCACCCAGCCTGAGGCAGTGGCACAATCTTGGCTCACTGCAACCTCTGCCTACTGGGTCCAAGCGATTCTCCTGCCTCAGCTTCTTGAGTAGCTGGGACTACAGGCATGTGCCACCATGCCTAGCTAATTCTTCTTTCTTTTTTTTTAGTAGAGGCAGGGTTTCACTATGTTGGCCTGGCTGGTCTCAAACTCCTGACCTTGTGATTGGCCCTCCTCGGCTTCCCAAAGTGTTGGGATTACAGGCGTGAGCCACCGCGGCCGGCCTTAATGTCACCAACTTTTTCAAAGAAATGGTAGGCTTACCTATACAATCTCAAATAATGTTGAACATCCTTTGAAATTCTGAAATTCTCTTGCTAAGCTATAGGAAGTATCCTTTTATGTTGATTATTAATAGTTTTACTGTGCATATAGAGATATTGCATACATATGATAGTTGAAGTTTTGTTGCCAAAAGGAAAAGCTTTTGCAATGAGTTTACCAGGTAATAAAAATTCACTGCCTATTTGCACTTTGGTACATTTTTAATTAGCTAAGGGAAATTTCTTTAACTTCTAATCCAAAATTACACTTTTTAGAAACTTTGGCTTAAAATCTGTGGCTTATGGAAACTGTCACATAGGAATTGCATTTTATTTCCACTTAGAAGTCAATTTACAAGCAAATTGTTAGGATCACATGAATTTGACGTTAATTTTACAATTTTAATAACAAATTTATTTTTAGAAGTCATCTCATTATGATTTCTCTGATTAACCTGATTCCATAATTGACTTTGCAATCTTTAGTTAGCCAATACACACCCTCTACCATCATTAATAACATTTTTGCTCCAGCTTATTAAGAAATGATGCTCATCTCATTTCATGCTCTGGAAGCCTGACGTCAGGAAAGGCAGCTTTAATTATAAGCTTTAAGAACAGAAGCTTAATCTCAACTCGGATTTAGCAAATTTGAAAGCACTGTTAAGGCTACCTTCATTCACAGTTACCTGGATGTTGGGTCTCCTTTTTCTTAAATTAATTGTTGGTATACCTACACCAATAGGCTGAAGCAACAGAAAAATGGTAATTCATCATACTACGTATCAACATAGGTATGGGTTCTATCCTATAATCAATTTTCGTCAGATATTTCCTTGATTGGAAAAAGGTCTAAATGATAGAATTCAAAATATTTGGTAGGTATGGAGTTCATGAGTCAATAAAATAAGAATGTAAAAATATCTTCAATGAATAAAAACTGTTACTTTTTAAGAAAAATGACTATTATTTTTCTTTTTCTAGAAAAGTACGTATTTGGGAAGTGGGAAAAATGGTTGTTTGTCCCAGATTACTTTTCCATCGATTTGACCAAAAAAAAAAAAAAAAAGAGAGAGAGAGAGAGAGAAATAACAATTTTCTCAAAAAATTGACCCAAATATAAATATTTTTAATGTCCATCCCTCAATTCATATGTTGAAATCCTCATCTCCAGAGATGATGGTATCCAAAGGCTTTTGGGAGGTGATTAGGTCCTGGTTGGTGGGTCCCTCATGAATGGGATTGGTGCCCTTATAAAAGAGGTCCTAGAGAGAGACACGTCTCACCCCTTCTCCTCCATGTGAGGTTAGAATGAGAAGATGACTGTCTAGAGGGAGGCAAGCCCTCACAGAACACCAATCTGTCCAAGCCTTCATCTTGCACTTCCCAGTCTTCAGAACTATGAGTTACTAAATTCTGTTTATAAGCCACCCAGTCTATGGTATTTTGTTATAGCAGCCTGAATGAACTAAGGAAATTATACGATATTAAAAAGTTTCAACGTTTCGTATTTGTGCCTTTGTTTTCTGAAGTGATACCAAATGTTATATCTATGGAACTAATAGAGAATGTAACCACAACAGTGTAGATTTATTTTAAATATTAACTTCTCAAACATAGATTATGCACAGTTTCCTATACAATACATATTTCTTAGAATTGAACAAAATGAGATATCTAATTAAGTAGACCTAACCTGGCTACTTCAATGACACAAAATGGAAGAAAGTTAAAATCCATTTTGGAATAAAGCAGAATACATAATTCAACATATGTCAAAATGTGGTCATGCTGGTAAAAGTACACATTGAGAAAATATGTTATGAATCCTTAAAAAATTAAATATGTGAAAAGTCCATAGCTATTTTATGATATTCTGGGGCTTTTAAAGAACACCCATCTTCTACGAAAAAACCTTCACTGAAATATTTTTAATTAGGGTTACAATATCAGGAAGAAAACACAAAGCACTGATCACGGAATGCTTGCATAACATTAGACTTTCACCTTGTTAAATAATAATGGCTGCTATAGATATAGCATTATTTTTCTTCACTTGTATTAATGAATTTCTGATAAAATAATTAAGATTAATTTTGTTAATATACTGTTACCATATGTTCCTTTGTATTTGTCGATTTCTAAAGCAATTATCTTATACTATATCATCCTTTTATGAGGTCTTGTATCAATCTGTATAGCGTGCTCCTTTAGCCACAAAATGGAAATCAAAATATTTACTGAGTTAATGATGAGAATTCACAAGCATGAATTTCAGAAATACAGAATAAATTGATGTTCAGAATAATTTCTTTTTCATGGTGTTCTGAAATAGTATTTTTGGAAATGTCTTTCTGTTACATTTAATATTTGCTTTAATAAAATTCAAATATAAAGATATGCAAAGCTAATTTATAATATGGAAGAAAAATATCAATTGGGCTTTAATGAAGTTGCTAAAGAATTTTTCTCTGTAATATTATAAATTTTAGTGAATTATTTCAAATACGAGCCAAATATAGGTTGTCATTCAAATAGTAATGTTTTCTACATAAATATTGGTTATTAGTAGAAGAATGTAGAAAACGAAAAAAACTTCAAATTATTACTTCTCTTTCACTACGAAAACCACCTAAATTGTTACAGCCATTAGATGGTAGATTTTATATATATATCCATCATATATGCATTATTGTACTTATTCTTCTGTCTATGATATATGTTAGTTCCTTTGGGTGAGGGTTAAGGTTTATAATCATAAAAGTAGAGATCCTTCACACCCTTCATCACATTACTTTTTTTTTTTTTTTTTTTTTGAGATGGAGTTTCGCTCTTGTTGCCCAGGCTGGAGTGCAATGGTGTGGTCTCGGCTCACTGCAACCTCCACCTCCTGGGTTCAAGGGATTCTCCTGACTCAGCCTCCCAAATAGCTGGGATTACAGGCATGTGCCACCACACCCGGCTAATTTTGTATTTTTAGTAGAGACAGGGTTTCACCATGTTGGCCAGGCTGGTCTCCAACTCCTGCCCTCAGGTGATCTGCCCACCTGGGCCTCCCAAAGTGCTGGGATTACAGGCATGAGCCGCCATGCCCACCCCACATTACACTTTTATTCCTTTTGAATTACTTTAGTTAGGGGGATTTAATTGGAAATACACTGGATATACAAAGCCCAAACAATAATACTCCAAAATTATAAAAAATTTTAAGATATAAAAAGATAAGTTTTCAAGCTGTAGCAAAATCATAGGATGATTAGCCAAACATAAATTACTCTTTTAAGAGGAATTTAACAGGATATGCTTTTAAAGAGCTGTGGTAGTTTAATAATAATATGAAAAAGTACTTATGCAACATTTATGTTAAAACAATACATTTAAGCATAACTAGGGTGATCAACAGCTACATGTGCTACAAGTAATTATGTGATGAATTTGATATGGAAATAAGTTCCAAAGTCAGATAAACTAAAATAGACATTAGTTATAAAATGTAATATTATTTAATGTATTAAAATATATAATTAATGTATTACATTTAATGTATTTTTGCATTCAATATCAATAGTTTTCTTATGGATTTGAACAATATTTAAATGACACAACTTTTTATGTATGTATGTTCACACACTTGTGGTATATTCTAATATATGACTAACATTAAATATCCAAGACTTGGGAGAAATAAGTAGTATGCATAAGTCTGCATGGTTTAAAGGATCTTCAATATTATCTTCAAAGTTTAACAATAACTAAACGGATGCTTCTAAAGTTACAATTATAAGACTTTGATTAATTTTACATCTAAATAAATTTTGCTATTAATGCCCTGTGAAGCAGTTCATGAAGAGTGAAATGAGCTGTACAAGATAATTTATGAAAATATCTTGTATCTTGAGAAAATAGGCACAAAAATTAGGATAATATGGTTCATCGATGGCATTTTATCTCTTTCAGATTAACTTGCTGATTAATAAATACTTCCCATTTCTGAAGCCCATCACATGAATTTTACTTATTCAATCTCTTACATCTCTTTACAGGCCTGTCCTAAAGTAAAAGGAAAACCATTCTGGGAGATGGAAAGCAGAGTTAATTACTAGAAGAGAAGGGCAATAGAAAATGTGGCCTGGACATAGATAAACATTACTAATATTTATCAGGTTCACACTCATGTCTGGAGCAATATCCTTTATTATCTTACAGCCTTAAAATTAAAGTCAGAAGTGGGATGCATGAAATTGAGGCTCAGTGGGTGATAATGGCTGTCCTTGAGATAAAAATATTAGTGCAGCTAAACTGGTAACAGAAAATGAAAACTGCTTTCACACTTTCATATAGTATAATGTGTGGTCCTTGTCATCTAAGAAGAGAGCCACATTAGAGACTGTACTTTGATATTTAGTGTTATACGGTAAATTTTAAAACAACAATCCTATTAAGAACATTAATCACTAATTCTACAAAACACTAATCACCATAAACATTATATACCGACCTTTGGCTGAAGATTTGGATGTAATAAAACATAACCATTAGGATCGATTGCAAAGTAATACCCATTGGGGCACAGCTGGAAAAGAAAAAAAATAAGCTTGGATATGCCTGAGTCACAATTAGAAATCTATATTCTTTTAAATACATAATGTATTAAATACACATTTTATAGCATGTTGAAAGATAACATGGAATCATTTTATTTTAGAGATGCTTTTAACCATTTGGTTCCTTTGCTAAGATAACTGCCCATAATTTTTGAGAATTACCTAAGTGCCAAACTAAATTAGTACAGAGTTCTAACTAGAAAGGGTATCAAAAGAGCAAATTTCATCTTACTGTAAAACGTGGTGTCAGTCTTTTAATATCTTCCAAAGACACATCTACTCCCATCACACCAAGAATCAGCTGGTTCTATAATAAGAGAGCAAAAATGGCATTTTATGTCAAAAATTTACATATTTTTACACAATTATCACATGCTCATCTTTTACTTGCATTATGGTTATATTCCATATTAGTTTAAATGTATATATAGGGTGAAGCACTCTTGGTGTCAATTTACAAGGATTCTCAGCTTTGTTTCCCACAACTTTATCATCATCATTTAACTTAGCAAAGAAAATCTAGATAATTGAGGCTAAAATATATAAAAGATAAATAAAAGTGTTTGACACTTCTTGTACCCTTTTCTTCTAATATTTATTTTCACTGCTATTGTACAGTCAGCCCTTATAGCTGTGTGTCTATGTATGTGAGTTTAGATTGACTTTATGGTTTACTATAATTAAGAAACCACAAGAATGTCCAGCTTAAAGATTATACAATATAGAATAAGAACACATTGGATTTTTGCTGCAGATAGTTCCTGTGTATGTAACTATCCTAAAAGTATGTGACCATATTGGTGATAAAATCCTCAAAATACTATTTCTAGTCGCTGCTAATAACTTCTATATACCAAGCAACAGGCATCCTAGTTTTAGGTGCAAGTAGAGGAGGCTTGTGGCAAACTGCTATCATAATCTTCTATGGGACATAAAGATGGAAATTGTGTTAAAATTTTGAGTCCAAAATTGTTGTTTCAAATGGAATTATATAAATTATAAAACAATAAGCAAAAAATTATAAACTCTAGTAATTACAAAAACATTTAAACTTTGTGTAGGTACAGATAGAGTAAGAAAGTTGTATCAACAACTATGCTCTTTTCCATGAACCAATCCTAGTCTGAACAAAAACTTCCCAACTGAAGCAATCTCTTAGTTCACAGTGAGATCTGTGAACACGTATGAGAAAGTGAGAGTTACTCTTTTATGAGTTACAATATTTAGAACCTGCAGATAGTTAAGAATGGTAATGGGCCCCCAAAGAGAAATAACTGTTTTCTATGGCCACCTTATTAAAATAAGGAGTTCAATTGAGATATATAATAACTGATCAAACAATGCTTAAGTGCAACAGACTTCATGAAACCATAAACTGGAAATAAATATCCACTCAAATCAAGTATATCACCTACATTATAAAATCAGTTCCTAGTATTAAAGAAGTCTTAACTTCAAAATCTCAAATTCCTTCTGAATCAAGCTAAAAAATTGGAATGCAATCCTATTTAAAATCAAAAGCATTTAACAAACAATAAGTACAAGATACATATTTTTTAGAACTGTTAAATAGGCATTTTACTGCATTGACAAAAAACCAGTGCTATAGAAATTAAGCAGTCTATGAAATTATTCTTCCTGTATCCTAAAAATAGAAAAAAAGAGAAATATTAATTTAAATCAGATCCTTAAGTTATATGATAATTTTTAAAAAGCTATTGTTTGGGAGTTGGGGAGGAATGATTTAATATACCAATGTACACCTGATACAAACATCACCATGCTTTTGGTCTTTGGATTTTTCTTTCTAAACTCCATTAATATCTCAGATGGATTCTTAAAATGTGCACACAATATTACTGTCCATTTATCATATAATTACTCCCAGAGTCTGACTCTGTGTTCTCATCAGGTCATAGTTAAGTGGAGTTAAGTTGAATCTTGGCTCTAGGGCAACAGAGAGTTTGACCTGCATTTCCTTTTTCCCAGGTGGTTATCGCATAGGCAGCTGTTGCCTTTGACCTCTGGCCTCACAAGACAATTACACTGCATGTATTTTCTTATGGAAATATCTTATCCATGTTGAGCTTCAACGTCACAGTTTGTCATTTATTATTATTAATTTTATCAATTAACTTTTAACCTTTAAGTTTGTCTTATTTTCAAATTGGCCGGTTATGTTGAAGACCGGAAGAGTTCCAGTAATGACAAGTCCCAGTTCCTAAAAATAGATTCAGAGAGAAAGGGCAAATTAAAATTACAATTTAAGCTTTGTCAGAGTGCATTAACCTTTGATATCTGAGACTGCATTTTATAGTTACTTTATAAAGAGCCACAAAAACTAGTAACTCATTTTGAATATCTATTAAAATTTATTTTTAAAATATCAATGAAAATATCTTGGAAATAATTAGGACCTACTAGGCAGCTACTGAAGCATGCAACATTTAAAATAATACTCTAATATAACTTTAAAAATAATCAGCTTACACAAATGGTCAACAGCCTGTATGCATTTCAGTAACCCTGTGTCCTCCCCCTTTTTCATAGTGATAGTTCACCTAATATCAGGGCCTCCATAAGCAGAGTGATAATAAAATATTATTTTAAGTGATTTATTTAGCTTCCCTTTTTGTAGCCTTATTCTTAATTTTTTTATGCCCTAAGCCAAAGACTTCATGCTAAATGACAAATGTGCAGTTGAATAACATGATAAATAAAAGGAACATTCTATTGATACTGCATATCTGGGATATTTTAAGTAAATGTTATGCTCTTCAGAAGAAGCAATACTACTTCTAAATAGACCCCAAAATAAGTAGTACTTTTTGACAAAGTAAAATTATGAAGAAAAGACAACTGCAAGCATCAAATATAAAAGTCTAGTCTGAAGAGTTTAACATAGTAGAACTAATGCCATCCTATTAATCAGCACACAATTGAATATATTAAATGAATCCATACAGATTATTCAAAATAAACTGATTTTCAAGTCAGAGTTTGCTTTTGTTACTGACATCTATATCCATTATAATTTTTAACCACTATTTCATGTCAAAACTACATTTAACAAAATCACTCTTTCAAATAATTTTTAAATTATTGTTTGACATTTTGAGTTTGCTAAAATGAGAAAATATTCTTAATCTTCTCACAAATAGTGATTCCAAATCCAAATCTCAAGAACTCGGAACAGAGTTCTGGAATCAGAACGGAGTTCATAAAGTTGGATTTGGAATCATTATTCATTAGAACATTAAAAATATTTATTAATATCAGGGAGCAAATGTTGTGGTATCAGGTTGTGGTTCATAATTGTGCACATACGAGGCCCAAATTCAATGGGAATATGAATGCATTAGGGAGGAGAGGCAATAATAGAGAAGCTTCCAGCAGACCAAGATACCAAATTATTTGCAACAAATAAAACTAAGGAAACAACCATACGTATTTGGGTGCACGATGATTGATATGGTTTGGCTGTGTTCCCACACAAATCTCATCTTCAATTGTAGTTCCCATAATCCCCCACGTGTTGTGGGAGGGATCCAGAGGTAACTGAATCATGGGACGGTTTCCCCCATGTTATTCTCGTGATAGTGAGTAATTTCTCACGAGATCTGATGGTTTTATATGTGGCTTCCCCCTTCGCTCAGCACTTATTCTCTCTCCTGCCGCCCCGTGAAGAGATGCTTTCCACCATGATTTTAAGTTTCCTGAGGCCTCCCCAGCCACATGGAACTGTGAGTCAATTAAACCTTTCTTCTTTATAAATTACTCAGTCTCGGGGATTTCTTCACAGCAGTGTGAGAACAGACTAATACAGTGATAGATACATGTTGGTGCTTATAAAGTCCTAACGAAGAACATTAGACAATGAAACATCCTTAATTATATAAATTAATGCTTCCAATGAAAACCTCCCACCTCAATAAAGTCAGGCTATAGATTAATTTATAAAACTGGATCCAAAAGATAATTTAGTAAAGATTTGGTGAAGTGTCTATTAGTGCTATAATCTATATGCATAGTTTTAAAAATGCTACCATGGTTTAAGACAAGGTAGATATGGATGTAATCATTTCCTTTGCATTACTTTTGCACTTATACTGCATACCATAATTTGCTTCTAAAAATGGTAAAATGTAGCCTAAAGTGAGTTACTAGATTACTAACATTAGATTTAAGATAATTATGAATGAAGTCATTGGGGCCCAACTTGAATTTTTTCTCATTTATTAAGCAGACCAAACACTTGTACTCTACTCCTGAGCACTGCACATGTCTCTAGAAAATAAGAGAGAAATAAAACAAGATTTCTCTACCCTGGAATTTTAAAAAATATTTTCTAGAGCCAAACTCTTGTCATATCTCTTTTTATAAAGAGCTTCGCTTTGTCTCCTAATTAAAATGAGCTCTCCACAATATTGTCCTAATCTCCCCTTATCACCAAAAATGACCAAGGTATCATTTTTTTGATATACTCAGTGCTTCCCCAACTTTTATGCTATACCCCATTTCTATGGTTTCACTTCTCACCACCAATTGCAAAAATCTTACACTAATATGATCAGCTAAAATGTCTCCATTTTCTTAACCACAACCCACTTTGCTCCCAATATTGGCTTCTTTATTTTGAAGTCAGAATTCTTTTTCTCATTATATCCATTATATTTGGTTTTGAAATATATTTACCTTTTCCTTTGTAATATAACTGTTTATTTTTGACCAACATATATTTTTAATCTGCTGTGTGGAGAGATTATAAACAAATAACTAGGAATATATGAGGATCACTTTATCATCTTCAAACCAGTAAAAATAATGCTGTATGTGTCCAATGAATAGCAAATTCACGTGTTCCTGTTGTTGTTTTTTTTTTTTTTTACATTCAGTTTCAGCTTATAGCACAGCACATTTAGAACCAACATTTCCTCCTAATGTCATTTGTGCTATCAGTAAGAACCTTACCAGCAATACAGACATGCTGGCTAATGAACTTCCAGTCAAAGGAAACACAACAGGGCATAATTATTGACTCCTCCTATCATACACTGTCCTGTGATGGATTTGAAAAGTGCAACATTTTGACCACAGCTTTGGATCACTATGTGACCTTAAGTAAATATGTGATGTCTAAAAGGAACACTGGACAGTAATTTTAAGCTAGGGCTTGAGGTAAGCAAGCTTCATTTTATCTTTCTTAGCGTGCAAGGCTGCTGTTAATAGTGCCTATTTTTCTTCTAACTTCCTGTATATGTTTATTTTCTAAAAAACCAAATGATAAGTAATTTTGCCCCATGGGTTCATCATTACATTTGGAAAAGTAGTAACAACATATCACTGAACTCCAAGTAGGGAAAAGGGTTACTGAATCAGCATTTATTTTTCAGGTCTTATTATTTTGATTCTCTCCAAATATATTATTTTAGTAAATCATTAATAAATTCTTCTCATTAAGACTAAACATAAGAATAAAGCTTAAGTGCGATGATTATTATTTACAACTTTCATGTCAGGAAAGTAAAAATTACATGTCAAAGATTTTCAACTTTGGCCCTATTGACATTTTTGGAGGGAAAATACTTTGTTGTGTGTGGTAGGCGTTTTCCTCTGCATTATAGGATGTTTAACAGTGTGCCTGGCCTCTGTCCACTCAAGGGTGTCCAATCTTTTGGCTTCCCTGGGCCACACTGGGAGAAGATGAATTGTCTTGGGCCACACCTAAAATACACTAATACTAACAATAGTTGATGAGATTTTTAAAAAAGCAAAAAAATTTCATAATGTTTTAAGAAAGTGTACAAGTTTGTGTTGGGCTGCATTCAAAGCCGTCCTGGGCCACAGGTTGGACAAGCTTGTTCTAGATGCCAGTAGGAACCCCTCCCCTCAAGCCATGACAATCAAAAATGTCTACATATTTTTTCCAAATGAACTGTGAGGGGCAAAAAGACCCCCCTGTTGAGAACCAATGCTTTTAAATATAATGACATATCTTTACTAAAATGTCAATTGTGCAATGGACAATTTAACATGTGTTTGTTATTTCACACCAGATTTGATCACCTCAATGATGTATTTCCATAAAAAGTCTGAGGTTGAATCTAGCACAAAAGATTATATTAATACATGAAGAAGTTTGTGATGATTTCAGTATAGGGTAAAGTTTTTGCCTATCTAATCGCATGTACTCCTGAGTTTTAGCAGATCCAGCTATAGCTGTGGAGGCTAGACATGCTTCTACTAGACTAGCTCCTCTACTTTAAAAATACTTTCTTCAAAATTATTGTTCAAAATCTGCAAAAATAGATTCTAATTCACAAAGACTTTCATCTTTTTTTTTAACATTAACAATTTAAAAACTTATTGAAATGCCCATGTATTCAACATTCCAGGTTGGAAATTCTACATTCTCAGTGAAGGGATCAAGTAGACAATAAGCTAACACTTTGCATTTGTAGTTCTCTGCTACACACAAGTCTATGTTTTTATGTAAATTATATAAAATCTAGGAAAGAAGTCTTTGATAGAAGAAATTTTGGGGAGGGTTTAATGAAAAGGAAAACAGAGACATCATCTAGAAAGAAGTAGAAATCATCCGTGTGCTTCTGTTATGACAGTCTTTGACTGAACAGCTCAACCTCTTACCAATGCATCCAGGTACACATTTGTCCATTGGACTTGCTTAGCTTTGTCTCCTGCTAAAACCATTGGTCTTCCCAAAACATCCAAATATTCCTGTTTATGAAAAACAAAAGTTGTGGTTAAAACTAGTAATGCTGTGTTGAAATAAAAATTACAGAGAAAAAATATTCTAGAGTTAAAAATGAATATAGAATCAAAATTATTGAGACTGAATACATAATCAGTTAATTTCTATTTTGGGTACTCCATAAGTGGTATGGCTACGTTATTTTGAATCAACAATATTTGACTTATATTATTTATACAATATATCTACCCCAGTTTTTTTCTAGTAACAATCAGAGCATTGTTTTTCTGTGTTACAGCCAGTAAGTGAAATAGGTTCCTTGTAAATTGTTTCATGTTAATCTAAACTATTTAAGGCTCTGTGATTTACTGCGTGGAATTGTACAAATTTAAAATCATAAAGCAGCCACATACTTTCTTTCATATCACAGATTGTTTGGCTGAAATTCAAAACTACATTTAAACACATCAAAAAATAAAGGAAATACTGTGCCAAATCTAGACATTAGACTCAAATGCAGCTGCTGTTTCATTTCAACATTCAATGTATTCAGTATTCACGTCCACAAATGCCATGTTATTTATGCTAAATTTTGACTTAGTTTATTTTGTAGATCTTCAGCTATGTTTAAAAAGAAGTAGCAATTTTCATAGTAATTTATGATTATTTAAAAAGAATAAATATTTAAATTAACTTAATTACTACATTCTACAAAAAGTTATTTAACAGGCATGTTTTCAACTGCATAATGTCAGAAAAATCATCTCCTTGTTGTAACTTTATTTTAGATAGGTAAATAGATCCACAGGGGTTATTTGGGAGGTATTTAAGTTCCAACTAGGTCCCTGTACAATTTGTCCAGCATAATTAGTGTTTAATTTTATACATAGTACCTACAATTTGAAGAAACTTTAAAAAATTATTTGCAGTAGACCCAAGTTCAAATTACATGAAATGTATTTTTAGAAAATTTGATTTTATTTATTTTCTATGATGTTTGTAACATCTGAAAATAACAATATACTCATTTTATTAACCTGAGTTTTGGGTATTTGAAAACACTTGCAATGTTAATGAAATAAAACCAATATATCACCAAGATACTCAGTATTTTAATATAGGTGTAATATTAGAGATCTTTTCATTCTTGCTAATTTTCTCCATATTGAGCATATTTAAACCAGAAAAATATCTTTTACTTGAAAAAATAATTTAAACAAGTTTTAAATAATCATACCTGAGTATTGATTCTTATTGCACCAATGGAAGGAATTTCATAATAATAACCTGAAATATACATATATTTTTATACATAAATGTTACTTTATAATAAAGGGCCACAAAATTATTTTATTTTATAAATATTTTATAAAGAGTATTTTGAAAATAATATATTTCACTTCAAAATTGAGCTAATACTGAAATATCAAAATTAAGAATGGTTAATGAATCTTCACAACAAACACACAGGCTTTGTGAAAAATTTCACATTTCTTAGTTACTATAAAATAGGTATTCCTCTTCTATGAGGAATAGGAAACATGGTACCATTAAAAATATTTTTTCATTGGATAAATTATTAAAGATGCGTGATGGATAATTATTATATTTATATAAAATCTTTGCCTAAATATAACTTTTAGAAAAAATTTAGGTTCTTTTTGTTGCCATGGTATCACAGTTCATTTTTCAAATTAACATATTTTTTTCTCAGTAACATCATTCTTTCTGAGTGAAAATATGAGCTCACTGCACAACATTTGAATTATCCTGGAATGTATAAGATAATATTTTTCAAAAACAGCAATTAAACCACTCAGAGAAAAAAATATATATGTCATACTCTCATATTTAAGCTTTATGAAATTCAGATAGTTTCATTCCTAATTTTTCATGTAAGATTATATCTGATATATATCATTCAGTATAATTCAGTATAATACATTATTTTATGAATGTGGAAATATAATCAGATGTCAGAATTTTCATATAATGTAATGCTAATGTCAAAATTTGTATGTGTTTTCTCTATAAAAGCATGTTCAGAATCTTACTCTTGTCTGATTCTTATAAAAGTTAGCTACAATTTTAGCTTATTTTAAATAAGTACACCTAATAACAACTACCAAAATATTTTTTCTTCTAATTTATTAGAAGAAAACAGATTTGTTACCTTTGTTTTCACAGGCCATCCACTGAATAGGTCCTCTGTCATAATTGTGTTGACCAACTGAAAACGTGAATACACGTACCTGGATGAATTGAAAAACAGGTATTCATTAGGCTGAATAAAATTTAATTGAATGGCAAAATAAAACAGCTAAAATTTCTATTGAAAAGAGTGCTTTCCAGTTGAATGATATGATAAGAAAAACTGAGGCCAGTAAAGCCTTCAGAAAGGGATCAGAGGAAAATCACATAACCTACTGTAAACATAGACTCCAGTTGCTACATTTAAATTTGTACCTGAGTGTCCTGTTGCATATTCCAATCCTCAGGCAGGAGCATGACTAATGTTTCATTCATAGAAAGTACATCTTTCATGGCCAGGCGCAGTGGCTCACGCTTGTAATCCCAGCACTTCAGGAGGCCGAAGCGGGCAGATCACCTGAGGTCAGGAGTTCGAGACCATCCTGGCTAACATGGTGAAACCCCGTTTGTACTAAAAATACAAAAAATTAGCCGGGCCTTATGGTGCGTGCCTGTAATCCCAGCTACTCGGGAGGCTGAGGCAGAATTGCTTGAACCAGGGAGGCAGAGGTTACAGTGAGCTGAAATTGTGCCATTGCACTCCAGCTTGGGCAACAAGAGCGAAACTCCGTTTCAAAAAAAAAAAAAAAAAAGAAAGAAAGAAAGAAAAAAGAAAATACATCTTTGAGGTCCAACCTCACTTCTCCTGTCTCACCTGGTTATATATGTTATCTACATAGCTAGTCACTGCAAAAAAAGTTTATTTCCCTATTTCATAGGTATGTAGTAATGAAAAAGTATTCAGAAAGGTCATTGTACTTCAAAGTTGCTTAACGCAATTAAACTTTGTGATGGTTTTCACCATGGAAATATATAGGATGCACACATATGATTATGTTGTTAGTATATTACTTATTTTCTATAAAAGTTGGCTGACACATATAAATAGATATTCTAAGCTCCTAGGATTTTTAAATATAATCAAAATATTGACTGTTCCTAACATGCTATAAAGTATGCAAATATTTTAAAATCAATTGAGAGTTTTTATAATTTAAGTATTTATTGAAAGACATTGAATTTAAATAATAGTGTGAAAGTATAAAAGGTAAATTCCATGAGGTCAACCTATACTTAATAAAATCATTTTTACATATATTGATTTTTACTAATTTAGTAATCTAAGTAAACCAACACTCTCAGCTCAACATTTTAGCTATTTCTAAAAATAGACATGCAGAAAATCACTTTTCCATGAGTTCAAATTCCAGTTTGAACTATGTTAAGAGCTTTTCCCTAATTCATGTTGATTGACTATTTGAATGGACATTTTCTAATTGTTTTATATCTTTTAACTGTTGCACATGATTTCAGAGCACAAATCTCAAAAGAGATTTCACATCTGTTCTCTGTTCCTTCACTGGTCTTGGCCACACAGATCATATTATAACAATCCCTGCCCCCAAAATGTACATCAGGGATGTTGCCATTTCATTTGTAAGGTTTTAGGTGAACCACTCTTACATCATCCAGGTTTGCCTTAGCTGGTTATGTAAGAGGCCACATGGTGAACATAATCCGAGTTTTAAATACTTCAAATTGTAAGAATAAATGACTGTTTCTAAGTGAATGACAGAAGGTGGTTTTTTTCTCTCTCTCAATCTATCTTTCTCTCCAGGAATTCCCAATCAAAATGCAATGGTTTCATTTTCTCTAATTCATCAGTTAGGTCATTTTTGGGTCTGTCTATAAATTTCAATGTAGGGTTACTGCTTACATAGTTGAGCTTACTTCTAAATGGAAATATTTTTATAAGCAGGTTGACCACCCTAACTGATAATTCAATTTAAATGTCATACCCTAAACAATCATCAAATGAATTCAAGTCAGGGAAAATGTCCAGATGCTCCAGAAAGCACTGGGGGATCTCCCTCATACCTAACATTTGAACCCATACCTCAAATTTTCAACGGAAGCATGGCTTTGCCTAGAAGTTCCTGTTACCACAACAATCATCTAGTGAAACATTTTTCATAAAACACTTTTCAGTAAAAAAATAAACAAGTAAGACTATATGAATCTTATATCTATGTCTCAGAAAGGCAAGCACTTCTAATAACATCGAGGCTACACTCAGATCCACACATATGATTATCTGACTGATGTTATCATTCAAATAGTCCAAATAAACACTAGACCCACCCCCCCAAAAAAAATGCTTGTTGCTTTATTTATTTTGCTATAAAAGTTTCACTTAACTTCTATGTGTTTGCTTACATGGACCCCTCAGAGGTTGTCAAAATTAACGTATTTGGGATCAGGGCTGGGGTAGTGCACATTCTGTCAGCTTTAATTATAATTTTTGAAACATGCCAAACTCTTTTTTAAACCTCTTTGTTCTTTTTCTTGCATAGGTTCTTGGCTACTTAAATGTAAGCTGCATTAACTAACTGAATCATTCCCATATCATCAATGTATAATTTGTACCCCTTTTCTCAATTTTCATTTGCCTTGTTGTAGAGATTTTTAAAGACATTATTTTCCTGAAATTTTATTCCAAGTGTTTATTAAAATCCTAACTGCAAATGCAACCTTCTTTATAATTTATACAACTGCTTTACCATTACAATATTTATGCAATCTAATATGCCCAAGATTATTTTATCTTGGGTTTATGTATATGTATGTATATACACACACACACATACAAACACATATGCACATAGGTATTTAATGATTTTATGGATTATATAGATTATCTTAGAGCTTTCTATAATGATCTTATAAATATATATTCAGTTGAGAAAAAGTTTAATATAAGTCATTCAAAACTTAGGATCTATTGCAGTGCCTTACACACATTCTTTGTATGACAGTAAAAAATCAATATAAAAAAATTTCATTCCCTAGTGCCATACCATTGTTGAACTTGTTTTTTCTTTGTACATTTTAGCTAATTACATAAGAATTTTAACTTCACTGATTTCATAAACATTCGCATTACATATTGTATAGTGCATATATATAATGTATTGGTTAAATTTAAAAGAACTTTTGTGTACACAACTTTCCACTTGGAATTGTAAATGGTTTCATTCCTCCTATTCCATACTATACTACTGCCACCATGTGGAATAGTCAATGAACTGAATTCCAGATGCTAAAGTCCATAGAGATGATTGATACCCCGCTTCTTCAGATGTATTTTTTTTTACTTCTTTAAACTTACAGTTCTTGTTTAGCCTTAATTTTGGAGTTAAAGAAAAATAGTGATTCCTCGAAATATGTGCAATTTAAAACTTAAGGTAAATTACCTTCTCAAAGATGTGTATTTGTACAGTTCTTTTAAGCACACTTGCATGATCTTACATAAAAACAAAATGACATACAAAAATAACTCAAAATGCTTAACTGGTAGTCACACAAGCTAAATATTTCAGCTTAACTCTCACTTAAGCAAATCACTTACATTAGAGCAGGTCTACATCCAGGCTAAGGCGACTTTTGTGGAGAAAAAATTCCTTTACTCATGCCTAGTAGTATATTTATAATCACAACACTAGGTTCATATAACAAATGCACATGAAATTTTTCTGTTCTGAGTAAAATGTTCCTAGAAAATTAGCTAAATGTTTCTCAACATGTATGATTTTATGTAGGCTCATCTTTCAAAATGTTTGCTTCTATGAAATTTTCATCATAGAGTCACACAAGACATATACAGTAACAGATGGCTTTGACAAATATTTTTCATAATGCTGGAGTACAGGTCTTCAACAGAAATACTGTGGGAAGCTTGTATTGAATAAACATTGGATTGGGCTTTAAAAGTTCCAAGATTATACAATTTAGCTTCTATTGTAGTGCCTTACTCATAAATGAAAACAAACGTTTGTTAAAAACAAGTGAATAGATACTTGAGTGGTTTCTACTTCTTACCAGAGGGATCTAAGACAGACTTTGGTGTTATCCAACGTATCAATAAGTTAATTACAGTATGTGGTAAGAGCAGGACCAAAACTGGGCTATTAGTTGTCTTGCATTTTGCAATTTGGGCTGTTTCACTATACTTACATCATCATACATTCTTAATCTTTTTGTTTAATATTAAATAAGCAGACATCCTTACTGGAGGTAAACAACTTTTTAGGCAAAATGTCCTTAGTACACTTATTTATGTACTATATTATTCCTAGAAAATAAAAAAATTTCTTATAATTCTGGATTCACACATAGTTATATAATTGTAAAAGCAATAGTAATTTGGGGAGCAGACTTAATAAAATTAAACTTAAGTCCAGGTGTGGTGGCTCATGCTTGTAATCCCAGCACTTTGAGAGGCTGAGGTGGGTGGATCACTTGAGCTCAGGAGTTCAAGACAAGCCTGGGCAACATAGTGAGACCCCCATCTCTACTAAAAATACAAAAATTAGCTGAGCATGGTGGCTCACGCCTGTAATCCCAGCTACCCGAGGTTGCTGAGGCAGGAGAATCGCTTGAACCCAGGAGGTGGAGGTTGCAGTGAGCCTAGATCACACCACTGCACTCTGTCCGGGCAACAGAGTGAGTGAGATTCTGTCTTGGTGGGGTGGGGGTGGGGTGGGGGGGTAATTAACTTAAAAATTAAATTCCTGGACAGGTGCGGTGGCTCATGTCTGTAATCCCAGCACTTTGGGAGGCTGAGGCAGGTGGATCACGAGGTTAGGAGATCAAGACCATCCTGGCCAACATGGTGAAACCCCGTCTGTACTAAAAATACAAAAATTAGCTGGGCATGGTGGCACACACCTGTAATCCCAGCTACTTGGGAAGCTGAGTCAGGAGAATTACTTGAACCTGGGAGGCGGAGATTGCAGTGAACTGAGATCACACCACTGCACTTCAGCCTGGTGACGGAGTGAGACTCCGTCTCAAAACAAAAAACAAAAAAAATTAAATTCCTATGACTTTTTCATAGTTATAAACTTACATAATTTTACTTTTAGTTGTTTCAAAAACTATTTTTCCTCTGAAAGGAACATTATAATTCCAATAATTCAAATTTGGTATTACAGCTCTGGCCTACTTGATTTGAGAAGACTTTTAAGTAAGAGCAGTTTTGGCTATTTACAATGTATTACTGATTTGCTCCTTATATCCCACTGATTTGTAACTTTATCCTACAGTTCTGACTTCTGCTAATCTGTTTTTGTTTTGTTTTGTTTGAAAACTAAAATACTTGTCTTCAGTTAAGAGTTTTCCAAAGCCACAGGGTCAACCTATTTTAAAAAGCCATAGGAATTTGTTTC
Organism: Pongo pygmaeus; assembly: GCF_028885625.2. Lineage (NCBI taxonomy): Eukaryota > Metazoa > Chordata > Mammalia > Primates > Hominidae > Pongo > Pongo pygmaeus. The sequence goes on along the minus strand of NC_072379.2, from coordinate 96,102,360 downwards.
CCAGCAGAACCCAGTTACTGGAAACTGTCACCTCAACAATTATCAGTTACCCGGAGTTCAACTTTAATTTACAATAGGCAAATCTCCAAAGAATAATGGAAATTAGTCTATGAAGAAAGCCAATAAAACTAAAATAAAAACTTCAGCCTTCGAATCATGTTAGAAAAATGAAATCAGAAATAGGCTTTATTAATCTACTCTCTGTACTAAAATTTTTGGCATTAAGCCTATGAAAATACCAGATTGGATGGAATATTTTAGGGTAAAATTCTAATGTGGTTTCCATAATTCACAAATACATCAGAATCCAGAGCATTTGACTAGCCTATATCTCCAGTTTTATAGCATTATGTAATAAATAAAAGTGTCCAAATTCACCTTTCACACTTTATTTTATAAAGCCCAAGGATCTGAAAGTTACTTGCAGCCTGCAAAGTTTTGGCGATCCACCTTAGTCTGTGAAAGCTGTGAGGAGCAGATCCCTGTGGTGAAGTCTTGCTGTCTGACTTGAAGGCAGGCTCCTGGGTGGGCAAATTATGATTAGCATAGCCACAGAGCTGCTCAGAGAAAGACACAGACAAATGGCCAGTCAGGCGCATTCTGCATGAGGTTACGGAATTCAGACTGTAGGTTACCATCTTGACTCTGCCACTTAGTAGCCATATGACTTTCAGCAAGTTACTTTACTTTTCTGATTTTGTTTTTCTTATTTCCAAAATGGGGGTGATGGTGATGATGATATTATTATTATATCATATGATTATTCCAGTTGTAAATGAAACAGTAAATATAAGGCATTAATGTATGGAAATTATAAGCTCTAAGTATTAGCTATGGTAATGAAGATGATGAAGACAACAATGTCCTTTATAGTCAAACTATTAGTATTAAATGATGTAATATTTTCCGTTAGTGGGTCTTTAGCCTTTTATGCCTCAAGAGAAACCTAAAATAACTCAAAATAACACCTTCCTAGATGAGCAAATTTGGTGAGCTTTATCACACTTAGCAACAAACTCTAATGAAAAAGGGTCAGTATTTTCTAAATGCCATTATGTCCACATAAGATATATCTATATGAAATTTCCCATATTTATTGCAAATTTACAAATATGGCCAACATATCTGCTAGAGGGTCTGATGGAGAGAAGAATTTAATCGATGTCTGTTGAATTTGCTCAAGTAAGTAAAACAGAAAAACTGTTTTATAAACAGCAACAAAGTGCAGTAGTCATGTAAGTTTTGCACACACATTCACAAAGAACCAAGCTAGTATTTCTCTTATGTGTCTTACCTGTGGGTGTATGACATATTTGCATACTATGATATTTTTAATTCACTAGCAACTATAATGAATCATCCTCATAACATCAGATTATAAGGAAGTAATCTGAGGTTTCCTTTTTCTCTATATGCATTTAGTACTAGATAAAGGAAGAATAAGCTATGGGCCCACTGAATTTCCAAGCAACTTGCAGTTCTGCAAAGAATATTATCAGCTGAGAGGTCAGAATATAAGCTGTATGGTGATTTATTTCAGATGTTTCTCTTGGGAAATGTCAAATACTTCACTGACACTGATAATGAGAATGCTCATGAAAAACTACGTGTTAGACTGATTAGAGCGAAGAGAAAGGTGCCATCACTACAATCATTTGTTATATAAGCTGAAGTGTTCCCTACTTATAAGATGACATATATAAGAACATCTATATCAGTTTTATTCCACATTCCAATATTTAGGAAAAAATGTTTTTAATGATTTCCTTCTAAAAGAACAAAGCTATTTAATTTTTCTAACATTTATGAATTTTGTGTAGATTAGGAGCATATTTATTTCTTATGTACTGATATGACCAACATATCTGCTAGTAATGAGCACCTACCATGCATCAAGTACTGTGCCATCCTTTAAGAATTCATTAGTATGTTTACAAATGTATACAACTACTTCGTGGAGTTTATATTAGGAAGGCTCCAGATAAAAAGCAAAGAAAGCATTAAAATAATTAAAAAATGGTAATCTGAGGGAAAGAAGACCAGGAAGAAAGAGGGTGCTGAAATAGAGAATGATAAAGGGGATGTCTGGGGAAAGAGACCACTGTAGAAAGGTTGAGTGGGGGAAAATCCCTCTGAGAAGATATACTGTGAGCAGAGTTCTTAATCAGAGAAGAGAGCAGCAGAAAAACCAGCAAAAAGTGCCTTTCTGGCATAACATTTTAACACAAACAATGGGCAATCTCAATTCTAGGTAGTAAATTTTACTTGGAATTTCAAGTGCCATTTCTGTGCTATAAAGTTTACATCATATCATATACTCTGTGCATAAAGTAATACTTAACCTCATTTTGCATTCAGTTTGTTTTAGATATTAAAAGGACTTTGTAAAATGCATTAAAGTCATATTATTCAAAGCTGAAGATGTGCCTGGTAAAATATTCCTTAGTTTGAGGGATTGACAACATTAATTTTACTCTAAGAGAAACAAGTATAAATAAATGTTATCAGAGACAAGAACACATACACACACACACACACGCACACACATGTGCATAAAACTTATCTTTTAAATTGATGATCGCTCTACTGGCTGGGCATATTACATTGTAGTTATTGTTTTCAGCTTCACAGTAACTCCAGAATAAATAATTGGTTTTTATGAACAAAGGTAAAGCCCTATTCTAAAGCTAAAAATTTAAGAAGCTATTGAAAGCATCAAAATATCTGAAATAAAAGTTTTTAGAAGCAATCCACGTGTTAAACAGAATTAAATGCTACAAGTTAAATGTCCTTCATTATCACATATTTGAACATTTCCTCCAAAGGCTTTATTTTTGCGTGAAGAAGCCAAGCAGAGACATTAGATATGCAATAAATTATTTCCCATGGATTATTTTCCTTACTATCTGTTGAAAAACTGACAGTGTTCACTCTAACTACATAAAACACATCTGCATATTCAGCTATTTGTAACTTGGTTTAGATTTTATAAACTATTAACTATTTCTAGTTTGGATCTGAGAGCAAAATAGAAAAGACTTTCTCAATCATTTTTAAAGTAAATTCTTTAAAATAAGTGTGTTAAGAATAATGCATTGTCAAAAATGGATTTATTGTCAAGTGATTATAACTTTAGCTGTGCATTCTTTATTTTGAAAGTTTTTTCAAATCATATGCTTTTTTCTCATTTGTTCTCATTCAATTTACTAGTTATTTTGAAATTTTTATTTTATTAATTTGAATGTTTTTTCATTTTTTAAATTAATTCTGAGAATTAAGGTAAGAATCAGAGAACTATTTCCTAACTAGCTAGGCAATCTTAAGTATGTATTGCTAAGCAGTCCCTTGGCTATTCTATGGCAAATAAAATATTTTTAATTTTGCTAGCCCTGGGAATTATCTTTCAACTCTGTGTCTGGTTTTACTTTCCTTTATTCATTTGTTTGGACTATGTGATAGAGTTCATTTTAGTTTTGGCACTAATTTTAAGGAGGTCTCATGTACATGGGTGAGCCCTAAGGAATGGCAATGCTGCAGGTAAAGATTATAAAGCAAATGTATTTTAATTTGGAACAGCTGTGTGAGATTAACATGGATTCTGTTTTAAAGCTATACCTATCTATAATCAGGTAGATTAATTCCCAAGAGTAGTACATTTCACAGAAGAACTCAAACATTTTGTTCTAATTCTCAAACCTTTTGGCCTCATTAAATTGTGCTATGTATCTCCTGTAGCCTCATTCATCAGCTCTCCAATTGTACCTCATCAGGCCTACCTGGATTGCTCCGAAATATTTCTGATTCATTTAGATGAAATATGAATGTAAATGAAGCATTCTGCAGCCATACTAGTATTAAACAAGAGGCTTGGGGGAAAACAAAAAGTTAGGTTTTTTTTTTTTTAAGCTCACCAAACTTTCTTTCAAGATGTTGTAATTTTTCTGTATTTCTAAATTTTATTATATTATGGTAAGAACACAACATGAGATCTACCATCCTAACGCACATTTAAAAGTACAATGTATTACTGCTAACTCTCAGTACAATATTTACAGCAGATTTCTGGAGCTTATTCATCTTGCTTAACTGAAACTTTATGTCCACTGATTAGTAACTCCCCATTTCTCCCTTCTCCCCACTTCCAGCAACCACTATTTTACTCTTCGAATCTATGATATTGACCATTTTTGATATCTCATGTAAGTGGAATCATGCAATATTTTTTGATTGGTTTATTTCACTTGGTACAATGTCTTCAAGGTTCATCCAGGTTTGCACATATTGAGAATTTCCTTCTTTTTTATGCTGAGTAGTATTGCATTGTATGTATATACCACATTTTCTTTATCCATTCATCTGTCAAGGAACATTAAGGTTGTCTCCACATCTGGGCTATTCTGAACAGTGCTGTAATGAATATAGAAGTGCTCTTCAAGATTCTAACTTCAGTTTTTTTTTTTTGGATAAATATCCAGAAGTAGGATTTCTGGATGCTATAGTAGTTATATTTTTAATTATTTGAGGGACCTCCATATTATTTTCCGTGGGTGCTGCACAATTTTGCCTTCCCATCAACGTTGTGCAAGGATTCCACCTTCTCCACATCCTCCCCAACATTTGTCTTTTGTTTCTTGATAACAGCAATCCTGACAGGTAAGAGATGATATCTCATTTTGGTTTTGATTTATATTTCCCTGATGACCAGTAATGTACATTTTTTTCATGTAGCTATTGGCTACCTCTATGTCTTTTATCCAAAAACATCAAGTACTTAGCTCATTTTTCAATTGGGTTATTAGGGGCGTTTTGCTACTGAGTTGCAGGAGTTTTCATATTTTGTTTACTAACCCATTATCAAATATATGGCTTGTAAATATTTCCCCAGTTCCAAAAGTTGTCTTTATAACTCTGTTGATTGTTTCCTTTTCTGTGGACAAGAGTTTTAGCTTGATGTAGTCTCACTTATTTTTGGATTTATAACCTATGTTTTTAGTGTTGTATCCATGAAATCATTACCAAAATAAATGAACGCCATGAAGCTTTCTCCCTGTTTTCTTTCAGGAGTTTTAACATTTTAGGTCTTAAATTTTAGATTTTAATCCATTTTGAGTTGTTCTTTGTGTATGGTGTCAGGTAAGGATCCAATTTCATCTTTATTTGCAGGTCAATATTCAGTTTTCCAACACCATTTGTTGCACAATGGGGAAACCATTGTGTATTCTTTGCACCCTTATAGAGGATCAGTTGGCCATATATCCATGGAATTATTTCTGGAATCTCTATTCTGTTCCAAAGGTCTAAATGTCTGTCTTTATGCTAGTGCCCTACTGTTTTGATTACCGGAAGCTCTGTAATACATTTTGATATTAGGAAGTGTGATGCCTCCAGCTTTGGTCTTGTTTTGTTCAAGATTTCTTTGGCTATTTCATGGTCTTTTGTAGTTTTATATGTATTTTAGAATTTTTTTCTATTTTTATTAAAAATGCCATTGGGATTTTGATGGAGGTTGCAGTGAAACTGTAGATCACTTTGGGTACTACGGAAATTTTAACAATATCAGGTCTTCCAATCCATTAACATGAGATGTCTTTCCATTGGTGTCTTCTTTAATTTATTTCATCACAGTGTTACAGTCTTCAGTATATAAAACTCCTTTGTTAAGTTCGCCTCCTTTGTTAAGTTTATTCCTAACTATAGTATTCTTTTTGGGTCTATTGTAAAAGAGATTGTTTTCCTCATTTTCCTTTCAGGTGGTTAGTTGTTAGTGTATAGAAACACAACTGATTTTTCAAATGTTGATGTTGTATCCTGCAATGTTACTGAATTTTGTTTATTTATTCTAATGAGCTTTTTGAAGTCCTTTAGTGTCTTCTATATTTAGATCATGTCATCTGCAAAAGGAGACTATTTATTTCTGCTGCTAATTTCTAGTTTCACTCCACTGTGGTCAGTAAGGAGACTGGGTATGATTTCAATCTTAATTTGTTAAGAATTTGTTGTGACCTAACATATGATCTATCCTGAACAACGTTCCATGTGAACTTCAGAAAAATGTGTATTATTTCTATTGGGTCAAATGTTCTCTATCTGTTTAAGTCTATTTGGTTATAGTGTTGTTCAAGTCCTCTGTTTCCAGATTGATCATCTGTCTGGATGTTCTATCCATCACTGAAAGTGAGGTATTCAAGCTTTCTAGTATTATTGTATTGCTGCCTATTTGCCCCTTCAGTGCTGTCCATGTTTGCTTTATATAGTTAGATGCTCTGATGTTGGGTGCATACATCTGTGTTATATATTCTTGCTGGATTGGTGCTTTTATTACATAACATCCTTCTTTGTCTCTTGTGTCAGTTTTTTTTACTTAAAGCCTGTTTTGTCTGATATAAGTGTAGCTATCCATATTCTCTTTTGGTTATCATTTGCATGGAATAACTTTTTTCATCCCTTCACTTTCAGCCTATGTGTGTCCTTAAGTCTAAAGTGAATTTCTGATAGGCAGCATATAGTGGGGTTTTGTTTTTTATCCATTCAGCCACTCTGTGTCTTTTGATTGGGGAGTTTAATTCATTTACATTTAAAATTATTATTGATAAGACAAAACTTATTATTGTCATTTTGTTATGTTCTGTTAGTCTTATTTTTCTTTTGTATTTTCTCTCTTCCTTTATGTTTGTCATTTTGATATTTTAAAGTTACACATGAACTTATTTAAAAAAAGCTTTTTTAAAAAGTTGCATTCAAACATAGAATTTTTAAGAGTACTGAGCATTTATATTTTACTAAATCTATCAAATTTCATTTTTACACATTGGCCATTTGAAAGATAGTATTTTTGTGGAAAGTGAAATGCTGAGTTGATAAACTTACTATGTAACATTAATTTTGTGGCTCTGGAATTAGTACTGCATGCATAACTTTAGATAACAATAAACAATTATCTTTGTTATTAATATCTGTGGGCTGCAGATCACTCACACAGGGTGGGTGTGCGTACAGCAGGCAATAAAGTTAGAACGTGTTCCTCAATTCATCCACACACATTTGAAGCCATAATTGAAGATGGTGAAAAATATATAATGTACATATGTACACTATTTTATGTATATAAGCACTCTACACATACACATATGTCCTTGGCATAAACAATTACTACACGAATGCTCTTGTTTTAATAAAATACAGATATACTCAAAAGTATAACTGAATTAAAGCTGGTTCTCTGTTATCATTTATATTCATTATTAGTGGATACAGAACATGCAAATACTTGTTCTCATTTATTTGTGGGATGTAAAGATAAAAATAATTGAACTCCAGGAGACAGAGAGGAGAGTAGTGGTTATGAGAGGCTGGGAAGGGTATGCTGGGGGTTTGTAGGGAGGTGGAGATGATTAATGGGTACAAAAAAATAGAATGAAAAAGACCTAGTTCTTGATAACACAAGAAGAATATAGTAAATAATAATGGTACATCATTTAAAAATAATGAAAATGTATAATTGGGTTCTTTGTAATGCAAAGGATAAATGCTTAAGGGGATGGATACTCAATTTTCCATGATGTAATGTGATTGCATGCCTGTACCCAAATATCTCAAATTCCAAGATGAACGTTTTATTCATTTAACATGGTCTTCTCACATTAGAAAATGTGTGATGCCATTTAACTTCAGAGTGCATATGAAATGTGGGACAGCAATGTTTCCAGAAATTAATACCTACTTGTCAAATTCAGAAACGTGTTCCATCTCTCTCTCTCAATCCCTCCTCTTTTCAAGATCTCTATCAATTAGCCTTTCTCAGTTTTGTATCTATAAGCTTTCCTTGTCTGAATATCCTTTCATCCATCTTTAGCCTATAATAATGTATAAGGTCTTCTATTGTAAAATAATATGCATATAATCACATGTGTGTACAGGTATACCTCATTTTATCATAGTTCTTTGTTGCATTTTTTACAGATTTGAAGTTTGTGGCAACCCTGTATCAAGTAAGTCCACTGGTGCCATTTTTCCAACAGCACATGCTAACTTCATGTCTCTGTCACAGTTTAGTAATTCTTAGAATAGTTTAATCTTTTTCATTATTATTACATCTGTTATAGTAATCATTATATCTGATACAGTGAATATAGTGATATTATACTGTTATAATCAGTGGTCCCTGAAGCTGGCAGAGGTTGGCTCATGAGGTGTAAGGAAAAAAGGCATCTCTATAACATAAAAGTGCAAGGTGAAGCAGCAAGTGCTGATGTAGAAGCTGCAGCAAGTTATCCAGAAGATGTAGCTAAGATCACTAGTGAAGGCAGCTATAATAAACAACAGATTTTCAATATAGAGAAAACAGCCTTGTATTTGAAGACAATGTTATCTAAGACTTTCACAGCTAAAGAGGAGAAGTTACTGCCTGCTTCAAAGCTTCAAAGACAGGCTGACTTTCTTGTTAGTAGCTAATGCACTTGGTGACTTTAAGTGGAAGCCAGTGCTCTTTTACCATTCCAGAAATCTCAGGGTCCATAAGAATTATGCTAAATCTACTCTGCTTATGCTCTGTAAATGAACAAAGCCTGGATGACAGCACATCTGCTTACAGCATGGTTTACTGAATATTTTGAGCCCACTATTGAAACTTATGTTAGAAAAAAATATTATTGCTCACTGACAATGTATGCAGTCGCCCAAGAGCGCTGATGGAGATTTACAAGGAGATTAATGTGTTGTCATGCCTGTTAACACAACTTGCATTTTGTGGCACACGGATCAAGAACTAACTGTGACTTTCGAGTCTTATTAATTATTTAAGAAACACATTTGGTAAGACAATAGCTGCTATAAATTGTGATTCCTCTTACTGATCTGGGAAAACTGAACTGAAAACCTTCTAGAAAGAGCCACAATTCTATATACCATAACAAACATTCGTGATTCATGGGAAAAGACAAAAATATCAACATTACCAGGAATTTGGAAGAAGTTGATTTCAACCCTTGTGGATGGCTTTGAGGGGTTCTAGCATTCGGTGGAGGATGTAACAGCAGATGTGGATGTGGTGGAAACAGCAAGAGAACTAGAAGTGGACACTGAAGATGGGACTGAATTCCTACAATCTCATGATAAAACTTGAACAAATGAGGAGTTGCTTCTTATGGATGAGCAAAGAAAGTGGTTTCTTGAGATGGAATCTACTCCTGGTGAAGATGTTGTGAACATTGTTCAAGTGACCCAAAGGATATAGAACATTATTAGATGAACTTATTTGATAAAGCAGTGCCAGGGTTTGAGAGAACTAATTTCAAGTTTTAAAAGTTCTGTGTGGGTAAAATGCTATCAAATAGCACTGCATACTACAGAGAAATCTTTTGTGAATGGAAGAGTCAGTCAATGCAGCCAACTTCATTGTTGTCCTATTTTAAGAAATTGCCACAGCCATCCAACCCTCAGCAACCACCACTTTGATCAGTCAGCAGCCATCAACATTAAGGCAAGACCCTCCACCAGCAAAAATACAAAGACTTGCTGAAGGGTTAGATGAGCATTAGTGTTTGTTACACATTTTGTGAATTAAAGAATAGAGTATTCTTTAATTAAGGTATGTATTTTTTTTAGACAAAGTGCTATCACACAATTAAGAGACTACAGTATATAGCAAACATAACTTTTATACACAATGGGAAAACAAAAAATTTGTGTGACTCACTTAATTGCAATTTTCACTCTATTGTGGTTGTGGTGATCTGGAACCAAACCCTCAGCATCTTTGAGGTATGCTTGTGTGTGTGTGCACAACTTGACCCTGAGTTAACTGTCTTATTCTTCTCTTTTATTTCTTAGCAAATTTGCCATGATTTAAAAAAGAAAAACAGCTTATATTTATATTCCTACTTCCTCATTCCTCATTTACTTCTCAACCATCTGTTGGCTTTTACTCATATCACTTTATGGAAGAGAGGTCATGCCAAAGTTATATACATGGTTCCTTGTTCCTGGAGGGGATATCCATTTGAAATAGATATAAATAAGTGTGGAGATATATATATACACACACACACACACATACATATATATGTATGTATGTATGCAGGCTTTTATATATGTATTACTGTGTATCACAGAACTTTGTTATAGCTTCTGAAGTTAGAAAAACAAACAATATAATATGCAGTTCCAAGAACATTTTAATTTTTATGTTAGATAGAGACAAAATTAAATGAAACATCACCACAACTGAATGTTAACTACTTAATTTTCAAAATTGCCTTGGCATTAATAAAGGTTATATGTTCTTAGGAAAAATGTGTGTGTCCTTAAAACACAGCATCAATATGTTAGCAAAGAGCAGGACTGTTGAAGTTGGATATAACTTGATTTATTAGTTTTATAAAAGTACATGTGATATGAATCTTTTATCACGTGGTTTATCCTGTCATGAAACGCAACCTTTGTTTAAAAAGTTGAGCTCCTGTAAAAGGTGACTGGAATGAGAAGCCGTATTTCAAGATAATGCTATTTAGACTGGACATTTTTAGGATCCATACATAGAAAAGAAGCTTTAAACCCGTAAATTCTTCACTAATTCAACCAACTGAACAATTTGTGAAAATAGTGGATGGAATACATTTGCTTTCCTTATAACATAAAACCTTGTGTGTTTTAAAAAAAGAAAAAGATCAAATTAATGATATGCCTCCAAGACACTATGTGTTAATCCTGGATGTATAGAGAATTCTGAAACAGGAAAAAAAAAACAACCCACATTTCTAGAGTTTACATGAAAGCAACTTGTTTTTATTTATATTCTTTTACTTAAATCTACCTGAAAAAACCTTTATACTCTTTTACAATCAGATACATCTTATGCACAAATTTGAATACAGAATGTAAAATTCATTGCCATCTTTGAGTCAAAAACTTTTCCTTTTTGAAATAAGGTATGTAGAGGTGAACACGATTCCTAGTGGTTGCTTTGGATGATTTCATAATGAAAGGAAAAAAATGATTTATTCACACTTAATACCTATTAAAATGATATAAGTAGTGGCTTGCACTTATATACCTCTATCACAAAATAATATACTTAAAATTATGACAAATTATAAGATGCTAAAAAGTCTCTTCCAATTATCAGAGTAAGATTAATTTGTAAATTTTTGAGACAGTATATTTTATATTAACAGAGTTGAATTTTGTGTTAAACTTTTGTTATATTTGAGTTCTTCAAAATAAGGAAATGCTAGATTATTTAAAATATGTGAAAGCAGCATATTCTTTGCCCCCAGTTATATTTTATAATTATAAATCTATCCTGTAACAGCACTCATGCTTCCGACCTCTGTTACGTATTCTCAATTTATTTGTTGTGATGTATTAGGAACTATCATTGGATCTGTGCTCTGGGCTGCATGCTTAAATTTCACAGTTAAACAGTACACAGCTCCAATATTGTAGTTTTTTTTTTTTTTTTTTTTTTTTAAATCGAGAGAGGAACAGAGGAGAGATGCCATGGGTAGAGTATAAAATGAGGGATATGTATATGGCTTTGCACAGTGTGCTATGGGATCAGAGGCCAAGCATCTAAAGGAGCCTACAGTGGCAAGGAGGTTCAGGGACATCTTCCAGGTGGTAAGGATTACCCTGAATTTTGATTAAGGAGTAAGAGTTATTAAATAAAGATATGCATATAATATATTAGTTAATGCATCTGCATATTCCCATTCATTTCATTTCTGATGATTTCTTTGAAACAAATATTCGTAGAATCTAGTTATCACTTGAAAATATTCACAATCTATTAACAGCTCAGTTCATTTATCAATTTTTCAAAAGTGGTTGGTTCCTCTATACTATTAAAATCACCAGATGCTAAACAAAAACCAAAAGATGTACCCTTAAACCTTACATTAAACTGTGTGACACAGTAGTACATGCAGTAAGCAAAGAGTTTAATTAATTTGAAATTATATGTGTATTATTTCAGTCTTTTGATCATTTCCAAATACTCATAGGCCGAAAATTTTAGCACCTAGAGTATCTTAAAGTGTTCCAAAAATTTTCATCAAACTGTTCCCCATTATTCACAATATTTTGTCACCAAACCATCTGAACATATTCGTGTCTCGCTTTTCAACACCCAATCCATGTGTGTTCCTCAAGCACATATAAAACAATCCATTAGAGCTAGTAATAACCACACCTTTCAAAATGGTGAAAACTCCAATCAGAAACAAAGTGAATGGGCATTTTACCCTGCAGAGTCGTCTTATATATAAATGTATAATTTTTGTAGAAATTTTTGAAACACCAGAAAGAGTTTATAATTTCTCTTTACTTTTTAAATGAATCATCAGCATTTTAGGAAACCAGGTTGAGAATCACAGTACTCTTACAAAATGTGGAGTGTTGGTCAGAAAATTGAAATAAGCTGATAATAGGACTGCTAGAGAAGGTAGAGTTTTGACTGAAGCTGATATTCCTCCACAGTATCAGGTTCAACGAGGTCCCTCTCTGTAATACTCTTCCTTTATAGTAAAACATACATTCAAATATATTCCAACTACAAACACTAATCTTCACAGTCTTCATTTGCTTATGAAATGCCTTCTTTTAATACATTATACCTATAAAAGGATTTGTCTTCATCTTTTCTTGAATGTTTTCAAATGAGGATGTAGTTTTTGCTGTTGTAAACTGCCTTTTTGTAAATTTACAAAACAATAACTTAGACATCTTTTGAGTATTTAGGAAATTTGAGTATTACCGCAATCTTTAATAATTAAATAATATAATAAATTTTATCCAATAAACCTTAAAGTTTAAAATTTTTCCTGTTTTACCATTGCTTTGATTTCTCTATTTTAATAACATTTTATTTACAATCTATGCATAAGAATAAAATAGGACCCATACATATATTTTATTAACATATTAGGCATGAGTTGCTTGTGAATATGATATAAATATTATATTTAACAGCTTTCTAATTCACCTATTAGTTTATAATCTATGATTCATATGGCTTTATAATTGGCACACTCAGGTTTTAAATAAAAAATTCTCCCCTCACTACCACTACACACTATCTCTTTAAAAACCACCTAGATCATTATTAAAATTTAAATATTACAAAATTACACTCACTTTTTTATCTTTATTGTATTTGGTAAATATCTCCTGGGCTCTCTCTTCTCCTCCATCCGTGAATAGCATAATAATCTTATTGCAGTTTGCTCTGGAAACATTATACTGTTAAAAACAAAACCAAACAAAACAACATGCATATCATTCACAATAAAAGAGAAAATAAAGCCATATGGAAAGAGCATGAGCAGGTTGCAAGTAATTAATGAAATATCTGCTCACAAAATGTATTCTAAGAACTGGTTCCTGGATCAGTTCAGGCCCACCCCCTTCACCAGGCCTTCCCCTCACCACCCAGATAACCACAGGTCTATTTCACTTCCTTCAGTCTTTGATCATACGCCACTTTATCATGAGGCGATTCCTCACAACTATGTTTTAAATTGCAGTCTCCCTCCCAGATAGCATGTTTCTTCATAGCATTTTACTTTCTTTTATATACATATTTTATTTTCTTGTTTGTTTATGGTTGGTATCCCCCAACAGAATGTAAGCTGCATAAGGGAAGGAAGTTTTCTCTTTTTTGCTAAAAGACTTCTTTGTCCCTCCCTAGAAGACTGCCTGGCACATAATAAAATCTCAGTAGTTTATTAAAAAATGAGCTTTTAATAAATGCTTACGTCAATTTTATGCGCATATGATTTTATAGTATAAACAAAAAATAACATTAATTTAAAATGTGTATCTTCAATCCACTTCCAAATAAGTGTTTTCTTCCCTCTTTATTCATTCTACTTTATTCACTTTACATGTTTGAAATCACAGATCCTAACACTGATCACCTAAAATGCAATGCTCTTTTGTTCCTTTGTAAATGCTGATACCTATTCCCAGGATGTCCTCTTCTCCTCTCTCAACCAACCACACATATTCTAATCCTGAAAGACTCAAGTCCATGGTAAATCTTCTTATACTTTAAGGTCTCCAAAAGAGTTAGATATGGGAGAATGATGGATTAGCACCAAAGGGCCATTAAAATGAACAATTAATTTAGAAAGCTGGACTTCTCCGAGGTCTGAAATTATTATCTTAACTTTTCTACTGTTGTGAAATGTGTTTGCTTTAAATGCTAACAATAAAAGATCACACTAATTTATGAATGCTCAGCTTCTTTGAAAATGTCAACCCTAGGTTCAGTGCTGTCCAAAAGAAATGTAACATGAGCCTAATATGGAACTTTAAATTTTCTAATAACTACTTTAAGGGGAGTAATAAGAAATATCTGACATTAATCCTAATAATATATTTTCTTTAACCTAGTCATCCAAAATATTAATCAATATGAATATTGGATATCAATCAATATTGAGATGTTATACAGCTTTTTCTTCCATAAGTCTTCAAACTTCAGTATGCATTTTATACTTACACAACATATCATTTCAGATCAGCCACCTTTCAAGTGCTCACTAACCACTGGTGATTGTTGTTACCATATTGTACAGCATGGCACAGCCCTGGCTTTTAAATAACTAATATTTCTTTAAAATTAATTTTTCTTTAGTGTTCTAAGTCATTGAAGGTCCATGCTCTACCTTATTTTTTCGAAGAACATAAAACCCATTTTCTGTTGTGAAAATTAATAAATACAACGTTTTTCTTTATTAATGAAAAGATCCTGTTTTAGGTCATCTCATTCCATTGACTCAGCCATTAGAACACTGGCAGTAAAAGCTTTTAATCAAGCACTGTGAAAGCACAAGTATTAACTAATATAATTTGTCACTTTCAAGCATGGCTCTTATCTTTGAAGGTAACCTATCTGAAAATCTGACTACACAAAAAGTTGCATATTTTATCATCAAAATACTTTTGTGAAACGTGCCTCAAATCCCTTAACTAAAATTAGTTTCTCTGGTGATTTGTCTTTTTTATCTGCATGTGTAAAATAGTCAAAATAATATGTACCTAAAGAATTATCCTGTAAAAATGTTAAACAAAACCATAGGACATAGTTTTGTTTTTGAAGTACTGAAAGTACTATTATTGGATGCAAATATCAATGTAAATCAACACATTAGGTCTTGCTGATCATTTGTATATTTATGTAAATAAAATTATAACAACATGTCCCAAGAGAGACAGATGTTAGGACATATACAAAAGAAGGAATATGGGGAAAATAAAGAAACTGTTTTGCCTTCAACATGATTTTTCCTAGGAGTAGCCTCTCAGGACTTGTGGTGGAGCCAAGTACATAACAGCAAATTTTCCATGCATTTGCAATTATCTAAAGAATCACACAGCGACAACAATTAACTGGCTTTGAACAAATTAAGCCAAAAAACAAGATTATTTCAATAAAATTACAATTAGTAGAGTTGGTAACTTACTTTAATATGGTACTTTGCTGTATTTCTGTGTGCCAGTATATATAGCACAGCATCTATCATATATACACTCTATATAAATTGTTTTGAAAAATGCATATATATGGTAATATTTTATGAAATGGTACCTGAAGATTAATTCAAATCTAAATGTAAGTTTTACTTTGGGACTGATATGTCTAATTCTATTTAATACTTGCTTCAGTGATCTTAAAGGTAAATGTTGCAAGGACAAAAAAACACCAGAATGGCATTTGAGCAATAAGATGACTGGAAGTGTTTGAAAGAAAACGGAATATGCTTCAAATTATTTTAACATAAAGAATTTCAATATATATATGGGATGTATGGAAAGCAAAACATATTAGACTTACTTAGGGAACAACTGGGACCATATTTTAAAAATCATTACAATTGTAGCAGTTATAAAGGCAGCAGGAGAGGCCAATAGGAGTTAAATCATATTTTATCAGCAACTAGTAATAAATCTGGAAGTTAATGTGGCCTCTCTAGTGAGGCTGCCTCTGAAATTGTACTTTACACTTGAAACTCCCGATCATTTCACAACTGAAACCTAAACAGGAGGCAATGAAGTGAGGGAAAAAAATACTAAGAAGAATAATTAAAATGCCAAGATCAAGGAAACTCAATTATTGACTTAAGCAAAAAATAGTTTTTATCAAAAACAACCATATTCCTTTACTAGAGGAAGAATACATCTTAATCTAATGGTTAATTACATTACAATTTCATAGTTTTGAGCTTTTAATTTTTATTAATGAACATACAACATTTAACAAACATATGCATTTCACCACACATTATTTCCCTTGAAAATAGCAGGGCTGCACATCTCTGATTTTCTGTCTTCTTAATCTAACGGTGTCTATTAAATAACATGACCTCAAATTCAACATATCTGAAACTGAGCTATTTCTACCCCCCACATTTCCTCTATGTGTTTTCCTGTGCAATCATCTACCTACTAGTTCAGTTCAGAGAATGTAGAGTCACCTAAGCCCCTCTCACTCTGCAACCCAGCCCACACCACTTAATCAGTTCCCATGCCATGCTCCTTAATAGCTCCTCACTTCTATTCCCACACCAGCATCTCTACAATACCTTCCTTAACTTAGAACACTCCAAGGCCATACTATAAGGTTCTCCTTTGCCCCTAAACACTTCCTTAACTGATACCTCATGGCCTTTCCATTTCCATCAAGTTCCTATATTGCTTATGTCCTAACTATGCCAGCCATCTGCAATTTTTTACTGTGCTATGTTGTGTTTGTCACACTTCTGTGTTTGTCTACAATGTGCTCCTTTTTCTGAAATAATTTTCCCTTCCTCTGCCTACCTAAGTTCTAATCATTCTTCAAAATCTCATTTTCACGGAAATGCCACACTTTCCTGACCTCCTTTGAGGAGCTGGGCCCATCCTCTGTGCTGTCCCAGGGAACACGCTAAACACCCTGTAATGGCACTTGCACACTGTTCTGTGGATGATGATTTAGCACATTATGCCAGGCCTTCTGAGAGCAGCTGGTCCCGTTTACTTCTATAATTCCAGCACCAGCACTATGACAGGAAATGGTGATGCATTCAATAAATATTGGCTGAATGAATAAATGAATCACCCAATTGGATATCTCAAAAACTATTTAGAATATTCACTCAGGAACAACAAACTCATATTTGCATAAAGACCAAATATAAGAGTTCATGCAGTGATTCAGCAAATATTAACAGACATTATGATCTAACTTTTTACCAGATGTGGGCTAGTAATTACAGCAATAATGACCATGACTCCAATACCACCCAGCAACCTACACCTGTGTGTGGTTTGCTACATGCCAGGTTCCATGGACAATCTTATGCACAATTCTCTGAGGTACATGTTACAGTGACCTCTAATGCATACAAGTGGAAACCAAGGTGCAGGGAAGTAAGGTTCCTACTCTCAAATATAATAATATTGCCTAGCAAGAAATAAAATAATTGAACAATGGTCCCTGCTTTTAAGTAACTCAAAGTGAAATAGAGGGCAAGGCAATTTAAAAACACTAGTCCACAGTATAAGACACACACTATAAGGCCGGAAGCGGTAGCTCATGCCTGTAATCCCAGCACTTTGGGAGGCCAAGGCAGGTGGATCACCTGGGGTCAGAAGTTCAACACCAGCTTGGCCAACATGGTGAAACCCCATCTCTACTAAAAATACAAAAATTAGCTGGGCATGGTGGCGGGTGCCTGTAATCCCAGCTACTTGGGAGGCTGAGGCAGGAAAATCGCTTGCACCCAGGAGGCGGAAGTTGCAGTGAGCCGAGATGGTGTCACTGCACTCCAGCCTGGGTAACAAGAGTGAAACTCCATTTCAAAAAAAAAAAGACACATGCTATAACATGGGGCAATAAGCACGCCAGTATCTGACAGTCTAGACACTGATGAGTGATTGTGGGGAGTCCTCATTCAGAAAGAATTCCTGCTCCAGGAATTGCATTTCTGTTCATCTTAATGTCTACCATTTGGAACTTTCTGTACATTTCAGGAACAACTTAAAGACCCAAACTAGATGTTTAAAACTAAAATGTTCTCAGTAACCATCTGAAGATTGAAAGTGCAAGGTTACAGATAAATATTGTAGTGATTGAGATAAGAAAAAGTAATGATATTCTATACAGGCCAATTAAGTTTCAAGTGCTTATTCAAAATTAAACTATTTCCTTATACAGTTCTTTTAAAACATAGATTAAAAAAATAAAAGATCAAAAACTTAAAAATCTACATTTTAGATACATTTTGAATTTTAAATTCAAAGATAAAAATAGTTCAAAGGTTTCTTCTGCCTGCACATATCTGTATTTTAAATAAATGAAAAACAGCACTATCTAACCCCAGAGAGTAGTAACTATCAGAATATTGAAATTCAGATACTACAATTGAACAACAACAAAGAAAGACATAGCATGATACTTACATTAAGCAGCTGTTCAAAAGCAAAACTAAAGCCCTTCTTATAATCTGTAATTCCTTTGGCTGTGATATTATTCACCGCATCTTTCAACACTTTCTTATTTCTTACATTTGCTTGTACAAGGTGCTGAAAACAGCTTACGTCCTGAGCATTGCTGTTAAACTGCAAAAGATTAAAAAGTAAATATATAAATGAACATTAAAATCAACCATATAGTTTTCATAGAATTTGTGTTTGATACTCCTAAACGGTATTGCATTGCTTACTCTTTCAAATGGAAAAGTGAGTAGGCTGGTAACAAAGCTGCATTAAGAAACAAATGGCAATTTTCATCTGAGCTACCAACCCATACTGGAACGCTGAGTCCGCTACTTACATTCCTGAAGCCTGGTTTCCCTGCTTATAAATTTGAGAATTAAATTATATGACATCCCTTCTAGTTCTCAAATTTAATGAACACATAGAAAAAATAATCCAAAGCAATGAAATATATGCAGAATCCAGAAGTGATATGGGATGCCTACCCCGGTTGTGGGGACATGTTAAATATTTTCATTGCCTCTTATTAGGAAAGACTGGTTGGAAAAGTAACACACTGAATAACATGAATCAATGTTTAGTCATTTCGAAATTTGATGGTACTGTCTTACTATGCAGGCTAACAGAGGAAAGCAATCTGAATCAAGAACAACTGGTAGCCTTTTAGAAATATCACTTTAGAGGTTACTAAAGAGTGCAAGGGGAACCATGGAGGCAAGGTGATGGAGACCTGAACAGCAGAGAGGCTGTGGGAGAGAAAACATCAACTCCAACGATAACTGCCCAAAATGGAAAATCTAAGAACGATCATCAAAGTAACTTCGTCAACCCCATAAAATATATTCACATCGTTCCCTGGATATTTCCAAAAAGAAAGAACAATAGGAGTGCTGCAACAAAATCCAGGATAATAGGATGAGTGGAGTCATCCAGTCATTTATTAACTCTGTAATTTGTGAAAGTTATTCAGGCCCTTGGCACCTAAACTGTCACACCTGCAAAATGGGAATAATTAAAAAAAAGCATATTTGCCAGAAAAAAGGGACTGGCCAGATAAAATGTTAAAGATATTTTCATATCAAAAACATATACTTGTTTTAATGAGCGGGTCACAAGTTATTACATATTCTTGCAAATATAATTCATCATTTTTTTCTCTGAAGATCACTGAATGTAATTATAAGGTACATTGCACAATTCATCAGTTTATTAAGCAAATATTTACTAGCAGCCTATTATATGCCAAGAATCATGACAGGTAGTAGTTTTATGCTTTCAGACATAATTATTTGCACATACAAAAATACCATAAATATATAAAGTTATATAGTGCCTACTATGTGCTGCATTTACTACAGATTCTACAAATGTAAATCATTTCATCTTTGCAAATGCTCTGCAAGATAAACATTATCATTATCCCCATTTTATCTGTGAAAAAAACTCATCCTGCATTGCCTCTCAATATAGTATAATAAATTATGATTCATTCTATAAAGCAATATAATATTATGCTCTAGAAGACAATATCAGGAGAGGCATTTCTAATTTGGACTGCAAACATTTGAAAGAAAATTCTCCTAAGAAACGGCATTTCCTGTGATTCCAGAGAAATGTCCCAGTGAAGAGCACAAAGGAAGAACATTCCAAGCAAACAGAACAACATGTGCAAAGGCCCTCACATGGAGACAAAAGAAGCCTTTTTAAGAAAACATAAAGAGAGTGAGTTTAGCTCGGTCTCATAGGAGGACAAAAGACATAAAATGAGTTCAGAGAGGGAGGCAAGGGCTAGATCATGTGGAGTCTAATGGAAATTCTGAAGATGATTTTATTTTCTGTGAAATGGAAAGTCACTGGAAGATCTTAAGCCAAATGTAAAATAATTGAATCTAGAATTTTAAGAGTGCATCCTAGCTGCTGTGTGGAAAATGGACTCGAGATGAGCACAATATAAAGGACGGAGAGTAATTAGAAGGCTTTGCAGTAACCTAGCTGAAAATACATAGTGGTTTTGTTATTTGTGGAGATGGTTAGAAAGGGAAGAATTCAGGAGGTATTTCTGAGAAAGAATCAAATAGGACTTGGTGGTGGATTTAGCAGGAGGATGCATAACAGAGCGGTATCTTGAATAACTGCCAGGTTTCTGACACGGGCATCTGGAAGGATAGAGGACTGGAGGGATGACTTGTTCAGGGATAATTGAGGAATAGAGAAGAGAAGCACAGAGTTCAATTTAGGGTGAGGTTTCAATAGATGTGAGATATGCAAGTGTACATGTCAAGAAATGATAACATACAAAGCATGAGGGTCAAAACAAGTCTTGGCTAAATAATTTATTAAAAAAAAAAAACAGAAGGCTTCAGGAAAAAAAAAATGGTTTAAAGCCATATGAAAACAAAACAAAAAAAAAGTAGAGTAGAATAGGTGTACCTGAGAAAACGAAGTAAGAGCAAGTTTCCATGGAGACAGGAGAGAAATCAGGAGATTGGACTGCTCTGAATGAGAGAAAAATGTGTCAAAAGGAAGATACTGTGTGGAGACAGAGAAGATGCAGACTTAAAACTGCCCAGTAGGGCCGGGCACAGTGGCTCACACCAGTAATCCCAGCATTTTGGGAGGCCAAGGCGGGTGGGTCACCTGAGGTCGGGAGTTTGAGACCAGCCTGACCAACATGGAGAAAACCCGTCTCTACTAAAAAATACAAAATTAGCTGGGCGTGGTGATGCATGCCTGTAATGCCAGCTACTCATGGGGCTGAGGCAGGAGAATCACTTGAACCCGGGAGGCGGAGGTTATGGTGAGCCAAGATCATGCCATTGCACTCCAGCCTGGGCAACAAGAGCGAAACTCCATCTCAGAAAAACAAACCAAAACAAAACAAACAAAAAATGCCCAGTGAACTAATCCATATTATGTAGGCAGCCTTGGGTTGGGGGGTGGGGAGGGCAGAACGAATGGACAGCAGGAGCATCTGAATGCAGGCAAATCTTCAAAGTGCCTTGGCTGGATGCAGAGCAGGAAAACAGGGTGGCGTCTGTCGGGTAGACTGGGGGTCAAGAAAAGTCTGCTTTAAAGCTAGGGGTCACTCGAGCATAAGAAGACTGGTATTAAAGAGAGAAGGAAGAAAAAGATGCAGGAAATAGAAGAGAGGTAAAAAATAAAGTTCATGGAAAGGTAGGGACAGATGGATCCACGTGACACACAGAGGAATGGCCCTTTAGGAAAATGCACATCAACTTCATTATTCTAGGAAAGAAGAGTGGAAGCTGACCGAGGCAGGTGGTATGTGGATTTGGATGATGATAGTTACTGTCTGTGGCATTTGTCTCCTTTAACAATGAGGCAAGATGATCAGGATAATGACAGGAGAAGGAAGGCTTAGAGAGAAGAAAGAGAAAACAAGAGGTAAAATGTCCTGCACAGATAGTGAGTCCTTTTTCATGTTTATTTTGAATACGACTTTCATGAATATCACCAGTGTGAGAATAAAGTTTCAGTATATTTATTTACTGTTTTCTATAAATTCAAATATTGAAAACTAAGTATCTTCAGGTCCAAATGACCAGTCCCACTGCCTCTTTTATTACTCTTCTATTCTTTGGTTATTGGATGCAAGCTTATTCTACGTGTTCCATTTTCAAAACAAATAAATGTTAGAATTCCCCTGTATTGGTAAGTGAAAATACACTTTGCCAATATATTAATAGTAAAGTGACCTTTGAGAATTATTAGAAATGGTTACAGGAAATGTTATTAACTGACTTATTTAAACCATGAATCACCATAAAGGTACAAGTTATGCAGAAATTGAGCACTGAATAATGTATTGCTCAGAGTCTTTCAGTTGGCCTTGACCTGCTTTTAACACAGAAAAGTGAAGCATCTCATTAAGTCACTTTAACACAAACTGACTAAATGTAAATTCAATTCATTAAATACATATTCAGTAGTGTATAACAATTACTACAATTGCACTCATAATAAAACTCATAAATAATGTATAGAAAGGAATAACTTACAAAGTATAACTCCCTATAGCAAATCTTACTCTCCTAGGAAAGTGATGAGAAATTTGAAAGTTTACAATCAGATAAGACTATATTTCACAGATATCTTAGACTCATCAGCTTATATCATATTATGTATATTTTAAAAATAGGTTAATTTTCACGGGCTGAAGTGGCAGTCTTTGATAACATGTGCCTACATACTAATTTAAAACCACATATTAAAAACCTTAGAGCAAAAGTGTAATAGTAAATATATAACAAAACTTTGAAATGGTATATGGCGAGTGAAAACAGATTGAAGGAGCTCTGATTTTGTCATCAATTAAGAAAATACTTCTTGTAGAATTGTGTATTTCACATGACAGAGTCAGAAATCCAAACTAACATCACATTGATTCCTTTTCCAATCCCAGAAAATTCAACTAAGTAGATCACTCATTAGAACTGCTGAGAACAATTTCTGTTAGCCTGTTTAGATAGGAAGGCACGTGTGTTAATGTGGGCATCTGGGGTAAAAATCCTGGAGGGTTTGTATTTCTACTCCAGCATTGGGGCATTCTTTCCTTCGCCCTTCCACATCTCTTGTTCCTTCTGCCAAAAACACTTTTTCCCACTATATATACTGTTCCTCTGCCTACAATACTTTTTCTCCCTTCTTCACTCAGTCCTCATGAAAGTTTTCATGATCTTCCCTGGCTAGATTAAATCACCCAATACTAAGCTCTCTTAAACCTATCTCTTTTTTACAGAGCACCAGTTATAATCTCATATTTCTCTGTATCCTAGCTTAATAAATAGACCCCTCTATTGGATTATTAGCCCACATGGCCAGAGAATATGTCCACACCACCACTGCATTTTCTGTACTTGGCATGTAATAGACATGCTATAAATATTTACTGAATAAATGGATAATGGATAAATGTTTAAACTCCTTGGATGTGGACTTTAAGAAAATTAGAAGCCAGCGTAAAATGTTGATCAATAATCAAGCTATGGAAATTAGAAGTTGGTGTAAAATGTTAATCAATAATCAAGCTATAGATTTATAAGTAGATGAATTGCATCTTAGCTCTGCAATATGTTGTTAAACTTGTACATTCAAAAGTACAAATACTCTGTCCAAATAGACATTAAAATAGTCAAATAAAGACATACATAGAGTCTGACACACAGTAGATGTTAAATGGCAACTCTATTGTTTTAAAAATTATTTTAGTAAAAAGCAGTAGAATACTCAGTACTAAAATTAGAACACATTCCTAATTCGTAAGATTCAGATGAACTGCCTCAGCTATAGTGAGCTTGAAATAAAGTTCACTAACAGGATGATACAAGTGTCCCGCAAATATTAGTTTAGTGTTTGAAACAGTTTCTGATAAAACTATGATCAATGCATTTCAATACTTCCAAAGAAACTTCTTATTAAATATCACAGTCAAGTACACAAATTGAAAGATGCTTTCCAGTCAAAACAAAGTATCAGTATCTCAAATGAAATAAGCCAAGCTTTTGGTTTTGTAAAGGCAGTCTCTATTTTTGCTCTAATTTCCTCTGCTGAATATGAAATCACTCCATGAAATATTTCTGAGAAGAGGGACTCTGCTCGTCATCACATTATGTCAGGATACAAACAATGAAATATTCCTGTTGCCTTAATACACACTACAAGTCAAAGCAGCAGAAAGTTACGGGAACTGCCCTTTGTCTGGAAATGGCAACTGGAACACATCTTCTTGGAGTACCAAGTTTTCCTTTGAATGGTTTAGTGCAGTCATGTAGTTCTGCACTGGAAACATTAAGAATTAACGACAAAAGACATTCTTAAGGCCATATCTTCTACTTGAAACTTCAGTGAAAGACAAGTAGCTCATTTATTCTTTGCCCACTCAACCTTTTAAAAATTATTTTTAGTTTTAAAATATGAGACAGGGTCTTACTATGTTGCCCAGACTGGTTTCGAATTCCTGGCCTCAAGTGATCCTCCCACCTTGGCCTCCCAAGCAGCTGGAATTAACAGGCATGAGCCACTGTACCCAGCTCTCAACATGTCTATTAATTTGCATCCCTTCCCCTCAGAAAGACCGTTCTCCTATGCATGGATTCTAAATGTTTAAAGATAGGCTTTCTTTAGAGTACTTTGTACATTGTTTAGTCCTAAAGCATTTTTAATAAGCAAAAATAGGACATAACTATAGTTTTTGAAAAAATTGTTCAATATTTATTACTTAACACGTCTTAATGTTTTATTTTCTATATTTTTGGCATGTAAAATAAACAATGGTGCAAAATTGTTGGCTCAAGCCATGTAATGATCAGCAAAAATAATAATTCAAATCCAGACCTGACTGCTTTGGGAAAGGATTTTTTAAATTAAAATAATATTAGTACATTTATTTACACAAGTTAACTATGATGGATAACATATACAACAAATTTATATTTTATAAGACTAAATAATTTAAATAAGAAACTTAATAAAATTTTGCATATCAGTAAGTACAAACACAAATTATGGTATCAGACACTATGCACATTTTGGCCACCAGATGGCGATGCAGGAAAATAAAAGGAAAATGACCAGAGGCTGTGCGCTCCAAAATTTTGGCTATGCTTATTTTATGTACTTATTCCTATTTTTAAAAAACTTTCAAAATTTATTTTGATTTTCATATTTTTCATAGTAGATTTGGACTATAAGAGATTATATGAAAATGATTATTCTAAAATCCGGATAAAATAGCTGATAACATTTATCGTTACAGATGTGGATACATTCCCACTTAGGAGTTATTTCTGGAAAACTGATGAGAAATGAGATTTATAAAGTGGCTGTTTAGAATTCAATGTCTGGGTGAAATGTTATAACTGCAGTCAGGACTTTGGTTCATTTGCTACTGTGACTTAGCTGCATTTTTGTATGTTTAGTGTGTCTGAATTTCAGAAGTCAATAAACGAATAGAAAAGTCCAGATGTATAGAAAAAAATGCTTTCTAGGTTATCTGTTACCAAATTACTTTCCAAAAACTTCGTGCCAATTTAAAGTATATGTGTGCTAGTTTCACTGTAGCCTCATAAACACTTCCCATTTTTTATTTGCTAAATTGTGAATAAAACTATTTCAATATTTTAACTATTTGAATTTGATTGCTAGCAAAATGACCCTTTTTCTCATATATTAATTTTTGTATAGTTCTGTTTTTCCAGATTGTTGCTTACTATTTAATCTGAACCTATGAGCCTATTCCTTTATTATTTCTTAAGAGTTTTGTACTTAGAAAATCAATCATCTATCAGTCAGGTAATTATTCATCTGTAACCTTACTTATGTTTCATGGCTTTTGGTATATAGTCATGGTGGAATTTACTTTCCCCAACACTATGAGGTGATAACAAAATTAGGCAATTTGTTTTTACAAATAGCAAACTTTCCCTTTTATGAACAAATCCATTCATGATACATTCCTTATAACAAATTAAGATTTTGAATACATTTCTGTAATTTTTAGTCCTTTGTCCCTACATTATTTCATGAGCTTACTTTTTAATATGAATAATTTCAAAAACTATTAGCTAACATGTATTGAGAATCACCTGCGTGCCAGGCTAAACACTTGATATCCATTAAGTTGTTTAACTTTCAACAAGCTACAGTTTTAGTTTTAATAGGCTTCCCATTATATAGTTGAGGAAATGAGGTGTATAACATTAAACAAAGTGTTCAGAGTCAAACAGCAACCAAGATTCAGAACTCAACCCCAAGTGCAAACTCCCTGACGCACTTTTCTCTAAGGTCTTTGATCATTTTCAATTACAGTTTAATAACAGAGGAGAAAGCTACCACATCCCGTCATGTGATATTTTTCACAAGTGTCTTCCTATTGCAGTAACTTTAGAAATTTTTGTCAAATTAAAATTGCTTTTACGAGTAAATTAGGAAAACTGCCATCTTCACATGGGTATCCTTTTCATTCCAGGAAAAATTATTCATTAATTCCAAATTTCAAATCTTTTAAATTTATCTCTCACATTCTTTTCTCTATCTTTAATATAGGTCCTAAATATATTACTAAAAGTACTGCTAGTTAATTCATGATTTTTGCTAATGTTGTGAATGTGATTTTAATTTCTGTCATTAATCCCTGTCCAGGGAAAACTAGAAGGTGTGGTCACCCTCTCACAGTCACAGACATAAATATCTTCACTAATGACACTCGTGGAGTTGGCCACTCCACTCCACTCTTCAAGTTGACGGTGCTGTCCCCAACAGTGGCTGCTGGTTTGCGGTTTCCTTGTTCCATTGTGTAAAAACTGAAACATATTGAGAATGAATTATCTCTTCTTTAATCAATTTAGGAAAACCAAGTCTAGTCCAGGCCTTGCCTCTAATAAGCACTGCAGCCAAAACTGATTCAATTATCTCCCCTAAGCTGCAGATTGCTCCTTTCTGAAATAAAGGGTTTTTCTAGGTTAAGTGGAAAGCCCCTCAAATTCTAAAATTATATAATTTACATCAGATAATTTAATAATCAAGACAAAAATATAAATATGGAATAAATTCTGTATATGTCTAAAAAATGGCACCAGTAGAGAAAATGGAATACAATTCCCTATTATAAAGACACGAATTGTGTTTGCCTATAAATGTAAATCATCATTCATCAAACATTTCAATAAATATTTTCATTTTTAAACAAATATTCCAAACAACTTGAATCATGATGTAACCTATATTTAGTCTGTTTACCTTGTTGAAATCTTGGATG
This sequence comes from Pongo pygmaeus, assembly GCF_028885625.2. Taxonomy (NCBI): domain Eukaryota; kingdom Metazoa; phylum Chordata; class Mammalia; order Primates; family Hominidae; genus Pongo; species Pongo pygmaeus. The sequence goes on along the minus strand of NC_072379.2, from coordinate 96,075,107 downwards.
GATTTCTGAATAAGTCCCAATTATCATTTTTAATATATTCTGTTTATATTTTGATAGAGAAAGTTTTATAATTCTCTAATCATATTCATTTAAAAAATTTGAAGCCATTGAAAGTATGCCATTCTTTTACTTGAAATGTAAACTGAATTTAGCATCCCCCTGCATCTCCACCTGACATTTCTGTCTTCTCAACCATCTTTTAACCAACCACTGTGCACTCCTGAGTCCACAGCACTTTTCCAACTGGAAGAATGGGCAGCTTTCTTTCCCACCCCATCATTCTCCAGGTACAATAATCTTACCAGTATTATTTCCATTACAAGTGTTTTTTGCATAGCCCTCTAGAAATTTGAATGCCAGCTCCTGAAGACAAAACCTTAATGAAATGATGAAACAATCACATACTCTCTGATCTGGTCCCCTTTACCAACACTGTGATGCAGACATGACCAATACGTACAGTATTTTCATGATACCTGAAGCTGAGTACTTGGAAAATTCCCTAGTTGAAAAAATAAAATAAAACAGATGGCTCAGTTTGCTTGAAGAAAAAAAAGAATGGCATACGTAACTGATGTGTTTGTAGAGCAGAGATACCACAATACTGATCATATGAGTGAGGATGACTGGCCACATAAGAATACAAAGTTAACTTATCACTGACTGAAACTGTTTATAAAATTCTGACATCCATCTAGTACATTTTTTGTTCAGCACTGTTCTGATTGACAAAAAGGTAGAGTCAATTCAAGAACCACCACTATGTGCCTTGAACTATTCTATGTACAGTAACATTAGTACAAAAAAGACTCTCTCTATACTCAAAGAAGCGTACATTCTTGGAGAGGAGGGAATACAGAGATACAGAAAATAACAAACATATGTAAAATATCAGGTGAAGAGAAATGATAGAAAAAATGAAGTAATGTGAAATATTAAATAAACAAAGTGGTTGAATAACTAAAATTGGAATGCTGTCTGAGAGACAGTAGTCAGGGAAGGCCTCTCTCTCAGGCAGTATTTGAGCAAAGACCTGAGCTGGGGGAAGATCTGGGGGATGATCAGGCAGCTATCTAGAACTGGAAGCATCCAGATTCATGTAATGGTAAGCAGAAGTAATTTCTCATCTGTACATATCTATAAGACATTCACGAGATAGAAAGGATACATCTGCCTTTTAAGAAAGTTTATTCACATCACCAATGAATTCTTTTAAACATTAAATTGTATCTGGGATGCAGAAACAGCTGATGACAGTTATCAACTAGGGTTGAAGGAATTATATTCAATTTAACTCAGTTCCACTGAGACAAATTATATACATCTGGAAAACTTAGAACATGATTATGATATAAATTAATGACAAAAAGATACGTAAAGAAGATACTAATCAAACCACATAGCAGGAGAGATTTCATAACATATTTTAAAATATATTTTAAAGTGTGCAATAAACATGGATTACTGAACAAAACATTACAAAGGTGAATTAGTTGTAGAAAAAAGTAATTGCCAATATTTTTATTTGAAGTTTATAAGATAACTTATACAAATTGTCACTTTATGAAAAATCTCTTATACATTAACATAAGGTAAAAATATTTTCATGTCTTAGCACATTAGTTTTCAAGCTATAATATATACATCAAAATTCTCAAAATGCTTTTTTTATTCCTCTAGGAATTTGATGAAATAGATTTTTATTCAACAATTAAGATTGCAGTGTATGCATTTTACTAACAAGTTCTCATAGTGTCAATTCACATTTGAATTTCTTTTGAATTTTAAGCCTGCTAAATAATTAAGAACAAATATGATAGTTTAACTTAAAGAACTCTGAACAATTCTCCTACATATATTGCTCAGGCCAGCCCAAGTCACTCTCTTTACCTACACTCAAAATTAAATGAAACTATAATTTAAAAATTTTCATCTAATAAGTACTGACACACATGACATCTTTTCCTCGTCCTTCAAACCCCATCAAATAAGTTAATACTTTTATAATTTTAAAAACAATAGTTCAGTTTAGAATAAAAGTATTCCCTTTGCCTCACCCTGAATATTACTTTGCTATTTCCTTTTTACATATACGACGAATTTCTAAGTGCCAAAAACTTAGTGTACCATGTAATTAATGGGAAAAAAATACTTATCTTACTTGTCAACACCTTCTTATAAACTCTCTTTATATTTCCAAAGCAATTAAGTTATCTTCTGGCATCTCATAAAAAAAAAAGAAAAAACCTAAATAACCTTGATGGCTTTGCCCTGCTATTATAACAACTAAATTTGTCTTTTTTTAAATCTTTTCTTACTGTCCATAATTTCTTTATGTGTCTTTTAAATGAAAATACTTTTATAAAGCTCCCATCTTTACCTAAAAAAAAAGTGCATAAGATAGAATTATTCTTTTAACAAATTCTCTTAATTCCATTTCTTCCTGTTTTAAGACCTCCCTCCATCCCCAAAGAAACAAATGTCTACAAAATAAAAATATCCAAACATCCATAGCATTAAGAATTCTATAAATTACCAAGCTCTTAAAATCTGAGTCAGTGAAAAACATGATTATTTACAACAAGCCCCAGTTAATCATCTGCTGAATTTGCTAAACGTACCTCTTTAGTATACTGATTTCCTCTTCTATAATGACGCGAAGCCCGCCAGTTGTACACACAGTTAACAGTAATGTGATAAAAACCCCTGCACAGGAATCACTCGGGGGACTTTCCAAATGCAGATGTTCTCCTTAGCTCTGGAGTGCAGTTTGAGATGCTGCATTTCTACCCATTGCTTAACAGAGCTCCCAGGCAAGGCTCAGGCTGCTTGGCTATAGGCCCCACTTCGATGGCAAGAGAATAAACTGCAGTCTTCTTATTGACATAAATGAGCAACAGATCAACATAAAGTTTTCCTGAACTCTAGATGGATGGCTTTTGATAAGACAAGAAATTACTCTGTTAAATTTGTCACAAAACTGTATTGGCACGGCAAATATCTTTTATCTTATTTGAGCTCTGGCAAAAAGAGGGTCTGTTTTGTAAGAAACTTTTAGCATTGGGGGATAGAAATTGCTTTTAAGTTCAAATTGTGCAGCAATTTACAATTGTACTCATTTTCATACGCTGAGTAGCGAAGTTCCTTATCTAAAAAACCAACAAAACATGTCCTTGTCTAGGAATACATTAGGCATATTTTAGAAGGAAATCTGACATTTAAAGCACATAGGAAATGGAACAACTGAAATCATCTCTTACTTGCCTACACAGTGCAACTCCATATTTAAACAACCCCCTGCTCTGATATTAGTTGGTGTTAAACAATCAAGTCAGGAACTGAAATGTCTGAGATTTTACAGCAGTTGTAAGCTAACAAGTTAGCCTCCTACGGTGTCATAGGTAAAAGGCAGAAAAAATACAAGCCCTCTGAGTCAGAGACAAAGAGTTTATTAATCATAGCAACAGAGGAGCAGAGTAACATCTTTGTTTGCACAAGCTGCCCAAACCTCAATTCCCACAAGATGACAGGAGGACAGCCAGGGGTCATCTGCATAGGTAGTGAGATGGGTTTCCAGCCAGGAGTCCCAAGATGAGGAAGTCCCTGATCTTATAGTGGGGCTTCTGACAGCCCACACTCATCCTCCCCTCGAGAGAGACACAATAGTTTAATTACTCTGCAATGAAAATCTCTTCGGGAGAAGAAGAAATCTCTTTACTATCCTGGAATGCAAATAAATCTGAGTAAATTGGCTGTTAATGCTTAGACTTAAATGTGAAAGATTCATAAAGAAATGTCTCCCAACAGTTGGTGGAAAAATGTTGGAAGATGACACTAAATAACAATAATCATCATCATAATACATGATTACAATATATAAGCACTTTACATGTGACATTTCACTTGGTACTCAACAACATTTTAGCAAGTTAAATTATCCTGTCCATTTTTAAGATAAGGAAACTGACAGAAGCCCTAGGTTACTTGTGTAAAGTCATAAAACTAGTAGTTTCCAAAGCTGCACATTATCCCTATGCAATTCTACCAGTCCATCTAAGAGACAGGGTTGCCTGTGAAGAATGAGTCAAACCAGATGTGACCTTACTAACACTGTCCATGCAGGTATAAAGTGTTGGCAGGATCATTCCATCGTGTTGCTCTTTACTTGATATAAACCAACATATATTGGCTCCTTGAACCACATACTGTGGAAAGCAAAGACTTTTACAATCTTTAGAATACCATATTCAGAATTATTGTTTGTTTATATAGACAAATAATAAGCACAGACCTGTCTCACACAGAGGTCTGGACCCAGGAAATCTGCGGCTTTTTTAGCAGTTGCATTTAGGGAAAAGCTTCCAGCTGGAATAGGGCTCACCTTCCTTTCCAGCCTCCTGTTTAGCTATGGTTCTTCACTTTTGACTTTGTACTTACATTTATAAACTGTCACTTCTAGGACTGTTGCTTAGCGACTACAATCTGGACAAAAGGTACAACTAATTTTTTAAAAAGTTATCTCCTACAAGCAAGAGCAAAGATATAAGGAATTATATTTTGATTATTTTTTTTTCTGGTAAAAAATCAAAGACTGTATTTTATAATGACTGTGAATTTCCACGAAGAAAACTGACTCAAAGATCCTTAACATAATCATAACATGTGCATCTAATTCTTTAGTAAGAAATGTGCGGTTTTATTAAAAGACATGAAGATCTTCTTTGGTTGTTAACTTTTAGCATATTGTCTGCAATCCATATACATTTTCCCATCATCCTCCGCTGGCTTGCAGTATTTTACTCCTAAAATGTCAAACTCCCTCACATTCATAAACAAATTCAAATCCCTGTGTCAACATTTGAAATTTTGCCTGCAAATCAGAACACGCTGTGATTGAATTGCTGCTCCTATCATCTACCACTGACTCCTATCAAAGCATATAACTGGATTAGTGGGAAAACAGCTACATTATGCTTGCATTTCAGCTTTGCTAACAGCAGGCTTCCTTTCTGCAACAAAGAACAACCCTGGAGATAGCAGAAACACTCAGAAATGAGGCAGCATTAGTTCTGACATCTTATACATGATGTAAGCATGAAAAATTACTGTTATTTTTTAAAAGAATGAAAGAAACTTAGACAAATAACCCTAAAAATGAGAGGCTACTTGATTTTTCTGTCTGGTGGCTTCTGGGCAACTTTGGGAAAGTGTTAATATAGATTGCATCCTAAGTCTTTGGATGACCCACATTCTTTTGGGTATGAAGATAAAGAGAAATGCATGAGGTCTCTAAGGAAAAATTACTGTCAAAGTTAACTATAGAACCACTCCCTCCTTCCTCAGTGCCTTATTACTATGGATTCCTGAAGTTACAAAAGCTAAAGGTATATTGTTGCTTTCCTGGACTTTCAAACAGCTTTAGAGAGAAAATAAAATACACATGCACACGTGCACGCACACATACAATTTAACATTACAAATACATTTTGAAGGTTTTTTCCTGAGAATTTCCATATCATTAAATTGTTAAATCTGTATTTAATGAGAAGGGCCTATATGTTAAAGACAAAAATGTAATTTTACTTTTTTCTTACCAGAATGTTGCATAAGAATCAATTCTCTTTACATGTTTCAATTTCAGACAGTATATACTCAAAACAAAGCACAGTAACTCATTAAGACTGAAAAATTTCTTTAAAATTATGAATTTAACGTGGTTGACACTAAAGATTATATATAATGTGGTTGACACTAAAGATTATAAATGCAAATAAGAATATATGAAGTTTGATAAGAGCAAGAGATACACAGTAAAGAAAGTAAATAAATATTCCTGAAGATTTAGCCTCATAACTTTTTGGTTAAATCTAGAATCATGAATGAAGATGGCTACGCTCCAGTTCTTTCTCTTTTCTTAGAAAAATTGCTAAGACTTTTTCTACCTGTTTTCTTATCCGCAATATTAAGAATAGTAGTATTATCAACCTCACAGGGTTGCTGTAAAGACTAAACAAATTACCATGAAAAACACTTAGAACAGTTTCTGCCACATGAACATTGCTTCAAAAAAATTAAATGGCCTGTAATCCCAGCACTTTGGGAGGCAGAGGTGGGCGGATCACAATATCAGGAGATTGAGACCATCCTGGCTAAAAGGGTGAAACCCCGTCTCTACTAAAAATACAGAAAGGTAGCCGGGCGTGGTGGTGGGCACCTGTAGTCCCAGCTACTCAGGAGGCTGAGGCAGGAGAATGGCGTGAACCTGGGAGGCGGAGCTTGCAGTGAGCCGAGATGGCGCCACTGCACTCCAGCGTGGGCGACAGAGCAAGACTCCGTCTCAAAAAAAAAAAAAAAATTTAATAATTACCTATCAATTATGATTAAATAGAAGGTTAATGCACAAATAAGAAAAATAATGAACACATGTTTACTTTGGATCTTATTGGTACCAATTTTCTGAGGAGCAAATCTATGTCTCAATACAATCACTTAAAATTATTTAGTGAGTTTTCAATCATAAAAATATATTAATCATTATTTTGAAATAATAAAATTAAACAAAAGTGTACAGTTAACAAAACTTTAGAGTGTAGTTGACAAAAAAAATGATATTTTTATAGTAAATAAGAGCCATAAACGAGTAAATAAGTAACCAAAACTAATTAAGCCTAAGGAGGAACTAGGAGCTGGGACCAGTAATATCAGGAGCCGAAACCAGTAATAAGTATCTCCAGAAGCAGAGTGGAAAGTCACTATGACCTCATCTTTCAAATGTCTTCGTGATTATTTATCTTTTAAGTTCCATGAGTTGTGCATGTTTCAATATTACTTTTCTGCCCTATTTATGACATATTAATGGAGGTATTTTAATAACTTTTAACTTGAGGTACTGAGGTGCATACTTCCAGGTGAAATGTATTCCCAGTTTTTCCTATGAGTAATATATTCTGTTTTCCCATATGCTTTTAGCTCACACATTCAAGCCACACCAAATGAGTACACCCAGCTTAGTATTCACAAAGAGTTGTCAGTGCATCAGTAAACTCTGTATTAACCTGGTTCACAGAAACCACAAGGAGATATCCTGCAATTGTGTTTCTTAAGAAATCAGTTAACAATTTTCTTCAAATAAATACACATTTAACAACATAATTTTTTAGGAAAATCAATGGCCTTTAAAATTGGCAGGCATTAAGAATCCCAATGCCCATTCTAAGTTCTTTAGGAAACAAATGTTAGTTGCTGACTAAACGTTGACAGTATAAAATTCATTCAAAGCTTGCTTAATCAGAAATTATTTTAAAGCATTTTATTGACAGCATTATTCAGTTTCTAATTGAGCTAGATGATATTGATGCCCCATCCATTTTTCCATTCATATCAACCCAACTTTTAACTGCTGAGATTGCAGGGAACCCTCTGCTGTTGCACCTGGTTGTCTGGGAATGCCAGAGAATTAACATTACTTGGGAGTAGTCATCAACTTTATACACTCCAGCACATTTTTCCCCTTGGAAGGGATAACTCTAATTCATGAAATCTATACTTATTCCCAGAGAAATAAGCTGCACTCACTCACAGTGGAAACTTGTTTGAAGATGAATCATTTATTAATTCTCTGCCTTGTTTTAATTCCCACATTTCTCTAACAGTCTTTCCTAGAGTTACTTTCCAAATAAACCATTTAAGCTTGAATCCTTGTCTCAGTGACTCTTCCGGGGAAACTCAATCTAAGCAGATACCACCAGTGTTCTTAGTAAGCAGACCTTCAGAATGGGATTCCAGAATTGAATCATTTCCTAAATTACATATGGCAACAAAGACCCTATTTGGTACCTGGGTGTATAGTCATCACTGGAGTCAAAAAACTCCTCAGATGCTGTGGTAACACAATTGCTAAGATTTTCATCTGCAGTGATCAGAATAAAATACTGTTTAATGGGGATGCACCTAGCCTTTGAGAGATATGGGGACAACAGTAATCATAAAACTATGAGTTGGCTGGTTGTTGAATTTCACTGAAGAAAATTATAGCCTTATGTCAGCCAACTATCAACTAAGGACAAAGTAAGAAAGCCAGAAAACCTGTGTGGCAACTAATTAAAAGATTCTCATTTCCCATTTTGGGAAGGTCAGCATGTGCTAGAAATTTGGCTCAGAATTTTCTTTTGAGAATCTCAGAATTATAAAGTATGCTCCATTCACAACCTTGGCAGCTTTCTATGCAAAAGTCAGAACATCAATAGGCAAGGAGAGGCACCCTTTGTACTATGATGAGGACATCTAAGTGGACTTCAGAATATAAAATTCTGGATTCCCCTATGCCCTCTGGACAGGCAAAAGTAACCTGTGACCCTTAGTTAGAGGGCAGTAGCTCTCTAACTTCCTAGAGACCACAAAAGATGATGCATACTTTCCTCATGATCTGATCCTATCTCATATAATGGCTTTAGACAACAAAAAGGCCAAGTGCCATTTGACCCAGCCATCCCATTACTGGGTAAATACCCAAAGGAATATAAATCATGCTGCTATAAAGACACATGCACACGTATGTTTACTGCGGCACTACTCACAACAGCAAAGACTTGGAACCAACCAAAATGTCAAACAATGATAGACTGGATTAAGAAAATGTGGCACATATACACCATGGAATACTATGCAGCCATAAAAAATGATGAGTTCATGTCCTTTGTAGGGACATCAATGAAGCTGGAAACCATCATTCTCAGCAAACTATTGCAAGGACAAAAAACCAACCACTGCATGTTCTCACTCATAGGTGGGAAATGAACAATGAGAACACATGGACACAGGAAGGGGAACATCACACACCAGGGCCAGTTGTGGGGTGGGGGGAGAGGGGAGGGATAGCATTAGGAGATATACCTAATGCTAAATGACAAGTTAATGGGTGCAGCACACCAACATGGCACATGTATACATATGTAACAAACCTGCACGTTGTGCCCATGTACCCTAGAACTTAAAGTATGATAAAAATATATATATAATAAAAAAAAAGAAAAGGAAAGAATCCCAAAAGGTTACATGACAATAAACCTACTCAAAAGTTTAAAAAAAAAAAAAAAAAAAAGGCCAAGTATCAACACGGCCCACCTTGAAAAGTACAGTCTCTACTCCAGGAAAACAAACAAAAAAAAGGATATTTAACAAAACAGTTGCAGGATCTGCCTAATATAAACCAGAAGATGCTGAGATAATATGCCAGGGAATGGATGTTTAGGGATATTGAGGCAAAACACAACTGGCCATCAATATGTTGTGGAAAATAAGTCACCTACAATTAGAAAACTCATGGACACCTATACAGTTATAAATGGCATGGCTGGTTGTCCAAAGTCCTAAAAGGATCAAGATTAGAAGATGTTCCTCATACATAGTTTTGGAGAAGCAACATGAGGATGGACTTATGGAAGTAGGCATGAAGCATAAAGATGTCTTTGTTTTGCAACAATGTTTGCTAGAGAACATTCGTCACAGAAAAAGCACTAAACAATTGGGTAGATAAGATGATCTGTCCACTGGAGATCATCCAGCTCTGTATGTGACAACTATATTGCTTGCAAAATAGGCCCGTGAATGGAGGAGCTGGATAGTAGAGAGAGAGGATATACATGGGCCTAAAAGCTCATCCAGTTTGATGCAACTACTGCCACTGGTAACTAACCAACCCATGGGAATAGTGTGATGCTGAGTCCTCATTATAGTACCACTTCTCAAAGAAAGCAACCAGCAACTCGATGTAAAAAATTATTATATTGCATTTTACCCCCTTGGAGAAGGGGTCAAATTTGTTTTTCCTGTTATGGATACAAATTCCAGTTATGGGTTCTCCTTTCTTGTTCACAGATGAGGTGTCATCAAGTATCACTAATCTTCAGGTTCACAAACACTGCCTGATTTATCGTGGGATACTGAGTAACATCTCAAACTAAGCAACCCATGTTATAGTAAAGGGAGTCCAATAATAAGCACATGACCACAGGGCTCACAGGGTCTACCATATGTTGCATCACTAGAGGCTGCCAGCCTGATAACACTGGGACAGTCTCCTCTAAAGGTACAACTAAGGCTCCAGCTTACAGATGACAATCTGATCTGGGATGTTGTCTTCAAGATGCGATATGTATTTTGAACAATGGTGCTATGTGCTGAGGCCAGCTTGTAACTGCTAATAATAATTTTTTAAAAATGGTTGAAATTTTCATGAAACTTAAAAGCCAGTTAACCTCACATTGGTAGCTTAAAATTTGTCATAGTAGGAATATTTGCATCATGAAAATTGGCAAATGCTACATATCAATTTTCTCCTCCACCCCCTGGCTTTGCCCCTGAAAGGCAGAATGTATGAATATGAAAACCAAGGGGGTAAAGTAGGAAAGTCCCTTCTTACTATAATTAAAAGTGATCCACTTGGGAAAGGTGTACTTCTTGTCATTGAAACTTCAGGCTCCACTGAAATAAATGTTCTGCTTTCCAAGTGTGTATGTGTTAGGGGAAAGGGGCGGGTAATGCAGTGCTCCTATCAGGGTCCCGGAAAGAATTTAACTAAACCTAAGTCTATAGCTACTATCTGAATATACTTCAGTTCTCATGCCAGTAGACCCACAAGAAAAAAAAAAAAAACATAAGTGATGCTACTGGCAGGGTTCCAGTTGACAAGAGGAATATCATGGGTGTTGCTGCTACATAATAGTAAGAGGGAACTTGGGATTCGTTCAAGCATGTCTGTGGTTGGAGATAACTGTGAATGGACAACTGCAGAAACCACCATTTGAATGGGCACAGAAACCAAGGATTCATAGGCCCCCGGGGTAAGAGTCTGGTTCATCCTATCAGGCAAGCCACCAGCACAGGAGTTGGCCAAGGCTGCAGGGAAATTAGGAAAGGTATTAGAGGAAAGAAAAGATGAATATGAATTATGTCCTTGGTTCTAACTCTAGAAGCCCACCATCCTGATGTTCCATGTTTCTTTGTTTAAATATTGTGACCAGTCTCCAGCTTTAAGAATCATTGACTGGATAGACTGGATCCTGGGCCAGGCTTCTAACTACCAGCACCTACAACTTTTTGTTTCAGTACTCCCTCTTGTGGCCAGTCTGTTTTTCCCACACATAGCAAAGGCTGCTACCTAAAACCTCAGCTCCTTTGGATTTGGGGCAGGTTAACTCTGAAGTGAATATTACGTATGGCTTCCAGAATTCCTCAGAGAATTAAGTTCCTTTAAATTAAAGTAAGATTCTATCATTGTTTCCTTCCATCCACTGCCTGACTTCTTTAAGTAGTAGTGTTTCCTGTGATCACCTCCCAAATACACTATTTATATCTGAATCTACAAGTGAGGTTCAGCTTCTCGAAGAAATCAGAATAAGACATTCACCACACTGAATATCTACTAGTTTTATATAAATTTCACCTAGATATGTCAAATCTGCACTGGATTTAAGACTTTCTCTTTTGCTATGCCATAGATGGTATTTTTAAAGAACTATCTCAATGGTTTGTTATGAACTATATGTTTATATACAAATAAAGCCAAATAAGTATCTTTCCTGATGATCTTATTTGGGAGATCAAGTATTACATTCTACTTGTTTGCATTCTGTTGAAATATGTAGTGAGCTGGCATACAGGTTCAGATAGATTGTAAAATCAGACTTACATGAATCAGAGATCTTATGCAGTATCAAGTTTTAATAAACAATGTTGAGAATACAGACAAGCTAAAGGACTTCTGAAGGTTCAGATGAAGTAGATAGAGGCCTCACACGGAGGAGGGCTTCCCAGCTCCTCCTTCCTGTGCTGAACACATTCTTCTTGCCCACATGAAGGGAAATCACAAAAAGTTTCACAGGGCTCCTTGTAAACTATAAAATACTTCCAGTTTATTCCCCAGAGAATTATATCACCTGTGAGAGAGTTTTGCCAGGAATCTTGCCTTATAGGTATCCTGTTTTACTATACCTTCTCTTAGGCCGCGATATACCACTAAAAACATTTCAGGGATAAATTCTCTTCCTCCTAGTAAATATCAATAATCTAGTTACCTGGAGCTTCAGGTGAGAAGGGATTAAACAAAGTCTCCTGCCTTCTTCTCTCTCATCTCCCTTGGTGAGTAAATCAATTTCAGACCAGCTGCTTTAACTTCTTCCTCCCAAGTCATTTCAGAGACAGATACATTTTTCAATACAAAATAACCTTACCACAAATTCCTCCTCTTCACATCTCTATGAATATATCTACCTCAAGTGTAAATATATCTTCCAGAAAATGGCCACGAAACATTTTGCCTAAATTCTATGAATTAAAATGAGACATGGTAACATTTGTTTGTCTTATTTCATTTGCTTCATAGTTCAGTACTTTCTAGCTATGAGTAGGAGGGTCTATGATGGTTCTGAGAAGACTTTAATAAGAGCACATTCAAATATCTATTGGTTTTTATGTTAACAAGAAAAACATACTATAAAAACATAATACATTATAGATATGTGTCCAAGATGAAATGAGGATGATAAGGAATAGAAAACTGCCATATAATCACACTGCCAAGTTGATATTTTCTAGGAGTTTCAATGGTATCCGTGAGTAAAAGGGCTCATATTACTTATTTAAGCTCCTCTGAGTGAAGAAGGATATGTGGAATGCTTTTTATTTATAGTCATTACTTCAATTACTTTAACCAGGGGTAAATTCTTAGAAACTCAAAAAGGATCCTAGCATAGAATTATAAGATCCACGCGACACTATTCACAAGAGCAAAGACTTGGAACCAACCCAGATGTCCAACAATGATAGACTGGATTAAGAAAATGTGGCACATATACACCATGGAATACTATGCAGCCATAAAAAATGATGAGTTCATGTCCCTTGTAGGGACATGGATGAAGCTGGAAACCATCATTCTCAGCAAACTATCGCAAAGACAAAAAATCAAACACCGCATGTTCTCACTCATAGGTGGGAACTGAACAATGAGAACACATGGACACAGGAAGGGGAACATCACACACCAGGGACTGTTGTGGGGTGGGGGGAGGGGAGAGGGATAGCATTAGGAGATATACCTAATGCTAAATGACGAGTTAATGGGTGCAGCACATCAACATGGCACATGTATACATATGTAATAAACCTGCACGTTGTGCACATGTACCCTAAAACTTAAAGTATTTTTTATATATATATAAAACCTTAAAAAAAAGAATTATAAGAAGACCAGTCACTAAGATAGGACAGGTCAGTAAGATAGTCTTGCAATATATCAAAAATGTCTCAGCCTCTATAAGATAAAAGTATAAAGTACCTAAAGTCAGGAGAAGATAGAAACTGCAAATTTAATTCAGGAAAATGCAGTCATCTTATACTTACTGAAGCTACATTCACGAAATCATCATCTGAGAGGGTTTCTAACATTTCGGAGACAGATGTTCGGATCAGTTTAAGTGTCAATCCACTAACACTTCCACTCCTAGAAATAGACAAATGGGTCCATACATGTTACTCATCATTTATTTAATCAAGAACATCATAAGGAAAGATAATGTATGCACTGACCCTAGATCTTTTATATATTATTTAAATAATAATTTTGCCCTTGAAAATCGGTTTAAAAAGTCACATTTTTTGAGAGAAGTGGGAATTATAAGAAATCATGCCTTTCTTTCCTCCCAATATCAGTATGTGTACATTTCTAACTGAAATTATCAAAATTACATGTTAAGTGACAATTTAAAAAAAATATGGATACTGATGGTATAGTCACTCATTCAGTTCTGTTAGCCAAGTTAGAAGAGAGGAGTAGAGAGATTAATAGACATAGTCATTGCTCCAGGGAGCCCATTGTTTGACTTGATTAAAACAATAATTATAAATCCACATAACAATTATGATAACAGATTTGCAAGAAAATGCCTTGTTCTGAGTCCTAAAGTAAATATCCTCTAGAATTTATTCTTCATTTTTCTTTCCTCTACAAATTCTACAATACTTGGTGACTTCACCTATGTGCAGGGCTGGCTCAATTCTAGGCGACTAACCCCCACTTCCACATCTCTAGCTCCCAACACTTTCCTGGTTTTATCCTTCAAGCTGCCTGCTGAATCACTACGACTGAATGTCCAAAATGACAAACTACTTCCAAACATATTTTTCGTTCCTATTTATGTTCTTGGTACCAAAGAGTCTATGTCTCAGTCATCCAATTTGTTCTTCCCTCTCAACCTTCCTGTGCATTCAGGCAAACTCCCTTATTCATTCCACTTCACAGTGTTCCAAGGCTATGGTCTCCTCTCCATCCTCACTCCTCTCTGGCTCAGTCTTCATTTTACAAAGATGCTGAGCTACAGTAATAGCCAGTCAACCCAGCAATTAGTCTCCTTCACATGCTAACAAGTGAAAGTTCTAGAAACACATCCTGACCTAATATTTTTAACAGCTCATAGATACCGACTAAATAGCCAGAAATCTCAACAGCCCTGTATTCCAATCCTTTCATTTTGGCATTTTCTCTCTCTCCTTCCTGTAACCACCCAACAGTTTCTTCCTGCCTGCTGCACTAACAAAGACCATGGCATTGCAGGAAAGAAAGAGTTTAACTGATGCCGGGCCAGCCATGCCACACAGGAGATGGTGTTATTACTCAAATCAATCTCATCAAAGGCTCGGAGGGAGATTAGGGATTTTTCAAAAACAGTTTGGTGGGCAGGGGGCTAGGATATGAGTGCTGCTCATTGGTGGAAGATGAAATCACTGGGGTGTGGAAAATGGCCCTCTTGTGCTGAGCCCACTTTTGGGTGGGGGCACAGGATTGGTCGAGGCACAGGTCCCCGTGGGACCATCTGCTAGAAATGCAAAAGCCTGAAAAGATATCTCAAAAGCCCCATCTGACGTTCTAGAATAGTGATATTATTTACAGGAATGATAGGGGAAGTTGCAAATCTTGTGACCTCCAGAATAATGGCTAGTAATCATTTAACTACATCTACATCTCAGTAGAATTCAAGTTTCTCTTATCCTCTAATTTGGTAGCCTTTCATTAGTTTTATAAGGGCAGTTTCGTTTCAGGGAAGGGCTATTATCATTTAAACTATAAACTAAATTTCTCCCAAAGTTATCTTGGCCCACACCCAGGAATGAGCAGCCAATCAGCCTGTGAAGCTAGAAACAAGATAGAGTCAACCATGTCAGATTTGTCTCACTGTCATAATTTTGCAAAGGCATTTTCAATCCTCTACCTCCTCCATAAATGTCCCCAGACTTACCTGTGCAGCTTCACTTCTGGCAATTCTTCCACCTGAAATTCCACTCTCTTTCCTCGCCCCTCCCATGCTTGCCTTTGAAAATATGAGCCATGAGGATTCAATCCCAATTTTATCTCCTTAATGCTTTCCTGATACATTAAATCAAGTTGCTATCTCTTATGTATTCCTTTAGTGCTATGTCATACTTTATATCTATTAATTTCTACAATTATTTTTGTTATTTGTTAAGGTCTAGTTTACCTAATACATTTGAATTATCTTTGAGATCATGTACTATGTCTTTTTTTTTTTAATATACTTTAAGTTTTAGGGTACATGTGCACAACGTGCAGGTTTGTTACATACGTATACATGTACCATGTTGGTTTGTTGCACCCAGTAACTTGTCATTTACATTAGGCATATCTCCTTTTTTTTTTTTTTTTTTTTTTTTTTTTTAAGACAAGCTCTTGCTCTGTTGCCCAGGCTGGAGTGCAGGGTATGAACACAACTCACTGTAGCCCCCATCTCCTGGCCTCAGGCATCCTCCCACCTCAGCCTCCAAAATGTAGCTGGAATTACAGGTGTGTGCCACCATGCCCAGCTGGTTTTTCTTTTGTATTTGTTGTAGAAATGAGATATTGCTTTGTTGCTCAGGCTGGTCTCAAACTCCTGGGCTTAAGCCATCCACCTGCCTTAGCCACCCAAGTGATGGGATCACAGGCGTGAGTAACCACATCTGGTCTCAGGAACTATGTCTTAATCATCTTTGTTTCTATGTTACTACACTGTGTGTAGGAAGACCTCAATACATTTCTGTTGAAAGAATTTTTGAAAATGGTATTTCAATTTCATATACATTTTCAAGTTTGGGATATAAATTTGGCTTCTATAGATTTTGAAATGACATTATTTCTGGATATTATTATACATCCAACAGGATTATAATATATTGCATTAATATATTGATTTATACTTAAGAAGAAGATCAAGGATTAGCATATAAGATCCATAATCTAATTAAAGTAACATGAGGCTTAAATGCATCTTAAGAAATAAAGTAAGAATTAACATTTAAATTACATTTGTTGAATTCAGTTATCTTCTCTTTCTCAGACTGGGTTATAAGGGTTTGGACAACTAAATTAAATTGGTTTACTTGAGCTTAAAATGGGGAAAATTCAAATGTTAATACTTCCCTGTGGGATTCAGCTGTCCCCAAATTACTAGATTTTGTTTCTTCCAATGAGACAAAGATTTTTTTTTTTTTTTTTTTCCTCAGGGAAAAACATAAGCATTTCTTCTCTTGGGGAAAAACATGGGTAACCTAAGCATTTTACACTTCATGTTTATTTTAATTCCTTGATTATTGCTCTTTAAAAAAGTAAATCTCCATAGCAGGATATAATCTTTTCAATTTCTACAGCTTCAACCTTATTAGAAAACGTGTACACATGCAAACATACACATATATCTTGAATTGAAGCACTATAACAAATAAACAGACCAATATAAAAACTCAAGGAATTATTTTTTGTATATCACCATTTCACTTTTGAAAGTCCCAGATTTTTTTTTTTTTTTTTTTTTTTCCTTTTCTGAGACATCGTCTCTTCACCCAGGCTGGAATACAGTGGCAGGAACATGGTTCACTGCAACCTTGATCTCCTGGGCTCAAGCAATCCTCCCACCTTAGCCTCCCAAGTAGCTGGAACTACAGGTGTGAAGCTACCATGTCTGAACAAGTTCCAATATTAACTTATTTAATATATTTCATATTCAACATTATATGATATGTAATATTAATATATGAATACCCATATAGATTATCTTCATTTTTAATTAAATAATTTGTTTTGTTATTGTCTTGATATGGCTTCATTGCCTGAATATAAAAGTCATCATAATTTTTCGTTTCCTTTTTAACCTATCAAACCTTTCTTAGTCCCAACATACTACTGTTATCTACAAATCCTCCCATATTCTCAATATATAAATATGTAGTATTTAACTACTCACACATCCACCAGAATAAGCATGTCTTTAGGAGATGCAGCTCCTTGGATGTACCTGAAACAAATATTGTAATAAATGCTTTTCTCTTCCAAAATATCGAACACTGATATTTGTTGAATTGATATTTACTGATCTCTGAGACAAGGTTTTTTTCCCCAAGCAAAGACCCACTTCTATCTAAGTAGACGATGGTTTTCTATTCATATTCTTCAATGTCAGTTTGATAAAAGCAATATCCAGCATAACAATGGAGATGTCAGAAGCATAATATTTAACATTTTTTGATATTTATAACAGAAGATGAAGAAACATATTTTAACTTTGAGAACATTTTTCCTGGAAAAACAATTATCTAAACTCCAATTGTTTACCGCAGGTTTAAAAGTCACTTTAATGAAAAATAGATTGTCATATTTTTAAATGTAAAAAATAAGCACAAAAAATAGGTAAGTTGCTTAGGAACATCAAAAAGCAATATCAACAAAAAAGAAATATAACTGGCCAATAAAGAGATTAAAATTAAGCAACGTGTGATGTTATTACCAAGAATTTCAATGGCTCTCAAACTTTACAGTGTTTAAGAATCACCTGGGGAAATCAGTTCAGAATATTAATTTCCAAATTCAATCCCGTGGAATCAGAATCTCTGCATTTTAAAGAGACTCTAGAAGAGATTTACGCAGATGGTTCAGTGGTTGTGGAGAGAGATCATCTTGATTGTGTATGACTGACCCAAAAGCTCACTCACGTTGCCTGGCCACCGACTGGAATGGGGCCTGACTTCTCCGACAGGAAGGGCTGCACCTGACCTCAATTTTTTACTTATTTCTGAAGCCATCACTGTAAATGTAACTTCTCAGGAGGCTGCCAGTTAACTTTCCAGTTAGTTTTCAGACAACATACAGCACAATTAGTTCTATGTGTTGAGGAAGCAGTTGGAGTTTGTAACCTGCACCCTTGCTTGATAAGAAGGTAAAGTGGCAGAGTTGCAGGTGAATTTTCATGGACAGCAAACCTGGCTGATGCCTAGTATCTTAATGCTGGTCCAGGTATGCCACTCAATGGGAAGATAAGACAGGACATGTCTGCCTCTACTGATTGGCACCCAGCTTCTATGTCTCCTCCAAAACAACCAATTCCTGAATTAAAACAAGACGATATATTAGTTTTTAGCTCCACTCAACAGCCCCATGGCTCCACAGGAAGAATATGTAAATTAGTAATAATTGTCACTATTAAACATGGTTGGTGTTGACATAAATTGCTACTGGGATATTTAAAAAGGCATCTAAAAGCCTCTAAATACAAGTCTTTGGAATCAAACATTATGGTCTTGCAATTTGTCTGAACCCTAGAAAAAAGTTAGAAATAACCTAAACATCCAATAATAGGGGATTTCGTAAAGAAGTTGCCATATAGTCTTCATTCAAATGATGGTATGTGTCTTTTCTCATGAATGTGTACTCAAAAGTTATTGATATGAAAAGTGTGGGATACAAAGCACTTATACTGTATATGTGAACTCATTTCTTAAAATTCATACATTAAATACATTTTTAAAAAGCAAATAAATACAATTAATAGTTTTAGAAAACCCAAAAATAGTTTTCCAGTAAGTCCAATTACAAATTATTGGTATTTGTCCAGTTTTATGTTAGGAGAACAAGTTGCTTCAGTAGTGAGGAACAAATAAATCTTCATTTTGGAAAAAAAATAAAACCTAAGCTACATGAATATAACTAGAGGCAGCTTTTACCTTGGGGCCAGTTCTCATTAGTTCACTGCCAGAGGCAAATTATCTCCTACTCTATCTCATCTCTCTGTTGGAGCTCTACTCCAAGCAAACTGGATCCCTGCCATAGAAATCCGTACCAGCTAAGAGGTGGAGGACTGAGATTAAATATAAAACTTAAAGTAGTCCATTCGAAATGAATGTGATTAATGGGTTCACCTATATTAATTAGCATTACCCACTTGAACTCATCATTTTCATTTACCTTTACCTATATTTACTTATTTTTAAAAATCAGATCACTTTCAATAAGTAGTTAATACTCATCCTAATAATAAAAAATTCTGACTTTTTAGCAAATATATATCTTCTTGCATATTTTATCTTTTCAGGGCTAGCTAAAAATTCTTACCATGGTCTTCTGCGCACATCATAAAGGTCAATCTTATTTGGAGTTCTACTATTATCAACCCATGGTGAAGCTAAAAAAAAAAAAAAAAGAAAAGAGATATTAAATCAAAATATTAAATATGCTCTAAAAATAATGAGACCTTTAAAAAATCACAAAAAGCAATAGATACACAATTTCACTTACGTACTTCAATGTTCAAATGAGAGATATCATTTTTAAGCCCTCATAATATATTGCTTTAACATGGAAAACAACACAGCAGTACAGAAAGGAAATCAATGATGGTCAAATCTCTTTTTACGTGTTATTTCAGAAATAAATTTACACATACAGTTTTTCTGGGTGCTAACTTAATATGTTTTAGTAGGTGTCCAGAGGTTATAATTTTTTTCCTAACAGAAAATTTATGTGCCACTAATGAAAATTGTGCTTTCAATTATTTCCTCCTTATATTTTCGTTCAATGCCATATTCTCTTGGTCTATATAAGACAGCTGTTTTTCTTGGGTTTTTAAGTAATAGCATAATTTTACTCAGTCCATGTTAAAATAATTAAAAGGGCAGCTATAATTAAAATAACTCCATAGAAAGCTGTTTTCTTTAAATTTATTGTAATGATGTGAAGTAATTCAAGCGCAGATTCAACAGTCTTGTATGATTTTCACAGCCTTTATCATTTTGCAATAATCAGAAATAACTTCTTCATCTAATTGTATTGGTTTTTAAATGCAATTAATTTAAATTCTAATTAAATCGATACTTACTTTAATTAAAATGCTTTACAAAGCTTTACATGCATGCACACCTTAGACCTAACGAAAAAAATAAATGCTGATGAATTGGACGGTAATTTCATGCTGAAGAAGTCCCCGTACTTGAACATGTTTAAACATATGATTCCTGAGTAAATGCCTAATTCATATGACTTATGTTCCCCAGTCAATTTTGCTTTTCTGAGAAACTGTGGAAATTATGAAGAACTTTACTGAGAGTCAGGTTTATTAGCCAACTAAGATAATTTGGCCAATTAGGATATGTCAAAAACTATATACAATGAAACTCTTCCTTGACTGTGAAATTTTTTTCTTATTAGTAGCTATATTAAAAAATGATTTATTTGTTCTAAATGACTAATCATATTTACAAAGAATAGTAAGTTTAAATATAGCACTCTTCCAACCATTATTGACACAATCAATGTAACTGAAATGGTGAGTTTACTCCAATTTGTTCAATTTGCACTTGCAGAAAGTGAGAGTCTGCGATGTAAAATAATCCTTTTTGTGTGTATGTGTGTGGTAGCACTAGAATTAAGTAACAAGCATGCTGATACACACATCAGTTCACTTTCATTATCCCTCTATATCTGACTCTCCAAGATAGGGAGTAATACCTAAAATTTTATAGAAATTGTATCCTACTTTCAGTACCATGCTATGCTGATAATACATTTCCTGCTGCTCAACTCCAAATGCACCCTTCTACCTTGCCCTGTGAAAATGGGTCTGGGCCCTTTCAATACTTTTCCTTTATCAGATGGCACAGTTTCAAGGTTTGCCTGCAAATGATGCAAGACAGACACTGAATGAGAAAAAGGATTTTGCATCCTTGTTCTGGTTTGTTTGCTCACAGGCTCTTGCGGCATGTGCTGCTGTCTGGTGTCTGTCTCCTGCACTGTCTGTAGGTTCTCCAGAGCTCAGCTCCCACAGTGTTGCAGTTTCCCCAGATTGCCCACTCCAGCAACATGTCCAGCTTCACCAGGCTCAGGCTCTAATTCTGTCACCTGTACCCCTCCAGCCCTGCCCCCTGCCCCAGGTATTTTTGTAGAGGAGAGCTCACAAGGAAAGACCTGGAACCTCAGAGGGTAAATTTCCAGCAAATCCTATCAGTGTGGCATCACAGTGACTTCTCCTCCTTGGTGGGCCATGACCATGGCCTCTACAAGATGTGAACCTCAGCCCAGGGAAACGGGGATTAGGAGCTCTGCCTTGGGCACTCTATCTCAACCCTAGAGGCAGTTGTTATTACATATTAGATTATATACTATCATATCTAATATTCATAAAACCTTTAGAGTTCTCTGTACTTCTAGCCAATCCCTCATTACTCCAATCCCTATTGTAGATAATTTTTTATTGAAAAATAAACTTTCCCTGTTCAAAATGCTGTATTTTTTCTCTCTTCTGATTGAACCCAGACTGACACAAACATATGGGGTAGATGAGAGAAGTGATTAGTTACCACTGCCAATATGACAGCAGCAATCCTGAGTTAAAAGTGGTCTGCAACGAATCTGATAAACAACTTAAAGAAATTGGAATTTGAAAGTTACGTTTCAGTTAGATTTTCGAATTGTTTACCAATCACATTCATCTAGGATTTCTGTTGTCACTACCATTGCTAATTGAAATTAACTGTGATATATATTACTATGTTCAATAAAATGTTTATCTTTCTTTAAGGAAAGAAAAAAGTTAAAAGGCTATAATTTACAGTATGAGCCAGACTATTACATTTTAATATTGTTTATAACCTTAGGTGGTTTATATTTTAAAATACTAATAATCTTCTCTTAGAGGTTTTCTGAGATATTTACTCTTAGGTAATATCCCTTGATTAAACCAAATTAAGATATTAATGTTATGGTAAAATTGAACAACATAATTTCTTCTGTGATATTACTAACTCCCTTGTTGTAAAATCCCATCATGTCATTTAAATAGTTCATTCCTTATATAGGCTCAGAATGATGAAAGATCAAAGAGTAAAAAGGCTAATAACCATACAAGTTAATTCCCTGAAATAATCAGTTTCATAACCATGCACAGTGAAAGCTGCATGTTTAGAGAGGGAAAGTGAACTTCCAAAATTCCTGTAAAAAGTGAAATGTTGCTCAGTTTAGATGACTTCTTAGTGTTCCAGGAAGATTTGGGGATGGTAGAAGAGAGAACTGAAAATGACAGTTCACAATGTAGACGTCTCCTTTTTGAATGTCATCATTAAAGGTGATAACTGATTTACAGGAATGTTTTCCCCCCATCAAAAATGAACTGTTAGTGTGTCCTTTACTAAATCTACTGGTCTACCATTTACTTCACCTGATACATAGGATGTGTTACGGGTGTTATCAAATTGTTGATTTAAGCAGGTATTTACTTGTACATTAACTCAGAATACTGATATATGTAACAGGAAAATATTCTTGAGAAAGTACGCAGATTTTATTGCGTTAACATTTTCTGGTTAACATGGTCTAAAAATAATAACAAAGTATCCTTTTTTTATTATTTCAGCTGCTAGGAAAGAATAAAGCAAATAATGATGCATTGAGGACTGATTCTCTTGGTAGAAACATCAAATGACAGCTAATTGCATTTCCCAATTAAAAAGTTCAAATGTATTTTTTCTAATTCTAAAAACTTCACAGTCTTAGTCTCATGATAATTTTAAAAAGTAAATTTTATATACTCAACAATGCCTTTAAAAGTCACTCCTGGTCCTTTGCCTAGATCTAATTGGTGGACCATTATTTTCAGTTTGTCTCAATCATCTCCTATAGAGTATTAGTCATGGCTCTGAACTGCAAGCCAAGATAATCAATTGGGACTATTTTCAAGTCCAAATTATTTCACTAAATGTGTACTGCATAGCTCACAAAATTTCCATAAATTTCAGCGTTGCTCAATTACTATCATCCCAGAATGGATCCTCCACAGTCCCTAATTTGCACCATGGCTCCAATAACCAAGTTCAGGGTAGATGACTGTCATTAGAAGAATGTGGATTATACCCACACCAAAGTGCCAAAAAATCTAGGAAAGCAAATAGCTGGCCTTTTCAGATTTTGAGTTATCTGCTCCTGAATAAAACTTTTAACCTGGGAAATACTTGACATACAGGAACAAGATTCTATGTGAGCCATGGTGGCACAAATGCCTCAACGAAAAATCTGAAATCTTTGGTATCTTAGTATAGTAAAGTACTTCTAACTCAAATAACAGGCTAAGTTGTGCAGGGTGTGGAGAGTGATAGTGCATGGATAGATTCTGCTCCAGGCAGTTATGCAGTCTTAAAGCTGGCAGAGCTTTTGCCTCCTTCAGCACTTGGATTCCAAGGAAATCCAGGACATTGGGCTTGCAGCTGCTAGATGGAGGGAGGAAGTGTGGAAAAAGCACACTCAAGTCCTAACAGTCTTAGGCTGGAAGTAACACATATTACTTTCACTCATTTTCTATTGGTATGAACTTGTCATATGGTCCTACAGAGACAAAAAGGGGGGAGAAATGTAGTTCCTGGCTACGGAGTCTTTTTTAAAAGAAAATTTCGCAATGGAATGGGAAGACAGAACTTTGGTGGACAGCTAGCAACCTGTGTCACAGGTACAAATGGACAATTTAAAAATGAGTAATATCCAGAACCTATTAGAAGATCAAATTTTCTGTACTCAGCAATGTCTTCAAGTAATCCACCATGGAGATGATGGAGATGATGGAGATGAGGATAAGCTAAATTTAGAATCTAATAAATAAAACATACCAGTATTAAGAATTATTTCTAGACTAAATTTTAGGACTGAGGTGGCTTGCACAAGAAATTTGTTGGTGAAAAGAACAACAACTGGAAGTCATCTGGGCATTGTTGTTGATATTATGTTACTAACGAAACCACCAACCTGATCTGCAGAAATGTTTTAGTTGAACCCTAAAGCAACTTTTGGGCTCTAAACCTGCACCAGTAACAGCAAGCGATAAAAGCTGTTTAGCCTCAAGCACACCCCTTCAGATGTGTCACAAAGTGTTTTAGACAAGATAGTTACTCCTAGAGAACGCTACCAGAAACAGTGAGATGAGCTTACCAAGAAATGTAGCTTTATGTAAAAGTAGGATATCTTTGTACTTCTTGCCTGATAGAATGAGATAGGGTGAATGGGTCAGGGATTGTTCTGTATTTCTCACGCTCATTTTACAGATGGGAGTTTTCATCAGTTACCCAGCAGACATGACCAATGAATATTATATATTTGGGCAGCAATGGGAATAGGGTAGAGAAAATAACTGGCATAATGCTGTATTATAGGTAGTCAAATGAGGAAACATCCTACCTGATGGAGAGAACTGCATGTGACCCAGAGATCCTGGATTTTATTCATTTGTTGAGACTTTGAATCATCTATGGGGAGGAGCTGAGTATGTTCTACACGTGGGAAAAAATGGTATGCACATATAATTGAAATGCCAGAAGAATGGACTGTAACAGGGCTTCAATATGCATTTCCTCCTCCTTCCTTCTAGTAACAGTCCTCAGGACTGCCCTGCCAGAAACTATACTTTTCAGTTCCTCCTGTCATGATGTAGCCATGTGATCAAATTCTAGTAGACAGGATGTGAGCAAAAGTGATATATGCATGACTCTTCAATCACTCTTGTTGCCTTCTACTAATTTTCCCATCTTCTTTTGGCCTCAAAAGTTTTATGGTGGTATTGAGCCCATTTTAATCAGACAGATGAGGACAACAACCTAAGGAATGGCAGATAGCTGAAACCTCAGTTGCTGGACAACATCATGGACCAGGGTTACCCTAAGCACTGGTTTACCTATTCGGTAGGAATTTTTCCTGAGAGTATTTTTTAAATGTTTCTTTTGTTATATATTATTAAGTAATTGAATCAGCACCTTGATACAGGTCAGGACTTTTCTCAATCATGCCAACATGGGTCAAGTATTACAGCTATGAGAATGCACAGGAGGCAAAATCTTCATGTGGTGTTTTGAATAACTGATGGAATACAATTGGAATGTTCGTAACACAAAGAGATGATGAATCCTTGAGGTGATGAATACCCCACTAAACCTGATGTGATTATTACGCATTATATGCTTGTATCAAAATTATATACCTGCTATGTGCCCATAAAAATTAAAAATAAAAATAAAAAACTTAAAAAAAAATCTGCTTCACTGTATTGCTCTCACTCCCATGTATTTTCAGGAGAGTATTATTTTGTCCCCAGGAAACTGCTTATTGCTATATAAGACTTCTAATGAGTCCCAAATAAACGGTCCCAAGTAATCAGTCACTTTTGAAAAATAACAATCATTCCCAGATGAAATTTTCAAATGCTGAATGTCTAAAGCTTTATGGCTTAGAACCATCAAGGAGATTCACAAGCAGAAGATAAGACAGGAAAGCAAGCATTCCAGGTGAGTAAATGGTAATATGAAGAGTCCATTCTCTTGTCATTTTGAAATTGTCTACCCTGGTTGGACCTAGCCTAGTGTAGAAATTAAAACCATGAATTTGGGAACCAGCCTACCTGGATTTTTCACTGGGTGCATGAATTTGGATAAATTAACCTTTTTTCAGTAAAATGGGACTAATAATGCCACTTACTAGGATTATAGCTAAGACTTAATGAATTTTACACATAAACACTTAGAAGCACAGTTGGCACAAAATAAGCACTCCATTTACAGATACCTGAAACAGCATCACTGAGCCACTGGAACTACTTATAGATTATAGATATTTAAAAATAGATTTTTATAAGATATGCTTAGATGTTAACCACTTAAAAACATGTTCCTGTGACTGGGGCTTGAACATGATACTATTTCCCCATCCCATTCCATCTCCCTGATGCAGGCTGGTGTTACACAGTCCATAAAACTTTCTAGGAATCTAAAAACTGACTTCATGATATTACCCTCAGAAACCTCATGGAGAATACTGACATAGATGAGAGGACAGGATGGGCAAGATGTACAGACAGGGACCTAGAACGTAGTAACTCTATGTTCCTTAACATTCTCCAACTGCTTGTTCTCCTTGTTTCATTTTTATTTAGAAACTGATCCTCTAAAATTCTACTCCAAAACTCTCTTTCAGTTCTAGTACTTATGATCTTGACTTGTTTATCCAGCTTAAAAAATACCTATTATACACTATATGCACGGAACTGTGTTAGGTGACACGAGGCATACATATATGTAATTAACTATCTCTCACTGCATAGATTGAAATGGTTTTTAAAATGGCATATGCAAAATAAATTCTGGAAGAAGGTAAAATTCGCTATCTATTGTAATATACACAAAAACAAAATTATCTGAGAGAACAAAATAAAGAAAGATTGCTTTGGGGCAAGTCTTCATATGTTGGTATTTTATTTATTTTAATTTTTTTGAGATGGAGTTTCACTGTTGTTGCCCAGGTGTGAGTGCAATGGTGCAACCTCGGCTCATTTTAACCTCTGCCTCCTGGGTTCAAGTGATTCTCCTGCCTCAGCCTACCGAATAGCTGGGATTGCAGATGCCCACAACCACACCCGGCTAATTTTTGTATTTTTATTAGATACGGGTTTCATCATGTTGACCAGGCGGATCTCAAACTCCTGACCTCAGGTGATCCGCCTGCCTTGGCCTCCCAAAATGCTTTGATTACAGGAGTGAGCCCTCACTCTCAGCCTGCATTTTATTTTGAATGAATGATAAGATGCATACGACCAGAGATGGGCTCTAGGAACTAGGCACATAGAGACACAAAAACAAAAAGGCAGATTTGTAGAATAGAAAATAAAACAAAAAAATTAAAAGCGGAGAAAATGTAATATAGGGGTAAACAATGAAGTTTGAACTGAACATTAAGAGATAAAACTGGAGACGTAGACTGAGTTAGAATCTTTAGATGGTCTGAATGTCATGGTAAGAGAGCCAGATGCCATTAACTAGACAATGCCAGCTTGTATAATTCACCAGAGAGCTGATAATCTAACTCTACCCCACATCATTTTTATTACTTTTTTATTTTTTGAGATGGAGTCTCAGTCTGTTGCCCAGGCTTGAGTGCAGTGGTGCGATCTAGGCTCACTGCAACCTTTTCTTCCCAGGTTCAAGCAATTCTTCTGCCTCAGCCTCCTGAGTTGCTGGGATTACAGGTGCCCGCCACCATGCCTGGCTAATTTTTGTATTTTTAGTAGAGATGAGGTTTCACTATGTTGGCCAGGCTGGTCTTGAACTCCTGACCTCAGATGATCCTCCCTCCTCGGCCTCCCAAACTGCTGGGATTACAGGCATGAGCCACTGTGCCTGGCCCTCCACATCATTTTGAAATAATTTTACTAGCACTTTGTTTGCATTATATTTTAATGTGTTTACAAGTTTTCCTTTTCATCCACCTGTGAACTCCAGAGAAAAATCTTCTCTTACTGATATTAGAATCCTCAGGATATCTCAGTTTCTTCAGAAACAGGAGTTCTGCCTTGTTGTTATCAGTCTTTCTTCCTTTGTCCAGACTTAATTACACTGATTTAATCAAATAATTTTGAATTTTAATTTTGTTTCTGGGCAGTGAGTCTCAGTATTTAGGATATTCAGATGATATCACTATATTGGTTGGAGAGTGACTTTGATATTTCCACTGTAATATTTCCAGAAGTTTTTTTTTTAAATTATACTTTAAGTTCTGGGGTACTTATGCACAATGTGCAGGTTTGTTACATAGGTACACATGTGCCATGTTGGTTTGCTACACCCATCAACCCGTCATCTACATTAGGTATTTTTCCTCATGCTATCCCTCCCCTAGTCCTCCATTCCCTGACAGACCCCAGTGTGTGATGTTCCCCTCCCTGTGTCCATGTGTTCTCATTGTTCAACTCCCACTTATGAGTGAGAACATGCGGTGTTTGGTTTTCTCTATTTCCAGAAGTTTTCTCGAACTTCTTATAAACAATGGACAGAAACCCATACACAGATACATGGTATTACAGCCGAGGATAAATCACCATAATTTAAAAAAAAAAAAAAGCCCTAATTACAAAGTGGATTACTGGTAATACTGAAGATGCCAGATAACACACTTAAAACATTTTTACTTAAAGGGATATCTGTCTGTCAGCAGGAGTAGCAGTCAACAAGGAAAAGTCAGGGAGTTAAATGAAATACTCAATAAAGTAAATGGTACACAAACATTTAATCCTTTAGATGTCCCATAATGCAGTCATTAAGTGACTTGGAAATAAGCGTGAGCACAGTAAGTTCTATGAGGCAAATGTTGGGGAGGATTTACTGAGAAATAATGTTAGATATGTGCTACATAGACAAAAACATGAAGTCTGACAGAGAAACATGCTTCTTATTTTTGTAAGCAAATAAATTCAATTAGATGACAATAATGACATCGCTAAAAACATAAAACAAACTGATTCTATGGGAACAAGTTTCCTAGTTCGGTAAGTGAAAGTCTTAGATGATGGTGATAGTGATAGATTTCTTTAAAAGTTTATATTTAGCATATCTGAGAAAGTGCTTGAAATGTGATTTTTTGAGAAAAAATCTTTAATTTTTCATAATCAAGTACACTGAACATAAATGAATTACACAGCAAAGATGTTCTATGCATCTAAAAATGAATGGCGTAAGTACAGAAATTTGGTAACACATAAAGAAAAAAGAAACAGATTGAGAGATATATCTTAGAAGTTGAAAACAGCTAAAGTTTTTTAGCAACTTATTTACATATTTTGCATATAGTGTTATCCCCATTCAAATTACAAGTGGCTCTCATTTTCATATTACCATCCTATTTACCTACTCTAATCTGTGAGAAATAAAATCAATCATTTAATCAGTTTAGGTATGACTGAATCCTTGGTTGACCATAAGGTGAACAATTATTACAACCCTTATCTGTGAAAAATAAGACAGAATCAGGTAAGAGATAAGGTTATACAAAATGCAACAAAAATGCTACAGAATTGCCTTCATAATCAGGATGAAATCAGAATTTTAAAACAGTATGTCATCCTTTTGTGTATGTGTAACATGCATCCCCACACAACACAACTGGTGGGTAGTATATAGCAAAGAAAACCACGTAATACGAAACCAGTGCTTGAGCGTAAACAGAGCTATTTGTACCCTCTTGTCAACACCTCAAACTTTACTGTTCTAAGTTAAACTCATCACTTTACTCCCAAAATAAAAACTTTTGATTTTTAATTTTAGTAAACAGCTTTGATATTCTTATCCATTCAACTAAAAAATGATACTCAACTGACACTCTACATCAGTCATTAAATTTATGTTTTTAAAAAATAAAGTCTGATATCATCATTTCTATTTAAGAATTCTTAATTCCTCTTTGATCCCTTGTTCAGATCTTTAAAATTCCACATCTGACCATTAAAATAGCCTATCTTCTGGTCAAGCTTCCCCAAGTCTTTCTCCTTCTAATCATAATATTAAGTGCTTTAATCATTGCATTACAGTGCCCAAAATGTTTCTGGTACTTTGCCTACACATTAAATCCCAAACCATTCTGGCATTCAAGGCCACATAGTCTACCATTAATAAACCTTTTGATTCAATACTACTTTTTCTGTAACAAACTATTGGATTAACTGACCTCACTAGTCTCCAACAGTGGTTGTTCATCTCCTTATATTTTTATTTTATACCATTCTTCCCTCCAGAAACATTTTGCCTTTTCTTCCTCATTGACTTGGTTTTCAATCCAAAGTTCATAAACCTCTATACGACTCTAATCCACAATTACCTCTTCTTTTTCAAAATTTCTATAGCAAATCTATTGCTAGTCTATTTAAGTGACTTGGCATTTAATCATTTAATAATTTGTATTGCAATCTAAATTTAAGATGTATTTAATTTAGATGTATAAGTTTTGACTACCTAATTAGATTTAAATTTTCTAAAAGGCAGAAACAACTTGTTGTTTTAAAACACAAATGTCCACATAGTAACCATAGCAGAGATGCTTTTTGTTCCCCAATATCTGTTTTCCTTTTCTTACTTAGTACAGCCCCCTGCCATTTAGCTGGATATATGGCTGTTTTGAAGGTAACTATGACCAAGAGACCACTAAATTCTGGCCAGAAACAAATGAAAGAAAATGCTTTATGTGATTTCTGGGAAGTTCCCTTAAAATGGGGGCACACAAGAATACCATTCTTTGCTCCTAATAAAGAGCACAAGTAACAAAGATAGACTCTAAGGCAGAGCCCATGCTCAGAGAATGACAGAGTAATGAGATCTGGGTGCAGACCCCTTATTTGTGTAGTTTCCCTACCTGCCCCAGTCTATGTTAACTCTCATTGACATGAGTAAAAACCAAACTTCCATAGTGTTAAAAATCACTATTATTTTGGATTTTCTTCAACTGGTAGCCAGTAAAAGTCCTAACTAATACACTGGACTTTAATAATTATTAGCATAAAATGTAATAAACACTTCAATTTAAAGTTTATATAATGATCAACAAATATATACATTTATAGTTGAACTATGTGTCCATAAACAAACGTTAAAGTAAAAAAAAAAAATCAGGCATTTTTAGAGAAAACTAAAAGCAGTATTTCTATAAATACTATAAATATTAAGGCTCCACTGCTATCCCATTTTCTTCTAGTTGGCTAAAAATAGATGGAACGCTTCGTTTATGACTAAACTTTAAAAA
The DNA here is from genome assembly GCF_028885625.2 of Pongo pygmaeus. Lineage (NCBI taxonomy): Eukaryota > Metazoa > Chordata > Mammalia > Primates > Hominidae > Pongo > Pongo pygmaeus. Next base: position 96,044,203 of record NC_072379.2, on the reverse strand, counting down.
GTATTCTTTGGACTACCTTGTCATCTGCTATTTGATGCTTAAAATATTCCTAAATTATTGTTCAAAAAGTGGTACACAATTTAAGAGCTATTGGCTACCTGTATGGAAAAAAAAGTCACTCCATATACTTTGTAAGAGATTCTTTTGCATTTTATTCCAGCAAAATCCTAGCAGAAATAGCAACAAGAAGATGTCTCTCAGAGGTCTAGTTTACATTAACTTAATACACATTAGGTTCCTTTATTATAAACTCATAGTTTTGAAATTAACAAATGAGGTAGGGCAGAGAAAGAACAAATAAGACATTAAGTAAACATCATACAGAGATGAAGTAGATTTTTAGTTTTCTCTCTTTTTTAATAAATACGACTAATTGTCTAAAACAAAGAGTAAGTGCTGGCTACATTGGCATTTCAATGAGCCACTGATTCCTAATAACAATTCCAATTACTGCAACAATTGGTACAATTTCAGGAGATATTAACAGGTGAAATGACCAGTTTGTACCTATGGTTTTTATGATGCAAAAGAATTCACAAAGTTGATAGCTATTGAAAGCAGTTTTTAATAGCTTTAAAGTTAATTTATATAAATAAGTTAAGAGCTTCTAAAGGAAAGAACTTGCAAGATAAACTGATTTTCCGGTGAGCACATATTCAAGGAAGACATCATTAAATATGAGTTCCTAATCATATCTATGTCATGAGCTAGCTGTCTGACTAGGGCTAGTCACTCTACCTATCTTGCAAAACAAAGACTGTGGATGTAGCAAATGCTACAGCAGGCTATAAGCAGATAAAATTAGTGCTTGCTTTAGAAATCATTTTGTTCAATCATCCCAAGTTACTGATGAAGAAATACATACAGAAATATAACATGACTTAAAGTACAAAGTGACGGTGATGACGGTTTTTATATGAACCTAGAACTCCTCATAGTCTACCTATCTTCCAAGGAGAGGAGAAAGAGGAAGAAGAAAGAGGGTGGAGAAAGAGGAAAAAAAGAAAAAAGAAGTGAGAAGAAAAAGGACAGACACCAATGATTTTCATAGCTTATTTCCATATACATCAATGAAATTATAAAGCAGGTTCATGTTCAGTCCAAGGACAGACATTAAGAGTTTAAATCTCCATTAATTACGAAACTACTGTTTTGAGTCAGCACTGCATAGGTACCTTTATATTATGCTAGCCCTAGAGATCTCACTGGAAGTCAGTGTTTCTATGTATTTTAAATAATCTGATAAATAAAAATCATGAGAGTACTCTAACTTTCCCCTACATCTGGGCAATATGCTCCAAACAGATTTAATGCTTCTTATTCTCTTAACAATTCTACCATCTAAGCATTGTTATCCTCCTTGTTTCACAGCTGAGGTCAATGAGGATTTTCCAAAGGTCATCATCATACAAAGTATACTGGTGGAAGTGGGGTTTACATTCCGGCTATCTGGTTCAAGAATATAATTACTGTGGAATCTAAAAAAGTCGATCTTGGCTGGGTGTGGTGGCTCACACCTGTAATCCCAGCACTTTGGGAGGCTGAGGCAGGTGGATCATCTGAGGTCAGGAGTTCGAGACCAGCCTGGCCAACATGGTGAAACCCCGTCTCTACTAATAATACAAAAATTAGCCACGCATGGTGGCGTGCATCTGTAATCCCTGCTACTCCGCAGGAGAATCGCTTGAACCCAGGGGGCAGAGGTTGCAGTGAGCCGAGATTACACCACTGCACTCCAGCCTAGGCGACAAAGTGAGACTCTGTCTTAAAAAAAAAAAAAAAAAAAAAAAAAAAAAAGTTGACGTCATAGAATACAGAGTCTATAACGGTGGTTACCAAAGACTGGGGTGGTTACAAGGGAGGAAGAGATGGGGAGATGTTGGTCAAAGGATGCATAATTACAGTTAGAGAGGAGGAATAAATTCAAGAGATTATATAAATGGTGACTTTAGTTAATGATTATCTATAGACCATAATAATAACTATGTTAGGTGAGGCTTTGTTAATTAGCTAGATTTAACCATTCTACAATGCGTGCGTGCGTGCGTGTGTGTGTGTGTGTGTGTGTGTGTGTGTGTCAAAACTTATACGTATTATCTTTCAATTAAATTTTTAATTGTTTTATTTTTAATTATTATGGGTACAAGTACTAATGGGGTTAAAATATATATATGTGTATATATACACGTGTATATATACACGTATATATGTGTATATATGTATATATGTGTGTGTATATATACACATAATAAATTGCTCACCTGCCTCATGGTATGCGACTCTGCTTTAAGTAGCATATTAATAATCAACAAGAATATTTTTTAGCCTCTATTGTAAATCAGAAGGTTCTAGTTCCTGCAAAACATTTTATTTTCAATAGCTCTGTGGCAAGTATTCGCTTACAAAAATAAAAATAGGTAGCTTACAGAATTTAAAAATGAAAATTATAAAATTCTATATATCTGGATGAATAGGCTTTGCTTGATCTTTACAATACTGTGAAGTAATGGGGAAGCTGACTTTCCCATATTACAAATATAGAAACTGAAAGCCTGAAAGAGAAGGTTGATGAATTTAGCAAAAAGAAATACTAGACAATCAGTTAACTTTGAATTTCAATAAAAAATAAATACCTTCTTAGTAAAAGTATATCACAAATATTGCATGAAGCATACTTACACTAACAAGTTATTCATTGCTTATTTGAAATTTACATTTAATTGGACATCTTTTTATCATATCTGGCAGCCCTACAGAAAAGTGACCTAAGGCCATCAGCTATAATCCATCTCTTCTGACCAGTTTCACTATGTGGTGTTATTGCCTGACTTTATGGCTCAGTCATGTTTAGATTCCTTCCAGAGTTCTATTTCAGTTTCCTTGTCAACTCACTGTAAGCTTCAATTATGTTCTTTAATGTCCGAGATAAAGAGAAAGCTGCATTTAGGCAAAATTATTCTAGTTGACATGCACTATTGTAGAAATGCCTACTGTTTCCTATTTTCAAAGTACTTTTCATCATATTATCTCATTGATCACAATAACCCCCGGGGATAAAATGAGGAGTTATTAATGTTCCACTTTTTCAAATTTAATGATTAGGTCTCTCAGAAAGTTTAGGAGACCTACCTAGGTTCTCACAGCTAGTAGGGAGAGCCTAGCCTGAGGGTCAAGTCTTTTCATGTAAAAGTTCAATTAAGTAGAAGTAACGTATGTGCTGTTGCCATTTATTGTTAAGATAATTAAAATACTGAAAGAGTATTTTTGACCTCTGGTTTAACATACAGTAAACAGAGGTGAGTCCTTCTACATTATTTTGCTTCTATCAAAATGATATGATCAGAGAAGTATATATAGTCTCCCAAAAAATTTTTTAATCATGTCATTTCAACAAAGCTGTGTTTTTGTGTTAAAAACAGTCTTACAAAAACAGAAACACAATCACCCACTTTTAAAATTATGACACTGTCTCAATGTCTTTACTAAATACTTGGTTCTATTATATCATTATTGTCATAAAGAGCAACTCAGTAACAGATTCATTAAACTAAAATCCATTCAAGTGTATTCCCTAGCAGTCAAGTGGGCTATTTTAATGACCCTCCTGTAACAGGTAAATGAATTCAGCCTGTTATTTGGTGAGTCATTTTGCTTGCCAAACTCTTACTTAAAACCTAGGTATTGTGAGTGGGCACATGGTTGCTTCCACAGCTAATGTTTTGGAAAGATTAATGCAGGACTTTTCTCAGTCACTTTGCCAGCCAGAGACCTCCGGCCAGTGATGCCCCTGCCCAGGCCTTGCTTGGGTCCGGGTTCACCGCAGGAGACACCCCATCTACTGTGCCTGCTGGTCAGCACATGGCCTGCACTCCAGCGTGGATCCCACAGCCACTGCAACTGTGCACCCAGCCTCTGGTGGGAGGGGGTGTGTGAGCAAATGAGTGCAGGCTCTGGTCCACCATTCCAAGTGCTGGCACAGAAGTGGGCTCTGTGCGGGGCTTGCGGCTAGACCAGGCATGTCATAAGTGACTCTCATGGTGGACTCTGGCACCTCGAATGAGGAAACGTGGTGGCGCCCAGGCAGGGGTGCCCTGACCCCGAAGCATGTGTTACAGCATGCTAATTAGTTCTTTAAGTCCCACCATCTGCAGCCTAATGGACGGTGGCAGGTTAACAACTCTGTCAGTCCCTTGCTCCTCTCTGGCCCATGGCTCTGGGGCTGGCTCAGCCCTGACACTGCTTCCTGATTTGTGGGGCAGCTGTCCTCCACCAGCAGAGGGCAGAGGACCATAGTGTTACAACTTTCTTTGTACCCGCATTTCGTGGGTTCTTGTCACACGTCCAAGAAGAATGAGGTTATGAGGACAACTGAAGGGTGGGGAGGGCAGAGAAGAATCTTATTGAGCAATGAGAAAGCTCTTAGAGGAGAAAGAATGTATGGGTCATCCCTCTACTTAATGTCAGGTGGTATCTTGCTCAGTGTGGTTGAGTCTGGGGCTTTTATGGACTCAGAATGGGGAGTTCATGTTGATTGGTTTGTAAGCATGCAAAAAGGCTAAAACAAAGGCACATCTCAAAGGTGGGCATGACAGTGTAAAAAACCAATTAGGAAAGGGTACGTATATGTAAAATAGGTGAAGGGTGGGATCAATCAGAGGAAAGCACATCAAACAAGAAGGGAGGTTCTCAATCTGGTCCAAGAATTTACCCGGGACTTATAGCTAGGCTTTAAACTGTCATCAGCTTGAAGGTAGTGTTTCACTGGAAACCCATCCAATCTTCATAGATTTTTGTCTGTCTCCTGCCTCTATCAAGACCACATGAATTCTGCTAAATATCTAAATATGTTTTCCAAAATGAAGTGAACAAATGTCAACACATTTGAAAATACATGATTAGCATTAAAAAATTAAAGCCATCATCCCTCAATTAGCATTTGAAATTAAAGAATTACAGAATATGTTTTATTAGTAATTTTTGAAGTTAACTGCTATTTGTTAAAAGAGTCATTTTTGAAAAGGGTTCATAATACAACTTATCTTTCCATCCACCTCTTGATCCCCATGTTTTCTCTCCCATTTTGCATGCATTCTTTCCTTCCTCTCCTCTTCTTGTTTTTCTCTTGTAACCCTTTTCTCTCTTCCTCTACATCATTTTCTCTCTGATACTGGGCTCTTGATTGCTCATTATCATCCTAATTTTCTTTTAATTATCATTTCCTTCTTTCCCTTACTTATATATGGAATATTGTTATGATAAAGGATATATGAAAAGACTTGAAATCTACATAATGCTGTAAGTTACTGACAAATATATTCTTATATTTGTATATTATAGGATAGGACATCAGATGTCTATTTCCTATATTTTAAATTATATCAGGTCTTATAATTTATAAATGTTGTATAAGACCTGATATAATTTTAAGGTTTATTACATCAGGTTTATTATGCGCATGAACAGTGTTGTCTTTTTCCTTTATGTTGTCTTATATAAGTATTATTTAATACTCAAATTTTAAGTCTTCTGATAATAGTATTTAACATGTTAATAAACTAACAAGATTATGTTTAGAAGGGTTCTACTAAAGTGAACAATATTCCATAAAGGGAAAATTCCACTATTATAATGATAAACTATGTAATATATTCCCATCAGATAATAATACAAATATTTAATTATAACTCATTTTTTCAATATTTAAATCAAACTTGGCTTTTCCTAGTGTGTTGGACTTACGCGGAAAAAAATTATTACTGATTTTACCATCTGGCATCTGCAACCCTGCAGAAGTTATATGGTTTTTACCTAATTTGAGTACCATTTGGTGCATTGATATCCAGATACTTTCATTCATTGCTAGAATATTACAATCCAAACTTATGTATTTTCTAATTTTTATTTCACCGTTATTTACTGCTGTGATTTTTTATATGAATAACTCAATTTGTTAAACATGTTTAGGACACCCAAGTCTCAAGAAGTATTATGCTGTTTAAGGTCATACTGTAGCCATTTAAAGTCAAATTACCTAGCACGTATCCCATAACTCAGATCATGTTTGATAAAGAAAATGCATTTTATGTTTTTCAGCTTGCTCTAAAAAGTGGAGAAGGTAAAAACACCAATAGACATTTCACTTAAAGCGTTTTCAATAGGTTTTCAGGTTGTCCTAGGAATTAATTTTTCATTTTGTTATAGAAATTACTATTTCTCCTTACTCTTTTGTATAATACATATTTATAAGAAGATTTTTTCACTTTAACATAAAATATATTCATCTTCATTGAGTATGTATGATCACTGACTGAGATGCACTCAGAAGTAATATAACCTGACACATAAGAAAAAACTCTATTTTCTTTGTGATTTCATTTTATTTCTTGTCCTCCTCATTTTAACAGATCCACATCTACTGATTAAAGAAACACATTAAACTTTTGTTACAAATTTCAATCACAGACCTAAAACTGAAGATAAATATTTCAATTAATTTATAAAAATTCAATTCAATTCTCTAATGTGACTCACAGCTTGGTGCATGCTGAGCAGCTGGGCCTTTATCTCAGAGCTGTTTTAAGATTGATGGTAATTTCCTGTTCCAGGTATATACCTAAGGATACCTGCTCATGGTCTCACAGCAGCATGGCCTGATTCCAGGTACCAATAGCTCCAATTGCTCCTTAGGTATTTCAGTTTAAAGTGACTGTGGCCAATCTAAAGCCATGTAAAGAGGAATATTCTTTCCTTATAAAAGTAGTGTGATATGTACCATAAAACCTAAAGTATAATAATAATAATAATAATAATAATAATAATAATAATAATAAAAGAAAAAAAAAAGTAGTGTGATATAGTCATCTTTTTCTTACAATATCAGGGAAGATAACAGAGTATTCTCCAGAAACATTGAGGCTGGAACTTGACAATGATTGAATCACTAAGCACCTACCTGGATAATATCGAGCCAGGCCAGTGGCACTGCCAAAAACCTGCCACAACAATGAAGGGTCTTCCTCGCGATTTTTTTTGAAAACTTCATCTAAGGCACTTGTCCAGTTGAGTTCATTTAACACAATTGTTGCTAATGAAAAAGAGAGAAACAATTACTTAATTCAAATTTGTAATTAAAAACTGAATGTCTTCATTTATTTACAAAATAATATTAAATATGTTCATTGTTCTACCTATAAAATAACTAATCCAGTGATTATCAACAAGTTTTTGACATTTTAGAGGACAGTCTGACTGGATCTACTACCAACATGTACATAGTATTCATTGAAAGATGTTTTTCAAGAGGTTTATACTCTGGAGAGAATTTCTGAAAACAAAACTTTATATGACAGTGTCCCTACTGACATTTTGGCCTGGGTTATTCTTTGTTGTGAGGTCTAATCCTGTGAATATGTTTAGCAGCATCTCTGGCCTCTACCCACTAGATACTAGTACCTCCCCACCCCCAAGTTGTGACAAGCGAAAATGTCTCCAGACTGTCAGATGGCCACTGAGGGCAAAATCACTCCTGCTTGAGAACTACTGTGACACATAGAATATGAGGAGAGATGAGTGGTATTCCTTTTTATCCTCAGAGGTAGTTCTGAGGAAACCTATGGGACACCTTAGGACAGAGTTTTAAGACCACAGTAATCAACTATTGATGACTCTTTGCGGCAGAGCAACATAAATTAGCCTGCCACCTAAAAAAAAAAAAAAAAAAAAAAAAGATGTCATTGAGCATAGCTTATTAACTATGTTTATAAAACAAAAATGTACATATTTTAGTAATGGGAAAATTTACTCTGAGGCTTGACAATATCAGTGTTAGAAACAAACTAGCTGACACTTCATCACTACCTTCATAAACATAAACAATAGTTGTTTTTTTCTCCTGGTTATTTCTATTAATAATTAGAGCATGGTGCCAATAAGGGCCAGGTGGTTGATTTTGATACGTATTTATAACTAGAAACTGATCTTGGATAGGTGTTACAAACATATACCATTCATTACAATGAAACAGAAGCAATTACAATGTAGGATATAATATGGGTTAAATGTAGGATATAATATGGGTTAAAATAGTGCATAATTTATAACTACGAGCCTTCATGATCATAACTTCTCAAGTCTAGCATACTAAAAATTTAACTGGCCTAATATAATTTTCCCTTTACACAAAAACATGACATAGATAATTTTCTATGTAAAATATACGCCATGCCCCCAGAGATTAGCAGACTGGGTCACTTTGCATTTGACAATCTCTGACCAAGCCTGAACAGTGGAAATATGCTTAGGATAAAGACTGGAGACACAGCTTAACATTCTTCTACTTTTTTCTGTGATGACAGCAAATAAAAGAAATGAATGCCATCATGGTTAAATCATGCACAAGCCTTTTTAAAGGTAAAATTAAAAAGAGCGCCTGTGAAACAAGATGCACAGCCTGTGTGTTTATATTTTAAAGTTTGTATCATTTACCAAAAAAGAAATCAACAAAAACAAGGTGATTGTGAAACTCTTCTGGGACCAGCATGCTAAAGCAGTCCTCATTATTGAAAACTAACAAGATTTTCATCTTTATGGATGCAATTACTTTCAAAAAGATCAGTTGTGTGTGTGTGAATATTCATGAGCTGTGTCAGATCCATCGAGCATCTGAGATACTAGAGAATTCATATTCAAAAGCATGATCCAATGAACACTAAGCGGCCAGTTATATGAGAATTTATATTCACACAGATAACCTGAACTGATACCCACTATTCATGAATATTTATATCAATATACAAAATAGCATAGAAAGAGGAACATTGTGTTTTCTCTTAAACATTCATGACTTTTATAGTAACATTCTACTAAACAAATGTTTATTTATGATCCAGATAGACTTCATTAATCCCCAATCTATTCTATCTCTTTAATTTCCTTGATTCTTTCATTCATATGAGGCAATAGCATCTAGTTATTTTTAATAAAGTTTTATTTGTTTTAAGGCTGCTAACTTTTTCTTAGTTTTGTTTGATAACTCAACAGCTACTAAGTATTGGGCACTGACACACTGATTATGAATTATACTTTCATATACTGAGGGAAAAATCAAGCTCTAAAGTATTCCTATTATCCTGGCAATATGTTTTAAAATTTCCAGTTGATGCTTTGAAATTTTTCTTTTTCAGACAAGCCATTACTAAGGTAGATTTCAAAATATTTTTCTCAAAATGTGTTCATCTACAAATGAGCAAATCATATAAAGAATTCCCAGACTAGGCACTAGAACTGATTTTAAATTTGACTCAGAATGAAAGTATTGGTATTGCACACCTATCACATCAGTACGGTTTATAAATTTGATAATACTCAATGTGTAGTAAGATGTAAGAATACAGACACTTCCATGTGTTAGTATATAGTTGTAGGGACTTTTTAATGCAACCATTATCCTATTAGTCACAGTCTTTTAATGGATGTCTAGAAATCAAAATTCAAAGAGGATCTGCCATAGGAATGCAAAATTACTACAGCCTTTGTAGAGAGCAGTTTGACTGGATCTACCTAGCAACATGCACATGGTGTTCACTGAACAATGTTCTTCAAGAGATTTATACTACGAGACAATGTGTGTCTCCAGTTCTTCATCAGAGTATTATGGAGCAGGAATCATTCATTCAATTATACCATTCAAATTCCTTAAAATACCAAAACTAGAAAGTAGGATTAAATTGCTTCCCTAGGAAAGTTTTTTCGCAAATAATATTGAAAGCAGCTAAAAAAAATGGAAAAGAAAATATATAAAGCATCAAAGCAAACAAGGAAGAATGAATACTATTTTAGACCTTGGGTTATCTGACTATATTTTTCTGATCCACATTATGAATTATATTTGACTAATAAACCTATATTACTCTGGTACCTTGAAAAGACCAGACTTTTTTTCTTCTTAACCTTATAAAATTAAATAGCTCATCCAGGATTACTAAAGTGCCCAACATTTCTCCATCTTTATGCTATTAGCACACTCAGGATAAATAATGCTGAAATAAGAGGGTAATCTGTAGATGATGGATAATATAACACTAAATGCACAATACCGGCCATGCTAAAACAAGTTTATGTCATTTCCTGGATATGAATTGTGCTCTGTCATTTCCATTGTATTTACACACACATTATCTCTCTTTCTCTATCTCTCCCCAGGACGCCCCTTAACCCCCATTTCTGTTTCTGTCTGTCTCTCTAAATATGCAGGTAGAGTTTATTTAGGAAGTTTTTTTTTGTTTTTTTTTTTTTTTGGTTTTTTGTTTTTTAACTATTCTGGTTACAACCGGGTAAGTCAAGTGCTTTTTAAAGTTAAAAGTTGTTTTTCAGCAGATCTTTTGTTTTATATTATAAAGAGTTTATGTGGTTATGCTGGTGACTTTCTCTATTCTTCGAAAGTATCTTTAGTCTCTCCTGTTTTCCTGACACTGTAGTTCTTAAAAAATAAAAGGTATAAAATGTGATTTTTTCATAACAGGAAAAATAAAACAAGGCCAAATTCCTTGGAAAATTATTTTCAGCAAATATTACTCTAGATTATGAAACTATTTTTCATTCATATAAAAACATAATATCAAAAAATAATTGTGGAACTCTGATTCACTAAAGTTCAATAAATTTCAACAAAATTCAACAAAAAGTTTCATTTGTCATTGCATATCACAAAGACTTTAAAATGCAATTATTATTCTATGTCATAATCTTTATTTGAATGTCCAGAGCAAAAAAAATTCAAAGATTTTACTTAATTGTGGAAATATCAATGTAAATTAGTAGCCAAATAACGTTTAATATAAAAATTCCAGAATAAATTTTCTTTACGAAAATCTTAAAATATTTTTGACCATAAAAATCCTTTTATTTGGCAAGATATATTTAATAATATGTATAACAGGTGAATGGTATTCTATAAATTGGTATTATTTAAAATTATATTGTATTTTATATTCTCAATTACATATTCTATGATCTTTTTGGCACAGGGACTGGTTTCGTTAAAGACAATTTTTCCACAGATGGAGATGGGACATGGTTTCGGGATAACTCTGTTCCACCTCAGATCATCAGGCATTATTACATATCTCATAAGGAGTGTGGAACCTAGATTACGCACATGTGCCGTTCACAACAGGCTTCATGCTCCTATGAGAATCTAATGCTGCTGCTCACCTGACAGAAGGCAGAGCTCAGGAAGTAATGCTCTCCTGCTGCGTGGCCCAGTTCCTAACAGGTCAGGGACCCAGACCGTGTCCATGGCCCAGGGGTTGGGGACCTTTGTTCTATATATTATATTATATTATTTATTATACATTATTTTGACAGTTGCCCTCTTTTTCTTCCCTATCCCTGACAAATAGTAATGTTTTACATTCACATACACTTCCAGTTTCTTGCTTCAGATGAGATTAGAAGTACATGAGTGGTCAATATTTTTTCACTATAGAAGACTGCTCAATGACAATCTAGCCTTGAACCTAGTACCAGTTGCTGACAAATTTAGCTAATTGTCTTAGATTAGGGGTTAAATTAGTTATCACTTTCTGTCAACTTTTAAGAAATGAAGATCTTTATCCCTGTTAGAAAATTCGATTTTGTAAAACTTAAGTCTTTTATAGATGTCCAAGGCCAAGCCTACTAAAAGGAGTGAATGCTTGGAAATCAAACCTTGACTTTGAGGCCTTTATTCTGAATGGCATAATAGGATTTCACTGATAATCGATTCAGAATGCCAAGCATACATCTCTATTCTTTGTTTACTTAGTTTTCAAAAACATGGCCTTGGTGTCAGCAATTCTCCCTTTTAGAGTATTCTATTGTTCAGTCTGGATTCTCAAGGGAAGAAAGAAAAATCTAATTTGTAACAGCACAAAAGAAACCCCTTACATTTGCTGCTAATTCTTCTAAAAGACACGACTCTTCTATCTATATCTTGTTTATGACAAGGAATACAGAATATTTGATGAGCTCTGAATCTAACATTCTTCCGCAAACTTCAACCAAAAAAATGTTGCACTATTGCTCCCTCTTAAGTATGAATTAAGTTTGTATTAAGTTTGAATACATTTTCTGTATTTATTCAGGGTCCAAGGCCTCACCATACACTGATGGCACCATATGACTATTTGAAAAATCTTACTGTTATTTATAATGTCAACTACAGCTTTTGTAACAGCTTTGAGATGTCACTGACATATAAAATAGTATAAAGTATGAAATGTGACGTTTTGATACACCTGTATGTTGTCAAGTAATCATCAAAATCAAGTTAATTAACTTATCCATCACCTTTACATAACTACCATTAGGGTGGAAGTTGCGGGAATTAATTTAAGATCTATCCTCCTAGAAAATTACAATACAATAGTGTTAACTATCCTTACCATGCTGTATATTAGATCTCCAGAAATTACTCATCTTTTAAAACTGAATCTTTGTACCCTTACCTACAGCTTTCTAATAAAGCAGATTTATGCAAGAAAAAAAGAGAAAAACATTTGTTAGGACTTACTGAAAATATAAAATAACTTTAATAAGTCTTTAAGAGAGGTAGCTATTAAAGATATGTAAGGGACTAGATACTAAAACAATACCAAATATCATACAGTTAAATAAGTAAAGAGAACAGGCAAAAATGTTTACCATTTCATGTAATTTATAATACTATTCTATCACAGCCTTGCATTGAGATAAAAATTAGCATATTATTTAAACTATTGTTACTAATATTAACTTAGTAATATTTATTAAGCACTTACTTCATGCCAAGTATTAATGATTTCCTATGCATCATTTCACTTAACTTTTAAAATGACACTTTAAGTGGAATATTAGTATTATCTTCCCTTTTAGATAACAAAAATGAAATCTCAAAAGGTTATACAAAAATCACACAGTGCAAGCTGTAGAGATGGCACTCAAACAAGTATACTAGATTCCAAAATTCCTCCCTATGAGCTATTTATTTCTAGGCTTTCAAAACTTTTTGTGTAGCTCTGATTATCTAGAATTTTAAATCCAAAAAAACAAGATTGCCTATACCTTTGCAGCACAACGGTTCCTAATTAAGACCTATGTTTCACCCTAGAAAACACTTGGTGATGTCTAGGACATTTTTCATGGTCATGACTAGTTGGATGCTATTGGCATCCAGTGAGTAGAGGCCAGAGATGCTTTAAACATCTTATAATGCACAAGATAAACCCCACAGAAATATCAATCCTAAAAAGTCAGTAGTGCCTAAGTTGAGAAACCCTGTTCAAGTATAATTACAAATACACTTGGATCAACTTTGGGGGGAAAAAAGCAGTGTAACCAATGAATAGTGTCAATAACAAAATACCGTAAACTTCTGTAAAATAAAAGTCTATATATTTAAAAATATTTCTTTGTGACAGTAAATTTTGTCTATATTTCATTCTACATTTTGGCACTCTTTGGGTTGGGCAAATTTTCATTTTAGTTTTGGAAACATACTATTCCTTAAACAAGCAAGCAAGGGTTTCAAATCTAGTTTTTAATGCCCTTAAATGTTACCTCCTCTACATCTTTCATTTTTGGACAATCATAGAATATCGGAAAGTTTGTTTAGTTTTAGATTCAACACTTACTTTAAGTATGATTCTAAGCAAAAGATATCTTTTGTGACAAATGTTCATTTCACAACATATAAATAAGGTAGTCATGAAAAGAGCTGCATTATGAGATAAGCTGAGCCAGACGTCACTAATTTTATTCACCAACCCTAATCTCTGAAAAGAAAGATGTTAATAAGAAGAAACCTACTGATCTAATTAAGTGCACAGGGAAAAAAAGAATCCACTTTAAGGAGTAGACAGTGTGCATAAATATTAAAATGAATGAATCTTTTCAGTGGATTTGGCTAATGGAATCTCATCTAATCCCAGTGTAAATGAAAGATTAATAAGGTACAGGGAGATGGGAAGACCAAATCTAATCTTTCTAATCATGTCTGGGGCACCAGAATCCACCTCCCACTGAGCATGGGAGAGCAGAAGGCTCCAAGGCACTCAAGGACCTTGATGAGGAGACAAGCCTTATTCCTACAGTTAATTTGGTACAAATATGAAAAGGCCCTTGTCCTTGTCAGTTGTCTAGCCCCTGTATTACTGAGATTTCTGGCCTTGCCGCCTATCGCTTTAGTTTCCTGCAGATTGAGCACCTGGCCAATGCCCAGAACACAGCTGTTCTGCTTTAATGAAATCTGCACACTGTGGAGCACAGAGGAGGAGCTCAGAAGAAATCCACTTAATTATTAAAGAAAATAAGGGTAATGCAAGGGGAATAGAAGACACTAGGATCTAATATCATGTCTACTAATTGAAGGATTTAATGTCACTTGAAATAAAATGATAATTGTAAGATTTGAGGAGGGAGAAGGGCTGTATTTTGTATAAGAAACCTCAGAAATACAGGAGCCCCAAGGTCAAAATATTGTTTTATCCTTTAAGTATTCTAAGTTTTTCTCTTCTTAGTATTATCAAAACCAAATAAATTATTAATGACTTTGATAGCCTAGAACCACAATCACTGGCACAACATGCTACTTAAAACAAATCATTTAACTTCTTGTGCTTCTGTTCTATTCGTCTAAAAAAATGAATATAGCTATACTAAGGATCCTAGACAGCCTATAGGGTTGGTGTGAAGGTCAAATAAATTTATGAATGAGAACTGAATTAGCAAGCATATTTTTATTCCAGTTCTTTCCTCAGCTAGATTAAAATACTGTAAGGTGCACATCTCCTTAAGTGTCTTACATAGACAACAACTTTTGACATGTCGGCATATTGTTTTAGTCTGGTCAGTAATTTCCTCTTCCTTGAACAAAAACACATTTCTTTTACATACAGCAATTAGAATGTAAATCTGTTTATGTTGTGTAAAGCAATATTCCTTCTGCTTAATCTCCTAATTTATTTAAACGCTCTCACATCATAAGATATTCTTCATTAGAATCGGCTAGTTGAAAATTTTCATTTCAAATTTAGGAACATTATGTAATTTGTAAAATAAACTAGAAACTTTAGCATAATTATCTGAAGAAAATACAATATCTTCTATTGATAGTACTTCACAGTCATTTTTTTTTTTTTTTTTTTTTTTTTTTTTTCTGGAGACAGAGTCTCACTCTGTCGCCCAGGCCGGAGTGCGGTGGCACGATCTAGGCTCATTGCCAAGCTCTGCCTCCCGGGTTCATGCCATTCTCCTGCCTCAGCCTCCCAAGTAATTGGGACTACGGGCACCCACAACCACGCCCAGCTTTTTTTTTTTTTTTTGTATTTTTAGTAGAGACAGGGTTTTCACCATGTTAGCTGGGATGGTCTCGATCTCCTCACCTCGCGATCCGCCCGCCTTGGCCTCCCAAAGTGCTGGGATTATAGGTGTGAGCCACGGCGCCGGGCCACTTCACAGTCATTTTTATGAGAAATTTTAGTATTTGTAATTAAATGCATAAATAAATTGTTAAATTTCTATTCTATATTTTAGAGTAATATTTCAGTAAATACATAGCCTGCTAAATTCTGGGTAAATGAAAACAACAAGAAATACCCTAAAGGTCTTTCATTTAGACCTTAAAAAGGGAAATAAAATGTGTGTGTTTATAAAAACATCCGAAACTCTGAGAGCAGAGAAATGAAGCTAGAAGCCACAGAAGAATGAATATGCAATTAAGACCAAATTTAAAGGACTCCAAATTAAAGTGTGTGTGTGTGTGTGTGTGTGTGTGTGTGTGTGTGTGTGTGTGTGTGTTTTCATGCATACTATAGATTTTCTTGCTGGTGAGGCCTTTTTCTAAGTGGTATTTTTAAAATGAGCATGTGAATGTATGTAATGTGTGCAGACTATTCTCACCCATTATCCACCCTCTCACAGACTGCACGTCTTTCTGTCAGAAATAACCACTTGACCTTGGGAAAGTGTTTTACCCTCTCTAAACCTCAGTTTCCTCACCCGCACAGTGGGGATAATAATAGCACCTGCATCACAGGGCTATTTTTGAAGATTATACATACTTAGAATACTACTTGTCATTTAGTAACTGCACAATAAATGTTACCTGCTCTCATCATTAATCATCATTATTTTCTCTGTCTCCTAATACTCAGCATTTAAAATATATTTTTAATTTATCTTGATAAATTCTGATCTGTCTCCTAAAATGCAAGTATGAGTGACTAAAACCTAGTATTTTTTTTTTCCTCAAGGAACTTTTGTCCTTCTTACCCCAACCCCAGCAATGTCCAACAATACTACTTAATTTTCTTGCTATGAATCTCATGAAGAAAATAGTCTATTAACCTTTCCATTTCAATTGCTATAAGACAATAGCAAACTGAAGAAAGATTTTTAATATATTATATAATTTGGTGAGAAAATAATTTTTACAGTGTCATATTCCAAGTGTTCCAGAAAGCAAACCACAATGATGAATGCTGCATTGAATACAGAATAGTCACACTAAAATTCTAGTAAAAGAAATGAAATTATATAAGATCTAATAGGCATAACAGACACCATCCACACATACACAGGCACACACACACAAAATTATGCACATACAAGCTCCTGCTAATGCTGAGAAGAAACTCTGGCTAAGAAATACAGACCAAATTAGATAAGTGAAATCTCTTGGCTTTGCTGTGAGACTGCCCAACTGCATAAGAAATTTAGTGTCTCCATATAAATCTGGACTGCTGAATTCACAAAGAAGGATCAAAAGTATTAGAACTGACTAATAAGATACGGTTGAAGAAGGATAACAAGGCTCCTGGGGACAAGGGTGATATTGTCAATGAGGCACACACAGCTTGGTACTCACGGGTTTGTGTCAACCAGTTTTAGAACAAAGAGTTGCCTGGTGATTTTAAGATGGAAAGATCAGATCCATTGAAACACAGTACATAGAAGTCAGCTATAATCAAGAACAGTGACCCATTGGTTTAAACATGTACTGCTTCAGAGTGAAAAGAAAAAAAAAAAAAAAAAAAAAAAACTATACACATCTCAGGAATTGAACTACAGATTAATACTTACCGAATCATAATATATAAAGGTATGAATGAGCCCAAGCACTATTTCTAAGACAACATGAGGTTAATATCCTTGTATCTCTAGTTGCATATGTATAGAGATTGTCCACATATGCATGTATGCATACATACATGCAGAACATTACATATTTTATGTACACAGAGAGATGGACATCTGTATACAAAAAAATCAATATTGTCAGTATTCAGGATGCCTACAACATAGTGAGCATGACTTGTTTAGATTTTAATGTACTCATTAGAGTTGACACATTAAATTTACAAGTCCTTGCGCGTGTATTACTCAGCAGATCTTAATACAGACAGGAATCTTTTTCTCTTCTAATAAATCATGTATTTTTAATTTTCATTCATAGCTCAATATCCCACAAAACCTTAGATTTTTCAAATAGATTTAAAAAGCTCAAATTATTCTGACACGATTTTAAATATTAAAAATAATTCAACATCTGATCAAAACATGTACCCATAAGACTGGGTACATTTAAAAAGTTGTACCCTGCAACTTTTTAAATGACTTAAAAGTTTTCCAATCTGACAAAAGATAATAGAGGATGGTAAACAACCAAGTCATGTCAGTTCTAATGCCAGTGTAGCTATCCTCGTTTCTGCTCCTAGCCATACTCTTGGGTCTTTTGGGTAACCTTTAAATATCCTCCCTGCCTCTAATTCCAGCTTACTTCCATCCATTCCTCCTACTGCTGCCACAATATTCTACTTGGCAAATGTCTTCCCTAATTAAAAGTATTTGTTGGTTCTCCATAAAAGCTCGTCTTTTATGACTGGCTTCCATCCATCCTTCTGGCATCCTCTCCTACTGCTCTTTCAAACACAACAAGCCCAAGCCATAACAAGACTTTTGCCACTCTCAGAGGATGCAAAATTTACTCCTGCCTCAAATGTCATTCTGTATGCTGTCTTCTCTGACTGAACTGAGCCTTTCCTATGCCTACTTGTTAAACTTCTCCCTTCTTTTTTATTACAGTTCAGCATCACCTTCTCTACAGGGTGTTCCTCGATTTTCCCCACACCATCTCCCCTCACCCAGCAGAGTATCAACTCCCTCCCCACTCCTTATTTTTTTCTATATTCTTCTATTAAAAGACTTCCTATGTTTCACTATCTTTATGTGTGTGCCTTCTATTATACTGGGTAGGGTAGGCACCACGTTATTTTCCCTGATGCCTAGAATATAGTGAAAGAGGCAATGGGATGTGACAAACCTGTGTTTAATGCACAGTTGTACAACCTTGAGTAAACTATACAATTGTACAGGCTTTTAGTTTTTCAGGAATGAGGTGGAGGAAACATTATGTACAATAGCTAGGGTTGTGAAAATTAAAATATGCTATACTTAATGTATAACAGGCATGCCATAAACAGTAATAACCAGTATGTTTTGGTACATACTAACAATATCTATTTGTTAATGAATGAAAGAGTACATGAATATACGAACTGTACCTCTCTGTTGGATATTTTAAGTTGGAAATAATTTTCATCATATCTGACCAAGCACAAATGGTAGAACATTTCCTTTCTTTTCTTCAACCAACAATGATAGGTGGTGGATGGGTATCATCTGAATCGGAGAGATTTCATCCATTCATATGTCCATTTAATCCTGTTTTTAGTTTCACTTCAAGTTCTGTGATAAAATCACCGCTTTTAATGGAGATGTTCTGACGAGCCTGGTGTAAATACTGGCCCAATTTTTAGATAAGGCCTTTAAGTCAGTAAATATGACTATGAAGCTTCTTGTTAAGTATTTCCCAATGTATGCACTTCATTTTCTAATCATCTCATTTCTATCATACATTCATCCAACAAATATTTACTAAACACCTATTATGTGTCTGGCACCTTTCTAAGTTCTTGAGCGCGAGAATAGGCACACTTTTTCTTAAAGAACCAGATGGTAAATATTTTAGGTCTATGGTCCACATGGTGTCTGTCACAACTCCCTTTACAGCAGTAGCACAAAAACTTCCTTAGACAACACATAAACAAATGGGTGTGGCTGTGTTCCCGTAAAACTGTATTTATAAAAACAGACAGTGGGCCATAGTTTGCAGACTCCTATACCCGAGCTCCAGGGCCTATCAAGACAGACAGGACTTCTAACACTCTACTGGAAGAGAAACACAATAAACACATAAGTAAGAACATCATGAGCGCTCTTTAAAGAATTAAATCTGGAGATGCCATAGAGATTGACTAGGTGGCTACCATAGATCAAGTTGTCAGGAATATCCTCTCTGAAGAACTGTATTTTAAACTGGGATTTTAAAGACAACTAGCCATGGAAATATTAATATAAAGCATTTTAATAAACCAGTAGACACAATGATATTGACCAATAGGAAATACCTAGATATCAACATGATGGTATTACGATCTAGTATGATACTGCAAGGACAAACTCTCCATATCAAAATATCCTGCAATAACAAAACATCCAAACAGATACAGATGGCACAAAAGAGTATTGTGACAGATCACAGTTTCAATTTTTTACTGTAATTGATATCCTAGAAAGAAAAAGGTCTAACTCCAGCATATTTAATCGTTTTTTAAAAATCATTATTTAATAATTCTTCATTAGGCTCTTAAAATTCAATTTCAAGTAAGTTGTGATTTTTTTTTATTTTGCATAACAAGTTCATTTTTTTAAAAAGGCATATAGACAATAAACAAAGTAAATAATCAGATCTTAACTTCTGTCCTAGAATTGTTCTGTTAAGTTCTAGTCTGTGAGTAACAACAACAGTGATCACTATTTTTGAAGATACTTTGAGTCTGAGAAGACACATAGATAAAGCATCTAAATCAAATTTTGCTTTGCATAACAGACCCTATGAGTGACACCTGCCTATCAGAAACGAAGCAAATGTTTTGAGGGGCAGGGGAGAAGGAGTGGTCACAAAAGATTTTCTGAAAGAGGTGATAAGCAGTTTTAAAGAAAGGGCAGAGAGGTAGCAGAAGGACCGCATGCCTGATCCAGTGAACCTGCTGTACAGGCACAAAGGCAGAAATAGACATAGGGCATTCTGGGAGTTGAACATTATTCAAAATGGCTGAACGGATGAGGAATGTGGGGCAATTGCAGGGATGTTATTAGATAGACATGATTATAATAATCTAGGAATACTAAAGTTAAAATAATTATTCTGAGAATTACAGAAGGCCATAGTAAGCTGAAGTATGAAATCACCATATCTGCAAAAGCCAGCCAGATGTGAATAGAGAAGAGAGAAAGCAGGTACAGTCAGACTGGTGAAGAGTAATACCATTCTGAACTAAAACAGCGGTGGTGGATATAGAGAGTGGAAAGAGATTAAAAAGATGTTGAGAAAAAATCTACAGGCCACGGTAACAAACGTGGGAAAGGAGAAAACAGGAAGCATGGTTTTCTGGCTTGGGTTCTTAGTGTTATTAACAAAGATATGAACATTGGAAGAGAGGTACACTTGGGGACAACAGTGATACATTCAATTTTGAACATAACGTGAGGTGCTTCTGAGATATCCATTAAACTGCGTTGTTTAAAAAAGGCAATTAGAGTAGTCAATCTGCATCTTAGCCATGAAATGTATATGGAAGAATCAGATTTTGGAATCGTGTTTCAGTGACAACTCAGAATATTGCTTGACTAAAATTATCACTAAAATGACACCAATAATGTCTATGAATCCTCAGGTTAAAGAGGCAAGCAAGGCCGGGTCCAGTGGCTCATGCAGGTAATCCCAACACTTTGGGAGGCCGAGGCAGACAGATCACTTGAGGTCAGGAGTTCAAGACCAGCCTGGCCAACATGGTGAAACCCTATCTCTACTAAAAATACAAAAATTACTCGGGCATGGTGGCATGCGCCTATAGTCCCAGCTACTTGGGAGGCTGAGGCAGGAGAATGACTTGAACCCACGAGGCAGTGGTTGCAGTGAGCCGAGGTTGCAGTGAGCCGAGGTTGCAATAAGCCGAGATTGCGCAACTGCTCTCCAGCCTGGGTGACAGAGCAAGACTTTGTCTAAAAAATAAAAAAATAAAAAATAAAGAAGCAAGAAATAGGTATCAGATAGAAGTTGCTAAGAGGAAGCAATGTAGACCCAACTCTCACAAGCAAAAACATAATTTCCCATTAAAAAGTGATCAGTGACTGGTACACTTTAACATTGTTTTCATTTAACTATAATGGCAAAATGTGCCTTTTGCATTAAAATAAATGTACTGATTATAAATTCCATGTATCTATATAAAACTCACTCTATCAAGAAGAGATAATATGAAGGATATTGAAACCAATAAAAACCCATTATTTTCTAATGCATTTTTTTATTTGCCTTTTTCAAAATCGTTATTGATGTAAATCACGTACCTAGGGATAGAATGCCTGCATATCTTGTATGTACAGCACTTTGACTAATGGTTGCTGTGCACTTAGAGAATAAGCAATTTCCCTGCTGCCTCCGTTAGAATGATGAGGTAATCTACTGTGCCTTTACACTTACAACAAGCCTCAAGAGACTGAGGCTTGATGATTACATGGTCTTATAAGGCCATAAAGTTCTACCACAGGAGTCGTATATGTATTATAAAGACACTTCAAATTGCTGAACATAGTCTCCTCACCATCAATGCGTGACTCTTCTGCAATTCACTTGCACCTCTGGCTTTCTGAAATGATTTAAAACTGCATCAGAACTCAATGCATGCATGCCAACCATCATCATCAGAAGGCAGGTCTGACAAGATTTAATTACTTAGAAACA
Organism: Pongo pygmaeus; assembly: GCF_028885625.2. Classification (NCBI taxonomy): domain Eukaryota; kingdom Metazoa; phylum Chordata; class Mammalia; order Primates; family Hominidae; genus Pongo; species Pongo pygmaeus. Next base: position 96,022,320 of record NC_072379.2, on the reverse strand, counting down.
TATCAGATTTTTAATCCTCAACAATAAAACTATAAATGACTTTTCAGTAAGATGTAATACCAAAAGGCATATTTCTCAAAACAAAATTAGACATGTTAAGAATAAACTCAATTTAATTTTAAACCAGTAGTTATTCTGATGTAAACATTGATGTTATACTGAAGCGAATTTTACCATTCTTCCCAAAACGCATTTGCCTTCATATTGATCTTACTCATGTTTTTAAAAGAATCCTTTACCTTCTTGTCAGTTTGCATTCTGTATCAAACTGACGGAAGCCAAGATCTTTCACATTATTTGTCAGTTTCACTGACCTTTCCAAATATATCTGTAGCAAAGCCTTTTCATTTGTCTGATCCAGTTAAAAATCTTTTATATTCATTCTACTGAGGCATCAGTCTTCAATTTTTCCGTTCCATTCACTATTCCTAGTCGTGACACTTCTAACAATTTGTAGTTAAAATCAAAAGCCTGTACATTTTATTACTGTTTAATATATTCTTTTGTAAATTTTTCTATTTTTAAAATTATATACTCTAAAACAGGTAGCAATACCTTCTTAAACAGGAAGGTAGGAGTGTGTGTGAATCACTGTAGGAACCAGATCATATTATTCTGTTCTCTATGTAAACTGATACATACTTACTACATGTATAATTAATGACATTTATGTAATTTAAAAAGTAGTTCTACATGGACACAGGGAGGGGAACAACACACACTGAGGCCTGTTGGGGGTTAGGGGTAGGGGGAGGGAGAGCATTGGGAATAATAGGTAATGCATGGTGGGCTTAATACCAAGGTAATGGGTTGCATGTTTACCTATGTAACAAATCTGCACATGTACCCTGGAATTTAAAAATAAGAAAAATATATTTCAAAGGAAAAAAAAAATTAGTTCTGATACATCTACACACTGCAAAAACCTTATATAATTTTTTGTGTGTGTGAGGACAGAAAAAAGTGAGTTTTTCAGGCTTTTAGAGATTCCAAATGCAATGAGACTGAATTTACTGTTTGTGTTAGTCTCAAAGGGGCTTTTCCTTAATGCAGATTTATTTTCTTGATTCCAAGGGTATGCCCTGTGATCTTTTCTACTTCTTGAAATGTCTTATTATTTCATATAAAGTTTATTTTAAATTAAAAATCAACTTTGTTATCTAAAATTCACATCCTTTATTAAAATATAATAAATCATTCACAGGTATTATTAGTGTTTTTAGAGCATAAAGATGTGTTCATTAAAATGAAAACTTTCCTGAAACCCCTGGATGTTATTTGTTATGTCCATTTCTAAACAACTTCCTTCTTTCAATTTGTTCAGAATAAGTTGAAATAAATGCTATCGACATCAAAATATAGACTATCAAAGTGCACTTATTTTCTAGCTTAAGAAACTTTTATCTGGAATTTGAATCAATGCCCAGCTTGCTGGAAAGATTTCTATGTATGAAAGATATACATATATGAAGTGTATACACATGTGTATTTATGCCAAGTAAAACAGGGATTTAGTAGAAGATTTGAAATGGTATTCTAAATATTTCAATTTTGAGAATGTTACCCACAAAGGTATATTTTCTTTTAGACCAAGATTGATTTCCTGAACTTTTTAACTTTTTCTTTTTTCTGGCAAATACTTTAATGCTATTTTCTAAGTAGAACTTAGAAATGTTTAATTGTACAAACTTTTGAAATGTACAAATCATAGTAAGACCATAATTTTGTGGATAAACTCTTTGAAATATAATGGAATTAGAATATTTGGCAATATTTCATGCTGAAATCTAGAACTTACTATTTATACCAAACACAAATATAGATACAGATCTGCCAAATGTGTAAATGTCATATTCCTTTATAGACTTTTATCCTGGAGGATTCTTATATAAATAAGATATTATATAAGTAGATTAAATTTGTAGTCACCATACACTAACATAAAATGAAAATCTAAAGAAGAAAACAACTCTGCACGTGTACCAACTGTATATTACCAACAGAATGTGAAGTTTGGAACCAAGTGGGTATTGCTTAGAACAGACTTCTCAACATTCCTGTGCCAAAGTCTCCAATATTATCATTAATATTACAATATAGCAGGTCTACATTTGGCATGGCCAAAGTCTTAGGAGAGCACACAGGTGATGACGGGTGACAAATGCCTTCTACATTATTTACCTAAAATTTCAACAAATGAATGCCAGTAAAATGTTACACGACAGATGGAAGTAATAAGACAAATGAAAATCTAAAAGTTCCAAAGTAAAATTTCCAATATATTTTAAAGTATACTTTATTGATAAATTGAAAATCAGCAAGGCACAAAATAGCCATACGTAGTCCATTGATAACCTCTAATTTATTTTCAGTTTCCATTTAAGTTTTATCTTTTGTGATCTTAATGAAAAATATTTCAATTAAGGTGAGTATAGCAATGCTATAGTTGCAGTAATGGTATTAGAATATGATACATAGTTGCCCATAATGCAAAAATGTCTTATGTCTTATTTTATTGATAGTTTAAAGATGCTTCTTGCCTTTTTTCACCACAACCTACCAATTCAGGTTAAATTCAATCTCTTAATTTGATTTTGGCCTCTAACCTATGATTATAGAGTACATGTTAGTTCAATTATTTTTGTCGTAAATTAAGTGGTGTAATTGTTCCAGTAGGAAAGGTTAACATCACATACTGTGGGTCATAGATTTTGAGTTTTATAAAATGAATCAGAGATATTATTTCAGCATATAAGATTTATGTATTCACGTAATATGTTGATCTGTGGACATGGAAAGGAACAAAAATGTAGATTTAAACTATCAAGAGCCTAAAATCAATTTCTCCTCCAACCTCCTAAGAGAGTAAGCTGTGGGTACTTGTTTTCCCTAACCTGTCACTGTTTTAAAATCCGGATTAAAGAGAAAAAGGATCGAAGATTGAAAATAAGAGAAGGGAAGTAACAGTTATATTGTGCAGCTCCTGAAAATCTGATTGAGAAAGGTTTTAAGACTTGAAAAAATTAAGCTTTAAAATTTATTTTAGAGATAAAACTTTTAGATAAAAATTTTGATTTTTAAACATCTTGGGGAAAAAAATCCTGAGAAGCAGAGGAAGCCAGATTTAAATCAATTCATTAGTAATCTTATAAATAGAAGGATGATACAAAGATAAGTAAATGAGTAATATTTCAGGAAGATTTAAGTTGAAATACCATAATATATTTGTTGTGTGTATTTGAGATACATATATACATATGCATATATACATATATACACACACACACACACACATATATAATTTATGTAGGTAAAAACATCAAAGTAGTTGGTTTGTTGCTGTTTTTCACTCATCCTACAACCCAACTGTTTGTTGCTGGTGGAATTCAGGTGTGGAAAATGGGGCAGTCTCTGCAGTATGTTTTCATTCAACAAAGGAACTTAGACTGATGGAGATTGCATCTACATGGTCGTGGGGAAGAAAGAGAGTTCCAGAGGGCCCTGTGCTGACAAGTCATACACGTCACTTCCACCTATAACCAACGGAAAAACGCCAACCACACATTACCACCCTGCGGCAGGTTAGAAAGGTGCATAATCCTATGTGTCTAAAGGAGAGATTCAGATTCCTTTGAGCAATGAAGTGTCTACTAAGCCTTGTCACAGCACAAAACACTAAGATGTATTCATGAAATGATTATTTTTAACTTCATTACAGACATAACTTATATACTAGAAAATCCATGACTTTTAATAATTATTTATGTGGATGAACAAAAGAGGAACAACTTGGCCAGGCGCTTGGGCTCATGCTTGTAATCCCAGCACTTTGGGAGGCTAAGGCGGGCGGATCACTTGAGGGCACCAGTTCGAGACAAGCCTGGCCAACATGGTGAAACCCCATCTCTACTAAAAATACAAAAATTAGCTGGGCGTGGTGGCAGGTGCCTGTAATCCCAGCTACTCAGGAGGCTGAGGGAAGAGAATCGCGTGAACCAGGAGGTGGAGGTTGCAGTGAGCTACTGCACTCCAGCCTGGGTGACAGAACCAGACTCCGTTTCAAAAAATAAGGAATAATCTAACAAAAAACAGAAAGTCTGGAATGTGTTTAGAATTACCCATGTTGTTCTAAATGAAGCAAAAGGTCTATTTTAATTAAGAGAGGAGAAAAGATTATGTGTTGAAAGTCTTGAAAGGCAGAGAAAGGAATATTATAACACTGTGGTTATGGCATTTTTTTACATACAGTCCTAATGGCTACTTTTGTACATAATTCTTAATGTCGAGTTTTACCGAAGTACTATAATACTCGATAAGACACATGAATACCAGTTACTCAAATTTACATTTTATGTTAATTTTTTTATTATTCGTATAAGTTAATGCCAGTTATCAAATTAGATGCTTGCCAAATAAACGTTTGTGTGTGTATATACATATATATATTCAGATTTTGATAGAATGCATAAAAATAGAAGTCAATTTTAATCTTAGCACATCCTTTCTGAGAAAACTAAAAACAGTATATTTAATGCCCTATGAGTAAAATATATTTAACTCCCCAACCCGAATATGTATAGTTAATTCCACTGATCCATAAGAACTGGCTTTATTGTGGCAAAATGATAGTTTTTATTATTGTATTTTCATAAACTTAACTGAACTTTAAATATTTAAAATATTATAAACAAAAAATATATTTTATTACACACAGAGGGTGGCTGCATATTAATAACTTGAAGGCCATCAAAGTGAATAATTTCATATTCAAATTTTCAGATTTAGTCTATTCATTAAAATATAAACCATCTCAAAATCAGCTACTAAAATTTATATTCACAAGCTACTTAGAATACTGTAATATTTGTGCTAAAAGAACCATGAAAAGAATCTAATTAATATAATTAAATTAATTTGCATTTGAGCAAATTTAATTAATTGTATAATTCATCACGTTTTCAGTTATTTTAATACTGACTTTTTTAATTTAATGAACAAATGAATGAAACGAGGATGTTTATATGTACACAATTCCATGTTCAAGAACTTGTATTAATAGTAGATGACAACATTCTCATTAGACGGATGAAACAAAATAATTTATACTTGTTTTCTTATGAAAATGCAGCATACTGATAAATAAAATTAGATTGATTTTGGTTTAACCATCATCTAAGAGTGATCTAGTCACCTCATACATGTTTTCTTTTAATCCTCATTACAGTCCTTTGAGGTATTATTATAAATATTATATTCTTATGAAAGACAACTTTGTCATACTATTTTTGCTTAAGGACTGTTTATTTGAATGTTCACTGAATATCACCGTTTTCCTTTTATAGTTTAAAAATTTCATTTCTTACCCCTTATTTTTGGAACTATTTCACTTATGTTTAAAAAGGCTATCCAATTCGCACTATATTACTTCTTCCCTAACTTTTCCACTCTTAAAAGCCTTTGAGGAATCTTCAAAAGCAACCCACAACATCCTTTAAAAAATAAGTATGAGACAATCAACTAATAGAGTAAATGTGAACTCCTATGTGAAAATTTTAACAGTATGATATGATTTAAGAACACATGTTGTAATTGAAGTGATACGACTACAATATATCACTAGTATTCTTCATTAAAATGATTATATATAACACTTGCATGGTCTTTTAAAATTATAGATGACTGCCTTTCAATTATACCATCTGGACATTAGAGGGAAGATTCTATTTCTCAAAATATTCTTGGAAATCCTTATTTTGAATTATACTTGAAATTGATGACAAATATTTTGGACCCTTCAGGAATTATCTTACCTTTCAAACAGCTATAACTCCTCTAGAATTAAGTCCGATGAAAAACACTGTCTTATTCTTTTTAAAATATGGTAATTATTATTTTCCCTAGACTAAAAAACTGATACTGAAGGTAATTTCAAAGGAGAATTGTAAGGTTAAAATACCAGAAATAGCATATATGCAAAATTATTGTGTCAATCTTATTCTCATTTAAAATACTAAGAGAAAATGATTTTATATAATTTAAAACTTGGTTAATTTGAGAATACACAAACTGTTAATAATGAATGACAAATACAGAGGATAATCAATTTTATCCATTTACCCTTCTATTACAAATGAGAAAATGTTGGTTATATATCCTAGAAAATTAATCAAACCAGTTTTTTTGTTTGTTTGTTTTGTTTTTTTTTTAGCTTTGAGGTGGAGCTGAAAATTCATGACAGTCACAAATTAAATTATTCTGGAATTAAGATTTTCTCCTCCAGGTCAAAAAATTCCTCTGACTTATAAAAGGTGTAGATTAAATAGAGGAGCCATTTTGAGTATAAATAATACTATCTCCATACAAAATTTGTTTCTTTCAAATATGAAGCCTTCCACCAACTGCCTGTATGACTCATCTGGGGACTTCTGCTCTATACTCAAAGTGGCTTAGTCACTGCCAATGTATTTCCATATGAGGGATGGTGATTACTAAGAAAATATAGAAACAACAACTGATCTTCACAGACTTGGAAGTGTAGTAATGGCACACTTCTTCAATCACATGGCAATCTAGATGAATACAAGATAATAACTGGCCCCAGTGTCCATGACGCCTACATGAACATCCACACATGTTCCAGTGACTGTCATTTGAAAGAAGCAAGCAAAAACAGAACCACCTTTTTGGAAGACTGAAAACAATATTAGCAAGGCTTTTAGTACTATTTTATGATACTCTATAACTCAGGTAGTATTTTTTTAAAATAACATTATTCATTAAACTAAAATTTACATATAACTTTATTTGATCTAATGGCAAATGTTGACTAAATCCAATCTGAATGTTTGTGTATCTCATAACCCAGTGTTTTTAAAGTCTGATCTTTGAATTTTGAGACAAAATAAACAAGAAATCTTTATAGTCCATTTAAAAATCTTTGTTTTAATAAAATTTTAGAAATATCTTTTAAGTTTTTATTATTATTATTATTATACTTTAAGTTGTAGGGTACATGTGCACAATGTGCAGGTTAGTTCCATATGTATACATGTGCCATGCTGGTGTGCTGCACCCATTAACTCGCCATTTAGCATTAGGTATATCTCCTAATGCTATCCCTCCCCCCTCCCCCCACCCCACAACAGTCCCCAGAGTGTGATGTTCCCCTTCCTGCGTCCATGTGTTCTCATTGTTCAATTTCCATCTATGAGTGAGAACATGCGGTGTTTAGTTTTTGTCCTTGCGATAGTTTACTGAGAAATATCTTTTAAATGCCTTTCTACCTCTAGGGAGAAATCGAGTAAGATTTTATCCATGAAGTCAAATGCCAAATGATTAAAAAATCCTCATCTCTAATTCCAGACCCCCATTTTTTTTTTCCAGTTGTCAATCCCTTTTTAATTTGCTGTGAACAATACTGTCAGCCTGTTTTGGAAGCTATTTTAATTTAAGATTATCTCTCTTCTTCAACCTTTGAATGGCCTGTCATTTGTTATACCCATCATAAAAGCTAGCCAAGTGCACTTCTGATTTCCAGCTGTCAATTTATAGAGGCACTGAATTTTGCACACATTCTTTTTCATGTCTTCCCTCTGGGTTTCCTTTTAATTTTTTTTTAAACAGTAAATTTTTATTTGTATTCCCTACTAAACAGTAGGAAAAAGCAATAACTGGATTTTTTACAAATCCCTGAATATTCTTATTCCATAATAGACTAAAAAAAGTCACAATATTTTCTTTATACATTGTGCCTAGGTAAGTGTGAAAACCAAATGGAAATGAAGAAAATCTAGTATTGTAAAATACTTGAGCTCCTTCTTAAGAAAAGGCACTGAGAAATATCAGCTCCGAGAAGTACTTGTGGAAAAATTTATGATATGATATTCCTTTCTGACTTATACGCACACACTAGACAGTGTGCTAGGATTTATGTGATCTACATGTGGGCATTGTTCTCCTAATTAGATAGAAAACATGGGTTCAATACCAAGATTAACCATATATGCTGTCACAGATTCTTGAAAACTTCAAGTACTCTTAACTCACTGAATGTCTTCCATGAGGCTTTCCTAAGAACAGCAGAATTTCCTTTGGCTGTTTCTTATATATTTAGCCAAATATATAACATGAGATAAATTTGTAATGAAATATAGTACAAGACATACAGAGTAAAACATTAAAAACTATCCAACATTTTATGCCCTGATTTTGGCAGACTTAGTAGCGTCTGCTAAGGCTGGCACGAAGCATGTAAGATTCAATCATTCTCCTGTAGTATCCTAGGTAGTTCTGGGGAGCAAATCCAAAATGCTCCCAGGGTCATGGAAGGAACGGGCAGGAAGTTTTCACATACAACAGAGATGTGTGTTGCCTGGGTCAAGGGAACCAGAGAAAAACAGAAATCCAAAACGAAGAGTCAGCATAAACTAGCTACAAGGCCCGCCATCTACCCAGCCCTGCCCTGAGTTATCTAGACAGGTAACAACCAACCATCCTTGTTCTTCCCTTCCTCTCTCCGCTTCTCCCTAGTTTGGGTAAAATTCAAACAGCAGCTATGAAAGCTCAGGCTCCACTGAAGGCTTCCATTAGTTCTTCACTAAGGTAGGGAAGAGGAGTTAACACTAACTCGAATTTGGAAATTTCACTATTACAATGAAAATAAACTTTTAATTTTTTTTTTTTTTTGAGACAAAGTCTGGCTCTGTCACCCAGGCTGGAATGCAGTGGCACGATCTCAGCTCACCGCAACCTCCACCTCCCAGGTTCAAGCCATTCTCCTGCCTCAGCCTCCCGAGTAGCTGGGATTATAAGCACACATCACCACACCTGGCTAAGTTTTGTATTTTTAGTAGAGGCAGGGTTTCACCATGTTGGCCAGGCTGGTTTCGAACTCCTGACCTCAGATGATCCGCCTGCCTCTGCCTCCCAAAGTACTGGGATTATAGGCATTAGCGTCCGCACCCAGCCGGAATTTCTTAATTGAGACATTTTTATTGAGATTGTTTTTATGTCTAAAGGTAATCTAGATCATTTTGTTATTTTGAATCTCCAGGGAAGTCATCCTTATCCAGGGTCACTCACTGAAAAGCTTTAATAGGCTATCAAAATAAAGTTGGATTTTCACAACAAACCACATGTCACATTTGTACAAAGTGATTCATGCAGAAAGCAAAGTGAGTTATAAATGGTATCAAATTTAGAATATGCCCATTTCTTAATATACAGCTATCTGAAAAAGTGATTATGTGAATTAACTGAAACATACTTGTGAGAGGTAAATGTTACATAGTCACATACATATATGAAAAATATTGGGTAAAACAAATTTTGTTTATTCCTAGCAGAATTTCTTTGACCTTTTAAGGGTTAATGTGTACTATGAACCCCCAAAGAAGTAGCTATAAATATAGCTACCTACAGATATCCTCATATCTGCATGTACTCAATGAAAGAGGATTCCTCTTCGTCGCAGAAGGCCACCAACCCTTTCAGATTGAGGCCCGCTTTTGTGACCTCATTTAATCCTTATTACTTCTTAAAGTCCCTACCTCCAAGTATCACATCACATTGGAGGTTAGAGCTTCAACGTATAAATTGGGGATGGAGGGAACACAATTCAGTCTAAAGCAATTTACAATATCTATAAAGCTATTACTAATTGGTCTGTTGTTCTGTAATCTGAAATGAATTAAAAAACCACTATCTATATGATCATAAGAATACTGTATCTTTGGCATTTGGGTTGATAAGTAGTCAATATTCTCTTATCAGAAAGTCAATAGTATATTGTTCTTTATAAATATGCATGTATTACATAAATCTTAGTTTAAAAAAGATAGTGAAAGTAAAGGCCAACTTTACCTCAGAAGTAGAATTGTTTCTCTTTGTGCCAAACGTATTAATTATGGTCAAATTACCCTAGCTTAAAATTTATATTCTCTAACTCAGGCTTGTCCTCAATGTCTTATGATGTTCTTACCATTTCCCTGCTCGCTCCTAATGAGAAACAATGGTAATTATGTAAGCTAATCACTTTATTACAATAGACGATCACTTTGTTACAGAATCAATTGTACTTTTTAAAAAGTGCCCTTTCTTAGCACTTAATCAGATTTCTGGTTGCATGAGTCAGAATCAAGACTTTATAATTTAAGTAGCACTTTAAAAGAAAAAAGGAAAAGCTACTCTGCTAATATCAGAACCATGACAACATTTTACTGAAAGTTCTTTAAAAACATTCACTTTTTTAGTCATTTAACATACAACTCTATATATTATATATAATGATGTACTTTCCAGAATTAAAGAACCCTTTTTTTCGTAAATTATCTGGTTTTAAAAAATCAATAAACACAAAACTTAAGAATGCCCTACTGATGAAAACTCTTTTATGATTCTATTGTGATCCAGATTCACACTTGTGACAAATACCAAGCATAGAAAACAATTACCCTGAAAAATACCAGTGGGTTGGAAGTGTAGTGGATTTTTCAGCTCTTCATCTGAGCACTAGATATGTTAGGAAATTTGTCACGGTGAGGATATTCATATACGGCAGCTCATGTAAATCATGTCCTGTTAGACTAATCAGCAATTTTAAGAAGAATGAGTCACCATCCTGTAAAACTTAGAACAATTGTTTGAAAGCCTGTTTTGATTTCTACCATGGTAATAATGAAACTATCAAATAAAAATATTTTTTGGAATTATTTGATTGTTGTTCATGAAACAAGTTTGGTATGGTTTAGATTTGAGGAACATGGTAATATTTTGAATTAGTGAGAAAAATTTTTCCGTTGTATTCATCTTAACTTTGCTATTTGGGGATTTAAAAATAGGAAGACGGAAGCATTTCCTATTAGATAGATTCCTTACATTAGTTACTGCATGCAATCCTCACTGCACCCTAACAAGGTATATTCACCTCCTTTGATTGTAAAGAAGTTGAATATGTAATTCAGCGATAAAGCCAGGATTTGCATCCACTTCTGTTAGGTCCTGTATTCTTGTCCATGATCCATAGCTGAAACTTGATGAAGTGAATGACGTTGTTTTTTACTCCAGGATTGTACATGTTTAAAATTCTAGCGTTTAGAGGCTCAGATTTTTTAATATAAATGTGTTATTTCAGCCTACCTGTCCATCATACCTCCGGTTCTTACACCTTTTATGCCTATTCTCATCAACATAGTATCCAATGTCCACAACTTTTTGATAAAGATGGAAAAGATTACATAATTCTTCCTCCAGAAAACATCCCACAGCTTTCCGTTTATGTTATGGATGGGATGTTTGTATACTCCCAAAATTCATATGTTGAAGCCCTAACCACCAATGTGATATCATCAGGAGATGGGGCCTTTGGGAGGTAATTTCCATGAGGTCATGAGGGTGGAGCACCTACAATAGGATTTGTGGCCTCATGAGAAAACAGAGCTTGCTCTCTCTCTCTGCTAGTGCAGAAGAGGTCATGTGAGGACACACTGAGAAGACCCAGGAAGAAAATTCTTACTGGGCACCAACCCGCACCTTGATCTTGGACTTCCTAGCCTCCAAAACTGTAAGAAATACACGTCTGTTATTTTAGCCTATCTGTCTGAGATAATTAAGACAATCTCAAAGTAAATATCAGAGTCTTTGCAATCATCCATAGGGCTATGGCTGACATGGTGTCTGCTGCTACCCCTGCTCCCCATTCCCTTGCTAACTCTGCTCTGGCCACATTGGTCTCCCTGCTGATTATGAGCCCACCATGCTCCTGCCTGAAGATCTTTGAGTTTTCTGTTTCCATGGCCACAGCCTTCTTACACAGGTGATTTTTATGGCTCACGTGCTCACAAACTACAGACTTCAATTACAATATTGCCTTAGGCACAAGGCCGTCTCTATCTACCCATTAAAAAATTTCACTCTTCTCTCTTAACCCAGGCACTATCTTTAACCTCTTCTCTATTTTTATTGAGAGCACTCATTACACTATGATATACACTATTATTTTAATTGTTTGTTTTATACTCCACTCCCCTCCAATAGAATGCAGGCTCCATGAGTACAGAGATTTTTGACCATTTAGTCAGTGCTATATTCCCATTATCTGGAAAAGTACATGACATGCTAGGTCCTTAATAAGTATTTGCTAAATGAAGAAATGTGTTAAAGGCAAAATAAAGAGAACATTTAATATTTTTCATTCCTATGATATATATTTTAACATACATATATATTTGAAGTTAGTTTTAATTAGTAAAATTTCACTTGATGATTGACTGCTTCTGAGGTAATTAAATGATAATACCATGTCTAAAAAAGCTATTTTCCTAGTTATGATGAACTTTTCCTTGACAGATATAGATATATATAGATATATATAGATATATATTTTTTTTTTTTGGAGACAAGGTCTCACTCTGTCACCCAGACTGGAGTGCAGTGGCACGACCATAACTCACTGAAACCTCTGCCTCCTGGGCTCAAGTGAGCCTCCAACCTCTGCCTTCCAAGGAGCTGGGACTATAGGCGCATGCCACCACCCAAGGCTATTTTTAAAATTTGTTTAGAGAGACAGAGTTTCACTGTGTTGCCCAGGCCAGTCCCTAACTCCTGGGCTCAATCAATCCGCCCACTTTGGTCTCCCAAAGTGCTGGGATTACAGGCATGAGTCACCACATCAGGAGGAGCTTTCTATTCCAATAAAAGATAGTCAGTAACATTTTTTATTAAGCTATAATTACAAAATACATATTTTTTAACACATATAAATATAATCCATATTATTTTGTTATTGAAATCACAGAACAAATGTGATTTACTTTCTAACATATTGTTTTTTAAACTAATCCATCAATAAATCAAAATATTTGTTAAATAAAATATGCCAAATACAGGTCAAAATATTGTACACTTCCAAGTTAACTAATATATATCAACTACTATAATCAATATAGTTTGAAAGAAGATAATATTTCAGAAACAAAAACATTATAAGAAAAAATAAATATTAACCCTATGGTTTCTGCCTAATATCATTTTTCATTAACTTCTTAAAAATCCACTTTGGTTATAAACAAATTACATCCTAAGTAATCTACCCTACACATATTAATCATTGTAAGTAACATCAAATAATCATGTATCTCTCGTGGACTGCATTTCCTTTAAATCATCTGTTATCCAAAGAATAATTTCACTCTTTAATTTCAGTATTTTAAAGTTGCTCTCACATCTTCTCATTATTTCAAAGCTAATTACAAAGAATAACATTATACATCAGAACTGAATAGTCTACCAAAACCATGAACAAGTTTCCCCTCTTACAAAATATATTTGATGAAGCAGTATGATAAGCTAGTATCACTCCACTGAAATATTTTCACTGAGACTATAATTTTCTCAAAAATATGCAGATATAGACTTTAGAGCACAACTATTCCATCTGAATCAAGCCTTTTGCCCAAGAACACCAAACACGTTAAGGAAGCATTGTTTTCTTCTGCCTTTTATACAACTATCAGATCTATGAATTTAGCCTGATTTATGTAGAGCATGACAGTCAACTTGAATACTAACTTTTTTACTCTGTTAAAGGTATACTACCCACACTGGTATTTGTTGGAGTAACAACAAAATGGACTGTTTACAACAGCTAAATGTAAACTATTAGCAAGTGGTGGACCTATGTTGGAGCAGATTAGTTACTAAAATTTACAGGAGATTATGCAATTGTCGGCAAAGACTGCAAGCACCTTTTTCCTCTGCAATTTTGACACTGACATCATCTAAGATACAGTGGCTATATCTTTTAAGATAACACAATTGAATATCAAGATAAGTTACAAGGATAATGTCAGTGATTATTAGCTTAAATTACAAAAATCAAGTACTTTTAGTAAAGCATATGAGACATCAAAAGAGAATACAACTCATGAAAATTGTCTTCTTTTATCAAAATGAAGATATCTTCATGATAAAAGTATGTTAGGTATTTTTACTTCTAAAATGTAAATGATAATTGCCTTACTTAAATTATAGGGTAAGTATAAGGAAAAAAGTATCTGGTCCCTGGAAGCTTTATGCAAGTTGGAGTTCCTTCCTATTATTTTCCCTTATTAATGTTATTCTTATAGAAATATAATTATATAAAGAACTATCAATACAAATTTCCACTTAAAATAATTATAGAATATTCTATGAAGACAGCCCTACATTGAGTCTAAAGTGATTCAAAAATTAATAAAGTTCTGTGATTAAAAACAAATTAAGTCAGAATATTCAGCCCTTGTTTTTACTAAGTTATATGCTTGTCTTCTATATTTCTAAGCAGATAAATTAGATCTGAAAATTAAGTATGGTTTGGGTGTCCTCTAAAAGAAGAGGAGCAACCAGTGAAATTCTCAAAAATGGAGATTTTGAGATGGGGCTCTAATTAAATACAGTATTTTAAAACTTTAAATATATCATTGAGCAGAAATAATCACATTTCAATTCAAGGGACTTTAAAAAGTAATCACCTTTGTGAAATTAGAACACGAGGTTTCTTATGAGAGTGTAGCTACACAACTGTCTTAAAATGAAAAAGGCTGTTTCCTTCAGTTAAGCCTTCAATTAAAGTGCACTTTCATATTCATTAAACTCAGAAGCCTAGAACAATCCTCTAAATCGGATATGTTCCCACATACCGCATGAAGAATACTGGTAATCATTAAATTTTCCAGATCTTGTGGACATTTCTGATTTTATTCCTGTCATTTATTCATGCAGCTTATAACATTGGATATGAATTTTAAAGGAGTACAGGCCAGGAAAGGTTAGAGTCTTACTGATGAGATTTCAGCAAAGAGGAAGATGCCAATATTAAGATGAATGGGACTAAATAAATAATCCAAAGACAGAGCTTCTTTTTCTTTTAGTTATGACATATCCCAAAGAATGCCTATGACTTCTGAAAACATATTAAATATTTTACTGATTCTCAAAATGTTAAGTTGTATTCTCTGAGACTATTAAAATTATCTGTAGCTATTTACAAATAGTTTATTTTAAATTGGAAAGAAAAACATTGTTTATACAAATTAATTTGTATATGTAAATTGTAGCATACTAAGATATATGTATGCCTATGTAAACATTTTTAAAAATTCTTAAAAAAATTTACGTTCAAATTTGTGAGTCAGATTTCATATTTGTTCTAGCATACAACAGATGGATGCTTAAGTTATAAAGTGATTTCAACTAAGTAAAGGAAGCAAAAGAGTAAGAGAATGCAGATTCTAATGCAAAGTATCTTACTGACTCCTGTGGACAATTCTGGCTCACAAATAATCAAACAATAATCTATAAACTTGTCCAGACAATCTGTCTTGACTACCAATACTAGACAGAGGACATTAAAGTAAAGAGGGCCGGCGTGGGGGCTCACGCCTTTAATCCCAGCACTTTGGGAGACCGAGGCGGGTGGATCACGAGGTCAGGAGTTTGAGATCAGCCTGACCAACATGGTGAAACCCTGTCTCTACTAAATACAAAAGAACAAACAAAAAAAATTAGCCGGGCATGGTGGTGCATGCCTGTAATCCTAGCTACTCAGGAGGCTGAAGCAGGATAATTGCTTGAACCCGGGAGGCAGAGGTTGCAGTGAGCTGAGATAGCACCACTGCACTCCAGCCCGGGCGAGGGAGTGAGACTCCGTCCCAGAAAAAAAAAAAAAAAAAAAAAGAGAAAAAGGAAAAAACGAAGTAAAGAGAAAGCAGCTAGTGTTCTGGCCACACCACATTTATTTCAAGCACAGTGGTTTTGGCTTTAACTTCTTTTACACATCAGTCTTCTATGTAAATACATATTGTAAACAAAATGTTCATAGAGCAAAGCTATTAGAAAATCAATGACTTAAAATATCTTGTGGACATTTATAAATTACTAAATTTAGAAAAAGAAAAGCCTCCCAGATATCAACAACACAAAACCCAATCATAAAAGATCTCTAATAAATGAACAACATTCCAGTTGGCTTCAGTTTTCTTCAACACAGTAACGCAGGTTGAAAAGCAGTGCCATAATGTACAGAGTACTGACAAAAAATATTTTGACTCAAAGCTTCTATACCCAGCCAGTTTTTCTTCCAATTGGAATTCAACGGAAAGATACAGAAAGATTATTATTTTGTTGACATATCCAACAAACAACAGGTGATAGATCTGAAACTAAAGTGGAAAATATATTATTCAAAAATTGAGAAACATAACCATATAGCTTAGCATTGTCTGAACAGTTAGAATAATGACAAAAACAATTACAAATATCAAAAGTAACTATAGAAAAATAATACAATGGTCAAAGAAAAAATATTAATATGTGAATCCAAATCCCAAGTGATTTTAAAAAGGGCTTGGAATTAATAGTCTCAGTTGTATTGTAAAGAAGTTAAATTATGTTTAAGGCTCATGTAAAAAGAAACTACACACACACACACACACACACACACATATATACACATACAACGTTTCTATTATACGTAATTATAGGTTTAAAATCATCAAAGAATTGATAGGATAAAAACAGTGGTACTTTTAAAACACTTAAAAGGAGAAACAAAATAAAATAATTTGATCAAAGATAAAATTTGTAATAAAAAGAATCATACATGCATTAAAGTTTGTTTTTAAAACCAATAATCTCAAAGTGAATTAAAAAAAAGCTCATTTACAATGTGAGTCCCTTTACTTAATCTTGTGAGTCTAAATAAACTTTAACAGTAAATAACAACAACAACAAACACTTATATAGCACTTACTATGAGCCTGGCACTATTATGAGAATTTAAATACATTAAACTTGCTTTATCCTCGAAGGACATTTCAGGATACTAACCTTATCTCCATTTTACAGATGAGAAAATGCCTACTCAGAAATTTGAAGGATTTGCCAGAGGAAATAATACTGCTAAAATTTAAATTTGAACACAGGTAGTCTGGTTCCAGAACCCAGGCCATCTGGATGATCTGGATTCCAAATACACTCTACCACGTCTCAATTAAGAGGAATACAAGAAACACGTTCTTTACAATCGCAAGCAGTTCTTTCCCCTTACCCTTTACTATGTGAGAAGGCAGAGAATGAGGTGCAGGATGGGGTGGAGGGATGGGTTAAAGAATAAATAATATGGAAGACCAGGGATATGACTGAACAATTACCCTGTTTCTGGTCACAGTTCATTCTCAGACATGATAGAGCTGTCCTTTGGAAAATTCCTAGTTAGAATTCTCAGGCTCTGCTCTGATTAATGCAAAGCGTGTCTCTAAAAAACAACACCTGCGCAAGCTTCCGCCACTGTTTTCCCAAACACTTTTTTTCCCCCATCCCCTTTTCACAGGGAAGCCTTCTCCAACCAATATTTCCAGTCACTGCTTTTCTGGTTTTTAAGGTCTCTTCCTTTAACCCAGGCACTTCTTTTGGCTGGAAGCCCACAATACATTGAGAGGAAGGTTCTCTTTACCTATATCCTAGGGTAAGGCAGAGAAACATACACAGAGGGGGAGGGAAAAAGAGAGAGACTGACAGACATGAGAAGTCATAAGAACTGGAAAGAATCTAAAACATACAATTTTCTCCCTTTACCCGTTTATGCAAGAATATTTTTGCATGTGTGTATAATATAGCTGCACAGTTTTGGCTTTTGACGAATATATCTATATACTTTGTAAGTTACAGGTGGCAACTGGGAAAGCAGAATTATTTACCAAACATTAAGTTGGAAGGACCACTCCATGGATGCAGGCTGTCCTATAAATATTCGTTTAGTGAGGCTATATTGACATAAACTGTTTATGAAAATCATAAAAAATGATGAGTTCACGTCCTTTGTAGGGACATGGATGAAATTGGAAATCATCATTCTCAGTAAACTATCGCAAGAACAAAAAACCAAACACCGCATATTCTCACTCATAGGTGGGAATTGAACAATGAGAACACATGGACACAGGAAGGGGAACATCACACTTCGGGGACTGTTGTGGGGTGGGGGGAGGGGGGAGGGATAGCATTGGGAGATATACCTAATGCTAGATGACGAGTTGGTGGGTGCAGTGCACCAGCATGGCACATGTATACATATGTAACTTACCTGCACGTTGCGCACACGTACCATAGAGCCTAAAGTATAATAATAATAATAATAATAATAATAATAAAAAGAAAAAAAAAAGAAAATCAGATTGATTCTTTCAGACAAATCAGGGTTTACCACAGACTCTTATATGACAAACAAAACAATGTCACATTTGCTCTTTTTTTCCACCTCAAACATGGGAAACATAAGACAGGCGAGAGCATGGTATTCCAACAGATGTTAACATTCTTTTACTTACAGCCCTCATAGATGTCAGTAGGAATATGGACTGCTGCATGCTGATAAGATATTTGTCGTCCAAAATTAGCATCTTCAATGAAAACAGGTTTTATCCTCTGGCTGCCTGGCTCACTGTCATTTTTCTCAGGCTATACAGAAAAATAGAATAAACAGAATATTACAATTTTTGCTAACATAAATATTTTCACATGCACTTCTTTACTTGCCAAATGCATATTTTTCAAAAAATAAATCTACAAGAATTGTTAAAATATAGTACCTTGATAGCATCGGATACACAAATTTCCATTCAGGTATTAGCATTCACAGTGTATCTTTATTGTATTATTCACATTATAACTAACCGCTCTCCTGATTTTCTCAATGTTGGAGTCATTCAGGATCATCTTTGGGGGACAAGGGAGACCAGACTTCCACACATTTAATACTTATTAAGATGTAAACTTAAAGAATTGGATAGGCCAGGCCCAGTGGCTCATGCCTGTAATCTCAGCACTTTAGGAGGAAGAGGTGGGCAGATCACTTGAGCCCAGGAGGTCTAGATCAGCCCAGGCAACATGGCAACCCCTTGTCTCTATGAAAAATAACAGAAAATTAGCTGGACATGGCAGCACAGGCCTGTAGTCACAGGAGGCTTTAGGTGGAACGATCGCTTGTGCATGGGAGGTTAAGGCTGCAGTGAGCCATGATCACATCACCACACTCTAGCCTGGGCAACAAAGTGAGACCCTGTCTCAAATAAACAAACAGACAGACAAATAAATAAAATAATAAGAAACTGGAGAGGTGCCTTTCAATACAACCTTATATTATCCACTTGAAATAAATTTCACAATTTATTTAACTAAATTTATATTGTGCAGTTGAAAATGATTCTTTGATAAATAATGGTACACGTGACAGAAATAATATGGCAATGAAGGATTATTTTAAATCTCATCCCCTTGCTTTTTGCGTGTTTTTCAGGTATATCAATTTTTGTTTTAAAAAAGAAAGTATACTAGGAAAGAAGTGACCTATTCTAACTCTAAATACAATTAAATCCTAATTTCAACCAATTCGACTCTTGAGGCAGGAATGAAGATCCAATCAATAATGATTCAAGAAAACCCCTCAGGAGTCTCAAGTCAAATATTAATTTTCTATCTATTGGAACTATACTTTTCATACTGAATTACCTTGTTGCCTTCCCCTGGTAACAAACTAAGAATTTCATTCATTTATCCAAAATGCATCTATAACATTTTTTGATATTTGTGTTAAACTTTTTTGTTCAATCAAAATAGGTTTTAACTCTACCATAACTGTATTTGTTTTTAAATGATATGAAGTTTAAAAATTATGAGTTAAGCAAAAGTGAAAAGATAAAAAACCCTATTTGTTTTGGGTGGAAACAGGCAGAGGGAGAAATGAATGGATGTATACCTAGCAAGTGTTACCAGTATTACTCCTGGCTTTTCAATTTTAAGAAACAACTTGTGCTTTCTGGTTTTTCCAATAATACAATGAGAATGTATTATATTTTTGATAAGAATAAAACTATTAAGGTTTAAGTCTTTTCTATTAATATTATAAAGCTTGTCTTACATAAAAATTAATTCTGTTTCCTCTGAATCCTCTCACACTTAACAATTAGCAGTTTTAAATACATCTTATGGAGGCTCTTGCTCTTTTAAATAACCATATAAATGGCTTTTAGAAATAACTTTAAAATAATAACGTACTTCTCAACTTGTAAAATCATGTATCAAGACTCCTTAAGGTACAATTGCTAAACATATTTTAAAAAAGAATAATAGTGCTATTTCCATGGTTCTCCTTTTGTAGTTTATATAAATTAAAATAACTTCATAAAAAGATGAGAATTTCTAAATTGAACTCATTTATTATCTTTAAGCTACTGGAAACTACTGTTCCTTATACCATCATACTCCATGTCTTTACTTATCTTTATATATTATGGCAGTATATATTTAATTGAAATACAGTAAATATTACACACAAAGGAGCTGACTTTTATGAAAAAAGCTACTTAACACAGAATGTCTCATGTAGTAATTAACTATTTCAAATAAATTCTCCCTCTGAAACAAAGAATTCCAGTTCTTCAGATCACATACAAGAAAGAACATCTATGTCTCCTTCCAGTGTTTTTTTTTTTTTCAAAATATATCTTCTGAAGTCTACGGACCACCATATACAAATGTGTACAGAGAAAATGAGCAAGTGGATTCTGAAATATATTCAAATGCATTTGGTAAAACATAACTGACACATGAAATGCATAATTCTCAGACTATTCTTCTCAATATAATTTCAGCTATTAAATAATAGATCAGATCACTCAGAGACAGAGATACAAGCTAATGTTGGATGAGGAGGTCATTCAATTTTACAACCAGTGCAAATTAGCAAATTTAATTTGGAAAGTCACAATGATAATTCTTTGACAGGTACAAAAAGCTCTTGCAAATTTAACATATTTATCTCACCCTTAGAACTGATATTTATAAAAAGCATTGATTTTTAATATTTTGTTTTTTCATGTTAACTTAAAAAATATTCCTACTTATAGCACAATATTCAAAAATTAAAGTCTATATATTTTACCTAAATTGCAATGTAAATTTACTTAACTATTTTGCACAATTCAGATTTGCAAACTGATAAACTTTGCTTGCAATCATACTACGGCTATATTTATGTCCCCAGTTCTGTATTATTTTCGTGTGCCACGAAGTTGTAAAATAATTAGTTGATATAGAATAAAATGGCTCACTAAAACTCTCTATGGAAGTATCACAATTTGTATTTCTATCTCACTAGTAAAGGTGTTAGATCAACAGTCTTCGCTAGGCCCAGTGGCTCATGCCTGTAATCCCAGCACTTTGGGAGGCCTAGGCTGGACAATCACTTGAGGCCAGGAGTTCAAGAACATCCTGGACAACATAGTGATGGCCTCATCTCTACAAAAAATTAAAAAATGAGCCTGGTATGATGGTATGCTCCTATATTTCCAGCTATTCAGGAGGCTGAGGCATGAGGGCCTTGCCCCCCAGGAGTCTGAGGCTGCAATGAGCTATGATTACGCTACTCCACTCTAGCCTGGGTGACAGAATGAGACCGTGTGCGCACACACGTGTGTCTGTGTGAGTGTGTAAGTTCCTGTGTGATGAAACAAGCCTTGCATGCAATTCTCCAATATGCATGTATGTATATTTTCAAATTTCAATCTCTAAATACATCCTGCTTTTTTGTAGTTTTTTTACAGTTGTTATTTACATTAGGGCCTGCAACTTTTATAACATAGATATTACTGATTTTAGAATTTTTTAAAGTCTCAATTATTATTCTCAATATCAATTTTGGATATGTAATATGCCTTAAGGCATGGCATCATAGTCCAATATAAAGCATTATCAAAGATAGGATGTGTTATATTCAAAATGGACTTTCATACAGGCATCAAGTCTGAATATTCTGGTATACTGGGTACTGGATCAATACTATGGATTAAAAAGTAAAGTTTAGGCCAGGCGTGGTGGCTCACACCTGTAATTCCGGCACTTTGGGAGGCCAAGGCAGGTGGATCACGAGGTCAGGAGTTTGAGACCAGCCTGGCCAACATGGTGAAACCCTGTCTCTACTAATAATACAAAAATTAGCCGGGTGTGGTGGCACATGCCTATAGTCCCAGCTACTTGGGAGGCTGAGGCAGGAGAATCACTTGAACCTGGAAGGCAGAGGTTGCAGTGAACCAAGATTGCACCACTGCACTTCAGTCTGGGTGACAGAGCGAGACTCCGTCTCAAAAAAAAAAAAAAAAAAAAAAAAGAATGTTTAAACATTACTTTTTAATATACAGTATTACATTACTCTGTTATGGCTAGTTCAGCATTGGAATTTAAGCATACTGTGCTGCTCTGCTAATTAAAGATTGTTACCAGGTCTGACTCACACAGAGGAAAAGCCTTGTGATTTTTTGTTTGTTTTGTTTTGAATCAGGATCTTGCTCTCTTCCCCAGCCTGGAGTACAGTGGCACAATCATGGCTCACTATACCCTTGAGTTGCCAACCTCCTACCTCAGCCTCCAGAGCTGCTGGGACTACAGGTGCATTCCATCATACCCAGCTAGGTTTTTTAATTTCTATTGTTTAGAGCCAGTGTCTTGCTATGCTGTCCAGGCCGGTCTCAAACTCCTGGCCTCAAATAATCCTCCTGCCTCAGCCTCCTGAGTTGCTGAGATTACAGGTATGAGCCACCACACCCAGCTTGAAAAGCTTCATTTCTGGTAAATCTCTTGGATCAATGAGAATGAAGACTCAACGGAATTGCAGGTGATGATGCCCAAATAAAGAATGAATAGAAAGAGGTGTGGAACTTTCATCCAGTCAGAGTTGTTCTAAGTCAAGTTGGAAGGCCAGGTTGAATATTAAATGATGAATCTAGTACAATAACAATAAGAACATAACTGAGCCTTCTGATTTCATTGATTTAAGCTGCTATTTTGTCCTATGACTTAGAGAAGTATTTGGTAGATGAATAGATTTAGAAAGAGTATGAGTTGGATGACACTGAATATGCACTTAAGGACTTATGTATAATATTTGTACTTTTGTTTTACTGAATCATAACAAAAAATAAAGTTTTGAAATTATGTATTTAATGAATAGAAATATTGTTCTTGCAAAAAACATATGAGCTTAGCTAATATATTTGATGAAGAACAAATTATTTTATGAATTCAGAAGATTATGCCAGTTCTTCAGGTAATAAAAATATTGTAACTCCTTAGATTTACTCCAGAAAAACCATAGCACTGATTCTTCAGAAGCAATTTATTTAACATACTAAGAAAAGAAAGTTTTAAAATTAACAGGAAAAGTAAATTTATAACATCAGTGGCGAAAAGAAAGGTGAAGAAACCATTCTAGTTTTTAAAGATTAGATTCAGTGTAAAGTCTTCATGTATTATTCTACTAATAATTATGAAGTATAAAAGAGAAAAAACAGTCTGAGATATGTAGATTTTGGGGAAAAGTGAAACCACGAAGCAGCTGAAATTGAGCAGTAACAAAAAGAAAGTTAGAAAACACTGTAGGGAATATTAAAACAAAGAATATATAAATTTTCCAAATGACAGTGAAAGATAAATTGGAACTAAATTAAGTTAAAAGGCAATACTGATCCCTGCAATAACTTGTTTATTAAATTTAAAAGACAAAATTGACATTCTTCAAATAAGATGTATTAAAGTCACTGATGAGGATTATAATGATGCATTCAAAAGATTTGAAATACAGAACCTGAGGACATCCTTGAAATAAAATTGATGTAATTTTAGTTTGCATGATGAATAAATTTAGTTTGCATGAATGCCCATGAATTGCCTATCACAGGACCTAGCAGGGAGTAAGGAGAGCCATTAGCAATACAATACAGTTGAGTATGATGGAAAAGAGTTGGGGGCTGATTTACATTCCATATGTAGTATGAAGTTTTCAAATATCCAGCATCAGAAAGGGATGTAATATAGTGCTACAAAAGTATACCCATATCTACACATTATGTCTAAATATGTAACCTATCTTTTGGGAAGACAGTGATATTTATCTTCTGCTCAAGGATTGTAAAAGGCACTATGTGATTTTTACAGAGTCTGAAAGTTCAACATAGCACTCCCCGTGGAAACCATGTAGTAGCATGCATTATATTATAAAAGGAAATGTTTTAAATGAAGCCATTCTACTTCTAAAAAATTAAAAGAATCTTTTTATATTATGATACATAAATACACTTTTTAAAATATTGCCAGGGCAAATGAGGTTTAAAACAACCCCCACCACCTTGAAAGGTACGAAGATCAATGATATTCTCTTGATACCTGAGGCAAAGACTGGCTAAAGTCATACAACTAAGATCTAATTTAAGAGATCAGACAGTAGGACTCCAGGATCCCACCATAAATGCCACTAATCCAGGACGACTGGGAACCCATGTTTAAACCATCTTTGCAAAAGGAGCATGTGCCCAAGTGTGTAAAGCATTAAAAATATATCAGGACAGGCTTGAAAAATTTTGGAAAGCAGCCCCAAAAACATAAGGCAGAATTCTTAGAAGACACTGAGTCTAGTCTACCTTTTTATTGGTTTTATAGTTTCTCCCCCAAGTGATTCCTGAGATGGCTACATTCCATACACAGATGCACACATTAATTTTAAGATATTCATGGTAAACATCACTGGGAATAGTGGATCAGATCAGCAGAAACTTGGGACTCAAAGTTTAACAAGCTTATACATCACCTACGTTTTATTTTACCTACTGCAAGAACACTGTAACCTCACAACTGTCAATGATAAAACTAGTTGGATGAAATATAAGCCAAATGCATCAAAATTAAATACGAAGAGAATAATGGATAGATGTAATACATTCAAATTTTAAATCAAAACTGTCTCCAAAATTTTACCCTTAAGTCTCAATTTACAGCAGCTCCTTCACAGGCCCTCTTCTTCCTCATAGGTGCCCACTGCCCAGGCAGTACAGCACGGTGACACAGTGTTCCAGCTCTGGATCATACAGACTGCACTGCATTGACTTCCCTACTCTGATAAATACAAAATGTGTGGCACTGGACAAGTAGGTTAAGCTCATTAAATTTTACTTGTTTTACCTGAAAAATAAAATAATATATGTGCCACAAAGGGTTCTCATGAATTGTAAATGATACATAAAGTTATAGTAATAGCTAGTATATAATATACATATTTATTCTATACTAGGTAGTAAATATACTAGGTAGTATGATTTAAATGCTACCACTTAGTATAGAATAAGCATATGTATATAAGCATATATCACACAATCAGTATATATATATATATATATATATAAAATATATGCTAGCTATTATTACCCAATCCAAATGTATCACATCAAAAATATTTAAACCGTTTATTTTAGAAGCAAAAAGAACCAAAGCAATTATGGATACAAAGCAATTAATATTCTACCTGTATGCCATCCTATTCAAGGATTCAATATTGGCCAACATCAAAAATTGAAATAAAGATTGCAAACTGTAAGATAATTTTTTAAATGTTAGAAAAGAAACCTATGAGGCAGGAGAATAGGGTTTACAGGCAGGGAACCTAAGGCCAATTCATACTGACTTTCTAGAACTAAATCAAAAGGAAAACTCAACTTTCCACACCCAAGTAACAAAAGGATTAGAGACTACTTCCTTTGCAAAACCCTCCACCCTCTTCCCAGGGCAGAGGCAAAATGGAAAGTACCTCTGATTGGTCCCCTCCCACAACCAATCAGACTGGTCACAGTCTTTATTTGCATAGGGGTATAACTTTGTAACTTCACTTCAGCATCTAATTGGTCCCCTCCAGCTGCCAATCAGACTGACTGCAGGCCAATTCTTCTTGTGTAACTTCATCTTCAGCCTCTGATTGGTCACTTTCTGCAACCAATCAGAATGGTTGTGGGCCACTACTTCATTTACACAGAGTGTAAACCAAGTAAGCAACATGAAACCTCTAGAGTGTATTTAATCTCCAGAAAATTCTATAACTGGAGCTCTTGATCCACTTGCTCAAGCCCACTCCTACTCTATGGAGTGTACTTTTGTTTCAATAAATCTGTGTTTTTTCTTTCATTGCTTTCTGCATTTTATCCAGTTCTTTCTTCAAAATGCCAAGGACCTGGACACCCTCCACCGGTAACACCTAGACTCTGATTCTTTCTTCAATAATTAGATTTCATCACTGTTTGATACTCAAAAGTGTAAAATAAAGGTTACATACTATAAGACAGCTTTTTTAAAAAAAAGCTAGAAAAGAAACCCAGATTTTTCCTTTTCCTTTAATAATTAGATTTCATTGCCGTTTGATGCATATCCCTACTAGCTTATTCTAGAACCAGGTTTATTTATTGCTATAAAGTAAAATATAATCATTAAAGATTGGGCATTGAAAAAGACATTTAGATAAGAGATTATGTTGGAATTAATTTTAATGTAGACAAGACTCTGCTAACAGGAAAATAAATAGCAACATAAATATGCAAGGGAATTCAGCAGACTAGCCAAATGTCCCAGACAGGAGAAATTTTGAACATGATCAATAAAATAAAAAGTAGCAAATAAATCAACTCAATTTAATGACATGGGAATTCTAGGTTGAACTTACTTCATTTGAATTTTAGACAGATCTTGGAATTAGGTTAATAAGGCTTTGTAATGATCTGCTTTCTTTTTGCTTACTCTGGGAATTAAGAAAATAGCACAGTTTGCTGGCACAACTCAAGTCTTCTGAGGAATTTGCTTCACTAATCTTCAGGGAATTTAATGACTTATTGGGTCAGATGTCTTTCGAAACCTAAACTAGGAATCCAAATAAATTTCAAAACTAATGAGAACTTGAATTTGGGTTTTCATAGATAATTGTTACATTGCTAGCTTTTTTTTCCCCCTCAGTTTATTTTAACATCTAATTTTTCTTTAAAATCTGAATAAACAGAGCCAGAAATGATGGCAAGTGCCCGTAGTGCCAGTTACCCAGGAGGCCGAGGTGGGAGGATACCTTGAGGCAGGAGTTTGAGGCCAGTCTGAACAACATAGTGAGACCCTGTCTCTAAAATTAAAAAATAAAATTGAACATATAAAACCTACAATGATATCAAAACAATCTTTCCCGTTTGTGTTTGCATTTTTAAAATGTGTTTTGGGCATTTAACTTTGCTTTGTATTTTGTGCATGCATTATCTTAAGGTTTTCATACAAAGATTAAATTCATCATAATAAAATGAAAAATATCTCAATATAATGCCCTTTCATTATTAACACATTCAGTTACACAAACACGCTCCATTTGACACTAAGATCACTTCCACTTAAATTGTAATGATATTAATAATTAATGTTTTTCAGAATTACATTCATTAACATTTCTAGACTGCTCTATATGATCCAGGAAATGGTCTGTATGTTTTGTATGTGTTAATTTAATCTTTATAATAACTGAGGTTACTATTACTATCACCTCCATTTTATAGACCAAATAAGTAAAAAGCTGAGAGATTATGTGATCTTGCCAATATCACGCAGAAATGGCAGAGCTAAGATTTGAATCTAGCTAGCACTCCAGTATATCTCAATTATCACACTCTATTGCCTCTACTGTATAACAAGGTATACAGCAATTGTACATGTATGCCTTGTTATTTAGAAGAAACAAAAATAGAGTTTCATGTGGAAGTATTTGGAAATAAAACGTTGTCTCTATCTTAAAAGACTTAAGCAACAGATGACATGACTCATTATACTATTTCTCTCTTCTGTATATTTAAAATCTTTTTCCTAATAAAAATAATCTTACATTGAAACATTGTGCTCATTTGAATGATGTAGGCTCTTTGGAAATAAAACTCAACTTTTTTTTAATTAATACTATACATAGAATAAGAAAGTGAAATCCGCCCAATTTCCTCAAAGAATTAATGTCTGCAGTGTTTTTGAATAAACACAAAAATTGACCCAGCTGGTCTTAAAGCTTGAAACTTGTATTTATCTTCTCTGAATTCCTTTCTCAGGAAACCAACCATCAGGCCTCCCAAGGAACTGAAACTCACCAAATCACCACATCCAGCCAATGAGACACCAGACCCCCTACTAATTCCTGTTTTTCCTACATATAGCTACATTTCTTTCATGCTATATAAACCTCCAATTTTAGTCAGTTGAGTAGACAGATTTGAGACTTACTCCCATCTCCTCAGCTGCAACACCCAAATAAAGCTTTCTTCCCTGGCAATATTCTTTGTCTCAGGGACTGGCTTTCTGTGCATCAAGCAATGGACATAGACTGAACCCCTGGTGTTTTGTTAACAGAACTTAGTTCTGATGGAAGAATATAATAAGCCTGAGTTCATGTTTCACAAATATTCACACTTGGAACCAAATATCTTGATACTTACACATCACTTGTAGTAATTACAGACAAATATTCTAACTCCACTGCTTATTCTCCAATTTCAATTAATTTTGGACCTAGGGAAACTACATTGTCTGTTTTAACTCTCCTCTTAGTCCTGATGGCTGTCTCCAGGGACAAAACAGAGAAGATGAGACAACACTGTCCACTGCCACTCTCATCTGCATCCAATCCCATTAGATGAAATTAAGGAAGCAAATGTCTATCTTAAACATTAATTCAAATATCTTCCATAGTAAAAGCTAGCTTTATTATTTCCTGTCTTCATTTTGCTTCCACTAACCTTGAAGCAAAATTAACATTTTCATTTCCACCATGCTTACAATACAGCACCATTTTAAAAGGTGAATGCATCTTCACAAACACTACGAAAATAATATGGGTATAGAAATTTAACAAGCATTATCTCAGCAATTACTGTGTACTATAAAATAAACTATTATTTCTACCTCAAATTGCTAAAAATTTAGTAGAGAAGATCAAACCCTGTACACATATTCTATTGTATAAGGTATTATACCATTAAAGCCAAAAACGCATTACAAGTTGCTTAGAATGCTCATAGGAAGGACTACCATTTGCTACCTACAAAAAAACAAGGAATGCTTAAAGAGAGAGTTATTATTTAAATTGGGTTTTTAAGTAAATCATTCGATTGGAGGAATTGTATGGTATCATGATCAGGTCATTAGCATGATTAGTCATGTTAACATTATCTAGGATAAGTTAACTGGACACAGCAAAGATTTTCTTAAATATCCAGTAAGGCCATATGTGCCTTATATCCTTCCATGAGAATCACGGCTCATCCAATAATTTATCCCAGTTACACCTGCATAGTTTGCTTTGTTTTCTGAGGTTTTTTTTGTTTGTTTTTGAGACACGGTCTCACTATCACCCTGGCTGGAGTGCAGTGGCACAATATCAGCTCACTGCAGCCCCGACCTCCTGGGCTCAAGCAATCCTCCCACCTCAGCCTCCCAAGTAGCTGGGACTACAGGTGCACCCCACCATGCCTGGCTAATTTTAGTATTTTTTTATAGACAGGGTTTCACCACCATATTGCCCAGGCTGGTCTTAAACTCCTGGGCTCAAGTGTTCTGCCTGCCTCAGCCTCCTAAAGTGCTGGGATTACAGGTGTGCACCACAACACCTGGCCGCTACCTGTGTTAAGTTTCAAGAGGAAAATCTGTTTAAATGACTAAAGCCATAATTTTTATATTATACAATCATGAGGAGACATTAATTCTATACTTAATTTCAGCCACTGCTTTACCTAAATCTGGCTGTATTTATTTCATAGCCACAAGGTGAATATAAATAGCATTGATATAAGTAGAGGAACGTAGATAACTATAAAATGCCCTTGAGGAATTGTCTTATACTAGAGTCCTTGAAGAGCATAAACTTCCCCACAAACTGACTAATTCGGATGCAGCTAATAGAAAGCTTTCACTCTAAAGGAAGCATTGATCAACTTTAAATACTTGTTTTACCTTGGAGGCCATGCATCATTATAATGAACAAAATCAATAGATTACACTCAAATGTATCCTTCTTTCTATACAAACATGACCCTGGTGCTACACCAGCCTAATAAACACGAAAGAACAGTAGAAATCAGGAAATTCCAAATTTTGTCCTGATGCCAACATGTACTAATCTCATGACCTTCTTTGTATGATTTACTTCTATTATGAGGCGGCTACTACTTCATCTCTCCTCATATCGCATACTCCTGTCCCCTGCCCCCTCATTCCCCTAAATGCTGGTGTTCTGAGGAGTCTATCTTGTACTGTCTTAAGGTATTTTTTTTTTTTAATGTTGTGTAGATGTGTGAAGCAGGCTGAAAGTAGACAATAAGGAGTAGTGGTATTACAGCAGGCTGGAGAATATGTTATATCCAAAGGTATTCAAATTCATTTTGTTTTTAGCTTTGTGTAAGCATGCCAAAATTTATCTGTAGATGAATCTGGCCTTGCTATATATGTAACTTCACACTTGCTCAGGAAATTTCAGCCACTTGTTTTCAAATTCCCCTCATAAGCTAAACATAAAACTCTATTCTAGGCCACTCTCCTAAGCAACCAAACTAAATACTTAGCTGCCTACTAGAAATCTCCTCTTGAATATCCTTGAGCAAGTTTTTGGTATAAATGTTCTTGACTTTTAAAAATCTTTGTCTGAAACACTGCAGGTCTTCCAAATCTACAATTATATACAGATTTCTTGGCGGACCTGAATGTTTTCTTCCATTAAATCCTTGATGATTATATCTGATACATGTGCTTTGACTTGATCTCTGGGAAGACAGGACTTATGAATACACCTATGAATTCTGACCTTCATATTTATTAACTTTGTTCCCACATTTTTTACTTTTCTGGCATTTGAAGAGTACTTCTCAAACTTATTCTGAGGATTATTGATAAACAGTTCACATTTGTCAAATTTGTTAGTATTTGTCAAATTTGTTAGTTTCTCCAATGAGAATTTTGTTTCAGTGGCTTTCGTTTTGATGGTTTTAGCCTACTTTTTATAGATGATTGACTGGCTCTTTCTTTGGGGACAGTAAGCATACATTCAACGTTGTTTTTCTGCCTGACGTATCTGAAGTAATACTATCTTAGAGAAAAATTTTCCTCTGTGTCTTTAATACTTTACTGTTACTGAATATCTCATGGATTTCTCCATTGACTAGATTTATTAGTCTTAAATGAAGACCTATCTAATCTCAAGACTGGGAAGTAGTCTGATGGTACAGATTTTTTTCCCCAAGTATTTGTCCTTGGTGCTGTCATATTTGTAACTACAGAAGTGATAATGATATAAAACATTTGGTCCTGCCACTGGTCAACAACAGGGCAAGTGTTTTCTTCAAGGTATGTATTTCATTGCCAATCCTCTAGGTTATAGAGACCTACACAAGTCTGGACTAAGGTTGGGATAGTAGGGAAAGGGTCTCTCTAAAAATGAGAGTATGGGGAACAAAAATGGGGAAGTAAGTCTGGAATATAATCATGACGTGTTCTTAAACTATACTTCAGAACATTCCTTTTACAGTTGTGTGAAATGAACTTAGATTTATTGGGAAAGAAAGTTTGAGTGATTACAATGTGTATTCGATATTGCAAGAGTTATGTCGGCTGCTATAAGCGCATAAGAGCTGCTCTCTGGGAACTTATACTCTTAAGGAGGGACCCTAAGATAATAATTCATAAAGACTGGCTGTGCCTTCAAGAAGGAGAAACTTTCATGTCACTGCCAAACATTATATGTTCCGCTTAGGAAAGTTACTGGTAAAGTTTCTGCAGGGTATTAAACATCAAAAAAAAAGTCAGTAATAAGTGACAAAGATCTTGACAATGGAAACAAATATATGAATATGTTTATAAATTCATATAATAATGTATCATAATTACATGTATTTAAAATTTATAATCATAAAATGAGATAATTTCAATAGCTCTTAAGAACATATTTGAGACCAATGTCTAAACTTAGATGATTGTATTAGAGCAGTGAAAGGAAATGACTGATATGAGTACCAGGAAATCCTGGAAATGATCACGAATCTACTAGTCTTACGAGTTGGAAAACAAATCATCTCCAGCAGAACTGGTGAAAAAGTTAAAATAATCAGCACCTCAGGATTTATAATCTTTCAGTTATACCCAGGAGGTATAATATTTAAAATAGAAACTTTATTTAGTGCTT
This sequence comes from Pongo pygmaeus, assembly GCF_028885625.2. NCBI lineage: Eukaryota > Metazoa > Chordata > Mammalia > Primates > Hominidae > Pongo > Pongo pygmaeus. The sequence goes on along the minus strand of NC_072379.2, from coordinate 95,990,234 downwards.
GTATTTTTTTCGTTTCTGTCTTTTTTTTTTTTTGAGACAGAGTCTCGCTCTGTTGCCCAGGCTGGAGTACAGTGGCAGGATCTCCGCTCACTGCAAGCTCTGCCTCCTGGGTTCACGCTATTCTCCTGCCTCAGCCTCCCAAGTACCTGAGACTACAGGTGCCGGCCACCATGCCTGGCTAAATTTTAAAAAAATATTTTTTTAGTAGAGACAGGGTTTCACCATGTTAGCTAGGATGGTCTCAATCTCTTGACCTCGTGATCTGCCTGCCTCGGCCTCCCAAAGTGCTGGGATTACAGGCGTGAGCCACCGCACCTGGCCAGCTCTTTTAAATCAAATTTGTCCTAAGGTTACCTTTGTATTTTGAATTTCTTTACAGTAAACTGCAACCTAACTTAGTATGTTAACAAACTGCAACCTACTTTAAAGGTATATTCTAGTAACTAATAACTGAGTCTCAGCTAATCACAGCAGCTGAGTTTCAGCCAATCACAGGCTGCCCACTGATCAGATTATGTCCACAGAAGGCAAATGCTACATCATGCCCAAGTAAGGTAAATAAATGCCCAGCTATCACCATGCCCAAGTAAGGTAAATGTCCAGCTATAACCAATCAAGCTGTTTCTATACATCACTTCCTTCGTCTATCTACAAATACTGCCTGACCATGTTGCTGGGTGGGGCTCTGTCCTAGTTTTGAGTATTGCCTGATTCATGAATCATTCTTTATACAAATAAACTCAGGTAAATTTAATTTATCCATAATTTCTTTCAACAGCCCTTGGATATTAATCCCCATTGAAACACACTGAGGACTAAATTTATTAATAATGTTATCTCAGCAGTTAGTATGCCAATTAGCCCCACTGTTTTATTAGATAGTTGATGTAGATGTATGAGATTGTAAAGTTACATTTTATAATCTCAAATGACAAATTTTTAATGAGGAATATGACATTGTAGAATGTGAACAATAAAAATACGTAGCTAAACTAGCATGTGGAAAAGTGAGAGCAAAGAACAGTGATAGTAGCCAAATTCAAACAAAAACAATGTGATGATATTATGATTTGTGAACACCTGGTATATAAAATACCAGCCAACGCATATATAAAGTTGTAAGCAAAAGATCCAATTAAATCTACCCCGTATTGCAAAACTTTTGGTGAGGGTGAGTAAATTTCATCATCCACAGGAGTCTAACTTCATGAGATAAGTAACAATCTTTTTTTAAAAAAATGTAAGTACTGAAAATTGTTAACTAGAATATCAAAGTACAACATGTATTTACAGTTCTTAACTTTCACTGTAAGACAGTAAATATTTCTATTGCAGAAAGCAATTTGATCATTAGTTATCAAAATGCATTAGGAGATATTAGAAAAAACTCAGTACAGCACCTAATTTTATATTCATTTTACTATAGAAAAATTATCTCCCCCAAAGGGTTTGATTATATTTAAAAGATAACAGTCACTCAGATGAATGAGTGGAGTGTTTGCACTAACTTTAATATGTCAAGAAGAACAAACTGAACATATGTGCAGAAACTGCTAATTAATGATCTCTCAGTTACTATCCTTTCCCTTCTCTCTTTAGTAATATAACTCTACATGTTAGTTGGGTATGTACACATGGGTCAAGAGTTGGGGGGAAAAGTACTCCATATCCTCTTGCAACAAGGCAAGGCTGGTCACTAAGTTGTAGACAATGGGCACAGATAGAAGTGATGTATGCAAACTCTGAGACATGCCCCTAAAGGCAAAGGGCATGTCTCCCATTGTCACTTGCCTCTCTCCTCTAATCTAGAACGCAAAAAGAATCGTGGATATTGGAACATGGATCTTGGAGCACAACATGGAAGAGCTACACTGAGGAAAGCAGAGAATGGGGAGAAGAACCTTGAGGCCTGGAAAGACAGGGAGTTGCCGTATTAGCCAGTGTATCCAGAATGTTCCTCTATAGAGAGGAATCAACTTCTAATTTTGGCCACTTTTACTTTCGGTATCTCTCTAACAGACAAACTGATATACTAATAAACACAACATAATTTGTTTTGATTCAAGGTTTAAGATCTTATAAGAGCATTAGCATTATATTCTAAAGCACTTTGAGCTTGTCCAATGAAAAATTTTTAGTGTACAATAAATTATCATATAGTTCTTTACAAATGCTCAGAAAAATACACATGAAATATTCCAAATACAGAAAACTGAATGATGTCACAAAGATTAACTTTGTATTTTACACTCAGGTTGATTTGACATGATAATTTATTGTTTTTTTATTTTATAAAGCATACTAGAAGTAGAATTATATTTCCTCATGTAATTCCTCCCATTTTTTCTCTTAACAAATTACATTCTTGCTTTACTTGAGCAAATACAGCCTTAAATATGGCCAAATGCAATAAATATTTACATGCTGCTTACATATATCAGCAATATTCGGATTTGTGTGTATAAAATAATATTTTACCCAGTATTAAGAAATGCATATTAATATACAGATTTCACAGATATGTAAACAACCTCACTTTAGCTCAGAAACTTTCACAAGTCAATGAGCCTGAAAAAACATGGGCTTCCCATGTTGAGGGCAAAATCTGAATACTGGAAAACAAGTAATCAAAACAGTGAAAAACTATTCGAATGTGTTAGATTATCTTTTAATATAATGCTGAGCAGCCTATGAGGAAATAATGTCTCTGTACATTAATGATGGTAGAACTTGGCCTGGTCCTTTTTGTAAGTGATATCGCACTATGTATCAAAATTCATTAAAATGTCAAAAATTCCCACTTTTGGGAATCTATCCTAAAAATAAGTTTAAAACTTTGAAGAAGAATATTTATGTGTAAAGATGTATTGGTATTTATGTGATTACTCACAAAGGAAAATTAAACTCCAAGGTAGAAGTGGAGTTAATTGAATCGTGTTATATCAACTCAAAAGAATGAACCAACAACTATTTCACAAGATAAAAAATGATTATGCCACTTAATAACTTGTGTACTTAAAGAATCATGCAGCGCCGGGCGCGGTGGCTCACGCCTGTAATCCCAGCACTCTGGGAGGCCGAAGCGGGTGGATCACGAGGTCAGGAGATCGAGCACATCCTGGCTAACACGGTGAAACCTCTTCTCTACTAAAAAATACAAAAAATTAGCCAGGCATGGTGGCGGGCGCCTGTAGTCCCAGCTACTCAGGAGGCTGAGGCAGGAGAATGGCGTGAACCCAGGAGGTGGAGCTTGCAGTGAGCCGAGATCGCGCCACTGCACTCCAGCCTGGGCGACAGAGCGAGACTCTGTCTTGGAAAAAAAAAAAAAAAGAATCATGCAAATAAGTAAACATATATGTTCATGAGAAAATCTTAAAAATGTAACAAAAAACCAACATGCTTATAGTAGGGTAAGAGTAATTAATGCCATCTTCTTCCTTCCTTTTGACTATTAAATTCTATAGTGTGGTCATATTCTTTATCCATTTAAGTATATTCTTTATGTATAAGTATATAGTTTCATTAGAATCTAAGAATATCCAGAACTGAAATGAACGTTATGGATCACCTATTCATCTGTATCATGTCTTAGATGAGAGAATAACGGTTCAAATTTTAATAGGTGTTAAAGCCCTAGGATGACTATAATTTTAGGGCTGGATTAGGGCATGAATTATTCTGATTCCTATTCTAGTTCAGTTTGCACGAAACAACACTCTTTGCGAATTATTCTGATAACGTTATTGTTTGTATATAAAGCAACTGAGTTTTCTCCAAATGCTGACCATCATTTTTTTAAATTTTAAATTTAAATGTGGAGATTTTACTATTTATAAGGCTTTGATTTAATTTGCTAAATTTCACCTCATGGCAGAAAACAGAGAAGGAATCCTATTCAAAAGCATAAATATATAACTCACAGTAGTATTAGATACTATTTTTTTAGATGAGAAAATGGGAAAAACAAGGCAAGTTTTAGCATGGCACATGTATACATATGTAACTAACCTGCACGTTGCGCACATGTACCCTAAAACTTAAAGTATAATAATAAAAAAAAAAGTTCACTTACACATTTTTTTCTCTCTCAAGAGTTTGATTTAAACATCTGAATGAACATCAGTGAAGACAAACTATGTAACAATATTAGAACAACTCAAGTATTACAAATAGTAACACGTGCACTTTTCCACTTATAGTGGACATATATGCTCAAATGGGCAACTTTGAAGCATTGATTGAAACTGGGGTGATAGTTACTAAAAGGTCATATTGACATTTGACATATAATTGTTAAAATCTTGAACAAAGGAAAATCACCAATTTCAATATAAAATAAAAATTGCTTTCTAAATAATGAGCAAACCGAAATAAAACTGTTTCACATATAAATGTAACTAATTAGTTCAGAGAAAAAATACTTATTTGCAGTATTGGTTTCATTATCTTTATGCAATCCTTAATTGGAGGATTGCATGTCAATGCCATTGACTTTATTATAAGTCTTTGTCATTGCTTTACAAATTAAATATTAAATAAATGTTACAATTTATGTACCGGGAAGGTTGATGAAGATTTTGTATATATTTTTAAATAAGTTTAAAAATATCAAGTGCTAATTATAATGGTGAAACTAAACATCTCTTCAAAAATGGTACTTACTTTGATATCAATAAGCCATTAAAACATTTTGTTTTAGTTGACAGTTTGTACTTTATAAGCCTCTTACATCATTAAAATAATATATACAATCATGATAAGAGGAAAGATGTCACGGGAACACCACCTATGTCTAGAGGAAAAAAAATACTTTTCAAAACACCCTTAGCTCTTCAACTATAAATTGGAGAAAATAAAACCTTCTTCATTCACAGTATTGTAGGAACTAAGTAAAATAAGTTGTGTAAAGTGGTTAGTAATATGGTTTGGGATGGTGGTGGTATAATTTGTTATAATTTGGGAAACTGTGACATTATCAAGCCATTATGTGTTTTCTCATTTCTTGAAGACCAGATAGACTTGTTTTATGTATTTTTTCATTTTCTTCTTTTAAATAGCTGGAAGAAAATTCCATATAATAGTATATAAATACAATTAGTTTGATTCAGATGAGAAATGTGTGAAAGACATGTAATACTTTTATTATATTTGTTTGCTATGTTTACTGAAATACCCCAACCTCTTAAAATAACTAAAATATAGGATGACCTTAACAAATACTTTTGTCTTAAGAAATAAGTATATGTAGGCATTTTTTGATCTAAGAGTCAAATACAAGAATTTTAAAAAATTAAGTGTAACCTTTATTAGATAACTTCGCAACTGTATTCACCATAACTAAGTAATAAAATGTGTCCTCAATGTCTATCCAAATGTAGCAATATTAGAAGTAACTGATTAGCACTAAAATAATCCATGTTTTCAAGTCATTTAAATGTGTACATTAGAGTCATTTATTTAAAAAGTCATATGGAGCAACTACTTTGTTTCAAAGACTGTACAAGCAGGGCAGGTTGTTGCACAGCTTCTGGGGTGTCATTCATATTGTAGTTGAAGTAAATGGTTCTCCCTGGTGTGCAAAGTTCAAGTCAAAGCAGATAGGCATGGTGACCCTGGTGACAGGAGCCAGGATACAGAGGTAGATGGGAGTTGATAGCTATTTTCAATATTGCTAATGGAGTCCAGAGAATCACAGTTGGTACACAGGACTGTGGTCTGGAAAAAGTGCAGTGAGGGTTCAGATCCAGAGAAACACACGAAATTTTTACTTAGGAAGATGCCAAGAATAAGTTGTTAAAAATCACAAAAGTTCTTCATTATCTCGTATCTAACTAGTATTTTGCTCATGCAATCTAACATTGTCTTAAAAACTAAAACTCCTAGCTCAATTTATTCTATATAAGGCCAATCATTTTACTATAATTTTCTTGGAATTTAATGGAAAACATTTAATACTCACATCGAGATCATCCTTTGCATTGTAGTAGACAACTTCATTGCTCTACAAAAAAAAAAAAAGAATGCTTTATTGATTTTAATAAGAACAATACTGTATCAAATACTGAATACATTTTATGCATGTTATAAAATAAACTCCTCGTAATCTTTCTTTCACAATATATTCCACAATGATCCATAAGGATTAGCCACTATTCTTCCAGGAACATATTAAAACCGTTTATCAGTGATATTACATCTTGCATTGGGAAAAAGATCCCAGTGTAAGTCTGAGACCCATTTGTCAAGAAAAAATAGTGAAAAATTGATAAGTAAAATAAATTATACACACATATATACACTGATAATACACAATGAACAGGATAATTCAAGAAGCATGTAAGACACATGTCTTAATACTTTATTGAAGTCATGATTTTTATATACATACACACGCAGAGAGTTGAAATGATTCTGGAGGAAATGTGCATCTATACAATGTTGGCAGAAATTTATTAATGGAGTCAGAAAAGAAATGATGAGCACCAGGGAATTCAGATAGTAAAAAATATCAGATCATCTCACACTAATACTCTCATATTCTAGCAAAGTGGTGAATTAGCATTGGTTTTCTAGCAAGAGTAAATATATATGGATGACTCTGCTAGCCATCAGTGTTCCTGAAAAATACCATAATTATAAATTAGGGCTATAAACTATGTCACAGAGGAAAAATGGAAATGGATTAATAAAATGACTGTCAGGAATTTAAAACTCCTATTCTTTGTGTCTCTGAGGCTAGTTCCATGTAGTGTAAAAATAATCCACTTAGACTGATTTCTGTCTTATTCCAAACTGATTGAAGATATAGTTCATCTTCGATATGTCTTCAAGTAGTAAACTCACTATGATGTGAACACATATTTTTCTCTGCCTCTTAAACATCCAAAAACATAGATGCTGTAAAATTTTAGGCCGACGCGGTGGCTCACGCCTGTAATCCCAGCACTTCGGGAGGCCGAGGTGGGTGGATCATGAGGTCAGGAGATCGAGACCATCCTGGCTAACACAGTGAAACCCCATCTCCACTTAAAAAAAAAAAAAAAAAAAATTAGCCAGGCGTGGTGGCGGCTGCCTGTAGTCCCAGCTACTCGGGAGGCTGAGGCAGGAGAATGGCGTGAACCCGGGAGGCGGAGCTTGCAGTGAACCGAGATCGCGCGACAGAGAGAGACTCCACCTCAAAAAAAAAATTTATTAAAAGCAAACATATAATACACAATTTTTAAAACAGAAATTACTTGGGAAAAGTTCACTAAATTAGTGCTTCTCAAAGTGTATTCCCTTTCCCCCTCCCCCCCAAAATCACTACTTCTTCAAGATATTAATGGATGTCATGTGGGCAAAAGCATTCCATGATCATATGACTTTAGAAAATAATAAAGTTAAAATTGTCTCTTTTCAACAGAACTTCACAGAGACAATGTATGACTGTATATTATAAATCTTCAAGAGGAAAATAAATTGTGTTTTCTCAGTTTATTTACCACAGAAATCTGCCTGTTTTTGTTTAAGAAACATACCACGAGACTGAAATTCTATAACATATAGGTCTCCATGAAGACCAAACAAACCACAAATGATATAAATAACACAACATATGATTAATAATAGAGACTGAAACCCATGAACTTGAATTTCATTTAGAATCACTAAAGTTTTACATTATTTGATTTTCAAAAGAATTATTCAGTAGCTTAAAAAATTTTAACATGCATAAAAATTCTAATTCCTGAATCATTTCTTATAGCATTAGTTTTTTTTTTTTTTTTTTTCTTTTTGAGATGGAGTCTCGCTCTGTCGCCCAGGCTGGAGTGCAGTGGCGCGATCTCTGCTCACTGCAAACTCCGCCTCCCGGGTTCATGCCATTCTCCTGCCTCAGCCTCCCAAGCAGGTGGGACTACAGGTGCCCACCACCATGTCCCGCTAATTTTTTGTATTTTTAGTAGAGATGAGGTTTCACTGTGTTAGCCAGGATGGTCTCGATCTCCTGACCTTGTGATCCGCCCGCCTCGGCCTCCCGAAGTGCTGGGATTACAGGCGTGAGCCACCGCGCCCGGCCTGATAGCATTATTTTTATAACAGTTAAAATAAAAAAGCAGAGCTCATCACATGTGCAAAGCAAGACAATCTTCTGAATCCACCTGAGACCCAAACCTAATTACTAGTTTATTGATCCTGCTTGTACCTCTGCATTTTATACTTATGAGACAATTTTCAATTTAAAATGTGGATTCTACGAAAAGTTAAAGCACTGAATAAGTTCATCTTCAGTTTAGACTTTATTTTCTGCCATCTGCTTGCTTATATTAACATAATGGGAACACGTAGAAAACAAGGTGAGGCTGCATTGAATTTCAAGCAGTTCAACACCGTCATTTTCAACAGATACTCACTAATATCTATATGCACACACTGTTGTGCCAAGAAAGGCAAAAAATAAGTCAAACCTATCAACTCCTACTCTTTTGGTAAAATAATGGATACAAATCAGTTGCATAAAACAACATACGTATGTAGGATTACACTTGGTCCATGGTACTAGAATTAATGATTAGTCAATGTATTTCCTAGTAATAAAATATAAATAAATAATCATTATTTATTAAGGCTAAGATTAAGAGTATTTCACCTAGTGTCGGAAGGGTTACAAGTATGATTTTTTAAGTGCCAGTATTGATATAAACTAAGTATTTTGATCCTGTTAAGAGCTATGCATGAAACTAAAATTAAGTAAAATTAAGAATTAAAAAGATCTAAATTTATTTGAGAATTTCCCAAAGATTTTTTTCCCTTTTTTGTGTACTACATTCTACAAAACCTGTTACTTATCTCTTCTTTCAGAATGAGGGTCCATGGTACAATGATGAGCACTCTAAACTCTGAAACTCTATGTTGCTTTTAAAACTGTCATTGAAACGGTGCATTTCAAAGTTTACTTAAGTGTTACGAATTTGTCCAAGGCTTTCTGGATTCTGGATTGCATATAATTCCAAACGCTGAGTTTTTAAGTAAACTGAAGAAACAAATATATACTAGTTATAAAATTATATTGCAGGTCAAACATCCATACTCATCCATACTCCTTTCTTATATCTTGTAACTAAGTATTTGACATTTCCTTTTTTTTTTTTCTTTATTGAGATGGAGTCTCGCTCTATCGCCCAGGCTGGAGTGTAATGGCATGATCTCAGCTCACTGCAAATTCTGCCTCCTGGGCTCAAGCAATTTTCCTGCCTCAGCCTTCCAAATAGCTGGAATTACAGGCATTTGCCAACACACCTGGCTATTATTATTATTATTGTTGTTGTTATTATTATTATTATTATTGACGGTGTTTCATCATGTTGGTCAGGCTGGTTTCGAACTCCTGACCTCAAGTGATCTGCCTGCCTCAGCATCCCAAAGTGTTGGGATTACAGGCGTGAGCCAACGTGCCTGGCCTTGACATTTCCATTCTAAAGGAGTTCTTTCTCAATATATCATTCATTTATATGGTCAAAATATCAATGAAAAAAAAAACAAAACTGACTTTTTATAAAAAACAACAAAATGAGAAAGCACTTACTCAAATATGCATGCTTAGACAGGCTGTCACATTTTAAGAAGAAAACATAGTCCTTAGTGGAATTTGCAACCAATTATGTCCCATACCATAAAACTAAATTTCTTCTTCACCAACAAATGGGATATTACTTTTGGCTGAGGAACATTTTTACAAACCTCATATGATAAATATGCTTTTCTTTCTCAAACCCCAAATTTTCATTCATAGCATATACATTTCATTATTCCCTTATTTCATGAAACAGAAAAGCTCACTTGATCAATTTTAATAAGAATAAATTTATATAGGGCATCAGGAGTTGGAGAAACTAACTCTGCATCTGCTCTGTCAACCAAATCCACCTCTATGGAATATGACCTTAAAATAAATGCCAAATATTCAAAGAGCACTTAATTTATATCACCACATAAAAATATTTTCCAAGTCTCAGTTCATCATATTTTCTTATTTAAAAAAAATTGCAATTGGCAGGGCGCAGTGGCTCACACCTGTAGTCCCAGCACTTTGGGAGGCCTAGGCGGGTGGATTACGAGGTCTGGAGATCGAGACCATCCTGGCTAACACAGTGAAATCCCGTCTCTACTAAAAATACAAAAATTTGGCAGGGTGTGGTGGCAGGCACCCGTGGTTCCAGCTACTCAGGAGGCTGAGACAGGAGAATGGCGTGAACCTGGGAGGTGGAGCTTGCAGTGAGCTGAGATCACGCCACTGCACTCCAGCCTAGGTGACAGAGCGAGACTCGTCTCAAAAAAAAAAAAAAAAAAAAAAAAATTGCAATTATTCGTTTGTGATTTTTGTTTGAACGCTTTCAGAATTATTTGGCTCAGAAACAATTTCAACTATAATTTTGAGAAAAATCATATTTTGGGGAAGCAGTCATTCTTTTTCCTATCAATTCATTTAAAGCTATCTTTTTGCTATTTAGAAATATATATCAAGATATGTGCAGCTATGTTAACTAAATCAGTCTTTCACTAGGAGTTATTCAAATCACTGAGTCACCACAATATATCCAGAACCAATCTTAACAGGATTGGGATAAAGGACAATTCTTAGGAATAAAAGAAGATTCACATCCAATCAACTAAATTCTGTTCTGCTGCTTTTATAGATATGAGTTTTACTTAAAATGAATTCTGTGCTAACAGAAAATTAGGGGAGGAAATTCAAAAAAAAAAAATGAAGTTAAATGCCTTAAGTGGGTAAAATCAAAGGAGAAGAGGAAAATGTCTCAGCTGAATTCTTTCTCCCTTAACCCAGTCTCCTGTTCCCATCCCACTTAGACTTTGTACAGGGAGATTTTGGGGTTTCAGCAACAATCAGGGGAGCCACACCACTCATTCAACAATTATTGTGGCCACCTTCTCCGTGCTACGTATTGGAGAAACGAAGATGAATAATATCTACACCCTGGCCACAGGGAGCAAGTGTTCACCCTCCAACTCATCTGTGGCAAGGAGCTGACCTCCTATATATGAAAAATATCTCATTATGGTTGGATGACATGACCACATAAACTAAAGCTTTCTCAGTTTTCAAAACAGTTGAGAATTAAGAATTTAAGATAGTCAAGACATTACCCCTCTCTTGATCAGTTTGAGCATGTGTGTGAGTTTCTTTCTTAATCATTTCCCTGTCTTATCACTAAAAATTCCCTCAGTCCCTTCTCTAGAAAGTACAGTTATACCAGTATCATTTAATACTTTAATTAAAACTATGGCATATAAACTAATTACCATAGGAACAAATGATAGAATAGAGTAATCTTGTTTCTCTATTATCCTTCAGCCTAAATGTCTTTATGCAAATTATTAAACAACAACATCTTGGAAGGTTTCACACTCAAACACACAGGTTTTCAGTGGATTTCAAGGCATTATGTGCAGTATGATAGAATGAAGTCAGCAACAGCCTCAAACTAGATTCAGGGATTAAACCTTTGGAGAGCTATTTTTCATAATTTAAGCACCACCAGATGACAAGAACAAATTGTTTTGTTTCTGATTTTTAACCATGCAGTTTAGTTATTTATTATCTCCTTGAAACAAATTTGCCCAAATGGTCCATGCTAATATAATACTGCTGCTTACTGAAATTTCAAACATCCCCTAGCAAGTTGAGAGATAAATTACTTTAGTCCCACATTGTCTCTTGGGAGTCAAAAATTAAATCTGAGCAAAATAGACCTTTCCATCTTAAAAATGTATATTGTGAGTGACAGCCCCTTGCATGCCACTTGCCCACAAATGTGGGCCTCTGATGAATAGTTGATGCTAAAAATCTGAGGCAGACATGCAAAGCTTCCCCATGGAACTAAGATGTTACCAGGAATAAGGCTTAAATATTGCAACTGAAAATTAAGATTTTATAGTCAACAATTAAAATATATGACACATTCAAAATTCAAAGAGAGACTAACTTCCTGCCCAATTTACTAATTTTCTTTCTTGGCTATACGCAGCTCTGCACATGATTCACAGCCTGACAAATTTTGGGCAACTGTACTGTCTGATAAAGTCACTTTTACAAAAAATTGCAATCTTATTGTCATTTTTATGACTCCTGAGTTCCAAATACAAAGTCAATTGGTTAAACATTGTAGATACTCTTCATTAAAAATTAGCTAAAATCATTTATAACTCAAATTTTCTGGAAATACATTTGTAGCAATTTGACTTAGCAACCGCTGCTATTTTGTCCATATCAACTGTTGTACCTGGGATGAGTTCAACCAACAGCACTGTAACACTGTGTGAATAAAAGAACTTAGGAACATGTATATATGTGTGGCTGTGTGTGCGTGCCAGTGGTGCGGGGGGATATGAATGTGAGTGAATCATTTTCAAGACAGTAGTCCAAGAAAAAAAGTATTTTTTTCCTGTCATTATATTTGTTTGAAGTTTGGAAAACATGAACATATTGAGAAAGTATGTAATTTAGAAGGTGAAAAGAAAAAATAAAGATGGGCACAGGTCCATCTAGAGGTAAGTGTTACCATATAACTGAACTGAAGACGTGATAAACCTGCATTCATATTATGTGACAAGAAACAATAAGATAATTGATATAAAGTGTTAAGTACAGTGCATGGCACACAATATACACCCCATAATTGTTAACTACTTTTTATATATGAAAAATATAAGGAATATACATCCATAGAATTTATCTATTAACTTTAGTTAATACCTAATTATACATGAAGTAATGTAAATTATAATTTTATTTTCTTAGATCAGTTAGGATGCAATGTGTCTATTTAAAGTACTATCTTCAAAGATTCCACATAGCAGAGTGGAGAAGAAATAAAATTACTAGTTATTGTTATGCTTTTTAATCCGATAAACCAAATGAGATGATTTATAAGAAAGCCTAATGCAAATGGTAATTAATTGGAGTGGAAGGGGCTTATATGCATCCTGTCCACCGAATGTGTTGCTTGCTCCTGACCTGTGTGATTCCATATTCTCCCGTCTCTACATGTACACCTCCAAATATCAATCATCATACATTACTGCCTACAAAAACTTTCACCTTGTATTAACCTAAAAGTTTGCTTGTCCAACCCAACATCCAAACTGCCCAATCTTGCTGGAGAAAATTACACACCAGTAAATCAGGAGTTTCTATGTTTTAAAAACTGTAACAAACATGTAGGGTTGTTTGGTAAAATGTTTTTCTATTCAGAAATCCTACAGCTTTTCAGAAACTGTTTATTCACCCAATCTAATAATGTGATTCTGTCTGGCTAGTAAATCACATCACCCCACTTATCTGATGACAGAAATTAACAAGTACCTAAACATATTCAAAAATTGTATTCCATCTCTCTATTTCTTTGGGTGTAATAGGTCTAGGAGTAGTTAGGGTCATAAAAGCTGAGCTGGTTACAGCCTGAATCCTTGAGGCTTCCTTCATCTGTTGGCTTCTTGGTGATAGGAAAAATCATTTTTTTTCTTAAGCTAGTAAGAATTTGGTTTCTAACACAATCAATAGTACTGGTACTAATACCATACTTTCTACAATGTTTTCTTCTAATCTAATTTTCTATTACTAATAGTATTATTTGCTTGAAGTTTAATTTTTATTTGTAGCTTTACGAGAATTTCAGTGTTCTAGAACTAACTCCTACATCTGTGTGGTAGATGCTAGCTCCTGCTGATTCATTAAGAATTCCATTTCTTCATCATCCCCTTTTACTCCCCTGTGTATCCATCTTTTAGTTAATCACATTCAGGTAATTTGCAAAATGCAACTAAGAGAATTTGTGGAATAAAAGCTCAGATGTGTTCTGACATGAAATATTTTTTCATCTAAAATTTAAAATTCTAGCAGAAGTTTAAAAAAATATATCAAAGAAGCCAAGTTCAATGTTTCCTTAGCTCCTATATAAAGACAAAGCATTTTAATATTTTTCTAACATTTATCTAATGAACTAAAGGTCAAAAATCACCTACTGCCAACTTAATATTTTATAAGTGGTATATCAGTAATCATTACCATTTTTAAAATGATGGATCAATTTTTTTACATCAACTGTTCACTAGCCTTTAAATTTAGTTGCATAATAAAAAATCAAATAACTCTACATTTTGATTGTATGCTTGAATATCAGAGTTTTATTTAAAAAGATTAAAGTAAAATGATTTTGCTAGCATGGTTCAATAATGTATGGACTATAATGAAATCACATAATCTGTTCCTTCTTTGAATTCTCAGCCTTCTTTCATAAGAATAAATAAGCATTGAGCTTTGTACGCAAGCTCAGCCTGATTTAGGTTAGAAACCTAAACACATGTGTTTTTTGACACCTTGATTACTAAAGGTGACCCAGTGAGTTAAATATTCTCAATGTCATTTTATGTATTGAAAAGCTAAGACTAGCAACAGTTAAACTGAGTCTTCTTATCCTCAATCACATACTTATACCTCCTGTGTACTGCTATTATGAATGCAGACATGACCCACATCTTAGAGAAAGTGAATTTTACATATATATAAAATATAAATTATATAAATATATAAATTATATAAAATAAAATAAAATAATAAAAATATATAAATTATATAAAATATAAATTATATATAAATTGTATATATGTGATATATATTACATATAATATATAATATATATTACATATTACATATTATATTATATATTACATATTACATATTATATATTATGTAAATTATATAAAAGTTACATATTATAATTTATATATATGATTTATATTTTTTATATATATAAAATTCACTGTATAGATACAGAATGTGTGTGTATGTATGTATATATATTCTGTATATATACAGAATGTGTGTGTATATATGTATGTGCGTGTATATATAAAATTTTTACATATAAAATTTATATATGTAATTTAATTTACATATATTATAAAATTACATATTATACAAATTTTATATGTAAAAATTTTATACATACACACATACATACATACGCACACATTCTGTATACATATTATACACACAATTTTATATATATACATACATATATATACCTATATGTACACTCTCTAAATAGTTTACATAATAAAATAGTTAATCTTTGAGACACATTCATTCACTTCATCCATTCCTTTAACTTTGTCTTATAATCTACATTAAAATATAAATTTAAAATTATTATTAATTTATTTCGCTTACTGGAAGAACAACAAAACTAGAAAATAATTTTGGCCTTTTGTAAGCTTGCTTCTGTTACTTTTGCCACATATCACTTTACATTTCTTCATCAGGTATTTTCCATTGCATAATTGTAATATTTTAGTCTGCTTATTTTTTAAGTTGTCATTATGGTGCCTATAAATTAAAGTATCACTTCATAAGTTGTCCAGCATATTAACCAATCTACAAGCCAAAGCCATCTAAGAGGACTGGTCACATTGAAGGATAATAGATCCATGTGTCTTTACTATGTTTAATAACCTAACTGCAAAGATAGTCATGTACTACAGCCCAGAGCTGTACTATCATGCTGGTGACACAAATGGAAATATCTCCCTAGAGGAAAGAAACGTTCAGGACATTCACTAAAAGGAATTTCTTCTACGTGTGTGTGTGTGTGTGTGTGTGTGTGTATTTTAAAGGTAAGAAGATTAAGCTACTACAATTTGAGTAGACAATGTTCTATTGTGCATATACTCAATGCTAGTGGTGTCTGGAATGCTGTATGAAGTGCTATTGAAAGGGCTGATAAATGATTAAATGAATACGATAGGCCTATGAGCAACTATTAGAAATTCGGCCAGGTGCCGTGACTCAGGCCTGTAATCCCAGCACTCTGGGAGGCCGAGGGGGGGCAGATCACCTGAGGTCAGGAGTTCAAGACCAGCCTGGCCATCATGGTGAAACCCTGCCTCTACTAAAAATACAAAAATTAGTTGGCCGTGGTGGCACACACCTGTAATCCCAACTACTTGGGAGGCTGAGGCAGGAGAATCACTTGATCCCAGGGGCAGAGGTTGCAGTGAGCCAAGACAGCGCCACTGCTCTCCAGCCTGCATGACAGCAAGACTCCCATCTCAAAAAAAAAAAAAAAAAGCTATTAGAAATTCTAATAAAATAACAAGTACACACACACACACACACCTGCACACATACACATAATACATAACAGTCAAAAAAAAAAATAGAGAGCTTTACAAAAGCTCAAATAAGTTAAAAGGTAGGCTACTTTCACTCTCATAGGAAATCAAGGAGAAATTCCAAGTAGACTGATTTCAGAGTTCGTTGGTTCTTGAACTTCAAAGGAGATCAATTCCTATTAAACATTAAGAGCTATATCAATTTATTTCTTCATCTGATAAACTTTAATAGGAATCCGCCTGTGAGCTATTTTGGTGTTCCAAATGATATCAATAAATATATGATTTAAACTCTATGAGAAGAGCAAAGGTAGAATATGAGAAGGTAAATATGTTATTTTCCTCAGGCACCAAATCTCCCAGAAACCTCATTACAGAACTGAACAAACACATTCATAATGCTGTGGAACTTGCTTTAATCTCCTTTAATCTGTAACTCCAATGAAGCT
Source organism: Pongo pygmaeus (assembly GCF_028885625.2). Lineage (NCBI taxonomy): Eukaryota > Metazoa > Chordata > Mammalia > Primates > Hominidae > Pongo > Pongo pygmaeus. Next base: position 95,973,618 of record NC_072379.2, on the reverse strand, counting down.
TTAGATATAATCATCTAAAGCATTAAAATTTAATCCTCCAAAGTATTTCATTTCTTATGTTTCTTCCTATTGACTCAGACACGCCACAGATCTTCTTGACTCATGATCAAGGTCAACAGCACTTGATCATAATATATGATGTCTTAGCAAGAGAGCTGTTAATTTGTCCAATGGTAATATTAGCCCTTCCTTTCTAGATTAATCATTATCAACTCCAGATTATTATCCCACTAAAACAAAATATGAGGATTAACATTATGGTCAGTGAATAACTTAGTTTAAAATAATCTGTTCAAAATTAGAGCCTCAAAGAACATTAGGTTGGTTATCACTACATCAATTTCATTTATCTATCATCGGGCTTATAGGGATATGTAGGATAGGAAAGAAAGGTAGCACAGGGACATTTATTATGTGTCTATTATGAAATAAACATTCACATATATCCTTGCTCATCTCCAGGAGAAACTTCCAAGATGCCCCAGTAAAGGCCTGACACTGCAGATATAGATAATATTCCTATGTATACAAACTTATAAGGTTTAATTTATATATTAGGCACAGTAAGAGATTAACAACAATAATCAAATAGAATAATTAACTTTATGCTGGCATCACTATTCTGTGAAAGTGGTAACAGCTAAAACAAATATATCACTGTTCAGCTTGGATAGTGCATTATGTTCCTATAAGGCAATAGTCTTAAAAGCAAGGCTTGTTAAAGTAGAAAGGAGATTTATAAGTTTCAAAAATAGATGATTTTACATATAAGACAAAACTAAGGAGTCTAAATGATGAGGCATGTTAGAAAAAAAAAAAAAGTCAAGGGATGTTCCTCCCTATTAGAAAAAGGAATATTGGGAATTTCCTGAGTTGAAAGAGCAAAAGAAAAGCTGAAGGAGAGAGCTACAAGTGACATGTATATGGACTGGCTCCAGTTATAGGTAGGAAACAGTGGGAGAGCGAAGGAGGTGTGTTTGGGAGAAATTTGCCACATTTTCTACTGGGAGTCTGGAATAAAGACTTTTCATTATTAAGTAAAATAAAGGTGCATCCAGGAAGCTTTCTTTGCTGGAGAAAACTCCCCAGCTTCCCTGCTTCATGTCAAAATTGGACAACCTTGTTTTTTTGTTTTTTTTGGAGATGGAGTTTTGCTATTGTCGACCAGCTGGAGTGCAGTGGCACAATCTCGGCTCACTGCAACCTCTGCCTCCCAGGTTCAAGTGATTCTCCTGCCTCAGCCTCCCGAGTAGCTGGGATTGCAGGCGCCTGCCACCATGCCCAGCGAATTTTTTATTTTTAAAAGAGACAGGGTTTCACCATGTTGGCCAAGCTGGTCTCAAACTCCTGACCTCAGGGGATCCACTCACCTCAGCCTCCCAAAATGTTGGGATTACAGGCGTGAGCCACTACACCCGGCTGGACACCCTTCTTAGTGCCTCTCATAGAACCTTCTTGTATTTCCCCACTCTAAAAATCAGAGAGAAGAGTCACTACACATCACTGGTTTGTTGTATTGATGAAATGGGCAAGTATCTGAGTCAAGGATCGGCTGCATTCCCTGCCTCAGTCTGTGTACTCAGCACAACATAGTGTGATCACCTGCCTGAGCCCTGTGAGAGAGTACAGCTCAGCCATGTTTGAGCTCAATGCCTGGCCCATCACAGCTTAGATGTCATTAACTACTAAACAAGCCAGCTTCCCTCATAAAGTTGTTGAATCATCTGATGAATTATCTTAATATTCCACACACAAGATGTTCACTGACTGGTTTTTTAACACTGTCCTAGGTTTGGTTACCTAGAAATAGACACTAAGACTAGGATTTGAGCATATTTGGGAGGTGATCCCAGGAGACACCAATAGGAGAGTAGAGAAGTGAGACACCAAGGCACACAAGCTGTGGTCAAGAGCAGGTAGACAACTGGGGCTGTTTCCCTAGGAACCTTGGGGAGGCTATATAGAATTTCACTCAAAACGGTCACATCCAAAAAATGAGGAGGCTCAGGTAGTATCCACCCATACCAACTGCCACTGGGAGTGTTCACTCCTGCTCATTCTGGCCACCTGAGAAAGCCCTCAAGGCCAAGATGTGCAGATGCTTAGAGTAGGAAGCTGTAAGAGTATGTGCTTGGCCGGGTGCTCACGCCTGTAATCCCAGCACTTTGGGAGGTCAAGGCGGGCAGATCACAAGGTCAGGAGATCGAGACCACCCTGGCTAATACGGTGAAACCCTGTCTCTACTAAAAATACAAAAAAAAAAAAAAAAATAGCTGGGTGTGGTGGCGGGCGCCTGTAGTCCCAGCTACTCTGGAGGCTGAGGCTGGAGAATGGCATGAACCCAGGAGGCGAAGCTTGCAGTCAGCCAAGATCGCACCACTGCACTCCAGCCTGGGCTACAGCGCAAGAGTATGTGCATGTCTCTGCATGTGTACATGTGCGTGTGTGTGTGTGCGTGTGTGTGCATGTGCTGAGGAAATGTGGGCAGGGAACCAACAGCATCTACTATAGGCACACAGTGAGTGTTTTAAAATGCTTACTGAGCACATGGCTAAATGCTTAAATGACTTTAAGCATTGACTAGTTAGTAATGTGGCTTCCCGAGGCTCTGGTTCCTCCCCTGTGACATAAAGATTCAGTTGACGGTCTCTGGAATCCTTCCACCTTTAAGGTTTGGTGTTTCCACTAACTGCTTTGCTTTGGATCACATAAAAAAAACAAACAAACAAAAAAAAACCCTAGTAGCTGGGTTCATCTACTTTTTTTCCCCCAGTAAGCCATTGATTATTTTGTTTCTCATGTGAGCACCCAACAGAACTTAGAGGCATCTCTCTTATTCTGAAAACAAAGCAAAGCTTTCCCTTAAAAAAAAAAAAAAATGAAACCTCCAGTACATATTTTTGTAGAAGCATGTAAAACTGTAAAAAAGAAAAACCTTTGCATTATTTTTTTTTTCAATCTTGAAAGGTCAAGTTAAGGTATATTCATTTATTCCTGAAAAGTAATGACTATGTTCCAAGGATAGATGTTTGCAATAGAAACATCCACAAACTAACCTAAATCAACCCCTTTGCACCTACCAAATACAAGCTGGCAATTTCCCCATTATGATATAAATTACCTGCTATAGATCAATTGCTGCTCTCTTTCATTAATATAATTAAATGACATTCATTTGTATTTAACTAAAGTAGAAATCAGTGTTGTTATAGGGCATAGATTACAGTTTAAATCTGTATTGCTTCTTCGTAAAAAAAATTTTGTTAACAGTACAAAGAGAGGAAGGCTGTTGCAGAAGGAAAAAAAAATGAAATGGCTTCACACATTAAAGAAGCACATTTGAATAATATATAATTGCTTGGAAACAAAAATTTCTAATAGCTTATATTTCATTACCCTAGTTTTAGTAACTGTATTTAAGTTATATTTCAAATAGCTTTATAAATTCAAACTATTTACTGATTCAGAGATAACCTGTCTTTAGTTAAAACATGCATAATTGTTAAAATGTTAATTTCTGAAAGCAACAATCCAAAAGATTCTCAACAAATTCAAAAGACTCTCAACATAGCCCTAGTTAAATTGTATTCTTTATTTCATCTCTTGTCCAAATTTAAAAGAAAAAAGTAAAGGAGAGGCAAGGAAAGGGAATTCTGTGGACCATGCTTCATTCCTCAGGCATATTTTCATAGGAGTTAATTTCAAAATGCATAATTGTTTAGTAAATGCAATCTTTCCTTTTCTTTAGAGTAGTAAATGAAGATCTGTATACTTTTCCAAAAAATTACAGACGAAGTTTTACCAAGGAAAGGCTGAATCATGGCAATACAGATGCACTGAGTGACAAATTCAAAAATCTACATTCTTTTCCTTGGTGCAATTCTTAGTCCGTGGTTGCTAACAAATCAATCTATCCTAAGTTGTTTTGGCTTCTCATTTATCAATTAGGCAAAGAATTCCAAATTCAGAGCAGTATAAATGAAGAAATTTGGATGGTTTTTAAATAAGAAATTGAGGTAAAAGGAAGATAAACTGAATAGCTAAAGAATTAAATAAAATTACTTGAGTCATAAGAGGCTGGTGTCACTTCGGCGGAGAGCAAAAATACTGCAGAGAAGCTGAGCCAATTACAGAGTTGTCTACATTTTAAACTGTGATTCCAGATGTGTTATTGAACAAAGGAACACATCAACATACTCATCTTTTGATCATATTAACTTCTTTCTAGCATGTAAGAAACTCAGTATGAAAAATATTTTACATTTAAAGAATCAAGGAATTTCAAAGTTAATATCCAGGTGAGAAGAATAAAGAGAATGTATTAGCACCTAATTAACCTTTACAGACACAATTCCCTCTCTACAAAACTAGAAGGAGGTATTTTTTCCTCCAATATGTTGTATATTTTTGTCCACTTTCATGGACTGTTTAGTAAAAACATAGCAGATCTAGAAACACATAAGAACAAGTGAACTGAAAGCAGAACAAGTGAGATTATATCTAAGCTTTATATTCCAAAGTTAAATGTATCAAGCTATATATTTACAGAGGACAAGCTAAACCTAAAAATGGTTAATCAATGCTTATAAGTATTAATATAATAATATGCCTTCCATTTACCATCGTGTAAATGATACAAAAACCACATTTATATTAATATAATTCTCCTATTATCTAGAAATTGTTTACAGATTGCCCCCTACCCCCCCAAAAAAAATTAGATCTTAATATACAAAGTTGAGCTCAGGCTAAGAATTTTCTTAAAACCTTGAGAAAAGGTTAATACTTGAGAAAAGGTAAAACCTTGAGAAAATATTAATACTAATAGGTTTATCAGGAAAAACACAGGACATCCCATTAAATTTGATTAGATGATGAATTCTTTCTAGTAAAAGTATGTTCCAAACTTCTACAAAAGGTATAGTTACTTGAAATTCAAATGTAACTGGGAATCCTGTGTTTTTCTGTACTAAGTCTGGCAACTTTCATTTATGAGATAGTATTATACCATTTATACGGATTTTACATTATTTCTGATAAATTTTAAAATTCAATATTGTTGCAGAAATTGGGGAGGGGGAGAATGCTACATCACTAAACACTAGCTTTGAAATTAAGTCAGGAACATGATCTGAAAGGAATGACATCAAAATTGCAAACAGCCTCAGTCCTTAGAAAACGTAATTACCCAGAAAGGTCAAGGTGTATTTCTGTTTTTCAAAACTGGAGTTAACTCTTTAGTTAAACACATTATATGCATCGATGGTACCTCCAATTTTACATATAGAAGAATTATCGGGCACTGTTCATTTAATTTCTCATTTTGAAACATACTAAGGCAATATCAAAATGGTTGCATTGGTAATTTAGTAATTTATTAACTTTCGGGAACATTCACAAGAGGGAAACATGGCTATAATATCTGCCATCCCACTGATCACCTAGGCTGATTTCTGTAACCTGATCAGCCAGGCAGTTACACTCAAAGTATACTGTGCAATCCTTCTAAACTTGCACACTAGATCAAATGAATTTACTTTCAGACAGGCACTATTCTTAATGTCAAAGGTATATGAAAGGCTGAGACCTTGGCAAAACCTGCAAACTCAGCATTTTAAGTGATCCTTAAATAACTGTTTTCCTTTTTGAAGTTTTCTTGCCACCAGTTACTCTGTTGAGATGACCAGGAGCCTAGCTCTCTCAGGAATTAATGAAGAATTAAAACTGAGATAAAAAATCTGGACACTAAAAGCAAACTAGTTATATATAAACAAAACAGGAAATTTGAAAGAGCTAGGTGGCAGATTATATATGATTAATAAAATATTTTTTAGATTTTGTTTCTAATAAGTTTAATCATTACAAACTCAAATTCAAATTTCCATTAAATAGAAGGCAAATGCTCAATTGCACAATCTAAAGTTGCTCATGGAACCATTTTTCTGGAGTCTTCATTTAAGACTCTTGGATCTTAAGTGGTACCTAAAATTGACGAATTATGTGATATAATCTCTAACTATATAATATAAATTTATTTGTGACAATCATCATGACTACAAATTCTAATGCCTTCAAGCTTTTAACTATAGCTTCCTATAACTACTTCTTGATGTTTAATTGACCAGTCATTGATTTATAACTGGATTATGTATAGGGATAAAGAAAATTGTTTTGAAAAGCTGTGATGAAAAGTTGTCAAATTCCTCCCTCCATCAACCAAACCTTACCAAGCATCATTGTTCTAAGATATATAATTCTACTCTTAGAGCAAACTATAAAAAAAACACCCATTGAACAGCACAGTTAAAAATAAATATTTCAATGATAATAGTTTTAAAGAAAAACACTTAGGAGGAAGAAAAAACATAACTGTTGCAGAGCCTGTAATCCTGTAATTAAGCATTAAATCTTGTGTTAAGCTTCTTGACAGACTGGGAGAAAAGGAAATCATGATCACTAGCATGATTCTCTGTATGTGATGAAAAGGATAAATGAGATTTTTGCCGTGAGCAATAAGCTTCTTCTTATAACCAAAGCCTGTAGGACCATGAAAAACATAATGGGTGTAGTTCTCAACAAACAGAAAAAGATTCTTCACATAACATCTGTGTGTCTCACTCTGCCCCATATGTCTGCATATGTAACGATTATATATATTTGTATAAAAAGCAGACAATAGTCTAATATCACTTTTAACTTTTTAAATGTTGGTCAGAACACTCAAATGCTTCAAGAAGCATGTGAGTTTTGTACATGTACAGAGAACAAAGAACCTGAGATAACTGGCACTCAATTTTCCTTCCATTAGTAGAAAGGTATGGTATGCACTGTTCTCACTCCTAAGTGAGAGTTGAACACATGGACACAGGGAGGGGAACAACACACACCAGGGCCTGTTGTGTGGTGGGGGACAAGGGGAAGGAACTTAGAGGACTGGTCAACAGGGGCAGCAAACCACTATGACACATGTATACCTATGTAAAAAACCTACATATTCTATACATGTATCCCTGAGCTTAAATTTTAAAAAAAAGATATGGTATGCACATAAAAAATAAATACATGCTCACATAAATATTGAAAAAGAGTATTGCGCTGAAATTAAAGAGGTATAAAATTTGATTCAGAAACTGAATGCCATATTCTGTTTTCTCTTCAGATTGTATAAATCTATGCCTTTTATAAAAAATGAACACTAGTTGGTCTTTGTAGAGTCATTTCTGGCAAAACAAGGTATAAGCAATAATGATAATGTGGTATCTATCCATTTATTGATTTAGTATGAAAACTATCTGATATGGTTTGGATCTATGTCCCCATCCAAGTCTCATGTCAAATTGTAATCCTCAGCGTTGGAGGTGGCGCCTGGTGAAAGGTGACTGGATCATGGGGCAGTTTCTTATGAATGGTTCAGCACCATCTCCTTGGTGCTGTACCCATGGGAGTGAGTTCTCAGAAGAACTGGTAGTGTAAAGTGTGTGGTACCTCCCTCCTCCCCTTTCTGTCTTGCTCCTGCTCCCACCACAGGAGTTGCCTTGCTTCCCCTTGCCTTCTGCCGTGATAGTAAGTTTCCAGAGGTCTCCCTAGAAACCAAGCAGATGTCAGCATTATGCTTGCTGTACAGCCTATGGAACCATAAGCCAGTTAAACCTATTTTCTTTTTAAATTATCCAGTATCAGGTATTTCTTTATAGCAATGCAAGAACCAACTAATACACCATTTCATACAGTACTCACCACAAATATTAAAAAGATATACACTATCACAATTTGCAGATGAGGAAACTGATGTTCAGGGAGGTAAGCCAATGTCTCAAAGTAAGTATGTACCAAAAAAGAAATCTGAATCCAGGTCTATCAACCACAAATGCTCAAGTTACTTTCTCTAGAGCAAATTTACATTTTCATTTACTAATATAACACTACAAACATACCATACATTTTTTGTGTAAATAAATATATTTATAAACAAGCACATCTAACTATAAGAATAATAAATCCTAAGTCTCTCAACTTCCATATAAAAAGGTTCCCTCCTGGAGCTTCCCAGGTGGTATTTTTTGCTATTAGCAAACAGAAAATTGGTTCATCAAAGCTAGATTTGACTCTAAAGTGGTCTCTGCTTCCGCAAATCTCCCTACTACTAGCCAGCCAAAGCATAATGCTGGTGACATTTTAAAAAAATGACAAAGAGTGAAAAGGTGCAGAATATAAGATGTCATCAGCATGAAGAAAGAGTATAAAAATTACTGTCTTAATTACTGTGTATTTCGCAAAGAGCAGCTGAAACAGACAACTACAAGTTGAGGAAAAATACAGTCAAGTAATCAGTAAAATAATACTAAGAAACACATCCTGCATAGTAGTCAATGTATTCACTTTGATACTTTTAATAGTCATACATTGATATTTTTACTTACCCCTCATCTAATTCTTGTAACACTCAATTTACTAAAAATTAAAAAGTGGGTTTAGAATTACAAATGAATTTTTATATCATCATAAGATTTGGTGTTAGCATACAAGGTCTAAAATATTTGTACATGAAATATAATTACATAATACTTAATAGCATAATTTTAAAAAATAATTTTAAATGAAATATGTTGGTATACCATGTGATTAACTTAATTTTCCATGCTTTTACTTTAATTCAGAAAATCTTGCTTTTAAATTTAGTAACAATCAGTGTCATCATGGCTATTTACTTGTTTTGTTGACTTCTCTTTACTCTAGGTTTCTATTTACTTTTGGTATCAGTTATCCCAGCAGGAAGCCCTTTATAACCCAACTGTGGGCCACAAATACGGCTCCAAGGGAGCCTGAAAGCAGTTACAGTTAAACTACTGCTATAGATCGGTCTTTTCCAAGGGAGAAACTGATAAATCAATCTTGAAGCAACTCAAATAGTTCTCTCTGTGTAATCAACTTTTGCTCTACATTCTCAAGTAATATATTGTTAGTCCACTTATTTTTAAAAAAGGAAATTATATATCTTCCCCATTTTGACTGTATATCTTTAAAAGTATATAAATAAGAACTACAATTTTAGAATAATAGTAAATAAATTTATTTTCTTTTACTAAAGGAGAGATCAATGTGCATAATATCAAGTATAATCAAGCTGTTAAACACTTTTTTAAAATCTTTTTCTTTGTGAACAGACAAGCTGAGTAGATTTATCTTTTTCTTGAGTTAAATGTGGTTGAACTTTTTCTCAAAGGCCCCTGTTTATAATGCATTATTAATCCGTCATGAAAGTTGCTTAAATGTTTTAGTTTCCACATTTCCAAACTGACTAGCATCAACATAATTAAGTAAATTTCCTATCAAACCACACAATAAATGTTTTATATTCTTTGAAATAAAAATATTTTCATGAATTTAATTTGCTCAACAAGTAGCCTTGAATCTTACATCTTCTAAAGGAATGTAAAGCTGTTGGAGGATACGGCTCCATGGCTCCCCCAGCCATAGCTACGAATTATGGTACAATTGCCTATCTTTCTAAATTCACAAAGCTTGCAACATGGCCAAGTAATGCTTTTGTAGCTAGACCTTGGCTTTTCTTGTCATTGCTGTTTTTACTGTGAATCACAGAGCATGGCTCAAGACAATTTATAATCATCAATGAGATATCCTTGACATTTTCAGAATAATGTGAAAAGAAACAAAATCAAGAAGGCCATATAAAGCCCCCACACCAGAGAATCCCATGATCTAAATTTCTACAACATTCTCTTCATGCTTATTCTGTGGGCAGTTTGATGAAAATGGCTTATAATGTGATTTTATTGATTTGTGGATCAAAATTATTCATGTCTTTTTCTACCATATCCATGTATTTCACCATTTCCCATTGGCACCACAAACAAAGACTTGTGAGAAAGAAGAAACTTCGAGGATTAAAAACCAGGTTATTAAATTTATGAATCAGAACTTCAGAGAAAACCTTGTAAAAATAGAGACAATTCTGGGAAGCCTCAGGATCAATAAATAACAAACACCAATACTCTTTGTCAGATCATTTCATTTCCCTCCTAGCCAAAGAAGTAGGCTTAAGTTATCTTGAATATATGATCTATTCATTTTCAGCATAGGATTTTGAAAAAAGAATTTAGCAATAGGGCCAAACAGATAGTTTAAAGTTATTACAACTTTCATTCTGTAATCTACTCTCTCCTGAGTGTAACTAATGCTCTTTGTTTCAAAACCCAAAATGCTCAGAACATAAATACCTCAGATTCTCAAATAAAAGTATGAAAAGATAAAATGTATTAGATTTCACCAATTGTTGAGTTCTAAGGTAACAAACTCCAACATTTATAGAAACACTAAGATTGCAGTAATGATTTCAGGACATTTCTAGAGCTTAAAAGTCATGCTGAATAAACCATATATGTTTACATACATATATATTCAGCATATCTGAATATATATACACATACAAATGTTTACATATGAAAACATGTTTTCAGCATGCTGAATATATATGTAAACATCTATTTTGATAAACTGGATATTTATCAAAATGAATAAATTGGATATTCATTTGAGAAATTATATTCTTGCTTTGTACAAACATGTAAACTATATATATAATTTGTTTATAATATATGTTTCCATATATTTGTATAAAGCAAGAATACAATTTATCAAAATGGATATTTTTATTCTGTACTGCCCTCCTTACTTAATAGTTCACATGTATTCACTTTGCAAAGCTTTAAAAATGTGTTCCAATAGGGAATTAGCACTTTTGCTAACATAATCAGTCTCAATGAAACGTATTGGTAATGTGTATGTGAAATGTGTTTGATAATGACAGGTTGCTATATACCTTGCAGATTCCACTACAAAGCAAACAGGAGAAATGGAAACCAAGTTTAAAAAACAAAGTAAATTTGATTGCCAATAAAAGTTCAGTTATGTTTGTTTAGCCCACATGGGAATATCAGTTTGTAAACAACGTGACATTATTCATTTTCCTTTATTTAAGCCTGAGTCTACTCACCAAGTCTTAGGTGAATAATTTCAATTAAGTATCAAAATAACTTGTGCTATTGGTAACAATATTAGTCCTATTTTATTGATGAGGAAACTGTGGCTTAGAGGTTAAATAATTGGCTGAAAGTTACACGATGGAAAAATGACTAAATTTCTGTCATCTTGGCTGGAGGTCCTACTTATTAGAATATGTTACTTCTAAACATAATAGTTTTGATACTTCATGGCTCAAAAAATAAGACTTTATGTTAAACAGCAAATATCCTATTTAATAGAGTCAGATGCACAGTAAATTCTATGTTGTGTAATCAACGTATCTCATGTGCAAATGGTAACTTTAGGGTATCTGTTTAAATATCAGAGTATTTTCTGCTCTCTGTATTGCTGTACTGGTTTACATATTTTCTTTTCTTCATGTTTTCTAACAATTTAAAACCAGAATTTAGAATAGCTAGCAGGTATCTAGGGGATAATTAGATGCTGCATATATTTTCAGGAACACTTATGTTGACATTGCCTATTTTGGCTTTGAAGTACAAGCTAATTGTACTACCTGCAGCTTTCTACTTTTTCCTAATAAATTCTAGCTGAAAAATATAAAACAATAAATCCAAGTAAGAAAGCAAAAATGGTAATCATCAAATTGCAAGAAAAACCATGATTTAATCCTTTTTACCCTAAGTCTTATCAACTGCTTGAATGCTAAAAAACTGACTGGAATGTTTGAAAGGAAGCATGCTTTGTAAGATATTTGAGACTATTCACCAAGTTTCCAAGCTACCTCAGCATCTTCTCCTTTTAATCTTCCCTATAGTCCATCAAATCACTAGCTTATTCACAGATTCAGGAATCCATCCATATCCATATTTTTCAAAAGGTGAAAGAAGAAAGAAAAACTAACCAAACACATGAGATCCTAAAATAAAAGGAATAATACCCATTATTCTTCAGTCTCAGATAAATTACAGATCTGTTCTTCAAAATGCTGATGAGAGATGGCCCCAAAAAGTGAAAGAAAATAAAAGATAAAGGGGTTCAGAATCTCATGTTATGAACCGATATAAGTTGACAAGGAAGTTGCCAGAATACAGAGAAAAAAATCAGGTGAAAATAAGAATGAAGAAGAAAGACATGTACACAGCCAAAGCACAGATGCATACGAAAAGGACATTATTAGTGACAGGCTTTAGGAAATCATGCAAAATGAAATGTTAAAAAAAAAGACTGTAATAAAGAGAAAATACCGGTTATGGAAAACAGAAAATGTAGCTCAATTAACGTGATGCTCCTGATGAAGAGAGAACACACACACACACACTCAAAAATATGCAGAAAGATTATATCTCTGAAATAAAATTAAAACTTCAATATAACGACACCAATCAATCAAAAATAAGATGTATAAGATGTATTATTCCTACTTCAATCTCAAGAATGAAGAATGTATCATTCGGAAACCAGTGAGAAAAAAATCAGTTCAATTTAGGAGGAGTCTACGAACCAGAAACAGACTGATTTCAGACTTCCTACTATACTATGAATGACAAAAGACAGTGAAGCAATGTCGCAAAATGTTGAGGAAAATAATACCTAATTAGCCAGGGCAACCTTCAAGTCCAAAAGGAAAATGCCAGATATTCTCAATCATACAACAACTCCGGTTAGAGCATTCTACCGCCCTCCACGGTCAACATACTTAACGAAATCCAATCAAATTGTGAAATTAAAAAGAAAAACATCAACAAAGAAATAAAGTAATGGAGGAGCTACCATAAAAGTGTTGCTGACAAAATTTAATCCATCAAAATATAGGATCAGTATCAAATACTATCAGAATTTTTATTATTATAGAACATAAGACAAACCTTAATGGAAAAGTAATAATTTAATAAGATTTGGGAGATACTTGGAAGGTGAGAAGAAATGCTCCATTACCCAGGGTGGAGTGCTGTAGCACAATCACTGCTCATGCCTCCCAAGTAGCTGGGACTACAGGTGTGTGCCACCGTGTCCAGCTAATTTGTTAATTTGTTGTAGAGACAAGGTCTCCTTATGTGGCCCAGGCTAATCTTGAATTCCTGGGCTCAAGTGATCCTCATGCCTTGGCCTCCCAAGTGCTGGGATTATGGGCAGGAGCCACCACACCTGGCCTTTTCTACTATTTTATAAAATTGTTTCTTAATTCCAAGAAAAAAATCTCATCATTCTCTTCTATTTAACTGACTAAAAATCTTATTTGCCTATGTGTATGCTGGGTCACTATTGTAGGGAAAAAATATATTTTCATCCCATTTTAGGTTCCATAGCTGAGACTCCTATAATAAGAGTTTAACAACAGAAAAGCTATACATTTACTTAATATAGGTTTTATGTGACAGGAGAGCCTTCATAAGGAAATGAAGACCCAAAGAAACAGGGCACCTTATGTATTTTTTATGCTAGGTTTGATGGGCAAGTGGATAGTTGTGGAAAAGTCTGATTGGATTCAAAAAGCTTGATCTAATGGAGATGAGCTGGGGGAAACTCAGCAAGACCTGTTTGTTGAGATTTTTCTTTGTATCCCTGTATCTTCAGAGATGAGGATGTTCCTTTCCTTCCTTTCTCTGGGGTTTTTTTTTAAATTATTATTATACTTTAAGTTTTAGGGTACATGTGCACAACATACAGGTTTGTTATATATGTATACATGTGCCATGTTGGTGTGCTGCACCATTTAACTCGTCATTTAGCATTAGGTATATCTCCTAATGCTATCCCTCCCCCCTCCCCCTCCCCCCGCCCCACAACAGGCCCTGGTGTGTGATGTTCCCCTTCCTGTGTCCATGTGTTCTCGTTGTTCAATTCCTACCTATGAGTGAGAACATTCGGTGTTTGGTTTTTTGTCCTTGCGATAGTTTGCTGAGAATGATGGTTTCCAGCTTCATCCATGTCCCTACAAAGGACATGAACTCATCGTTTTTTATGGCTGCATAGTATTCCATGGTGTATATGTGCCACATTTTCTTAATCCAGACTATCATTGTTGGACATTTGGGTTGCTTACAAGTCTTTGCTACTGTGAATAGTGCCGCAATAAACATACGTGTGCATGTCTCTTTATAGCAGCTGCTTCAGGAAAGAAAGATGTGAGGGAAGGTCAAAGAGACCTCTCTGCCCCCATGGTTTTCTTCGATTCCTTCTGCTTAAAATATTTTGGGGTAGCATGTACTGAACCTCATTATTAGAATTCTATAAAACAATTTTATGGATACCAAAGAATAGTGGAGTGGATTCTGATTCATAATTTGATTAATAATCTCAAGATCATTCTGCCTGCAGGATATGAATGTTTTTGGGGAAAAAAATGGTGTTAGTGGAGATGAAGAGAAATGAATTCTTGCTTGATAAATTTTAGAGCTGGAATTGACAAAATTTGCAGATGAACTACATGTGGAGTTATGGCAGAGAGAGGAATTAAGATTACTCCTGAATTTGAGTGACATTAACTGGAGGAGAAAGTGATCCTTTGAGATGCAAAACTTAACAGAAGATCAGGATACTGATGGAGAAAAGTAATAGAAATTATAGTTCACTTGCGAATGTTAGTCTTGACATGCCAATGAGACAGGTAAATGAAAACAGCAAGCATGTCATTGGATAAATGAGCCTAGAGCTCAGAAAAGAGGTTTGGGTGTAATTGTACGTAAATCCAACAATATGGATCAAGTGTCCTTGGAGGAATATGGGCATTAAAGATGAGAGGGCAAAGATTGTGCCCTAAATTTAGACAATATTAAAGACACAGAGGTACTGCAAAGGAAAAGGTACCAATAAAGACTGAAAAGGAATGGGTAGTGAAAAGTAGGAAATCAGGGAAAGTGGGGTTTCCTGATAACTACGAGAAGTGTTTGAAGAAAGGAAATATAGTAAGTGGTGCACTAAAATGATGAAAAAACATGCAGTGTGAAGATAAATAGAACATGCTCATTCAATTTGATGACACAGAGGTAGTTGTTAACTACAAAGAAGAGCTTCACCATAGATGAAATTTAAAGTCAGATTGGAGTGGGCTGGCCAGTGAGTAAAGGTGAAAATGTGAAAACTGCAGAGGTCCATATAACTTTTGGAGGTTTGCAGTATAAAACAACAAAGAAATGTGGCAGAGCTAGAAGGGGTAATAGATTTTTTTTTTCTTTTTAACGCTGGAAGATACTAGAGCTAGTATGTATGTGGATGAAAAGATGAAGTGAAAAAACTTTTTGATTAAAGAAAGAGAAGATAGCATAAGAAAGAAATCCACGGCTAGGCTGGTTTGGAAGGTTGGAAGTTGATGAGACTATCCACAGAAGGCATGAGCTTTAAAGGAGGAGGTCATTTTGCACAGCAGGGGAAAGCTGGTCATTCCTTTCAATTCCTATAGCATTTCTTTAATATGTAAACAAATCCAGTACTAACATCCAGCTACAAACTTCTTAAGAACTTGAAGAAAAATGTAGATGAATATTCTTTAGGATTTTTTCTTTTTTGAGAGACTTTAAATTTAAATAACAGACCTCTCAAAAGCATCTTCTTTCTACTTAGAGACATCTTTTCTGACTAAGCTTCTGGTTGCAATATCCACTCTCTCAACCCCAATCCAGACGCTTTTCAGTACTCTGGACAAATATTATCTCTCCATTGAAACCAGTCTACTAAGCCCTCAGTCCCCGGGGTCAGCTTTCCTGGGTAGCTCCCAATGTCAAAATGTATTCCACTAGTGACTGCACCCCATGCCTATGTTAATCATCTGTGCCTTATACTTTGCTTCCTTATTTTAAAGCTTCAATTTTCACTGTAGTGTCAATCCTTTAGAAAGAAAACTCTCAGGCCAGGCCTTCAAGTCCTGAAGGAACATTTTCTCTTTCCCACAGTAATATTAACAAAGCCATTAATATATCTATAACTCCACTAAATTGAAATTATTCCAGCATCTGATGTTATTCTTCATACAAAAATTATCTCTGGGAATACAGTGATTTCCCTAGGGTTCTGTTCTGAAGGATTGACAATAAATGGAAATATATATTAGTCTCCACATTTTCCAACTTCTTTGAAGAAATACAGCTGAAAGGAGATAGTCCTATATATTAAAATTATCATTTTTAAAGACTTGCCAAAATTTTAGGCATATTTATATAAATTATCTCATTTAATTTAAAAACAACTTTTTGGAGACATGAAAGTATATAGCAATAGGTCCCCTCTAGGATAAACCTGAATGATAATATATGTTTGGAGATGGCAAGTTATCAGGAATCTCTTTTCATGCATTCAGTTCCTGGAGGTCATCTGATTATTGTTTCCTAAAGAAGGAGAAATATATGGACAAGAATGCATAGGGACATTGAGAAGATGAGGGTAAAGTAAGAAATAAAGACACACAAAGAAAGGTGTTTCTGCCTTTAGAGAGAGAATGATTAAATAAATGCTGAACGAGCCATTTTCTTCAGAACTTTGTGACACAGGTAGTATGAGAAAGAGCTTCAGGTCTCTTATTAAAAAGCTTTTGGGTTGGAAATAGGGGCATTCACCCCATTTTTGCATAGAGCACATTGAATCCAGCTCAAAGACTTCACAGTTTGGGATGTTGCAATGGCAAACATAGCACAACAGTAATAGGAGCTGGCAGATGCTCACTAGACTAGGCAAATATCCATCAAGAGACTGTGCCAACTTGCTTGTGAAAACCTGAGACAAACCCTGGGGTTTCTAGAAATATCTTCCTTGGAAGAGAGATAGTACTCACAGAAGCAGAGAAAGACAATTATCAAGCATCTTGCAGTAATAATTATGCTGCTGGAGATCACAGAGCCAAGTGTTTTTAGATTAAAAAAATTAATATTCAAATAGGCTATTTTGATAAAAGTGCACAGCAAGTTGTTGGCAGAGCTAAAATCTGAAGTAGATTTGCACAACTCCAAGACTGAGGCGCCATGACTATACCAAAGCTGCGTACAAATATATTCAGACATGTAAAAGTGCAGTTCAAATTTTCATTATCTCCACAGTAATATTGACAATAATGCTTACAAGCAAAAACAGATATCCTAATACTACAAGTAATTATTTTTGAATAAAAAAATCGTATATAGGCTACTCTGGCATATATTGGACTAGACCATGGTTTTCTTAGTAATGCATTAGCCACAGTTTTATCCCCAAGAAGTTTATATTTTAGCAGTTAAAAGTGAAGAAAGGAAAACTATACAGTGAGCTATACTTGAATTAAACATATATTGGGCATTGGGGAGCATATAAAACAGAAAGAACATTGTTAGACAAGAAATCTAACATTGGTTGATCAAAAATATGAAGAAATTGGAGAAAGAAGAGATTTCTAAGCAGAGATTATCAAAAGGTCTGAAAGTGAAGAAAAGAATATTGTTCTAGGGAAATGTCCAGTAATTTACTCTGCTTTGAGCTTAGAATTTCAGGACAGGAGTAATAGCTGCTGGAGAGATTATGCAATACAAAATTTAGGAAAGGCTAGATGGGGCCAGGTCATAAAGGGCTTAGTATACCCTAAATATACACTATTAATAAATGGAGAACCACTGAAGATTTTTGAACAAGGATACGAAATGGATGGAAATACGTATATGGAGTAAACCTTCTTAGATTATGCATTAAATGAAAATTGCAGTAATTTGTAATGCTTTTTTTCTTATTTTTTTATTTTGCAGTTCAGAAATACAGTACACTCCCATTTTAATGCAAATAAGCAGTATACAACAATTTTAATAAAATGTAGCTCAAGTTACAGAGAGGCTAATGAAATCGAAGTTCAAAAACCCTCTTTTGACAGCTGCAATTTGGTACCAGCTGGTGGCAGTAATCTACTCCAGTCTAAACATCAATCAATGAGGATGATTCAGCTCTGCATGGCTGAAATTTTTAGAACATTGGCAGCAATCCCAGGAATCTCCCAATAATTTAGCACTATTTTCATCATCTCAATCCCAGGATATTGAAGCAGCGGATTGGTCCTGAAAATATAGAGAACCACCTTCTACCTCCCCATTTCCTAAGCCAAGGGTGTTTGTCCTCTTTTAATTTTTCCCTCCTTCCCTGAGAGGAGAGGGAAGGAAGAGAAAGAAGGAAATTTACCCAGCCTCATTTACATGTACATGTGCATTATCACAGGACATATCATCATGATGCTTGACTGCAGGGGCTTCCACTGTACTACCACGTACTATTGTCATTTTGGCTTTAATAGAAATGGAAAGTGAGGTCAGTAAAATCATTAGAAAATATTAAAAATTGTTAACTGTGAAACCAGTGTTTTTGCCTAGGTAATTAATGATTAAATATTTTGCTTCTTTTCAATATAAAAAAAAAGAGATAGGTTATCACCCAGCATAACTAACAATTTAAAGCCCATGGTTAATATTTTTTACGCTGGTGTTGTAATACTCTTACCATGGCATTTATATGTATGCATGAACAAAAACAGTAAGGCACACAAATACGCCTGACTCCTTTACATTACATTGGTTTTCCAGAATTTGGGGGTAAATGAGTTTTGCATTATGGCTTTTAATCTATCTTTATGATGAAGATAAAGTCTCAAGACTTAAAAAGCCGTAACAAAAAATTGTTTCCCTACATAGCAGAAATGTTGCAAAAACATTAAAATATGCAGGCTCTTGATTTCAAGAGTGTTTCAACCAAAGGTGGAAACTAAGAAAGACTAAATAAAGCCAGAGTCTAAAATCATTTTGGTGATCTATTAAAATTCACTTATTTATTCATTAAGACAATGCTACGCCCTCACTTTTTATCCCTAAAAGTCAGTTCTTTCAATATCCAAGACCTCATACCAAGTGACTGTGTGTCTTCGATTCTAAGTAAAACAAATACAGTGTGTTTTCCCATTCCACATATTCAAAAGTGTTTCTGCTACAATCAATAAAAACGATGCAGTTTCATGAAATGAATAAGGATAGATGAAATGATTAAATACATAATGCCGGTGCCTATTAGTTTAACTCGCATAAACACAAAATTTAAAATATCAACATTTCAAAATATGATTTGGCAAAGTAATTTTAATATTATAAAATTAAAGCTATAACTGGAGAACTAAATTAGCCTGACGGACACTCACTAACATACAACTTCACTAGAAACATTTTCACCTTCTAATTTACTTTGTGAAGCTGAAGCTAAAAGGGACTCTTCAAATGTTTTATTTACCGTCCAATTTCTAGACGTCTGTACTCTGCCTGCACAGTAACAAGCTGGTGCTAATAAGCCATACATAAAGATCCTACTTATTAAAATACAAATTAGACACCCCTTATGTTTATACATGTGTAAGTACAATTAATATTGCAAGCTTCCTTGGAAACAAAATTGCTTTAGTTAACCAACCATTGCAATGCAATCAAATGAGATTTGAAATGCAATTGGAAAAGATCTGTTTGGTAGAAATAGCAATTATTTCATGCGGAACAATTAGCTTTCCAAGCTCTTTTTTGCTTCTCCCACCTGCTCTTAATAGAATAATTTGTCCATCATAAGTGACATGAAATGTCACCTTTAACACCCGTAAGTTGTATGGAGACCTAGAAGGCAGCTGGTATACATAGCTTATTTACAAATATTAGTTTGAACTTGTAAATGCATGACCACATAAATCTTAATCCATTTAGAGTGTACGCCCTTTGTTCCCTCAATTGCATATCCAGTTGGGAATTGAATGGAGCTGAGAGAGAGTGTGAGTTGCATGAGCCCTTTGTTGTTGCCAGCATATTAGTGCTTTGCCTTTTGTTCTTGTTGTTCATGAGATGTCTCTACATTACACAGCAGGGAATGTTAATCAACATTTTGCCTAAGTAATATTAATGAAACTTGCCTACTTACACTTGAGGGAAGAATCAGAATATTACATTGCTCTTTGAAATGTTAATGTACCTTTTAGGAAATTATGTCTGCCTTCTAAATCATCTTAGTGTTAAATTATTAAAGGATGGCATTAAAGAAATATTGCACCAATGCACATTGTTAAATACCTTAAAAGATAAAAGAATTATAAAGTTTAAAAGAAGGACCTTTTGAAAGATGATAAAATTTATCTTCAAATTAACCATTTTTAAATGTTTGGTTAAAATATTGAGAAAATTTACAATTGTTTTGTGTGCTTTCACAAAACAAGAGATTTAATGTTAATGATTTCTAAGTTCCAACCATGAATTTGAACTGTATTCTGCTCTGGTCTTGAAGGATTTATTTAACCTTGCTGTATCTGTGCACTAAAGCACCATCTAGTTTATTAGGAACAAAAAAAAAGCTGAGAGGAATGTATTATTTTTGTACTTTTTACTTATTTGAGTCTTAAGATTAGATAGTCTTCATCGAGGTTCTATTCTCCAAGCACAAAAATGACCACTATCTAAACCTTCTATCACTCTGTGGCATTTCAAAGGGAAGGGCTATCATAAAACCTATGTATGGCTGCCAAGGTAAGATATGGGAAATAGCAATTCTCAATGTGCAAACTGTGACAGACGTGTGTCCTGTCAACATCATTCACGGTCCTTCAGGAAGGATGCTCAGGAAATGAGTTGACAGGACTCTAAGTGGTCTAGCTTGTTTTCCCTTTAACAGTCTCTTTTGATGTCAATCAGTATATTGATAGGCCCTAAATAAATTGTGAGGTAACCAAGGGGGAAATTAGGAACAGAATTTGTTCAAGAGTTCTCCCAC
This sequence comes from Pongo pygmaeus, assembly GCF_028885625.2. NCBI lineage: Eukaryota > Metazoa > Chordata > Mammalia > Primates > Hominidae > Pongo > Pongo pygmaeus. The sequence goes on along the minus strand of NC_072379.2, from coordinate 95,952,882 downwards.
ATGGTGACCACTATTTGCTAAGAATTCCTAATACTTACTGGGCAAACAATTCATTTTCTATTTCACCACAGAAGATTTAGTCATGGCTTTTGTATTATTGTGGGACTGATTTGTCCTCTCACACAATGTTCTTTAGCAGTACTGCTACTCGGATATAGGCACTGAAAAAGTAGAAAATAGGGGTTACATTTCAAGATAATTTTTTTCACTTTTTGACATCTCTAAGAATATAGCATACAATTGCGGATGCATAATAATTTAAGTGGCTTTTTTGGTGGGGGCTGGGGGGAGATGGGGTCTCTCTCTGTTGCCCGGGCTGGAGTGGTGCAGTGGCATGATCTTGGCTCACTGCACCCTCCACCTCCCAGGTTCAAGTGATTCTCCTGCCTCAGCCTACCAAGTAGCTGGGATTACAGGCATGCACCACCACGCACAGCTAATTTTTGTACTTTTAGTGAAGATAGGGTTTCTCCATGTTGACAAGGCTAGTTTCGAACTTCTGGCCTCAAGTAATCCACCCACCTTGGCCTCCCAAAGTGCTGGGATTACAGGTGTCAGCCACCATGCCTGGCCAAGTGGCTTTTTCTTAGAAATAAGTAAAATAAATAGAATGACTAAGTGCCTTACAATTGATGATTTACATTCAATAAAATATGGTAATAGCGAACTTGAACTGAGGGTTTTTGTGTTATGTTTGTGTTGTGGTCACCCATTACCTCAATATGGAAAACAAAATCATTGCCAAACGTTAGCGTTAATGAGCCCAATATTAAAGAGTTCACAATATATCTAGGAAATGAAACCTTATGTCTAGAAATTAATAAATAACAGTTAAATCAAACAACAACGATATAGGCATTACTACAACCCTACTTGCCAAGTTTTTTTTTTTCCACATTATTGCTCCTTAGAAAAGTGAAAACAACATACAACTAATAAATGACTACTTAAAATACTACCAAATGACTTTAATGCAAAGAAAAAGGGTGTTTTGAACAGGGAATATATAATCTATATATTTCAGAGGCTGATTTTGTGTGTCCGTTTTGAGTTCTCCGAATTACTGAAGATTCAAATTAAACAGCACCAAGGGTATTATATCTATGCTAGGCAGAATACATGATCTAGCCATACATCTATTATGACTTTACGCTGCTTTTACCATGCACGCTTTATGTTGTGGGAGATAAGGGAAGAGTAATTTATACTTAATGTTGTTAATCAAACATATATTTAGCTAGATTTGTTTTGCTGCTTTTTGCCTATTTGCAAAAACAAAAAAAAATCATTTTTATCTAAAAGCAACTAAGTATATTGTAAGCCTCTTCATTCACTAGATGAGCTTACAGTTTGCTCGATGCTCTAGGAGCTTATGTTTTTAGCTTAATCATTGATTTTTTTCCTTAATATATCATGGATGGCAAATTGATCTTTATTAACCTGTGTATGATAAAGGTTGTAGACAAAGCCAATACCTACATAATATGAATACCAATCAAGTTAAGTGATATGATCAGTTTAGTAGAGAATCAAACAAACTGGCAGTTGTCAAATAGAGTCTCTCATTAGTAGACTGTTTAAAATATATAAATTAGTGATAAACAGTAAAGATAATATCACAAGTATCAAGAATGGAAGACTATTATATAAGTGAATTAAAAATTCACTAATAAGTGAACTAAATATCATTTAGTGCATTTTCCTTTGATATTCAACATACAGACACAAAGAAGTGCTAATTCCTAAACCTCAGTTTAGTGTCTACTGAAGCACAACTACATACCTTCAAATTTGAGACTTCTGCTTTGCAAAGAGTACAATTAAGCTGTTGCTCACATTCTAAATCTATTTTAAATTTGGGAAGGTAGAGGGCAGTTCATTATATCCCCAAAATGAGTTGTCTGGAAGTTTTCTGTGATCAGAAACTATAAAGATTTTCTTTCACTACAACTATAATCACTCAAGTATGTAACAGAAGTACTTTCTGATTATTAAGGAAATATTTTTTTTTTTTTACTGTGCCCCTTGGCTATAAGAGGATATGCAGACCTTATCACAAGGAGAATTTCTGCTATTTCTATAAACTAGTAACTCTTAGTTCATAAAACAAGTTTATTAAGAAAAAAAAAAAAAACAAGCAACTGCTAATGTCAGCTGACATTTCTCAAAGTAAGCCAGAGTAGAAGAGAGATTACTTCTAGCTAAAGTGAAGCAAATTAAATTTTAAGAAGTTGAATATACTCATTCTCACTTTCATCATATTGCCCACCATCAAGGTGATTATAATATGTATACTGCTTCTTACAAACTCAAAGTAGTTAAAAGCAACTTTTTCCAACTTGTATATTCATAATATCGACAAAAAATATTCAGATATTAAAATTTAATGCTATTTTTAATGTATTTTATAAATAATGTACCTTTAATTATGGGAGAACATTTCAAGGGTTTTAAAGGTTTTTGTTGTTGTTGTTGTTTTTGGTAATATGGAACATAAGAAAGTACATTTTGGCTAACTTAATTGGCCCTGATTATCCAAAAGCAATTTCTTTAAAAAGCAACAAGTATGGTTATTTCTAATCCCACAACATCATAAGATTCCATCATTAAAATATATTTTAATATGAACATAATTATCCATACACAATATGTCAAGCTACTTAAATCAAGTAGTTAAAAGGGGTTCTTACTGCAAAATCTTCCCTCCACTGGTGAGCTGCTTGAACTTTCTCCGCTTCCAATGCCAGGCGCTGAAAAACAAACAATAAATCTTAGAATTCTAATGACCACATAATATGGAATTGTTATATAAAATGCATGGGCTTTCTAATCAATTCTGAGGACATAAAAAGCAGAAGATGATCCTTATTTATGATTCATAAATTCTAAATCATTTAGTAATCTAACCTACTAAAGTTGATGTATGTATATTTACTCTTCAGCAATATAAATATACTATTCTTGAATACCATTAAGTTTGTTACCTCTGCCATCATCAGCTATAGTGTCCTCTATGAGTGCTCTCTTTCAATGACTAATACCTCAGTTTTTAGAAAAAAAACCTGAGTATATTAATTTTCATAGAATCTTATTTTTAGTAAATACCTTTGGAGCATACATTTCTCTTAAAAAATGACATTGAGAGATTAATATGCACTAAACATTCTACTAGGCACCTTCTTAAATGCATATTGAGTTTTTACCAAAAGCCACAAAAACTGAAATAACTTCACCTTTGATGAAGTACATCTTTAGTAGTTCTTTCAGTGATAATCTTTGATAGAGGATTTGTGCATCTGAAAATTGCTTTATTTCACCTTCAATCGTGTATGCTAAAGTAGTTAAGAATTATAAGCCAATTTTTTTCCTATAGCACTTTCGAAATGCTATTCCATTAAGTTCAGTGGGAGATGACACTGCTAGTGTCAGCCTGCCAATCACTTTTTATAAACTTTTTTTCCCCTACTCCAGTAGCTTTTAGACTTTTCTCTTTGTATTTTTCAACTTCACTAGGATGTTCTCCATGTGATAGGCTTTCATAAGACAGTGACATTTAATGGTTAGGAACACAGAGTTGGGGACCCGACTGCCCAGATTTGAATACCAGCCCTTGCAAACTACTAGCTGTGCAACCTTGGGAAAGGTTAAGACTCTTCTCCCATTCTCTCATGTGAATAATGTGAAAGCCTGCCTCATGGCTTATTGGAAGGACTAAATGAATTACAAAGTGCTTAGAACAGTGCCTGGCACAGAGTAAACAATATATATTTCAGCTATCAACTTCAAAGAGTAATCGTTCTGTTTTCTCCCTGGATCCCCTTGAGAAAATAGTGCAGTGTTGAGTTTATTTGTGGTTTGCCTTATGCAGCTAGAAGATAGTGATAAAACTGAGCAAACAGAAAAGTAAATATAATAAATATACTAAACTCACTTACTAAGGTATAGAAATTATCAGGTTAGGTTTAAAAAATTACAAATCTCAGAGTCATTTATTGATTCATGCTGTTTGTGATCTATGAACTATTCCTCAGCATAAGTTCTTCCTGTGGAGGTCCAGTCTACACTGGATAAACATCCTTCTAGACCAGTTTTTATATTAATGTATTGGCTTCTATCCCTGTGATTTATTATAATCTATTCATTTTTCTAAGCTGTTGCATAGGTTTTATCAGTGACTCTGTAATATTGCCTAGCGGGAGATCTCAATTTAAGAGTCTCAAAGCTAAATTTACGTGAAAATCTATCATACTGTGCCAAAAGGACAATGGTTTTGTTTTTCACTACTAGGCAGAAATGGAGTATATAAGAAGCTAGGAAATGTTAGAAATTGTACCACATAGAGTAACCAAAAGGCGGCTCCCTCTCCCTACGAAAACAAAAAACTAAACAGCAAAGCCAAAAGACAAGCATATACATTTCAGGAACACTGCATCATAATACTTTTAGAAACTCAACTTCAAATGAAAAATGAAGCAAAACATGAATAAAATGGCAAAAGGAATGGAAATGGAAGCAACTCTTTTATAGAAACACTTCAGTATGGGAAGATAAGGAAAGAGAAGACAGAATGACAAAATAAGCATGAAGGCTTTTTCTTTTTTTCTTTGTTTTGATATAGGGTTTCACTCTGTCTCCCAGGCTGGAGTACAGTGGTGCAATCATAGCTCACTGCAGCCCTGCAGCCTTGACCTCCTGGGTTCAAGTGATCCTCCCACTTCAGCCTCCTAAGAAGCTGGGACTACAGGTGTGCATCAAGAAACCCGGCTTTTTTTTTTTTTTTTTTTTTTTTTTGTAAAGATGGGGTCTCAAACTCCTAGCCTCAAATTATCCTCCTATCTCAGCCTCCCAAAGTGCTGGTATTACAGGCATAAGCCATCCTGCCTGGCCAAAGACATGCCCTTGACAAAATTTGCAATGTAAATCTTCCCCCATTTAAAAAAAAAGTAGTGTAATAATAGTAACCAAACTTTTACATGTATGGGCAAAAAAAAAAAATTCTGGAACTTAAAATTCTGCATAAAATACTAAACTTTTTTAGATTAAGAAACATTAGAACTCTAAAATGTCTTTGTGTCTTAAAGAAGAATATTAAGATTTTTCTTCAGAATACACAGGAGGATGCTGTTTCAGCAAACAAAACACACCAGTGAGCATTCACCCACAGGGCTATGGAGTTTCCAAGGTACCAGCTATAACTCTACCAGATCTTTCCTCCTTCGGAGTGCATGAGAAAGTGCAATTCAACTGATCTGACCCAGAATCACGTGGCTTATGACATGAACATAATCCATATTTAGTAAGTTATAGTGACAGTAATCATCACAGTTAACTATTTCCAGAGAAACAGAATAACAGTGGCAACAAACTATAACACAATTCCCTAGGAGGAAGAGAGTCCAAATCAGCTTTATTTATATGTATTTTGAACACTAATTTTATTAATTTTATAAAGTAAATGCCCCGTATTGCAAGACTCTGAAAAAGTTTTTAGAAAAATAAAGGCATGAAGTTATGTATACCAAAGAAGTTATATATTTTAAAAGGCTGCTGTGAAGCTTGAAAGTTGCTAAATTTCATATCCCCAGGTTGGAATTTTAGAAATACATAATCATGAAAACTCTACTCCTGTTAATTTCTTTGTTCATGAAGAAATTAATAAATATTTTTACCTAGCAAATTTCATGACAAAGCATATCATACTAAACTTTAGATACTTAGTCTATCTGGGACTAGAGTCAACAGTCACTGGGTGGTGCTATTTCTTGCAGCAAAAAACCAGCCAGTCATTACTTATAGAAAACTGACATGTCTTCTAGACACTTTAAGCCTTTAATTCACTTCTGTTTTGGTCAAGTGACATTTTATTTTTAAAGCTAATGAGCTACCATTAAATGGCACCGGTGAATTGTGTTAAGGCTGTCAAAGGCCAGGCGCATGGTTCATGCCTGTAATCCCAATACTTTGGGAAGGGGAGGCGGGTAAATCTCTTGAGGCCAGGAGTTCAAGACCAGCCTGGGCAGCATAGTGAGATCCTGTCTCTAAAAAAATAACACAATTAGCCAGGCATGGTGGCATGTGCCTATCATCCCAGCTACTCAGGGGGCTGAGGCAGGAGGGTCACTTGGATCCAGGAGTTCAAAGTTACAGTGATCTATGATGGTACCACTGCACTGCAGCCTGAGCTATAGTGCAAGACCCTGTCTCAAAAAAAAAAAAAAAAATTTAAAAAGAGACACAAAATACCCAATAAAAAATGTGAGTATCTCTGCTCAGTAGAACATCCCTGTTTCCATAGTTGGCTATATAAGTATATCCTGTAACAATAACTTACTTCAGAAAAAAAAAAGAACATTTTTCTGATTTATGGCACAGCATAATATAGTATCAGACCTTAAAACCAGACTAAGCACCACACAGAAATAAAAATCCTGGATTACAATGAATACCTATGAGAAAAATTTGAAGATTAATTCTGCTAATATTAAGATATTCAGCAAGGTTTATTAAATGGCTTTATTGTAAATGAGATACCACATGTATATATGAAAATCCTTTGGATATCAAATAAGTATTTATGCAAAGTAATAGATGTGTTAAGAATGTATACATCCCTACCTACCTATTGGTTTGAACATTTAAAATAGAAAATCACTGTAAAGGTTTTAAGGACTTACAACTATAACAAAATAGACTTGACCCCAGACTTTCTGACTCCAAAGCTTATGCTCCTTCCACAAGACCATTCTTTAGATTCCCATAAAACTCATCACAGTATATATGAAGACAGAGTAGTATCAAAATCAAAACACTAGTAGAATTCAATTTCAGGTTAATAAAAAAATCCCCAGCAAAGTTTTAGAAATTACTAAAAAATGAAAAACAAAGCCAGCAGCAACAACAAAAATCACATTTTAGTTGGGAACCATCTTTACAGGTCTTGTCCTCAAATCCTGGGAGATTATTGCTAATCAGTAAGAACGCTTTTGCTATGCAGTGGTCTGCAGGGAGAAGGATAGAGAATGAAGAGGTTTTATCAGATCAGAGAAAGATCAGCTCCCTTGAAGGTCTATTCATTCTCAACCTTTACTTTCTGTCATATCTTCATCTTTTCCATTAGCGCTGAATTCTGTCAGGGGATATAAACTTCTATAAAAGCAGTATTATAAGTATATAAAGATATAATTCTACTATCCTAATCAATATCCACATATATTTTTCCAAAAAAATAGACTATTTTCCAAACATGTAAGTAACTTGCTTCCTAGATTGCAAATTTATTGCAAGTTAAAGATAAAACTTGCTTTCTGAAATTATGAGAAATTTTCTTTTGATAGCTTTAAAAAGAAACCATCAGGGATCATATAACAGTTCAGTTACACTCGCATAATGTTGGTACTCTTGTTTATATACAAAGATTTGACTTACAGACACCATTTAAACAAATATCACTAAATTTCAAAACAATTTCTTCAGCTAATGTAAGTCAAGATTTTCCTTTTTAATAAAAGGTAATAGAGACCTACAACAGCTAATCCAAATAAAATATGCATGTATTATATGATTAATCTTCAAACAGTTAACACCCAATAAAGATTAGCAAATTCTTGTATTATACCTATGTTGACAATTCAATTATCATTCTAGGAGCTTCACCTACTATTTTCATCAAAAGGTTCTTAGCATATCAAAAGGATCAGGATAATCATTTGAATTTTCTAACAATACCTACTGAAAACAGCAGACTTTAGGTGAATGAACAGACTTCAGTGTTTGAAAGAAAAGCCTACAGATACAATCAATTACTTTGGATCTATGGTATAATGAACATGCACTTGTAAATCAGACAGATCTGGTTTCCAATTCTGGTGCTGCTTTTCACTAACAAGAAAATTTTAGGTAATAAAGCTAACAATTTTGCATCTAGGATTTTTTTAACCTTACATTTTCTACTTGGCATTCTATATATCTAGCATAATACAAACTCAGAACCTGACAAACATGAACCCACAGAATAGGCTATGTCAGAACTATAATCACCAATGACCTCTTCAACACGTAAATATGAGCGAAATAAATGAAAAAAATCTTAGTAGTCCTTAAGTTTTCACTGCATTTTACCCTGCAGGAAAGCTCTGGTCTATAAAACCATAGGGTAACCAAAAGCATATGCAATTCAGGGAATACAACAGTTCAGTTCAGTAAAATAAGTTCAATTTTATTTTATTTTTACCACAAATAGAATAAGAAAGCAGAGAAGATCATTGTGTTCTGCCTATGACACCTTATTTTTTCTGAAGGGCGGGGAAGGGTATAGTATAGGCAAGGTGTGACATTTCTTCAGCATTTCTTATGCTGATAGGAAGTCTTGAAGACCTCAACAGACATAAGAGCATAATACTTCCATGAATATTTAGTATAATATTCCATCACAAAGGTAAAATGTTCTTTTTCCAATAACCTTAACCAGATAATGGGAAACAATGCAGTTTAAATTCATATAAACATGTATGTTCAGCAGAATTCTACCAAAGGCTTCTAACAATTTATTATATCCTAGTGAACAAGGATTTTACTATGAAAATCTTAATGTGTAGAGAAATTGCTCTGTATGTTTAAACCACATGTGCCATACTTACAGATTGTAAAAAATGTTTCTATAAAGAAATATTATTAGTGCTTTGAAAAGGTTCTGTTAGCTAAAGAAGCCAGGCTGGAAACTGGGATTTGAGGATTAAAAGTTATAAAATGTAAACAGACTAACCAAGATGAGTTAACTTTGGCACATTTCAACACTTGATAATTGTAGCAACTAGATAAATACCCTGACTACGAGGAAAAGTTATTTCTAGGACAAGAAGCCTAGTGTGTTTACTTCTATTCAATAAACATTTACTAAGGCTCATTATATGCAAGTTTACAGAATAAAAAATATAAGACAAAGTTTTATCAACTATGCTTCTAAAGGGACCTTATATTCATATACCATACACATCATATGCACTCACACATAATATCATGTGGTCAGCGTTTTACAGATGCTTTCTCAATAGTTAAACTATACATGCTTTATTCGTTTTACTTTATTTCAGTGGCCTCTGCCACATGGAGAATACAATTTTAAAGTACTGCTTCTATCATGATGCAAATATCTCAAAGAACAGGAAGGATTCTAAAAATAGTATCATTAGCCAATGACAAGATGTAGCTACAGGTCTTTTTTTTTTTTTTTTTTTTTTTTTTTTTTTGGCCTGGCAGGGGGCGGTGGTGGAGGGTATCGGAGAGGCTAAAAATACTGAAAAGCACAGAAACAAACAGTATTGAACCTACCACCCCAGAATTCACCTTGATCTTTATATTTGCTTTATAACTGTTTATGTAAGAAAAAAATGTATTACAAATCACCTTGAAGTTCACCTTATTCACCTCTTCTGACCAATTTCCCTGCACAGAGCAATCACCATAATAAACTGATCTATAACCTTAGGCGTTGGTTGGAAGTGTATTTTTAAAAACTATGTAAATATCATCTGATATTGATATTGTTGATTCTCCTTGCTAATAGGCTACATGCAAAGAGAAATTCCACAAGTTTCATGAGGAATTATTTATCTAAGAAGAAACCCATCACCCTTTCAAGGTTTGGATTGAACAAACAAATTACAATCAATGGTGTATGAGAAATTATTTGCTGAAGGTTTTGGAAAGTTAAGATAATATCTGGAGGAGGACAAAACCCCTCAGGGAAACTAAGCTGGAGCCATTTCTACGATTTTTTTCAGCATCAAAATTTTATACATCAATTGCATATTTACTAACAGAATATAGAATAGGTATTATTTCTTAATACAAACCTAACTATTCCTTCACTCCATCAAGAGACCATCAATCTTTCTTCACAGGCACTCATGATGCAATTTGAAAGATTCTAAATCATCATATAAGCAAGGCAACTTAACCGAAGACATGTTGATCCCCTCTCACTACTGTGCTATAGGTTAGCAAGCCCACCCTTATAAAGATGACTAAACACTGTTTTTATGTTTTACCTATGCTTGCCTAAAAAATTTTTGCAGCCACATTACAGATAAATCTTATAATGTACAAGGTATAATGTAAGGATACAGATTAACTTTTTGATAGCTATCATTTTCTTACAATTGATTTCATGCCAGATTATGGGAAATAAAAATCTCATAATACGATTTCTCTTTCTAGCCTAAGCTTTAAGGGAGTGTAATATATGCAAAATATATAAATAAAACTTGCTGAAATCAAGTCAGTCATCATTTATTTTTCGATCTGTGGCCAAGTGAAAAATAAAACTTTCACCTCATAGCTTCTGGAGTGTGTCCTACAGATTTCAACCTGATCTGCCATATTCATGAAATACTTCAAAATTAACCACAAAGCTTCAAATCTAATCTTCAGAGATGTAATTAGTTCCAAATAAATTGGCAGACCCTTGAAATACAGAAGGCAGGGTAAGGGAGATATCATCTGGTGAGAACAAAACTCCTTTTAGCAGTATGAAAATAAATAATACACAACGATTATCATACCCTCTTTTGGGTCTACAGAGCAAAATAAAAGGTTGTCCAAGTGAATATAATTTGCAGCGCTATGTTTTGCCACCTGCAATGAATTACGTGTTGAACTTGTTGAACAAACCTGGACCTCATGAAAACCCCTCCAATCCCACCATCATCCAAAGATTCTGATTCTATAGCTGGTGTCATTCCTGAAAATCTACATGTTTAATATATTACACCTTTTCCGCAGCTAAACCTTGAAAACACTCTTCTAGAGGGTAATGTTTTAGAGCTATTAGACATATGCATTGAGTTACTTTCTAAGAAGCACTGTTCTAAATAGCAATATAATTATCCTAGGACAACAAAATAGTCCATGCCCTTCACTAGTTCCATAACCTTATGCTATCATGGCCCATCAGGCCATACTCAATTCGCTCTCCCTCTAAATCACTAAATGTGCGTTCATTCAGTGCAGGAAGTAGTTCTTTCACATCTGTGCACCTCCAGTATCTTACACAATGTGCAGCAGAGTGTAGGCACTCAGTAAGTGTGTATGGAAATGTGGAAACAATCATTTCCAAGCATTTTCAAGGTTGTAACAACATTTATAACTAGGTTCACCAAGTCATCATTCAGTATTATAATACTTAGACATTCTGTGAATTTCTGGCCACAAAAGCTGTCCTCCTACATGACAAGCATACATCACCACCGAATTCTTAAAAATTGCTAGATTAACTCAACACCACCTGTCATTTAAGAAGTAGTAGAATATGGCTAGGGAAGTGGCAAGGATGCACACTAATCCATGTAATTCCACTCTGGGGTCTTAGAATTTTAGATTCTGTCAGTTACCTTATTCTCTACATGTTGACTGCTGCAGATTCAAAAACCCAGGAAGGAATCAGTGTGGAGAAGGGAGAGAAAATGGACTGTGGAGAGGAAAAAAACAAACAAAAAAGAGGACCATTCCTAATACTATAGTCCTGCTGATAATCTAGTCGAAAATCCCACAAAATTAAGTCGCAACATCAAACTATTTACATTAGGAGATCATCCACTCAGAGAATGCAAATATCTCTTCAGCTTAAGAACTGCATTCTGGTATGTCACACTAATTCCAAAGGCCTTCAATCACTTTGCATAACAACCAAATTGCCTACAAATAAACACCAACCTAAGTTTCCCTAAATTGGTTGTTTTATGTCCCATGTGACCGCTCCTTTACGTATCTAGCAATTATTTTTTACTACCATGAATAACTAAGGAAGCATAATATAGTAAAAAAACAGCTCTGCCACTTATGACCAGCAGCATATTAAATTAATAACTTTTACCACAATTTCTCAATTATAAAATGAGAATTTTAGTACTGCATATATCATTTTGTATTATAAGGGGTAAATATAATATGTGCTTAGTATTCAATAAATAGAAGCTATTATATATTAAAAACTAAGGTAGAGAAGTTAGACTCATCATAAAGTCAATAAACTGAATTCTTAAAATTATTATCACCAAAAAATATTACATACACCTGAGAGGAAAAAACCCATCTTAAATTCTTTCCATAATAAAGTTATTGCAAAGAGCATACCTTCGCTGAGACTAGAAACTTCAGAATTGTTTTGACTATATTAGTCCTCTGAATTAGTCCCAATTTCAATCACCATGTTGAGAGAAATTTCTCCTTGGGTCCCTCACATTTCTGCATGTCACATGAACAGAGGCAAAGGGAGACTAGTTTTTCAAGAATCCATAGCAAACAGCCTTGGAATATAGAGACAGTGTCTCCCTCGAGAGCGAGGGGGCAGATTTGTTTGTTGCCCAGAAAAATAAAGGTGATCCTCTGGGGCAAGTGCAGTGTCCTGGAAGACCCGTTTAAATGACTGGGGTTTCCCAAGCTCAGGGTTCATCAGCTGTAACACATACCATTGCATACACCATAGACCCTTGGTCCACTCAGCAGCAACCTCAATGGGTTTGAGAGTCCAGACATACTGATGGGAACACAAAGCTCATGCTGCCTACTGTGCCATGAGGCATAAGGTCCACTGTGTCTGAATCAGGGAGTCTCCTGCATCTATGAAATTGTGGTTGGTTAGCTTGTTAGCTTGCAATTAGGGCAAAATCTCAGACCCTTTACATTTCTTGACACCCATATTGTGATTTTTGTTGTTACAGTTTCTTTCTAACTTGGTCTTGAGAACTCTCTTGAAAGTGGCCAGAAAGCAAGAAAGCCACGCTCTAGGAGAGCCCTGATGAGGGGCTGCGTTGTGAGGAGGAATTAGTCCTATGGGACGGTAAGACACAATGTGGAGGTGAAACTAAAATGCATAAAACAGAAGAAATGCATTACTTACAGATCCCAGAGAGGTTGCGGGTGTCAACAGGAGGCCAATGGGAAATCTAGAGGTTACAAGGAGCTCAGCCAGCAGGTGGCAGGTGGGGGGAAGAGAGACAGAGAGAAATAAAGACAGAGACAGGCAGAGAAAGTGGGGAGGATCTCTGGGACTATGCCTTTCTTAAGGTGCTCAGCCTTTCTCGCAGGTGTTGCAGATTGGCTAGTTTGAAGAAAACATGCCAGAAGGGGGAACTTATTTATGTAACTCTGGTGTTGACCATTAGGTTTATCATGGTCAGCAGCTGTGGGGCATGTCGGATTTTTGCATTAGTGAGATGAGAAACAAGAAGGTCATATCAAAAACAGCTACGAGGGGAGAAGTTTTAACCAGGCCGAAAGTAATGGGGTATTACTGGGTTTGAACGAACTTATGTGAGGACTAGAAATGGATGTCAAGGCAGTCACTATGTTAAACAAATTTATGACACACCATGTCTGGCTGAGCCAGCTTGTCAAAATGTTCACTGATCTATCTCTCTGGCTTCAGACTCTCACTATCATTTAACTAGTGTCATCTTTATTTTGTCTTCAGCAGTTCTTTAGTGACTCTGCATTTTGGACCTTAAGAGTCACGATGTCTTTAGAACAGTACTTCTCAAAGTGTGCCCAGACCTGCTGGGGCAGCATCACCTGCATCTTATTAGACATGCAAATTCTCAAATCTCTCCCTAGGTCTACTAAATGAGAAACTACTGGAGTGGGCCCTGTGAATCTATGGGTTAACAAACATCCAGGTTATTCGAATGTGCACTGAAGTTTGAGAAGCACTGCTCTAAAAGAAAACTTCACAGCATCGTTCAAGGATAAGTTTTAAATTATCTTAAAAAAGCAAGCTCTCATATCTGAGGGAAATAAAACAACAACTACAACTTACGTGTTCTAAAGCTCTTTTGAAAAAATAAACCTTGTAAATGAAACAGAAGTCACTGGAATGATACCAATTCAGAAATTTAATTGTAACTTACTCTTTTAGTGATTATTGTAATTTGATGAACTTTGTCTCTGAGCCAATTAACTTTAATGTGAAAACAGTAAAATAAAAAGGAAAAATGATATTTGCTTTTTAGACAAAATATGTAAAGTGACAGCGTAATATATTATTACAATCAAATGTATATTGGAAATGTTATTAAATCCTCAATAAAATGTCCTAAAATTTATTAATTTGCATTAACAAAATTTCATTTTGTAATTGTCTAAAATTATCTTTTCTAATTTTTTTCTTTGAAATGTACTGTGTATAGTCTTTATAATTCTCCTTTCCCTTCCTTCTTTCCTTTCTTTCTTGGATGTAGGATGCTCAAACTTGCTTGTCCTTGTGAGCCCATTACTCACAATTTGCAGGAATCTGTGTAGGCTTCAGGATTTCATTTTATTTTAGCATTCTGGTTGCCAAATGCATTAAAGTTTATAAAAGGTAGAAGGAAGAAAACTGCTATACTCATAAGAAAATGATCAAATCTCTGTAGGAATTAGGTAAAAGAATTAAACTACACAACCACTTTAAAAAGGAAAAAGATATGGAAAGGCCCCATCTCACTATTAGATTGTTGCATATAAGGTTCTGTCTTTACAAAAGTCTAGAAATATATCAAAGTTCATGTGGGTCTCATTATTCTACCAAAATAACAAAAACAAAATGTAACTGGACATGATCTAAATTGACATAATGAACAAAAAACTGTAAAATGTAGTATAATAGGGTAAGAAGTACCTTTGAAAATTATTTTTGGTACTTTTTTCTGCATTTTTTTTTAATTTTAAGAAGGAATAAAAGGTAAATCTAAAAATCAACTCTCTTCAAATAATTTAATTGGAGATAAGAATACAAAAATTTAATATACATCTGACAAAAGAACACATTTTACAAATCTTTTCATTCACATATACATGCATAAGCTTGCATATGCATATATGAAATGAGATGAATAAAAATTGATTGCCCAGGCACAGTGGGTCCCACCTGTAATCCCAGCACTTTGGGAGGATGAGGAGGGCGGATCACAAATTCAGGAGTTCGAGACCCGTCTGGCCAACATAATGAAACCCCGTCTCTACTAAAAATACAAAAAATTAGCTGGGTGTGGTGGTGTGCTCCTGTAATCCCAGCTACTCAGAAGGCTGAGGCAGGAGAATCACGTGAACCTGGGAGGCGGAGGATGCAGTGAGCGGAGATTGCACCATTGCACTCCAGCCCCGGCAACAGTGTGAGACTCCATCTTAAAAAAAAAAAAAAAAAAAAAAAAAACGTGATGCACAGGAAGGGTAGATAAAATCAACAAAACTTATTTTGATCTCCATAGTGAAAACTAACTTAAAAGGTTTATTTTATCAGTAAGGACCATCACTTTTCTCATATATTTTTCAACATTTTATAATCCCTAAAGTGTTTATCATTATATTGACCTTGTCATAATCCAAGAGTTTTAAAACAGCCTGAATGATT